>NW_026570230.1:699040-1398080 GCF_019649055.1 Paramacrobiotus metropolitanus | reverse complement strand
GAAAACGTACGTAAAGTGAATCCATTTGGCAGGGTCCTGCGCAGCCGGTATTGTCGGACACAAGATGCCTCGATACTGTTTGTAAGCTTAACGTAATGCAGAAATACCTTTCATAAGTTGATTATTAGTACAGTAATTTCAGCAGACGTCTGGAGTAGTTCCACTGTCTGACAGCTTGCCACAGCGGTTATTTACTAGCTGACACTTACTGCTGTTGACGAATTATATAGCAGGGAGATTTCGTTATTCCGATGTTCTTCTTGAATTAGATTTGGAGACACTGTCAACATCGCCAGTCGCATGGAAAGCTCGGGCCTCGGTAAAGATCAATGCTCGTTCCGCAAAGTACAGTAGTAATTTACTCACACCATTGGTTCTCATTCCCATAGCGAATAAAATTCACGTGAGCAGTCACGTAAACAAACTGGTAACCGACATGCAAATGGACCACTTCTATGTATTAACTTCCCGTGGCGAAATACACATCAAAGTACGAGTATTTCTACATCGGAACTGCGGATACGCTAGTATAAAAGTTTATGCTAGCGCTTAACAGTGATCAAATAATTTACACTACTCGTAGTACTGCAGCGCAGTATAATGGCAAATGACAATCATTTCATTAATGACTGACGCTAATTTCGTACTAATATCGAGCTAAGCTAATTTTGTTCATTGCAGGGAAAAGGTCTATGCGAAACATTTTGGTTGACTTCAGCATCCTGTTCCAGAAACTGCTAAAAAGCATTGTCTTGATGTGGCTTTGAGTCGTTATGGCTTTGAGAAAACTTACGTCCATTTTGCAAGGCATAATTTGTGCACCTTGAAACTAAACAGTTAACTATCGTGCGGCTGATCACTTTCTTGCTACTTTCGGCTCGATTTTTCAGTTTCTTTATGCATTGTACGTTTCCTCGTATAGCAAACATAAGTGACAGGAAACGTTGCGATAGTCCGCACGTATTGTACAATACATAATGCCGACATAAAAAAGCAAACTTTAGAATGCCTTTAATTTTTGACCATCGCTATTGCTGCATGTACTGTAAGTGTAAACTGCGGGGATGAAATCATCCGAAAACGATGGGTTGTGACAATCAGTGCAGTGCAATATTGAACAAATAATGCGCATTTTTGAAAAAAAACATGCCGTTGCACAAACGTCGTCGATAGTCTAAGCCAGCGTTTGGAGAATTTCACCGATGAATTGGAGGACTTGGTGCTGGCTCGGACCGAAGAGCTCTGGGAGGAAATGGAAACAGTTGACAAACTGATATCCGAAATTGTACCGGAATAATTTTTATAAGCTTTCTTAACAGGTTATCCTAACTAAAACTTTTCAATTTATTCCAGGTCGTTCATAACTAAGCTGCGGAATAAGATCATTATCGCACCTGAAATGTTTGAATCCATAAGCCTTCTGTTTAGCGCTCTTCCGCAGTTTTCTGAATTTTGCCAAACATCATCTGATGATCTGCAGATGATGTTACTAATTTACTTCATGATGTCTACGTCAGATTCGACTACTTGTTGGGAAGTTTTGGCGTCTACAAGGTGGAAACGATCAAGGATTCGTATATGATCAGTCAATGAGCAAAACTGCGTAAAGGTCACCTGGCTGCATGTGGTAGATGGTACGTACCATCTACCATCTACGTGTGAAAGGATACAGTTATTCGGTTCCAGGTTACCAGTGGTCTCCCTGTCCGAAAAAAGTTTGATCAAGTAAGTCACATCATTAGCATTGCCCTCGTTTTAATGGATAGCAAGAACGATATCAAATCTCAGAGGTTACCGGAAGGACTTTCCCTGAGGATCGATACACTTACTGGTAAGAACCGCGCGCTATTGTCATACATGCACTCGGTTTTAAACTGCCAGCTGACAAAGTATCGCGCGTATCTTCCCAATTGTGCTGACTTGATTATGATAGTGCTTCGAGATCATTTTTCATTTTATTACGACCACCATAAACAAAAATAAACATCGATCTACGTATTTCCGCAGGTCCCTGTGCAGCTGGTATAGTTGGCCACAAGATGCCTCGTTACTGTCTGTATGAGCAATACTAAACAGTTGCTGCATTCAGTTGTTTTACATAAAACCACACTGCCGGCAAAGCTATTCCGAAGCACTAAAAGTATCCACGCTAGCGTGTTAATTTTGGTGCCTATGATTAAAAAGTGTTTAGGAGTGCGCGACAGCGAAAGTTCTCGTGTATGTACCCGAATTTGGTACTATGTACCGGACCAAATCCCTTAAATTGAAAATCTAGAGGGCAGCATATTTGGGGCAAATTACGACGGACGTTTTACAGAGCCCGAGGATGGCTGTATCGGTATTACGTAGAGGCATTGTTAGACAAAAGTTTTTAAATTTTATCTATCACAAAAATGGCAAAGGGTATAGTTTTGGCGTTTTTATTTCGCCGCACACGCAACACACTACAGACATCGCACATGTAGCTTCGTGTGACCTTTTCCGTACGAGGTAGTGCTTTATCATCGAGCGGCTCAAGTGTTCTAAAGTATTTCTGGAAAAACATCTGCATGATGACAGTACTTAGTTAGTAAATAACGCACCGGAACCAAAGGGCACTACCAAAGAAATGACACCACGGCTACTACAAGCCGTGAGTGTATAAACTCGCACTGTGCCCTTTTCGTTTTGTATGCGACTATGCGGTGAACGACGGACGTACCGATACCGCCAAGTTCATGGAGTATAACGGCCACGGAGCTGGTGGGTATCCAGTAACAAATACTACAGTCCATATGTGCATTTGGTGGCGGTGACCGACGCACAGACATCACAAGTTATATGTATCGCGAGTATAAACGGCCACTGTATCTATTCACTTTCATATGCGGTGACCGACGGACGGATACCATCAGTTACATAGGGCGGGAGTATATACGGCCAGAGCGCATGTGTGCATTTAGTGGCGGTGACCGACGGACGGACACCACATTTCCATATTCGCTGAACATAGATGACCTTCGCTACGCTTCGGTCGATTACGTTGCCAGTTTATAAGTACGATACTGTTTTTGATTTCTGTTTTGTTATTCGGTCATGTGGTTACTGACAGAATTAATAGAAGTTAGCGATTATATCGCTAACTTAGGTTAACGCAGTTGAGAGAAACGCTGGCCCTGTAGAAAGTTCCTGAAATATCCGCAAAGGCATCCCCAAAGCAAGTGATTGGCTGACCTCTTGCCGGACGCCATCTTGCCTTGTTCATCGCGCTGTTGTGCACATATCGCTCTTAAAAGCAGAGTTGCATTCGGAAGTCATTTTTGTTGCGTCTGAAATTTGTGGTTTCTTTTCTTGTTGCTGAAGACTTTGTGCAGTAAATTCCTTTTCTGTTTTTTACCTGCAATATTGCTGTGTGACGCATAGTCATGTATACAGTGTTGCTCACCGGCGTAATCTGGCGTTTATGCAATTGTTGTGAACTATCTTCACGTAGCTATCTTTGTCTAAAGACGTCTGTTTTCTATGCTGATTTCTCAGCGCCATGCTGAAGTTGTGATGGAGCGAATCATTATCTATCGTGTGCGGCTACAGTAAAGATCATTGATGGGATTTGGCGGTATTCTCCGTTACGTATAGTGTAGGAGAAACGATCATATATTATGGCGCTCCTGGGTGGATGCGTTTAGCAACCGTAATAGCCCAGTGACCTTTCTGTTCTCAGTCAATATGACGGCTCCCGTTATTGATCCATTTTATACCCATCTTTACGACACCTGTAATGAGCGTCTGAAGGCGGTGGAAACGGCTTTGGGTATGTGATTCCGTTATTCTGCGGATAGTTCTTTTGAATGTAATATTCGTAAAAGAATCGCATATCGTACAATATTTGGTTGCTACTTTTGTTCAAAATGTGTAAAGTTTTGAACTGTATAGTATCGCCGATCAGAAAGTTGATGAGCTGTTGCTCGTGGTCAACTCAACTGTTAATTCTCTTGTCTGCTGGTAGTTTGACTGCTAATGTCGTGTTGGGGTACATGCTGCACCAGGCGCAATCCAACATTATTTGTAATGCTATTCTTGGTTAGATAATTGTCGACGTTGATGTCCGACAAAAGCGGTAAATCAACGCAACCGCTAGCTAAGAAAGCAGATAAGTCAGTTGCGCCTGCAGCAGCAAATAAACCTGTCGCAAGTTCACTAATTGTAGCTTCAAGTTCGAAAGCTGCTACACAGACCTTTCCGTATACAGAAGCAGACATATTGCAAAAAGCCGGAGGACGGACGTTACGTTCAGACGGTCAAGCAGAGTTTGCAGAAGGCGAACTGCCAAAACCAAAAAAGGTCAGGCGTGCCCAGGGCGAAGTCAAATCTGATGAAGAATTAATATCAGATGACGATGAGCCTGTTACTGCGTTAAACTCAACACAGTCGGCTGTTATACCTGAAAGTGACGCAACGCCACTTGTTGAAACAGGTACACAGCCACCTTTCTTGACCGATATACCAGAACGTACTGCAACGGTTCTCGTTGACGTTAATGAAACTGAAAGTGTCAATATGGATGCACAAGTTAAAGCACTTACTGATGGCCTACAGAGTCTTGTAAAGGTCGCAACAGATGCTCCAGTAAGTGGTCCGCTGCAGTGCGATAAATTCAAGCCTTCAGAGCATAACGCTCGTGAATGGATGAAAGAGTTTGAAGAAGCAGCGACCATGTCGAATTGGCTGGACAAAACCAAAAATGAACGGTTTGCGTTCTACTTGACGGCTGGTGCCGCCAAGCAGTGGTATAACCTCAGAAAGCCGTTTGCGACTTGGGACGTTTTGCGTACTGCATTTCTCACAGAATTTGTCAGTGAGGATGAGAAGTGGGACTATCAGAACAAGCTGCAAAATCGCAAATTCAATCAGGACAAAGAGAGACTGGTTGAATATTACTACTCTATTATTGACCTTTGTCATAAAGTGGACACTGTGATGTCAAACGAAATGAAAGTGCGCTACCTGTTAAACGGTCTTAGTACAAGCCTACGTAATCATATGGCTGTGCTTAACCCGACAACACCGGAAGAGTTATTGACACGTTTCAAAGTGTTAAAAGTTGATTCGGAACGTACAAGTTCTAATACAAATGTCATTTTGACAGCTGAAGTCTCGGCAAAGCAGAAACAAAGTGAAGACGACGAAACTGCTGCCGGTGATGTCAGTTCAGCAAATGTGTAAAGCGTGCTGCAGTCCAGTGAATTTCAACAGGCTGTGGACAGAGCTATCTCTGCTCGTTTGCAGCAAGAGTTCCAGTTGGCTGCTGGCCCAACGACTCCTGAGACACAGATACCCGCACCTGTGCTGACGCAGACATTTGTACGTGGAGGTGCTGCCAGTGCCCGTGGAGGCCGTGGTCGCGGTGGCCGTGGTCGTGCCCGTGGGCGTGGCCGTGGAGGCACCGGAAGCGGCGGCAGTGGTGAGTCCCGGAAACCGGCTATGACGGTTGAACGGAACCAGGACGACAAGACGCGGTGTGATTTCTGCGGTCGTCAAGGTCACCAAGAAAGCCGGTGTTGGGATCGCATGCGGGAACGTAAAGCGGCACACGCGAAGCATGGAAATGTCTTGCCGTCGGAAGGTGAGGGAAATTTAAACTCCAGAGAGTAGCTAAGTACAGGGGTTTAGCTGCTCATACGTCTGATCCCCCTGATTTTGCTGGTTTTCCTTTCGACGCATTTCCAATAGAAGAATCAAATGACGATTCGACTGTTCCGGCTCCAGTTTGTACTACGGCATATGTTAATGGTATGGCCGTGCCTGCTGTGATTGACACCGGATCCGCTGTAACGATTATGAGTGTGCACTGTGCACAGATGTTAGACCTGTGTATTCAGTCATATACCGGGCTGCCCGTTAAAGGAGTTAGTGGCAAATTAATATCGCCTATCGGCACTGTTTGTGTCGATGTGTTATTGGCAAACTGTTCGCACCAAATTAACGTGCTTGTGCTAGACACGTACGATCGTGAATTATTGGTTGGTAATGATTTTTTAATGCGAACAGATCTAGTAATTGATTATGCCGGTCGTATTGTACGGCGCTTTGATGAACGTAATGGCGAAAAGTTCAGGCCGTGGAAGGCGCGGAATCTTGTTGCATGTCGCAAAGTGCACATTCCCGCTGGTCACGTAGCTTGGGTGAAATGTCAACTAAAACATAATCTATTTCCTGGTCGTGTCAAACCAGAAAATATGGAGTTTATAGTTTCCCCAAACGCTAACACGTTCGCTCAAAAAGGGTTACGTACATCAAACGCGCTCGTTAAAATTGTCAACAGTGTGTGTTACTTGGCGTGCGCAAATTTCTCCCGCATGGCCCAAACAATCGGCAAGGGTCAAAACATTGCGTCCGCGACACCGATGTATGTTGACCACGTTCCAGAGTGCTCGGTGGTTGAAACGTGTGAACTCCCAGAAATTCAGTGTGGTGCAAATTTAACTGATGATCAAACTGAACAGCTGCACGCTGTGTTGCGCAAACACGTAAGCGTGTTTCCCACTGCTGAACGCCCTATTGGCGAAGTGAAAGGAGTTTCGCATGTAATAGACACAGGCAGTGCATTGCCAGTGTCCCAACCTCCTTACCGGCGCTCGTGGGCCGAGCGTATTGTCATTCGCACAGAAGTTGATAAAATGCTCCGCCAAGGCATTGTGACCCCATCCTGTAGCCCGTGGTCGTCACCCATTGTACTCGTACACAAGCGGGACGGCACAACGCGTTTTTGTGTTGATTATCGCCGGGTTAATGCCGTTACCAAGAAGGACGTGTACCCAATGCCCCGTTTGGACGACGCGCTTGATCAGTTAGGTGGGTGCGCATATTTTACTTCCTTAGATATGGCGTGGGGATACTGGCAGATCCCCGTAGCGGAGTCCAGCAAGGACCGTACCGCTTTTGTGACGCCTGACGGCTTATATGAATTTAGCCGGATGCCCTTCGGCTTATGTAACGCCGGGGCGACCTTTCAGAGGTCAATGGACAAAATAATGAATGAATTCAGATGGCAGTTTGTTATAGTGTACATAGATGATGTACTCATTTATTCGAAGACGTTTGAAGAGCACATGGAGCACCTTGACGCCGTACTGCGCAAGCTTCGCCAAGCAGGTATCGTGCTTAAGCCATCAAAGTGTGTTTTTGCGTCCGATTGCACCAAATACCTTGGTCATGTCGTTGACCGTAATGGTATTAGTCCCGATCCCGATAAACTGTTGGCAATCGCAGATTATCCAGTACCAGAAAATGTCACGGACATAAAGTCGTTCTTGGGACTTTGTTCGTATTTTCGTTGGTTTGTACGGGATTTTGCCGGTATATCGGAACCGCTGGTACGGTTAACGAGAAAAACCGAACCGTTTGTCTGGTCTACCGAACAAATGGTTGCTTTTGATAAACTCAAACACGCACTAATTAGTTCGCCGATTTTAGCTCATTATGATCCAAATGCTGAGATCGAGTTAAACTGCGATGCTAGTGGCCTTGGAATAGGCGCATGTTTAGTATCTAAACTGGGTGACTGCGAAAGGGTGTTGGCGTACGTTAGCAAAAGTTTCAGTCCCGCAGAGCGTAATTATGCGGTCACTGAACAAGAGTGTCTGGCAATCGTTTGGGCGGTTAAAAAGTTACGACCTTATTTGTTTGGTAAGATGTTTCGCATTGTGACAGACCACTGTGCACTGTGTTGGCTCATGAGCCGGCGTGAATTAGCCGGTCGTCTGAGCAGGTGGGCGGTCTTGTTACAGGAATACAATTTTGAAATTGTATACCGTAGCGGCAAACGTCATCAGAATGCGGATGCGTTATCGCGACATCCCGTTGAACCGGCTGATAGTGCTGATATCGAAATGGACATGTTAGTAGCCATGACCGACACTCCAGACTTCCACTACGAGCAGGTACAAGACTCACGACTGTGCGATGTGATTGACAAGTTGGCTGCCGGTGTGGTGTCTCGGGACACTGCGTGTTATACCATGAAAAACAACTTGTTGTATCGCAAAGCGTTAGTTGACGGGGAAAACGTACTGTTACTCGTCGTACCAAATCATTTGCGACGTGACATACTGTTCGCTTGTCATGACGAGCGTACATCCGGTCATTTGGGATTTTGGCGCACGTATACTCGTGTGCGCCAGCGCTACTTTTGGCCGCGAATGCGTGATCATGTGCGTAAGTACATACGCGGCTGTCGACAATGTCAACTTCGTAAAGTCCCTACTGATAAACCCGGTGGTCTTATTGAACCAATTCCAGTGGGCACTGCATTCGAGATGGTGGGAGTGGATGTTTTTGGTCCTGTCCCTCGTACCGCTAAAGGCAACCGGTATGTCATAGTCTGTACTGACTATTTGACAAAATATGTGGAAACAAAAGCTATTCCGGCGCAGACCGCTATTGCAGTTGCTAATTTCTTGGTGCATCAAGTAATATTGCGTCACGGTGCGCCGTCAAGAATTTTGAGTGACCAAGGTGGTCCATTTCTGTCGGATGTAGTTCAGGAAGTTTTGGTGCTATGTCAAACACGGCATCTGAACACTACAGCGTACAATCCACAGTGTAATGGATTGACTGAGCGGTTCAGTAAAACTTTAGCTGTTATGCTTAGCCTGTATGTCAGTGATAATCAAAAAGATTGGGACCTACATCTCCCATTTGTCACTACAGCTTATAACACCAGCAAGCAAGCCTCGACAAATAAAACACCATTTTATTTGTTGTACGGGCGCGAGTGCCGTTCGGTCATGGATGCACAGCTTGGTGCACTTCCGAATAACAATTTAAATAACATGCACGAATACAGCCAGGCTCTCGTTGAGCGTCTTAAACTGGCTAGTGATGTTGCCAAAGCTAATATTGAGAATGTCCAAGCTGGTTACATGTTGACCGGCAATATCAAAAGAGAACCGCGTGAATTCCAAATCGGTGATTTGGTGTTATTGTACACGCCGGTAACTCCTGTTGGTTTGTCTCCAAAATTAATAGCACATTACTTTGGACCGTATAAAGTGGTTAGCCGTAAATCAAAGTTAAACTACGAGATCCAGTCTGTGCGTACTAAAAAACGTGGTAAAAACACTCTTGTTGTCCACGTAAAGAGACTAAAACTGTTCACGGAGCCTCTGTCTGATTTGGATTTAATGGGTGACACTGATTCACAGTGGGAAATTCCCGTCGAGGACGTGGATCCTGAGCTGCGCGTGGAAATGGAGCGGGACTGCGTAACCCGACCTCGTCGTCCTGCCAGGAAACCGGACGCGCTCGCAGATGAAACCGATCGCACCGTTATCCGGACACTTCGTAACCGGACCATACGGGAACCCTCGCCGTAATATCTTAAAGCTTGCTCCTCTTCTGTTCTTTTGATTTTCTATAGCGTGTTCCTTGATTACGGTAATCAAATCGTTAACGTTTTGTTCCGCTTCTCAAAGTGATTGGTTTTCGCCGTGCTTCAAACTTAAGAACGGGAGTGCTGTGTGGCGCATAGTCATGTATACAGTGTTGCTCACCGGCGTAATCTGGCGTTTATGCAATTGTTGTGAACTATCTTCACGTAGCTATCTGTGTCTAAAGACGTCTGTTTTCTATGCTGATTTCTCAGCGCCATGCTGAAGTTGTGATGGAGCGAATCATTATCTATCGTGTGCGGCTACAGTAAAGATCATTGATGGGATTTGGCGGTATTCTCCGTTACGTATAGTGTAGGAGAAACGATCATTTATTAATATTTGTGAGTGACCTTTGGTGTGTTTTCTTTACCCACCAACCCACCCTTTAGCAACTTGTATATTGATTAAAGGCACAACCCATCTCAGTGCTCTCTCCCGCCACGGTACGCACGGAACCGCACCGGAAGGAAACGCAGCAAGCATTCGCATTCTCATATACACCCTGGCCACGAATCAGGGTTCCTGGAGCGAGCGCGCACCAGGTGCATTCTGCATACCCTAAATCCGCATTCTTTACCAGCAAGCATTCCTTCCGGTGGTCGAGCATGTTCTGCAGCTACCTTGAGACCTTGCAGTTGAGCACTGGGTTGGCCAATGTCCCAACACCTCGTTAGCGTTTCTCGAGACATTAGCGTTAATGTCTCCAAGACTCGAACTGTAATGAAGCACATCGCTGTGTATTGCAGGGAAAAGGTTTTTGTGAAACGTTCTGCAGGTTAACATCAGCATTGCGCTCCTCGAACAGGTTTAAATATACTTGCTTGTATTGATTTTAACTTTTATAGCAGGACGTGTTGTATTGTACCAAGTACTTACTATAGTGTGAGAAGCAAGTTAGCAAGTAGCAAGTTAGCGAGTTCTTACCTATAGCAAGTTCTTGATTGTATGGTACATATACTTAACTTACTGTATAAGATATTATTTTGTATGTGCGATACGTGACAGTATTGTACACTCTCGGAAAAGGTGTTGGGGCAACCGATTTTATGTTTGTCAGTAAAGCTCTGTGCGCGCCATATGAGTGATAGTGTACAAAATAAGACAATTCGTACCGAAAATTCGAAAGAAGTCACACAAGTGTGGATCATGTACAAGGATGCTAGTATAAAATTGATAATTATAAATATACTTACAATATGTGCATTGTGCAGATACCACACGTACCATATGAGATTTAAAGCTTAAAACTGCCCCGTAGCTTTGCTGTAGTTTTTATTTCGTTACAGTAATACATGTATACAGTATGCGTGATCTAATGGTAAGTTCATGATCATGATCAACCCGCAAATTAAGCCGGCCACATTGCAGTGCACGATAAACTAATAATAATTACGAGTTAATTCCGACTTCCGTTCCGTTGTAAATTTTATACAACGGTGTAAGCATGTAAAAATAAGTGAACAACAATTGTGTAAAACTAAAAAGATTTTTAAATCTTGCCGACACCGTAGTCCGCTTCCAAGTGGCGTATAGCATCGTGCTGACGGCCGCATTCACAGCAATCATGGTCGTATGGACACGGACTTTTCTTGCATGGCTTTCGTCGGTTGTAATCGAAGCAGGTCCCGTCAATCAGCTCATCCTGTGGTATTTCAAACGTTCCGACTGCAGTTTGAAAAACAATCTTTTTTTGGCTAGCTCGAGCAGCATCCGGCTTTTTCTTCGTAGACGAATTGCAGTTGTCGGCCCCATGGTTCAGTTTCCCACAAGAGCTGCACTTATGAGAAAACTTACACGAAACATTGCGGCATCCGGCGGGGGCGTTGTAATACCGACAAGGGGCATCTTTCTGACCTGAGGTGTTATTCCCGCTTTTGCTCTTTGGCGCAGGATTATTCGTGCCGCGGGATGTGGACGCTTGAGTAATGTTGTCATCCTGAAAGGGACAATTCTGCGCGATATGATTGGTTCGGGAGCAGTATCCACAAATGTGGGCATGTTTGCAGTTCTTGGCATTGCATCCGTTTGCCGTGTTGTGCTGGCGACATGCACCCGGGAGGAATGTCGGAGGAGTGCTATTAGCGACTACTGGACGGGAGGTACTGGGCTTAAGTACCTCCGTATACGGTGGTGGCGGTTCCGGTTGTGATGTTTGTATTGGTGATGGGTCTCCCAGGGGAGCTCGGAAACGGCACTCCAGAGCACTGTGGTGACCGTGACAAAACAAACACTGATGCGTGAACATGCACGGATGTGTGCCACACGGTTGGTTCCTGTTAAATTGCTGGCATACGGATGGGATGCCCATCTGGCTGGGGTCGCTCACCGATGGCTTATGTGGGTTCGCCGTGGAGCGCTGGTTGGTATTGGGGCGCTGCGGTTGGGGTTTTTGCTTTGATGGCTTCATTTTAATAAAGATGCGTAAATAATCGCTTGGTCAATAACCACTTAATTACAGACATACAAAAGCTACGAGTAAAGGACACCAAAGTCAGCAACCGAAAACAGGAAAAAATCGATCATTCAGCAAGACTTCGTGTTATCAAACCAAAATTAAATCCAAGATAACGCTGAACTCGGCCGCAACACGGCGCATCAGGCGAGATCGGCGTCGGTGCGACCCCACCGCCCTGAGCGGTGGGCACCGATCTCCTAGCACCGGCTTACAGGTACATATTGATATAGCATTAGCGACCCATCTACCCCGAGAAAATGCAACGTATCGTATTCGAGCGCCGGTGCTTGTCGTTTATTACAAATATGTATACTTGATAGCCTAAATTTACACCACGTGGATGATTGCAAATTATTTGCAATAATACGCATTGCTCGATAAGGGGGGATCCATAAAGTACGTACGCAGCGAACCAGGGAGGGACGGGTCCAAAAAATGTGACAAGCTGTGACGGCCCCGGCGAACCCAGGGGGGAGGGGGCGATCAGCTCTTGTATTACGATTGAGCGAACCGGGGGGGAGGGGTCCAGAAAACGTGACGGACCGCTACGAAGGGGGAGGGAGGGGTGAAAAAACCGTGGTTTTCTGCGTACGTAATTTATGGATGCCCCTAATATCCTAAGTTTGAGATAACGAGTTAATCCGAGTACGGTAAAGCCGCTAATGTACTGTACTCTTACGATAACGAAACAACGTACATAAGTCCCGTAGAAAACTACAGAAGTACTGTACTATTCTGCGTTCAGCACTACGCATTTCTGATACTTCTATACATGAAAAGCGAACGGAACAAACATTTTATCAAAATTTAAGAAACTAATACAGGCACGCGTATGTGTCAGAGTGTGTATATAATATGAACTGCGACGCGGACATTATCCGCATGTCAGAAACCTCTGCGTTAAAAAATTCCAGTTCTGTTATAACTGCGAACAAGATTATTGCAACTTTCACAAAAAGATCAAAACTGTCAAACCGTAGTGTTTATTATTGGTAAAACACGTTCAATTAATTTTTATTATCCGAACTAGTTTCCTGGTATGCATATTTTGACCCCATTGGATTCCGATAGCCGCCGTCCAGGCGAATCGTCGTGCCATTGATAAAAGGATTCTCGACAATAAACCGTACAGCATCGGCAAATTCTTCCGGTTGACCTGGGCGCACGGGGAAGATTAACGACTTCAAGCATGCTCGGGCAGTAAATCCAGTCCCGTCCCGCAACAACATCGGTGTCAACATAGGGCCTTTAAAAGGAGCGATAATAATGCTTACTTCAGTTACAGACTTACAGTCATCTTAATATTATGCTATTTGTTTTTTACATTGATTACTTAGTAAAAGTTACCATGGTTAAGCTAGTAAAAATTTCGTAATTAAAAACGGAAGCGACAGTTTCGCACCTGGTGCAATGTCCACGACACGTATGCCGAACTCAGAAAATTCGCGCGCGAGTGGCACTGTCATTCCAGCAACAGCGGCTTTACAAGACGAATAGGCGACATGTTCAGCTGGCGCGTCATACATGGTGACACTGGACACAGTGATGATGACACCGGGTCCTTTTTTGTCCTGCTGCGCTTGTGTATCGCGCATTAAAGCCACAGATAGCCGAATCACGTTGAACGTGCCGAAGACGTTCACCTATAGGTACACCGCAGAAAGTTTTAAAATGCCGCCATAATTTACCGGTAGTGGAATTTGGTATTCGCATTTCGCACTAGCACTGAGTCTATAAATTGCTGCAATCGCAGCAACGTATGTACCCAAAACGCATGGCGTTTGTATAAACTGCAATGCGACGGAAATAGTACCCAAAAATGTACAAGTACGACGTACTTGATAATATTTCATGAAGTCCTCCATAGAATGTGGTTTGTCTGTGGTGGTGTCGAAAACCACATGGCAGCTGCATATTCCTGCGCAGTTGACAACACAATCTAGCCGATTGTATTTGGTCCGGATTTCCTGGATTAGTGTGGTGATTTGCTCTTCACTGGTAATCTGCAGCAACCGTTAAAAAATGCTACAATGCTTACATCAGTCAGTCAAGCAGCATGATAGTTTTGCTGATTCGTGATTTAAAGTTAATCATGATAGTTAAATTTAATGAACGCATGCTACAATTAAATTAAAATGGCAGTATTAGAGCCAGCTGTGTTGAATGCTTAATTCAGCCGGCACCTACATCAGCACCACGGAAATGGACATTGTTCTCATCCTTGTTACCGTTTGGAAAGGATTTCGGGAGGTCGACTACAAATACCGTGGCGTCCTGGCTGGCCAAGAAATCCGCCGCTGCTTTGCCGAGACCAGACGCACCGCCGGTCACGATAGCTACAAAACCCTAATACATAACACAGTGAATCAACAAATTATCAAAATCAACAAAAGACATTTTTAAGTAAATGGGCGCATCCAAAATGAAAAATACGGTATTATGAAGAATCCAGTCTAAAACAGAGCAGCGGAAAAATTTGACGTACCTTCCCTATGGTGTGCATATTTACCGCCGTAACTGCCGAAAACCGTTTCAAACGTTGCAGTCGCTGGCGCGAAGGAAAACCGTAGGTTAATTGAATTATGCAGGCAAGTGTACCATAAAATCTTTTCTTTTCGAAGTTCTAGGATCAGCAGTCGCTGAACACAAACGGCAAATCACGCTACCACAATGACGATGTACATATAGTACAGCATCTAACTGCAATATTCTACCGCATGTATTACGTTTTTTTGTTTTGCAGACTTAACTCTAAAGTCTACCGGCTGCTGTTGTTGGCCTTTACCTGGAATCGGCAGCTTACACAATAACGTGAACTAGACATCCGTACTTGTATTTTATTGAACGTGTGTAAGATTGTGATCGTAGTTATCTTGCGCTTGTAAACTGCAGCGGAGGTACAAGTACATTTACCGGTACTTCCATTGAAAGAACCATAAGAACTGCAATAATAAAATTGTGGAATTTGCCGACAAGGCTTACAAATACACCGCAATCAGCTACTGAAACTTAAAACCATTTTTATGTACCATTCCAACCTCCGGGTGAAATCTTTAACGTTTACCAGTAAACATTTTGACACCATGCCACGAAGTGAGAGCAATATTTCGTAAAATTCACTTATGACTTATGGCTTGTTTACGAATAACAAAATGTGGCCGCCCATCATTCTTAAAATACTTCAAGTAGAAGTATAGATAATTGTGGAAACACATAAATATCTCCTGAGAGCATGTGATTAAATATGTGTGTTTACGGCGTGCCGTATGTGCAATTTATCAGTTGTCTTTTAAAATTCAGGAAAGCAAGACCGACGAAGAGACGCTAGCGCTAGTCTTTCATAAATATGTTATTTCGCACGGAAATTTCAGTTTACTCATATATTGACATTTATAAATACAGTGATTGATCATTTCGATAAAATATCGAGCAAAATTGTCGATTACAAGCAAATGATGGCCTACGACCATGGCGTATTACGCTTCAGGATTACGACCCACACGAATGTTTGTATAGATACCAAGAACGTGTCTTTTACAACAAAATGAGAATCTTTTGTAGAGTTTACCGTTTTCAGTGATATTTCGGCGGTGATCGGTTATGAACCCGTAAACTTCAAATAACCATTATAGTAGTATAACAATAACTGGATGAGACTCTAAGGACAGACATATAACAAAAGAGCATACTACGCTTCAGTTTGAGAATAGGAGAATCTTGGAATAGGGCACATTAACAAAAACAATACCATTCTCAAGGGGATTTTTGTATGAATCGTAATACAAGAAGCACCTTGAGTACGTATTGGGAAAAATCCCTTGCTTAAATACTGGAGTTTCTTAATAATCATTTATAACCGTACGAATATGCAATCGTAAATATTTCATTTCTAGAGCAGCATATACGGTAATCATACGATGCGCCACATGGGAAGTCGGGATAATCCCACTTATGCAATCAGCAGTTCACAGATGTATAAGACTATAAGTGTTGGAACTGTGACCTTCTGAAGCTGGAGCTATGCAGTAGTAACTGACCGAAGCTGCATTGTAAACGAAATAAGCCAAAGAATATCATATACTTGTCTACTTCGCTCATCTGAGACAACCACATCGTCTTACAATTAGCTGGATCGTGGAAGTATGGATGTGCTTGTGGGTGAAGGAAGTATTAACTGCTCTTATAGTTCCCGGAATTTCGAGTTGATGTACATCCAAAGCGTTATTCCATCTCTAAAGTATGGTTTTGTTAAGGTTGGTCATACTCACCGGACGTAAAGACATTAATAGTACGGCATGCAGGTACGCTATCCATTCATTTGCGAAAGCGCGTCACAGGAATGAAAAAATACAATAGATGGATACATGTTCCACGCATTAAACCCTCGGTGCATGTCCCTTGGGTTCGAAAGAATAACTGCGTCCGACACATTTTGGCGATCACATATCGTATTTAAACCCGTAAATCTACCTACAGTGTTTCAGTAGAGTGGATGCTATAAACAACAGTTGCGTTTGTTTAAGTTGAATATTACATGAATATTATTAGATGTGCAACAAAGTTCCTTGTTGCTAAAATGAATTCTTCAGTCATCCATAACATTAGCATTCAGTCATCTCTAAATCTGACAGATTATACAGCAGTTTTGAATGGTACCGGAAATTCTACAGACAGTTCTGTTCCGGTGTGGACGTTTGCCGCCCTTACTGACCTTTTTGGATTTACAGTCGGCACGGTCAGCAACGTCATTGTTTTAAGTATTATAATCATAACAAAAAGTCGATTTTCGGCATTCAGCGTATACCTTTTCAATCTGCTAATTTCCAACATATATCACAATCTTGTACCGCCGTTAGTCTTGTTCCTTATGAAATTTTACCCATCGGTACGCGACAATCCGGCCTGCTGTACCTTTCTAAATTACACCCAAATTACTTCACTGGCTGTTGTTATTCTTTCGCATGTGGTAATCACTTTGAATCGACTATGGGCCGTTATTTTCCCACATTCCTATCGGACGCGACATACAAAAAAATTAGCCATTTGTATGTGTATTGGTGCGTGGTTATACGCCAATACGTTATTGGATGCGGCTGTCATTTTGGATGCGCTGTATTACCGGCAACCGGTGAATAAAATGGCCGGACGCTGTTACATCGATAACAGCAAAATAAAGGGGCTTAGCTCCGCTTGTACTGTATTTTACATGATTATTCCGATACTGATTATTCTGACCGGCTTTCCCGTGATTTGGTTCATACGCCGGAAGTCAACACTAAAGGTCAATGCCGGAGCTGGAGCTTCGATGGCAGCGAACCATTTTTCGCATCAGCCGAATGTATTTAGTTTGGAAATTGTGAACAGCAGTGACACTGGAAATGCCAGCAACGCCAGCAAGCTTCCAGCTCCAGTCTACCGGAAGTCTGATGAAAAAAACATTTATGCGCTGTACTTTGTGATGACCATGTCGACTATCATTTGTTGGTTGCCAATTGTTATTGCGTTCTGCCTGGCTAGCTTTGCGCTGATCCCGAACTTCAGTATTTTCATGCTGTTCCAAATATCGTACGTCTTTTTCTACGTGGAGACCATTATTGATCCGGTACTGCTATTAAGCGCTAACAAAGGCTGGACACGAGGATTTCGAGGACGTATTTTTAGAAATTAATGAAGGACGGGAACAGCTCAATGCTACTCATGATTACGTAGTTACGATCACATACACTGTACGTTTTGTGTCCATTGAAGGGATGGATTGATTTCTTGAATGGTTTGCCGCTGGTTGTAATTAACTTGTGTTTCTGTTACACCACCTTGCCCGATGATATGGTGGAAATTAAGAGAAATTTTAATCCCGCATTGCATGGCGAGCATGGCCTTAAGCGTTGCATGACGTTGAGTGTGACAAAACAAAACTTATTTCGACTTATTACCTTATACGAGCCACTGGCATACACATTTTCCTGACTGTGTGCATGCGGTGATTTTATTGGTAACAATGGACTGTTTAATTTTTAAATGCTTATCTGACGCTGAATTTATTTATTATATGCGGACTTATTCAAATAAAAAATGACTGTGTTTGCAAAACACGAGAATATGATATTCAGGTCATCATGGTTTGGCCGTGGATGTTGGTCAAACAACAACAAACATTTTACCGAAGACATTTGTACTTAATCATTCCAGTGGCAGCGTCCTTCAACCCCATCCCGACAACATTCAGGATTCCGCCGTGTGCAAGCCCCATCGTAATCCCAAGCTGGCCTATCGGTAACCACTACGCCGCAGAAGCGTCCGGTTTTACCATAACCTTGGTAGCAGTTCAGTCCAACCAATGCACGTGCAGTTCGGTTGCGGGCTACGTTTGCATCATGGACATCCTTCAAATAAAAAGCGACCCCTGCACATAAAGCGAAAACGTTGCGAAAGCCGCCAATCCATACCTGTTCATCCACTGGATAACCCGCACTCTTCTGCGCGAACAAAACAACCACGAATGCCAAAGCAAGGGCGAAAAAAGTTGCATACATGGCCATGATATAGGCCTAGGGAATAGCGATGTGTAGAATGTACTAATAAAAATAACTATCGGCCTTTCAGTGCGTTTACTGAGATGCCATCAGAGGAAAACCATACAAAATTTGTGTTTGAAACGAAATTTCACCAGTTTTTTATATAGACGAAACCGGACATAATTTACCGGAACTTTTAGATTTAATTGCATTAGTACCGGCTGCGCTGATTAATACGACCTTTACTTTCATCGTCAAACGGACTTCCGTCCACGCCTTTTATTAGTGTTTTTGTGCACTGCCTCGAACACGTTGTTGTTTTGTGATCCTTACGCGTGTCCTTCCTCCTTATTAATATGTGCGCCCAACTTTTAACAGCCGTAATCTGTCCTGAGTATATTCCTATGATATTACGCGGGAAACCAGCTTCTAGAAATTAGACGTGTTGCTTATGATATCTGACAATGTGTGTAGTTTATGCGTGCGTACGTTTTCCTGTTGCATCTGACTGTGGTTTAACTTGCCGTGTCGAGTAAATTCGCCACTTGCACTTGCTTATTCTGCCTTAGCGGTCACCTGTGGCACGGTTCGTACCAAAGAAAAAAAGTGAATCGTTTTTTCGCTCCTTGTAGTCACAGTAGACATCTGTATACATGCTGTAGACACCCTGTAGACCTATCGGTAGTCACCTGGTTTCTTAGGATGTATACAGCGTGTCTACAACGGTGTCTACAGGTTGTCTACGGATGTCTACCGTTGTATACAGGCAGCCCTTCTTAGGTTCAGCTCGATACTCTGCCTGTATACACCGGTAGTCACCTGTAGACAGCCCGTAGACACCACTGTAGACATACTGTAGTCACCTGGTTCTTAGGTTTTCTTAGGATGTATACAGATTGTCTACAGGGTGTCTACAGGTTGTCTACAGATGACTACAGTGACTACAAGAAGGAAAAAAACGTTCCAGTTTTTTTCTTTGGTACGAAACGTTCCATATATACACCATTTACCGCCACCACTTTTTTAATATTTTTGTTTTATTTTTATTTAATGTACAGCGGTATGTTAAATAAAATAAAAATAATTAAAAGTCCTCTGTACGTTTATATGTACTAAATGTTTTAATAGGCAATAGCCGTCAAAGTAACAAGAAGTGCAAGCGCAGGCATACTACGTCACTGTTAAAATTTTAAACATTGAAAGATTATATGTACTTAACTGAACAAATGATTATGTAAACTGCAGCACTTTATGTGTATCGCCGCAATAAGGTAGGATGTCCTGGGTCTAACGATATTTTTGTGTATCTGTGCACAGTGGTGTCTCGAAAATGGTGACGCGAGATAAAAAGTACCGGGATCAGTGGTGTCTAAAGCCTGAGGGTGGTAAAAGGTGGTGTCGGGAGCTTTTTGCTATTCTTATTTCACAATGTGATTTATATCGTTAATAGTCATGAATTCCACCAGTAAACCAAACGAGGGTCGCGATTACGTTCAGCAAAACTAATAATACAGGATTTAAGAATCCATATCCCAGCGATTTTGCGGTTTTGATGCGCATGATTATTCGTTACCCAGTCGTTAGAAGAGTATATGATCAGTGACCATATCATTCACGTGACCTTGAGCCTAAAATATGAATTACCCACCTACTGTATGCATAACTAAGCTAATTAGAATTGTAGCTAGCTGTACTGTGATATTACGAGTATTTTCTTGACTAATTTGCTACGATAAATAATTAATATCATTATCATCTAATGGTGAGTTAGTATCAGAGTTTACGCCTAGCCTCATACTGATTTAAACAATGACTGTTGGTTGTTTAGGGAGCTTAGTTTATGGAGTTAGTACCGATTTCAGTTCCTCAAAAGAAATTTTTTAACACTGGAAAAAGAATTTAACACTGAAATAAAAAATGAGCGAAATGTTCAAACCACAGCAGATTAATTATTCAAATTATTATGTAGCTGCAAATTAATTTTGTAGCTTCACAGGTAGAAATTGTGCGCAATTAACTGTAGTATTAGCTGCAAATAAACGTGGAGGAATAGAAGTTAACAACAGTAATTTCAAAAGAGCGCAACTAGAAAGTGCAACCAAAGCGTTTTCGTAAACTGGTTTTCCACTCCTTGTGGAACCCAATTAGCAACAATGGATCAACTATTGTTTCCACATAGAAAAAGAAGTAGGAGATCTGCATGAAAGTAATGATGGTAATGTTGGGTGTCAATGAAAATGTGGTCATGCTGAAAGATATCGTAATGGGAATCCAGAAAACTATCGTCGACAAGGTTAGGATAAAATAAATCACAAACGCACTCCGCTGTTCTCGTCTTCGGCCCGGTGCGTTTGCGCCAGTAATAGCACTTTGATTGTCCAGGGAGAACTCCCCGGTTCCCGCTGGACGAACTGATCTCCCGTTTGAGTTCGACACCGGTCGTTTGTGGCTCTTAAACCAAACCACGGGAAAGGTCACCAGTATCGTCGTCATAGGTAATATCATGTACAAAACCATAGATATTGAAGCTAGTGTGTGGATGGGTCGGCCGTCCATGAAGCATCTGCCAGCCAACTTGTCAACCGGCATCCTGTAATACAATGCGTCCAAGATGACCTCCGCGGTAAGAATCGTATTGGAATACAGCCATGCGATAACGCAGAGAAACATGGCTAATTTTATAGTGTGCCGTGTGCGATAGTTATGCGGACGAAGAACAGCCCACAGTCGATTCAAAGTAATCAGCAGATGTGACAAAATTACCACGGCCAACGACGTAAGCTGAGTATAGAGAAACAGTGTGCAGCATGTGGGACTGTAGCGCACCGATGGAATGATCTTCATTAGGAACAACAGCAACGGACCCGGCAAATCGTGGTAAATGTTGGCCAACAGAATGTTAACAAGATAGACGTTGAAAGCGGATATCGGGATTCTTGCTACAATAATTAATAATAAAACAATTACATTTAGAAATGTCCCGACGGAGAATCCAAACAGATCTGAGATTAAAGAGAAGTTCCACGCAATTACCGGAAAGGAAGCGGTATTTAAGGAAACATTCTGAGAAGTGTTAGCCATTTTCAGCCAAAAAATTAAATGACTTCTAATCGCGGTACAGAATACTGATCTACTTGCACTGCTTCTATAAAGTAGTAGCCGCTTTTCTGCATAGGTAGGTAAATTGTTGCTGACCCTTGCGAGTTCATATTTTGCCAAGACATCGAAATTCTTACAAATGTTCTAGTTAGTCAATTTTCTGTCGCAGAAATACGTATTTATTGATTAGTAAGATTACGTCGAAAAATTCCCCGGGGCAACGGGATAGCACACAAAGCCCTTCTTCCATAATAATGTAATACGCATGGACTTTCTTCCTTGTAATTTAATTCGCATGTGTTTGGTACGCTAAATCCCACGGTCACATGCCTCCTGTACCGTAAGCAGCTTTGATATCGATGAGCCATGGGACCTTATGAATTCTGGATAATTATAATTATTCAAAGACTCAAATGACATAGTAGTATAATGTCCAAGAAGAAGATACGACAAAATTATACTACATGTAGTATTTCTCAGCCGCACTTGCGGTCTTCTTGAAATCTGACAACGTGAATCAAATTGCATTGGAATGGCTGTAATCAAGCAGTAACCGGTAACAACAAACATTCATCTTGAATTGAATTGGTTCCGGTTTGTAAAATGCTGCCAAGCTGTAGGGTTTTGACAAACAAATTTTACTCCCGGAAGCCGGAGGGAATTTCAAAGAATAAAACACAAACTTGGTTCGGCTGCTGTAATGTACTGGCACATACATACATATATAAGGTTAAATTATTTACATAAGTCTTTTGGAACCGTAACATATCTACAGATGCTGTGAAATTTAGGTTCTTTAAACTGTTCTTTAGGTTCCATTCAGTTGAGTGACTGCATTAACTGAACAAGTTGTGCGGATGCAGCAACCATCTCTTAGAAGATAAATTTTAGAACTGGAAACCTTAACTTTGTGGAAATACTAATAATGTTTTGTTCTCCCACAGTTAACATAACATTCCGCAAAGTTTTTAAACGACTCGGAGTTTCGAACTCAGTCTTGGGAATGGCGTTCAGATTTCGTATCTTCCATATGTCAGTGGAGCTGGCAAGATGACCTTTCGCAATGTTCAGTTAAATTTGAGTAGCTAGATGAACCTTTGTGAGCTTAAAGTAGAGTAGATGAAAGCTGAAATACCTACTTTAATTTATTTCGAAGCTGCCGCAGTCGTAATACTTTCCGCACTGGAGCAGCAAGAACAAAAACGAGCAGAAAAGGCGAACAGATTTATTACAAACAGGTTTATTGCTGCCCATTTATTACCAAGGTGAAATGACAAAACAATGCCACAGAAGTCGTCTGATGTGCAGCACCGGTCCATAAGCCAAGTATAGAACAACAACCAACAAAGTACTGCAACTAGACTAATAAATTACGTGAAAGCCTGCCAAGGCATTTTCACAAGGTGGGGTGTATAGGATCCTTAGCAAAACGCTTGCGCAAGCCATATTTCCATTCCTTATTGAAGCTAACGAGCAATATGGGATCAACGATCGTTTCCACATAGAACAGAAAATAAGAAAGTTGATAAAAGGTGATAATAGCAATATTGGGCGTCAATAAGAACGTTGTAATGCTCATAGCTGTCGTAATGGGAGTCCAGAAAACAACTGTCGACAAGGTTAAAATAAAATAAATTAAGAAAGCACTGCGCTGTTCGCGCTTTCTGCTCGATGGTAAGGAACCGACAGTGACACTTTGCTGATCCACAGAGTAGTCTCCAGTTCCGGCAGGACGAATCTTTTCACTGATTCTCGACTGCACGATCCTTTGGCTTTTAAACCAGACAACGGGAAAGGTCCCCAATATTGTCAACATTGGGAGAATGGCGTGCAAAAACAGCGCTAAAGATGTTAGTGCCTGAATAGGTCGACCGTTCATGAAGCATCTGCCTGCTAGTTTATCCACCGGCAACCTGTAGTACAGTGCGTCCAAGATGACCTCTGCGTTGAGAAATGTATTTGAGTACAGCCATGCCGTTACACAGAGAGCAGTTGCCATTTTCGTATTGTGCCGGGTGCGGTATGAATACGGAAGAACAACAGCCCAAAGCCGGTTTAATGTCACCAGCAAATGTGACGCAATGACCACAGCCAATGACGTGAGCTGGGTATAGAGGAAGAGTGTGCAGCATGTGGGACTGTTGCGTACCGATGGATAGATCTTCATTAAGAACAATAGCAGTGGACCCGGCAAATCATGGTAGATGTTGGCAATCAGAATATTAACGAGATAAACACTGAAAGCGGAAACCGGAATTTTTGCTATGATGACTAACAATAGCACGGTCACGTTTAGCAGAGTCCCGACGGAGAATCCAAACAGATCAGAGACCAAAGAAAAATCCCACACGATTATGGGCAATGAAGTTGTGTTCGTATAATTCTGGGTTGCGTTTAACATTTTATACCGCGGTAGGTAATGACAGTGCTGCAGGTACGCACGTATATGTGTGTATGGATCTTCCGATGATTATTCCGACATTTGTTTAGGTCACCATCGGTTAACCAGTTTTAATTTTGCTTGAAAACTGATTGTCGTGAACGAAAAATTAAGCACTGTATATCTTTTACTAAGCGCAAAATTCAGACAAACCCGTGCGCAAATAACATCGAATTTCTTTCAGGAATTTCCAGTAATAAGCAAGATGCTCGAGGGTTGTTAGTTCAACTTACTTCCACTAAGATGCCGTACTTTGAAATCATTCGTCCGGATGAAATGGATTGTTTCCGTGTAACTGATGCTACCCTGCAACGCGAACGCCCACAGTCACAAGACCCCCGCGGCCCGCCATCATGTCCTTCAAGCAACTTTGACGAGACGTCCCGTTTAAAATTTGTAATTTTCTTGATTTAAAATGAATCAAATACCATATAGTGCGCACCCTGGCCGAGATCCGTGTAAGCATAACAGTGTGCAGTTGCAACAAGACACTCCCTATAACGCCGTTTTGTGATTCAATAATATGTATGTACGAGTATCTTGCGTTTCAGCTGCTGATTCCGCATAACACCACCGGTTTTAATACTGTGATATACTTGGAGCTTATAAGTTATTTTACTGCTGAGTAGAGTTCCGTTTCTTACCTTTGTGGATCAGTTATTCTCGTACCTATTGACTGCAGAATTCCTAGTATCATTCTACCACTGTCAGAGGATTTGGAGATTGTAATTTGCAGCTGTCTGACGTCATTTGCAAAATCTCTTTATAAAGTATGCAGCGCTTCCACAGACATTCAGCTTTCAACTCGCTTCTCGGTTTTCAGTGGGAAATTTTTCGCCGCCAGGCGCGCGAAAATAAAGGTATCACTTTGCTTTTGCATTTCTTAGCTATTCATTTGCAGAATTAATCATGTGTAACAGCCGCGCCCCAAACCGTAAACGCAGAGCGCACTTGTAAGTTTATTTTCTCACTAAATGCGGCTAAACTAATCACCAAACGTTCGCTGCATTAGCGTAACAGTATATTCACAACAAATAAATGTGCAATTAAACAAAATACCATAAAAAATCAGAAAAGGTCACTGAGATCAACCGTGATTTCCGGAAGCGGGGAACATCGGTCGGGAGCGTCAGCAGTGCCTCCAGTTTCGGCCACAGAATGGCCATGAAAAGTTTGGATCCAAAGGCGTTCAGCTGTACTCCGTCCGTGAAAAGGGTTCTCCAGTCGGGATGCTCCATGATTTCCCCGTACAGATCCAAGAACTGCGTGGTGCGACTGACCGCCACATCCTGCACCGCCACCTTGTACTTGTACAGGGTGACATTGGATCGCCTGTTTTTACGACACTGTTCGGCTTGTGCTTCCTGATTACACGGAGTGGGAGCCACCAAAATTATCCGGTTAGCCGGAACACCATGCTTCTGAAAAATGAAGGGAAAAAGTGAAAGACTCGCATCTGATTGAATCGCCTTCAGATTTAATCATGCCAAAGTTCAAAAGTATTATTTCAGTCTTAACAAATAATAATAATAATAACTATACTATTATCATCTCACATTTTAATGCCCAGCCCAGCATACAGCGCTGACAAAGCGTTTTCAATGTTAACCAAAACATCAACTGATCATTCTAGAGAACGGGTGCTATTTGTATTCGTATGACTGCAATAAGCAATCGGAATAATTCGGAATAATTCGTTATTCCAATAATTCGGAATAATTCGTCATTCGGAATAATTCGTTATTCGTTCGTTATCCGGTTTCTGAATAATTCGTTATTCGATCATGCTTCGAACTAACCAGATAGAGATCCACGAAATCAGTAAGATTCTTGGAGTACTCTTCAACCGGAACCGGTCCGTTTTTATCGCTCTGTTGCGCATCATTCGTTCCAAACATTACCACCACCGCAGCGATATCCGGCGAGAATAAACTGGGCAGGAATCGGCAGAGAGTGCTCCGTACCGCATAGGTGGTATGACCCGCAAAGCCCCGATTCAAAATGTCAAATCGCCTGCAATAACAACGCTCGTATCATGTTATTATAAAATTAAAATGGCTCTTACTTTGCTAAATTAGAAACAATTAAGCTGCCGAAATCAATGGTGCCTTGTGTGATGCCAAGAAGAAATTTACACTTATTTATCCAAAATAAATTACAAGTAAACGCGGTAAGCCTTCCATAATTACAGTATATCGAAATTTAAATTCAACACCCATACTACACCTATTCCGCGCTCAAGCAACTGCAGCTAAAACTTTCCAGTTGTGCATCCTCCATACAAAAACGAAAACGAGCACCAAACAGCTTACTGTACAGTCTGTAAAATAATCAAAAAAGCTCCTGCAGTAACCTACAATCCGGCCGTAATATTCAAAAAAAGCTACAAACATGATAAATATTCAAATTCCAACAAAGAAACAGGAAAATTAATCAACGTTACTCGCATAATTAATAGGCAATTATCATAACTGATATAAATCAAAGTTAGAGATGATTGAATTATGTCTAACTTTAATTTGTATCACTTTGAATTTAAAAAAAATCTAGAGCGAATCTTCTTGCTGCTATAAGAAAAGAGAGAGAGAGAAGCGAGCGCGAAGAGAAGGAGAGCTAGAAGAGAGAGCTAAAAGTTCAATTAAACGGTTTAAAACTTTAAACCTGATAAAAACTAGGCCTGAATTACATTCATACCGTACATATGGCCGTTCCAACTGCGAAGCCAGAAGGCATCCAAGCCCGCCAGGACCCTGACAGTTCTGGAAATAATCATCACCAAACAACACAATCTGTGGCCAGATGAAACGCTCCTGGATTCCGGGTATAATTACAGCACTCTCCAGTCCAATAACCGACTGAACGACACCATCCGGCCGAACCATGTGCGGAAGCGCTTTCTTCGTAGTTTTCACCTTCTTTTGGCCCACTTGTTCCACAGGAATTCCCTTCTTCTTCGCAATTGTCTGCAAACAACCTGTCAGCATACACAGACAAGAACACTGACAGTAGCAGTATTTACCTCTCGTCGCTTCCGCTGCTGATATTTCTTCATAAAGATGTAGGTAGTAGATCGTGAGATGGAACGCAGTTTTTCGCTGTCAGGAAAGACAGCATTCACGGCGTCCAGCCAAGAGATTCCAGGATGTTTCCTGATATACTGGAATAGTGCCTCATCTTCCTCTTTGGTAACCTTGCTTTTCTTTCCCCGGGCGTGGGTGGTCAGGCGTTCGCCTGTTATCCGGTCGTAGTTTTTGAAAATGTTTACAACACACCCGACACCAATGCCCAACTCCGTAGCCACTTTCCGATAGCTTTTCACCACTTCGTGCCGTCGCACCACGGCAAGTACCAAATCTTTCGATAGCACATGCCCTCGCACCATAATGGTGATTGGTTCAATCACTTCAATGCACAGCAGATAACAAAACTATGGAGCCCAGAAAACGAAGGATAAAATTTAGAAAACAACATTAAAACACAAAACTTCGAAAAGTGAAAAGGCTCAGAAAAAGACAAGACATTCCGGGTCTGCACTCTACTGAGTATACAGTACGGCTTACGGCCGCGGGCGGTTAGCCAAAACTTAAATTTGTTTACGATTTTTTTTCGCTGCTTGTTAGCTGACTTGTAACTTGCACTTGATTTGTGCTGCTTCCACTTTTTGTTTCCAACTTTTGTTCGGTTGCAGAGGTATATCTGCCACGTGGGATTCTACGATTTGTTGTATTTCTTTGCTTTACTTTGCAGATCTGATTTGAAATTGCTAGACCATTTTGTTGCGTTCCTATTAAACAACCACTGGAATGGCTTGGTTTACGGGATCAGTCAGCGATGCTGTGAAGCTATGCAAAGAGCGCTCCGGAGTTCTCTGCATCTTTGTGAGAGGTGATTAACAGCATCCATCATCCATTGGGCATTCCAGATTTAGATTCTACACATACAAATTATTCTGTTACTGTAATTCCGTTGTTGTTTGGTGGCGTATTCCGTGACGTAAAGTGTGTGTTGTGGTTGAAGATGCCAGTAACGAAGGACTGGACGGATATTTTGGAGAGAGCGACGTCAAAAACTTGAGCGAGAAGCCTGGCGTTGTTCTGCTGCGCATTATCCAGGGCAGCAATGAATATGAAATGCTAAATTCCGTTTGTAAGTGGCACTTCAAAAGGATGATACGGGCTGTGAATATACGAATTACGAATTCGTTCTTGATTCGTTGTCACAGTTTGTTCAGGCGTTTGTGGCAGTGTTGGTAAGAGTTTTTGCTGTGCTGGTTATCTAGATCCCGTCACGGCCGTGCCTATGCTGCAGTTCATCGATGGTGCAACGGGACGACTCCTGTTTTCGGTTTCTCCCAAGAACAAGGACGATGTTGTTAACGGCATGCGGGAGGGCATTGAGGTAGACATTAAATTTCGAAAAATTTGAAACTATGCCTTACTGTGATACTCAACATTGATCGCTCAGTTTGAGTGTGTAAAGTTAAAAAATGAACAGTTTGCTTAATTTGGTAATTTGCCGTGTAACAATTCAATTTGATTGCTCCATTATGTTGAAAAAATGATTAATAAGCTTTTAAACTGTACGCTGTAATACGTAAAACGTTTAAGCAGCTGTAGTACTGAAGCGTCGATCGCGTGTATTCGAGGAACGTGAATATTAAGTGGTCGTATTAATAGTTAGTTTAGTCGTATTAATAGAACCCTCGAGTTGAATATTCACTGCTAATATAAAAGAAATATTTGATTTATGTAAAAATCTTATTTCTGCTTCGACTGTATAACTGATTTAATTTAATTTATCTGTTAATTTTTTCCGTCTTGATTTCCATTTTTTGGTTTTTCTGCTTGCCGTTAGACCTGGAATCGCCAGCGCGGTGTGCCACCGACAGCGCCTCTGGTGGCAGCAGCGGCCGCAACGCCCACGGTTGTCCGATTAGCACCGGAGTCGCAGACTTCGCAGAATCAACCGTCGGAGAGTACTTCTGATTCCGCTGCATCGCAAGATGATCTCGATGCTCGAATTGCTCGGTAAGCCACGATAGCAAAATGGTAGTGTTCAACCTTTAGATGGTGTGTTGTACATCGTTAGCTGTTGTTTGTTATCTGGTTCAAGAGTTTTTTCCCGTAAATGTTTAGAGCTCACGCCAAGGCAGCGGAAATCCGTAAACGCAAGGAAAAGGAAGTCGAGGAAGAGCAGCGTCAGAAAGAAGCACAACGTCGTCAGGATCAGAAGCTCATGGCCGAAGCCGAGCGCCAGCGTAAAGTCAACGAAGCCGAACAGGTCCGTAAAGATCTGGCCAAAGAGAAGCGGGACGACGAGGTGTACCGCCAGAAGATTCTAGCGCAGTTGAAGCAGGACCAAGAAGAACGCCACCGCCGTGATGCCGAAGCCAAGGGCGCAGCGCCGCCATCACCACCCGCTCCGGTGCAGAGCCCCGTCAAGGAAACACCGTCCACATCCTCCGGTATCGATTATACCAAATCGAAAATTCAGTTCCGCTACGAGACCGCGGAAGGCATGCGGACCTTCGTGGGAACGTTCGAGGCCACGGATCCGCTGCTGGAAGCCTTTGAATTCGCTCGAAAAGAGACGGGATTGCGGGGAGAAATCGGATTTCTTCAGATGTACCCGCGGAAGGAGTTCACGAAACAGGATGCCAAGTCGACATTGCGGTTATTGGGGCTGGTACCGAATGGTGTACTGATCGTTGTGCCTGCGGTAAGAGTTGGCTTTTTCGTAAATTTTGATTCCTCTGTTGCATGTATTATTGTGCTGCCTGTGATAAGATTTAAATTGTACGCAGTTTTATCTGTTTATGCTTGCAACGCGTTTGTGATTGCTCTATCGTTGAGTTTTTCCAGGATGCGGCGAAGCGCGGAATTGTTGCTCAGCCTTCCAATGGGTTCATTCAGAATTTAATGGCGAACATCTTGTTCTTGTTGAAACTGCCCGTTCAGGCTTTGAATTATCTTGTGGCTCTTTTGTTTCCACCACGGAGAGATGATTCGCCTTTCGCCGGAGGGTGCGTGTAACTTATTCGTTGGTTTAGTGTAAACAGAATACTTGTACTGTATGTTTAATAAAAGCGCTCCATTAGTGTTACTCTCGGGCTAAATACTTCTTACTTCCGTCGTCTTTGAAGCGATAACGGATAGACTTTTGAAAGTACAATCGATTGCGAGCTTGTGTTGACAGGCAGCGCATTGAGGCTGATTGACCGCTGTAGCCAACTTGTGCATCCATTATTTATCCACAATGTTCTTTCCAATCTTTGCAGCGATAATACTCGAAGAGGACCAGCCGGCGTACAAGGGAATCGTGGCAATGACAATCTCCGTCGGCGTCATCCATCGGATAATGCGACGTATAATGGAAATTCCACACAGCAGATGTGATGTGAAAATTTGGAATTCACATGCTTTTTAGTCAGTTCAAGTTGAATGTGTTTTTTGCGACGATTTTGTCTTTTTGAGTTGCGCACTGGTTTTTTATAGAAATGATTTCAGACTTGCGTTGTCGGCAGTACGAAGTAGAGATGGTGCATCACTAAATTTTCTTTTAAAGCACTTAGCATTCTTCATAGTTCTATCGGTGCACTATGCATTGGCCCGTTAGTGCTCCGTACAACATACAGCCATTAAGTTTGGTTCTCCAATAAAAAGGTTTTGCGCGGCATGCCTCGCCACTGATTACTCATAACTGGCTACTTGTGAACTCCAGAAGTGTTTATTTTCAGTCATCTTCATCTTCCAACGGCTGTGGTCATTCAAATATTTCGAGACGCCGATATGTACGCATTACAAAAAGATGCCCTTAGCAGTAAAAAGTAATAATATAAAACGTTCAATAATTGAGTAGCATATCACCAAAACTTTGAACCACAAATAAAGATTCCAACGAAAGCCTAACTTTGACAGCATTTGTAAAAGATCCATATTTGATACTGAACAAAAGGGAACTAATTGTGAGCCATGTCGAATCCATTAAATCATTCATACTTTACGACGTTTTTTGGGCGCTGGCCGACCAGAGGCTCCCTTGGACTTCGCTGACCCTACAAAAACCGAATTCTAATTATCTCAAATAGGGCAACAAACAAGTTGCGACTTAACATTCGCAATTAGTACACTGTATAAGTGCAGCATGTATTGTATATGTAAGTACATTGTTATTACCTTTCTTGGATTTTTTCGGTTTTTCATCGTCGGAATCGTCACAGTTGTCTCCCGGCAACAGGTCCTCTTCATCGTCCCATTCCTCATCCGACGCAGATTTCTTATTTTTCTTCGCACCATTCTTAGCATACTTTTCTTCGATTTTATCCAAAAAATTGGCTCCGCGCGCTTCTTGTCGGTCTAAAATCGCTTTCCGCAGTTCAGCCATTCCGTCGTCGCCGCCGGCCTTTTCAGTATCCCGCTTTTTGGTGATCTTTTCTGCCGCCTTGGCTTCCTTTTCTAACTAAAAAACAACAAAATAACCTTCCATCACTTTTTACAAAGCATCGTCACTAATTTCTACAAAACCTCTAACTGCAAAGACAAATAAAACAAACATAAATAAACATCTTGCAGCCAGCAAGAAACACCAACAAGAACATTCAAGTTGAAATCGACAAAAAAAAATTTGTGAAATATCAATAAACACAAAGCTCGCATTTTTAACGCCCAGTTAATCAAAATGACATTACACACCATTAATAACTATAGCAATACTAAAAGAGACATTCAGGTTTTCGCAATTTTCCCAGGTGTCTGCTCATTAAAATAAATTATTACACCACTGAATTATTTCGGGGAAAAATCGAAGTTAATGAGAAATATTATCATACTACCAACTAGCATCAAGTAGTAAGTAAGTACTAACTACCAGTACTGACTTTTACGGTGCAACTTACCCGTTTACGACGGCGTTCCTTCTTCTTCGGATCCTCCTTGGTGAACGTCTTATAGTCCTTGACTTTCCCGTCCTTGATGGCCTGGTTGATGATGGTGTGAAAGTGCTCTTCCCGCTGGAAGTCGTATCCCATAAGGCACTCCATGATTTTGTCCATATCACCCTTAAAACGCTCATAATACACCAGAAGGTCGTTTTGTTCCTCCTCCGAACCTAAAATATATGCAACTGAAATTTAACCACGCGAACAGCAACTGCATGCTCCGGAATGTACTTAGTGCAACACAACGCCATAATTGCCTTAGAATTAATGACTTCCAAAAACTTAAAACCAGAATTTCTCGATATGGTATTTTTGACTCTGATTAATCACTATAAAATATCTGTCAAAAATTATAGCAGGCCTGAGGCCTATTTCAAATAGTGATCTACTGCGAAAAAGGCGCGTGCCAGTACCTGTATACTCCTGAATAAATGCATCGATATCTTCGGTCGTCACTTCGGGGAACATATCGCGATAGTAGGCATACCAATCGCGATCCGTGTCGGAAACCAGCTCGTCATCGACGACTCCTGCGCAAAGCTGAATATCTACAACTGTACAGTGTATGCTTGACTGAAGCAGTACCATTTCTGTCGTAGCGTCTCCGTTTCTGCTTATCCGACAAGATAGAATAAGCCTTCCCAACGACCTGGAATTTCACGGTGGCAGACTCCTTATCCTCTTCAGCCACGCGATCCGGATGGACTGCCAGGGAGATCTTACGGTAGGCGCGCTTTACTGCAGAAAATCCGAAATGACAAATACCCGAATAAACATGCGTGCAGATGGGGAAAACATACGGTCTTCATCCGTAGCAGTTTTCGGAATGTTGAAGAGCTCATAAAGATCGTTCGTGTTGAAGTACTTTAGCAGCTCTTTCGTCAAGGTCCCCATTGCGAAAGTTAGGAGTACGAGTTCGTGGGAAAATACAACCAAGGAGTACCACAACAATCTCGGGAATGGAAACGATAACTTTACAAAACCCGCTTACACCGTCAATTCTCTTGACAGAATTTAACAATAGCAAAACAAAGTTATACTCAAACTGAAACAGCGAAATACACAGCTCAGCTGACAGAGCGAAATAAATCCAAATTAAAGCACCCTGTCGATTTTTCGCGCGAAAATTTTGACACCAAGCAAGGCACAGCAAGCGTGACGAGGTGTGTCGCGAATCGTAAGGGGGTGGTGGGGCGTGAGGCTAACAAAGTAGTAATTTGAGGCAGGCGCCATGAAATCATATTCATATTTTTATGCGCGCCATGAAATCATATTCAACACACACGTATGTGTATTAGTACGTATGGGTGCACTGTACAGTGCCGCATACCGTCAGCAGACTTCAGGCTATCGTTTTCATTTCGTATGTATCTGATAATGCTAAACAAATGTACTTTAAAACTGCGTTATTAACATCGCATAGTGTGGGAAAAATATTTACTAATGTACGCATTTGCATTCTACACCGATCCACGCGGCTTTAGAGTTTAGACCGATTTGTACATGTAGCACTGTCGCCGCGGAAAGGTCACTTCTAAGCCGCAGCGGACGTGTGTTGCGTAACATCACGGAGAAGGCATAGAAAGCACACTTGTTTGTTCGTCTTTGGCAGCGTTCACGTTTGTGTTTTATTGTAACTTTAAGTATTTGAAGACGAATTAACACTGAATATCCACAGCGTTTACCTACTCTAGGCGGTTAATCGCTCGTGTGGTTCTTAAGTTCGTACGTCGGAGATCTAAGTAAACCTTGGGAAACTGAAGTAAGTAATAACATTACGAATAACTGAAAATCAAGCGAAGCGCAGTGGTCAGTTACCAGAAATGTGCCAACCAAACAAAAATAAGACACCTTCGTCGATCGGTCATCGATGTTCCCTCTGCAGATATGTGCTTAGTTGCTTATCCTCTCTCCTTAATTTTCCATTTTCACTTCTCGCTATCGTGGAAAACACGTACACCTAAAAACTCTTAATTATTCCCGAGCAAATTGTTGGCAAATGACTGCGCAGTTGGCTACCAATTTCCGTTTGTGTGAACCGTTGTCACGACTCAAGATAGCCCGAAATTGCTCAGTGCACCACCGATCTATCTATCATCGAGCAATTTCCGATCTAATGATCCCGGCAACGGCACAGAGACCGGACACGATGGCATTCAATTAGAGAACCTGCCTCCTTCTGTAATTAAGCTCCTGCTGCAAAACTGACAATTGTCTTGGATGTAGCAGTGTTTCCTTTCCTTTGCACCATCCCGCCGGTACAAAAGGCCGGGAGAAGTTGCAGGAAAAGAATTCATCTGTTCAATACATCAACGTCATTGCTCATCAGAGCCAATCCATCATCGTCCAGCAGCTTGAATACCAATTGTGCACAAGCGCGATGAGAAGGACAGCTCTTCTAATATGATGGCATATCTGCGCGAATAAGGCACTCATTATCGCTCAGCATTCTCTGCACTGCACACCACAAATGAGCTCCTTGGCCGAGGCTGTAACAACGCATTGGGGCTACCTAATTGATGAGGATGAAGAGAGCGAGCAAACACTTATTTCCATTTAATTGCTTCGGATCGAGGCATTAATGTCGCCCGGATCGCTTTCCAAGCAACGCCTCGGCTCAATTTCCCCAGCTGGCTGTGTGCTGGCGCTGCTGTGTCGCATCCTCGTGCAAATAACGCTTATCTTGACCATTATTAACACTGTTTACCACTAGAGAAAGGCAGAATGGGAGAAATCTATCCTCACTGTTGCAATTTCCTTCCCAAATGAGTTTGCATAACAATTATTCTAACCCCGGTTTATTGCTAAAGTTTTTGCGCAATCTGAATCACAAAGTCACTCTTTGTCGCACTCTTGTGAAATGCAGTGGTGTAATGCTGGCGGCTAAACAGTGTAAGCACATATTGCCTATTGCATCACAAACGCAATGGACATTGTCCGTTCACCTTTACCGAACCGCCAGCAAACGAAATCACCGGCGATAGCCAATGCTCAATTATTCTGGAGTACTTCGCCAAGAAAACTTTACAATTTACGTAGCTTGGTAAACAGACCGCTATATTCCGGGATAGCTTTTACCGTCCTAAAGTTGTCGTGCTAAACAGTAAATCTTATGGGTTATTGTAATTTTATGTAAATGGCCAGTGCGTCGTTGACTTCTCTGATGCATTTGCATATTTGTGCATAGTTGGCGATTTCGCTGTGGCCACCCAAGCAATTGGTCGCGATAAGCTGGGATAATTGCGGCTGAGAATTGCCGGGTTGGGTGCATCACAAAGGGGGAGTGCATTGTCGGCAAGGGATTACCTACTTGACGGATAATGTGCCGAGGCCCTAAATAAGCGCGAGGTGAGATGGATGGATCGGAGTTTTGGATATCATATGCGGCTGACTCCGCACCGCACAAAACCTCCATTTACATGATCAGCTTTCGATAAACGACTTTTGCCGGCTCACCGTCGCTTTAATTGTAGGCCACTTTCAGTTCAGGACAATTGACGTGGAAGTGATCCGTTTGACCGGCGCAGGACAACAGAGAAACAATCCTATTAACGGCAGCCGTTCATTTTCCTAATCAGTCGGGAGATCCTTAGTCTTCTTATTTTTCTTATCAACACAAGGTATTCAGGCGGCATAATTCAAAATAAACGAACGCGCTTATGAATGCCGCCTACACACCCCACTATTTCATGTGAAAACGTCCCAGACGTTACTGCTTTTTAGAGGTTTCACGTACGGGAGTTGCTGAAATTGATTAAACTCGAAAACGGGCTGATTATCATACTGTGCAATGTGCATGGCTGTGACAATACTATGGATTTTAAAACGAGCTCAAAATTATGATTTGTAATGGAAATTCAATATATTGTTACTTGATGTACTAAATTATCCAATATAAAATGTACGAGAAAGAGAATCATTGAAAACTGTTAGCACTCGTACGTGTTGTGAGCATATTATCGATTTCACCGGATTAATATTTAATCAATGTGAACGAAGCAGATACAGTAAATGGATGTAATTACGGCTGACCAGCCAGTGAGAAAATTTATGGCCGTGTTTTTCCACCGCGTTTACATAAACACGGAAATTGAGCGCATTTCGGAAACGCCCTTCTGATGTTCACTGGGTGAAAATTCGACCATTAACACACATACTGCCACTTAGCTGACTAATGAACAATTTTATTCAATGGAGATCGATGAGTTTCCGCAGAAGGCAAAATTAAATAGATTTATACGTATTCATATAGTATAAAGTGATAATTTTCCTGGAGGTTAAAATTTTATGATATTATATCTATAGATTTTATATCTGCAGCTATACATGCTACCAAACAGCCGGCATGGAGCTAGCGCTAAATTACATAGAAGTATCTTTTTTTGCAGCTGCTTGCCAGCTCTAAACGTTTTGCAATTATTAACATATTTTACTTTTGAACATATCGCATCTTTCTTGATGCTGTTAAATACACAAGCAAGTATATTAGCTTGGTGCTAAAAACGATAGCTAACTCAAAATTACTGAGCAATAAAAAATTGTTAAATGAGATGATACATAAAAGCGTACATAATACATATTTTTCGGTAGCCACAGTTACGCGGTTAAAGTATTCAAGTAATTTGCAGCTCGTGCAATTTTTAACCGGAATTTGTCTATGCCTTGTATAGAACTGGTTTTTTTTATAAATAGCTGCGTATAATGCGGTTAAGAATGCGTGCATACCGTTTCCGGATACTTAATAAGCCGTGTTTGTGCAAGGTAGCCAGTGAAGCACTTCTGCTCGCTAAAATTGTTCTAATCCCAAATCAGAATGTGTACAATACAAAGTTCAAAGCCAAAGCGGCGTATATCCTTTGTATGGAGACTGTGTAGCAATTGAATTTACAGACTTTCCGGATGATTTGATCATGATGATAGTGGCAGTGATACGTTTTTCATGGCATCCATAATTAAATCGTCAGGTCACACATCTGATCATCCGGTTCCGCACCATTTCCTCGGCTATATAATCTGATACATTTTACTGCTTCCTATTTTTGTCCCAGCTCTGTAACTGTAGATAACATGGGCTTGTTATGGCTGTGTGGATACAGTAGCCGCCCGTGCTCGCGCCGCTGCACCATTTTAACTGTTTGCAGAGTGCCGAACACACGTTGCCTTTATGGCCGGGGAAAACGCAATAAGGACGATTGCCCATTTGGCTCATGATTACGATTTTCTGGCTAAATAGTCAATTAAGCGGAAATTTGCCAATTGTCGTCTAATGCTTTCATTAGGGTCCCGTTGAGGTCACATAAACAACCATCACACTGCGGCTGCGCAGTGGGCATCGGATCTAATATATTTTAATTACAACATTATCGCTTACAAGCGTCCTCATTTGTACGCTGTTAACGCTATGCACTTTTTAATCAGATCAACCTGCTGTTATTGGTTATGTATGGTCTATTTAATTCTGCATGCGAAGCAGAAGAAACCACTTGTGCAAAATATTTCATTTACATAATATTTTGCTACGACCGGGTTAAACTTCCTTAATACATAAAAACATATGATAAAATAAAAGAATGTGGAGAAATTTGAGCAATTAAGCAAAATTTTGAGAAAGAAAGCATATTATTAAGACCAAATCAATGCTAGTCGCAAAATGTTTATAGAAGTATCGAAAAATTAAAGACATGTTGAAAATTCATTTTTAAGAAAACATTCCGCATTACTTTGTGATGGAGGTTTTGTCCTATTTGAGTTTGTTTTTTCCTCAGATATTATGTGCATAGATGAGTGTCGCTCTTGCAAGGAAATTGTACAAATTTGTACAACATGCGTTTGAGTTTTATTGTGTACTGTGGTTATCTTCGTAAACACATACAACAAACAAGGCATACTTCTATGATTGGACAGAAATGCCGGTACCTATACGTTAACGTGAAGCGCTAGAGTTACTCGTACTTACATTTATTTTCTGAGGTTTATTTATGTAATTATCGATGTTTTAGATACTGCTTGATAAGTGCTGGTGGTGAACTTTGAAATCGGTTTGATCAATAAAGCGTATGATTGCATTTTTATCCGTATAAGCCGGGGCATTAATATCGTCTTTGTACTAATCGTATCGATTAAGGAAAATGTGAACTACATGATGATGATCGCGGGGGGATCTGGAAAATGGGTTTCACTTTTCAAGATGATATGTGTATCACATTTGGCGATAATCGTCTCGCCTTTTCAATCCCATTAAACACATTCATCATGATTAACAACGATTGATTACGTTGGTGGAGTTTAGCCGCGTTCCGACTGGCCAATGACAGACGCGAATGTTGTGCCGGTTAAGTGTGTGCGATGCCATTGCCGACCGGGAAAATAATGCCGGATAACGACGTTGTATCCATTTCATAAATAAGCAAAATTATCCCCTACCAATAGCGCCTTCGTTTAATCACTGGATATGTACACCACAATGACACATGCAACGCTCACAACTGATCATTGAGCATTCATCCGAAGCATTACATGCTGGGTAAACTGTCGAGCACAGGATATTACCCTTCGCGCAACTTTTGCACGCAGATATCAACCGGAATTAACTACATCCGGCGGAATTACTTATTCTACACGAAATTGTTGCTGGCAGCGTTTCCTACCGCGTGGAATTATTGCCAGCCATGAACTTATATCCGTATTCTTCATCGAACCATTCATAGTTATAAACTGCTTTAGGTAAAAATACTGGGAAGTTTGACTAATGGAAGAAAATGAAAGTGGGTATACTTGGCATTACTTGCACCCTGCTCACTTGCTTTCTGCGGTACAAAAAACTGAAAAAAGGATAGCAGAATTAGTTGTGTAGAGTCATTACAGAATGAATGTTGTTTTTCCATAAAATTATACGTACACACGTGCTTCTGTACGAATTTTTATCGTGCGTAGCCCAAGTTTAAGGTTTATTTTTGAAAAATTTGTTATTGAATACTACTGCAGTTTGTATTGATTACTGCAGTTTCGTAGTTATTTTGCACAGAAGAGGTAAATCCCAATTGAAAAATATTTTGTGTTTTTTATGAAGGCACCGAAATTGTAATTGGTGTCTTGAGCATCTGTTACATATGCGATCGGGTGTTATTGCTTTCACACCATCGGCAAGGCCAATAAATTAGCCATGCAAAGAAAGGAATGATCCTTTCCGCATTTATGGGCATTCCATGATGGAATGGTGCATTTGCCGGAAGAGAGCGGCGAGAGAACGCTGGTCATAGAAGTCTAGCCAGTTTCTTAATGATCATGGCAATTTGGGAAACACATTTGCCGGGGCTAATTTGCAGCAGCCAACGCACTAAGCATATTTTGATGACTACTTGGGAACAGGTTGGTAATCAAAGAGATGCAAAGAAGAACGACGATGCCCACATGTTCCTACTTGTCAGGAAATATAGTGGATATGGATGCCCCATCGCCAGGCGCTTTCAAGCGGAGAATGATGAATGAGCTGTTGTATGCGACAGCCACATCCTCCCAATCAGTCCAGTCCAATCATGCGTCGAGACCGGCTCTGTCACACCGACACATCAACGAATGACTTTGACGGTGTACGTGCCTTCGCTCCCGTTAATTTCAGAACGATCCACATACTTTTGAGCTGTTTTTTTTATTTTATAGAAATTTGTCTTCATTAAATTAATTTTCAGTTTCTCAGTGAGCGAAAAAGTAGGCAAAAATCACTGGATAATTTGTCGGCAGTTCGTTGATAGCCTGATCGATCATTGCTTATTACATACGTGTAATTCGAGAAAGACGGATGAGTACCAGCAGCGGGCCAGACTCCACCTCTCAATTTAGCAGCAGTTGATTTAGAACTCCACGTACAAGCCCAGAACGCAGCGTTATAACGGCAGTCAAAACCGGCAATCACACATTCCCTTTCTCTGCTCGCGCGTGCGCCTCAAGTTGAACCCGCCGAGTGGAAATTTGCCAAAAGAAGTTGGTGGAAAATTTGTAGTTTGTGCCGCGACAGTATACGGATAAATTGATACCCCTATCACTTTCCAGCCCTGCATGCGCCGGCTAATATTCCGCGTGCACACCGCTCCGGGTGAATGATGGTCACTTCCGCCTGTCAGCTCAATATGCAACGGTCCATTTTTTCCAGTATCGAAGCGCTGGCTACCGGCGCTACCGCCAATTCCCAATCACCTGCACTGAACAATCAATACGCCTATGCGGGGAATATGTTGAATCAGTATGCGGCAATGATGGGATTACCTGGCAGTGTACCCAGTGATTATTATGCCCAGATGCAGTTATTGGATGCCAGAAATTTATGGATGCAGATGAATCCGGGTTATCAGCATTTATTGCAGCAGTACCACAAACAAGTCGGTCATAATGTGCCATCTCACAATGGGTATAATCACTGCGCCGGTGAAAAAACTGTGGAAATTAAACCGGAGGAACCCGATCGAAAGTCATTCACACCCCAACAAGGTATATATAAAACTGGATGATGCTAGCATAGGTGATTGGCATGCACAAAACTGTTATAAAATCTGTTATTATTCTGTCTTGGAGTAGGTTTTTAATTATTGGTATAAATTTGTGAACTGTTATTGCTATCTACTTATCTTTAATTTTAAGAGTGACCAATCAAATAAGTTGACTGTGCAAATTTAGCTAGAACCACGGCCTGTTAATATACCACATCACGTAGACGGCCAGCAGTCAAAATATTTGGGGGCTTTCAGCTTAGTTTATGCGATCAAAGAGTCATAGACCGTAATATGCAATGTCAAAAAATTATAGACTAGTTTTGTATTATTAATTTTTGTAGTAGTTGTTGACGACCGGAAGAATACGAATTCTAAACTGACCATTCACCAGTGTGTTTTTCTGGTGCTTACTGTGTATTTTTTATTAAAGCTGAAGGTAGTCGATGCGAAAACATCGCTTAACTTCTTTAAATGTCATCATGACTTCTGCAAATATTTCAGAAATTGAACTACAATATAATTATAGAGTAGTTTAGGCTGACCATTCTGATATTGTCTGATTACTTTATTATTTTGTACAAGAAACTAGAAACTGGAAAAATCTGCGCGCCCTTAATGAATCGCTAATCGGTTTTTCATTCGTACACCGTATACTGGTGATGTTATACTTACAAGTTTTCCATCAGAGTTACTGTACTAGTAAAATACATAATTACATGTTCCGTAATATTCATAATTATAATTAATGACATCAACTGGGGTCAAATCAATCCTTTAAAAAAACCATTGTCAATAAACTGTTGGCTTGCATAACGACACTGACAAAGTTTTGTTTGGGTTACGCACTTTAGCTGCCGTTGAGCATTCTCCGCGTGACGAGACAGATTCCACTCCAACACCTCCGGATCATGAACGAATGTCCGAGACGTTATCGGATGACGGTGACAGCCTGCCGAACGGTTCCAATCCCCCGGAGACTCCTTCCGATCCTGGTCGGCCGTTGAATGGCAAAAAGCAGCGCAGACGCCGTACGGCATTTACCAGCGAACAGCTTCTTGCTCTCGATGGCGAATTCAATGCAAAGAAATACCTTAACCTCACGGAGCGGGCCGAAATCGCTAAGAATCTTCGTTTGAGCGAAGTACAAGTGAAAATCTGGTAAGTGACACTGTAACACTACACAATTTCTTAAAGTATTTATACTGTACTTCCTTATGTATGCTGTAGCCTATTTTCAGTATATGGCGCAATTGCGTAAAACGGGCGACAACTACAAAAATTACTAAGAGATCAAACGGAAAAAAAAACTTGGTTTTTCATGGCTGTAAATCTTTTTTTAAAAGTTCGATAGGAAAACCACAAATGCAAAAAATTCAAACCTGTTTTATGACAAAAATAGAATTCGAACGAACTTTGTAAAGCATGCAGCATCAACCTGCGTGACTTTTTCTGGGTATGGAAGATTTACTGCCGGCTAATCTCCTCATACTTCACAGCGGTGCAAATCTGTGTAACTTAATCATGACCGTGTAGTCGCGTACTGCTGAATGGTCAGGGGAATTGGGGGAATTTTGAAGAGTGAGCGCAATTAAGTGTTGACTTTTTGATCAGGTTCCAGAACAAACGCGCCAAGTGGAAGCGGACGAGGGCGCAGAACAGTGGTCTGAACGGACACAGCACTGCCGCAGCCGGCCAACTGGCACTGATGTCTGTGGCCGCGCATTCACAGTCCGGCGGCAGTCCGCATGGCCCGCAGTCGCAGCAGCCACACCATACCCATCAGCGCCATCATCACAATACGCCGGATCGGCCCAAAATTGTCGTTCCCATCCCTGTGCATGTTAATCGTTTCACGATGCGCGGTCAACACCATTCGACTAACACCGAGAACAAACCGATAAACACCAGCGTTAAGAATAATTGATCTCTCCCCGTCAAATTAAATCTCTTGAGCAAAAAGTTTGGATCGGAGGTCATTAATGGTGACCTGTGAAATCTTCGCTGTTCTTAAACTTTTCAGACATTCCTCATTTATCTCATCAGAATTGGTTCCTTTATCTACCATGGTAAATAAAGCATTGTAATGCTGTCTATTTGTACAGTTTAAATTTGTATTTACTAGCTTATTGATTAAAAAGCGAATAAGCACAACACGATACAAGCAACCGGTAGATCTGATTTGGTTAAGCTGACTTCTACGTATCTTTTTGTGTAGAATCATAGTGTCAAGGAAAAGCAACTGGTTTTTTTGGTTCTATTAACATGCATAGCAGAACACCATCACCACATAAGTTGGCCGTAAACAGAAAAGGATATTGATATAGGTTTCAGATATGTATAAAGTATACTCGTGTTTGACTTTCAGATACGTCAATTAAGCGGAGGCAGCAATATAACCAATATTGATGTTAATTTATTTGTTTCACTTTATGAGTAGGTAGAATTTTTATGGTTGGTAAAACTGCTAAGGTATAAATGGCCGTTAATTACAGAGCAACAAGAATATTGAAACTACCGCATTTAACCTGCCATTATTATGCAGGTAGCTAATGCGCCTGGCGATTAGTTTATGATCCCGCATTGATAGTCACGATTGAAAAGTTTGACTGCGCCCAGTCGCTCCATAATAGCCATGTTCCAGCGCGGTGTCAGTATATGCTGGTGCCCGGGCGATAAGGCTATTTTCATCAATGCAGGGAGCGCGGTCTCATGCAAAGCGTTTTGTTATTCTGTTAATTGATCCTGATGACTTTTGCTATTGTAGCGACCATCTGATACCATCATTAGCCCGGTCCTCTCTCTCTTCCTTTCTCCCTCGCTCCTCTAACAAGCGAAATTTGCCGGGTCGCATAGGGCGACATGCCGGCGGAGGCCGGAACTTAATCGCTTTTCGGGCCCGGCGCATATATATATTCCCCTCTGACTAATTTACACAAGTGGCGTAAATATAGCCATCCGTCATTTGCTCACTGTAATGACCATCCAACGCCCGCTACAGCCGGCATACTAAATCATTACCACATGCGCTGATAATTACCAATCGGGGGATAGATGTGCGGGTATCGCTTTACATGCAGCACGCCGCGGCAGAGAATGTGCCGCTTGTTTATATATTACGCGGCGTCCCTGGCCCCCCAGCAATTATATATACAGTGTCCACAAAAGGGAAATGTTGACAATGGAAGCGGGATCCTTTGGTTCAGGGGTTGCTTAAGTATATGCTTGGGTGATGTAATCAGCCGTCTTCCGATGCGGACTGAATAGAAGGGACGGGACAGTTTGTTCAAAGATAATTCGATTAACGAACAATAGGACGAGTCTGTGAGGTTAGCCGCGCCGCGCTGTCGTCCAGGCTAATTAACCAGCATCCAAATGCATCAAGGCTAAAGTGGAAATCAAATATTTTTCCATCGGTAGACAATTGGCACCGACGCTCCGACACCGCCAATTATCCGCAATGGACGACAAATTTTCAACGAGGATATTAACTTGGTTGTGCAGCAGGTGTTAAATGAAGGCAGATATTTCTCCGACCCAATTTTGTTGTTGCAGTACTATTCCACCGCTGGCGGAAAATTTAGTGAGTTTTTACTTTTTTACTAATGGTAAATTTCAAGGAGTTGTATAACAAAGTCCACCTCTGAAGCTATGCTGCATTTAATGTAAGTGGTTTGTAAAACGTTTCGTAACTATAAAGTTTTAAAACCGCAACACTTTTCAGTTTCATTATGTCATTATTTCATTACCATATAGCTGCATAGAAACAGAATACTTGCTACACAGATGGGAATTTTTTACTGCACTGTACCCAGTGGTCATTCAATTTTTAACCATGTGCAAAAATATAGATAATATGTACGTATTGCTGAAATAAAGCCCAGTGCTTACCAAGCACGCATTCCCTTTAATAAACGTTTTGCGAAACATGCATGTGTATACCACAATGGAAATATTTCGTTTTACGAAACATATTGGACTGAAGGCAATACATCGCTTCCACCGATATGGTACGGCACAAAAGTTCTGTGCTTATTTTCCTTGATGGTGCGACCTGAGATCAAAAAAGTTGCTGATGCAATGGTATAGCGTGTACAGACATACTACCAGTGCACCACATCATGATTGCGCAATAAAATTCGTGACGGTGAAGATTTGACACTGGCTCATAGAGACCTATGCTATAACTTAATTCTTCAAAAATTCATAACTTAGTTGAATTTTGCGTTAATTTTTTGTGAACATGCTCGAAAAATAAAGAATAATACCTACTATTAGGCAAAACGATTATCTTTCTGTTTCCGTCTTAAGGTTTGGCACTGAGAACATACCTAGTTAGCATAGCCGCCTACGAGAAATCTTTAAATCAAATTAAATGGCTTCTCCGTAGACAACCATGCTAAATACAAAGACACATAGTGCGCAACGCTAAAAGAAAATCGAAATTACATTTGTCCTGCCTTCTATTATAAATTATTCTTTATTTTTCAAGCATATTCACAAAAAATTAACGCAAAAATTAACTAAGTTATGAATTTTTGAAGAATTAAGTTATAGCATAGGTCTCTATGAGCCAGTGTCAAATCTTCACCGTCACGAATTTTATTGCGCAATCATGATGTGGTGCACTGGTAGTATGTCTGTACACGTATAGCCTGCGCTTGCGAATCTCTGATAGCTGCAATAATTATGTTGGAATCCATACAGAGGAGGTAAATGTTGGTTTAAGGCAGTGCAATTTTATTTTCATGGTGGGAAATTCTTCATGCATTGATAGCACAAAAACAGAAAATCAGGCCAATTTACAACTCCCGTTCCCGGGATGGTTACAGGCTCGGCGATCACTTTACAGTGTGGTGATGCAATAACTTGCAAATTTGATCGTATTGTGTCCTCCATTAAATGTAAATTTGTAGTTGTTGGCGAGATGGATGGAGGAAAAGCCGACAAAGAGCCGGGTGGATGCTAATAGTGGCTAGTTATTGTGGGGGTGCGCAATTCGCCGGATGCGGCGGCGAAGGGACACCAGTAGCTGGTGTGAGTATTGAGTAGTGTCACAAGTTGGGAAAAAGTAATAAAAGATCATTACAGCAGCCTATCAATTTCACAGGCTAATATCACCTAGTTAACATGGTAATTGCTCGACAAGGATGGATTGAAGGGGACTTTGAGAAGTTTGATTCTAAAGAGAAAGTTGAGAAACCAGTGCGAGGAATAAGCCGACCAAGAGAACGATTTTGCATAGAAGCAGAATATTTGCTACACAGATGGGAATTTTTTTACTGCACTGTACCCAGTGGTCATTCAAACTTCAAGCAAAGTCTTCAAGCATCAGTAACATCTCGGTTTCACATTATCCACTAACCATTAAATTAATAAGTATGATTAGTATGATAAGGTGTCCACTAAATTGCAGTCTGAACGATCTCATGTTTTCTATTCACTTAAAGTTTGTTTTTTAGCAATATTGGAGGTGATTTTGAGCTTCGGCATTTCACTAATGTGCTGCACGAGATACGATAAAAGACGCTTGGAAGCTGTTGCTAGCCGTTTCGGACACAGGATTTCGATGGGTACTAATAAACCCTGGGAATGGGAATTGGGAGTTGGTATTGGGAATTGGTACTGGGAATGGTACTGGTAATGGGAAAGACCCTAATACATGGGAATGGTATTTCATAATGGGAGTGGGAATGGGAAAACGAAAATTTTTATAAGAATGTCTCAGCCTTTATTGTCCTGTGGTTGGTACAATTCGAGATCGTCAATACATGTAGTTCACAATTTCACGAAAATAATCAAACAAAGTGCTACGTAATTGACAACAAGGCAACATTTTGGCGCCGCAAAAAGGGCAAGCCGACCTGCACATCACAAAGGGGCCTAAAAAAGAATGAAATAGCAAAATCTGATTGGAAAACTCCGCCCACTCCAAATGCCGATGGCGAATGGCAATTGCACAGTCTTTGATGGAATGAGAGGCCCCTCCTCCTCGATGTGAGGCACACGTCAGCATGGATGGAGGCACCGCGTCGTGTGCAAAACGCAAAAGGTGGAAAACAATGCTGCGTGTAATTTCTGGATGATGCAAAATCCAGGAGTCTTGGCTTACCGGATGTTGTTAACGTCCAAAGTAGGGAAAACAGCCAGATGCTTCTGCTTTATGGTGGGCCAGATATCCAACGGTAAACCGTTATTCCAACAGGGAGGCGTCGTATATCCAGCAGCCTGCTCTACAAATTGCAGGAAAAAAAGGAAGATGCAGAAGATATGCTTCCATAATGAATTTTCATTACCCGATGGGCAAACTCTAATTAAGAGCGCCGCGTTGAAGTGAAAAAACTCATACTTTGGCAAGGAAAAAACAATGGGAAAATAGCGAGAAGAGGGATACAGAAAAGTTCTAGATTTATTGGCCGTTCAAAAGCTGTGCAGGCCAAGACTGTGCAGGCCAAGGCTGATACATGTAGTTCACAATTTCACGAAAATAATCAAACAAAGTGCTAAGTAATTGACAACAAGGCAAATGATGAAGTCAAACTACTTTCTGGTATACTTTATAACGCGTATCATTAATGGGTGGCATAACAAAGCGGCGATTGCTTTGCTGTGCTAGGTCCTGCCCAATGCTTAACGGATATTCTATTAGTTTCTTTTAGTATGTACCAAAAATGACCGGTACCAAGTACCGGGTCACTTTTCTTAGCCTCTACTACAAAGATTTTGTTACAGTTATTATTTTTCTTGGGAAGATATTCAATTAATTTAGTACAATTTTTGGAGCAACATCCGTAGGAGTACCGTATGACACCTATCAAGAAGCTGCAAAAGCACTCCGACATTTAGGTGACGATGCCGTACGGAGTGCATGCTTAACCGAAGCGAGTCTGTCCAGTATACCGAAATCGTTAAAAGACATGTTCGCGTTAAGTGTTCGCGGTCATCGTTAAGGGACATTTTGTGTATTCCGCATTCCCCATACCGTCCGATCCTAACGGGCTTTTCGAATCGCATCAAGAGCAATTGATGGCAGACTGCCGGCAAATTTACTAGGAAGAGAAAAGCAAAAACAGGGCTCTATGGGACGTTGAGTGTGTCCCGATTCTAACCTGCGAACAGATAGGATTACGAAAACCAGCACGTCCTGTTGACAGTATTGGTAATCAATACCAAAAGGAGAAAGAGGCTGCAGACGGTGAAAGATTGAAGCTAACATAACCAACAGCAAAAAGAATTCGTTCGCAAAGTTCTGCATGCGGTAAAAGTGCATCTGGCCCACAACAATGGTTTCTAGATGACTCCGGTGGAACTGGAGAAACTTTCGTGTACCAATGTTTGGTTCACACTCTAAGAGGGCAAGAAAAGACGGTGAAAAATCTTGCATGGACCGGGATTGCCGCGACACCTTGCCGCACCTGTCACTCCGCGTTCAAATTCCTTTGAATCTAAAAGCGTCTTCAGGGTCCAGCATGACACCGAGTTCATCAGAAGCTTTGATAGCAAAATAATTTACTGTTTTTTTTCAGAGTGTTAAAATCATTGCAAAAACTAAAACGCAGTTGCAAAATACTGATTCAGAAATCAATGTGCTGAAGCAACTTTGTAGCTTGTACTGCGCATAATCACTATTTTTCAAGTACAACAGCCGGTCACGCATTCCCGAGTCCTGACTAATCTTTTTAACATCTCCGCGAAAACTTTGACCGAAATTCTTTCTAACGCATTCGTATCACACAAAAGATTTGCATTTTGTTTTTTTCACGCTGGTAACGAAAGTGATTTTATACTGGTACGATTGACAAAATACTGAACGAGCACTGGCTGATACCAGTTCCTCCCGTTAATATCTGGGGCAGTAAATTGTTTAGTGAATAACGCAATCTCTGATTTGAATCAACGGAATATTAAATTAACAACGCTAAAATCGTCGTTATTTGTGCCGTTGGTCGAAAGGCCGTGCAAAACGCAACCTACTTATTGTTACACTGTTATTAATAATTCTACACGTACGATATTATTAATTCAATCGACGGAATGCCGTAGAATATGTACAATATTGAGATACCCATACTGAGAGCATTTAGCGACTTTCCGAAGAGATGCCGGTTTTTTGTTAAATCTTTGATCAGTTTTTGTTCAACTTTTATTTATGGTTAATGCGACTTAGTGATTCTATGCTCTGAGCATTCCCAATGAAACTAATATCTTGTCAATCAGACGTCGGGCGAGTCCTATGCATAATTATAAGCTAGAGAGCCATTTTGTTGGGCCACCCGGTATACCAGAAAGTGATTCGACTTCGCCTGTTCTTGTGAGAATTTTCGTTTTCCCATTCCCATTCCCATTATGAAATACCATTCCCATCTATTAGGGTGTTTCCCATCACCAATACCATTCCCAGTACCAAATCCCAATACCAACTCCCAATTCCCATTCCCAGGGTTTATTAGTACCCGATTTCGATAGCTTTGTTGGACTGTGTATTCTGTATGCAGTACCATGTACATATCTTTAATATCTATAACGGTAGTCAACATTCGTTGAGTCTTCAATAACTTTTGAACGGCTCAACAGAATTTGATGGATTAAGAGTTAAAATGCAGACAATAGCAAAACGACGGTCATTTTGTTCGTTCATTTTTATCCAGGAAGAGTTTAAAAGACAAATTTAAACAGAATGTGAGATAGGAAAGCAGACAGAGAGCCTGCGCAAAAGCTGGAGACAAAGCAAGAGAGAGTTTATCATACAGTACTGCAGAGAGAGTGTGGAAACGTTACAGACAAAAGAAGCAGAGGGAGATTGCTGTTCGTCGTCTGGATAGTGTGCTTAGTACTGCTTATGTAGTGCTCTGCAGGTCGGCTGCCATAGCACAAATTCCTGCTGTGCGGCTGAATGAGTGCAGATTTCACATAAATTCAGAAATTGCACAATTTTTTGCAAAAGTATGTTTAAAAGAGTCATCCGCGTGCGGTTTGCCGTACTAGCGATGTAGTGTTGTCGTTTTGACTTTTTGTTACTTATCGTATCTCAAGACCCAACGGTCGGACTTATTGTAAAATTTTAAGTCCGTTTCATCTGGAGGTCGAAAACTCACGGAAATGATACGAAAACTCACGAAAGGTCCAAATGGCAACACTACAGCGATGCCATGTGAAGGTTTTTTGAATAATCATTGTGATGTACGCATCTGCCTATATCGGGTAATATATATTTATATAGGCAGATGCGTACTTTGTAAAAAAAGAAAATATTGGTGATATATTGGGCTGGGCGATATATAGATTTAAAGTATAAATAAATAAATAAACTGAGTACTGCACATAAATTCTTCGCCTTTTCTCCTATTCCGGTCACTTTTAGTGTAGGGTTTCATATTCCAGTCACCAGGTAGTTAAATTTTCTGACAAAACAAAGTTCACAGAGATGTTATTAACTTTTATAAAAACGGCTTCTCTCATAAAATTTTAACGTATAGCATCAATAAATTTTTATGAAAAACAACACCAATAACAGAAAATCTGAATCGGGTGAGACGCAGAACACTGCGCCTTTCCTTGAACAAACGGAATTTAATGGACTCCTGAAAATTGTGAGGGTGCGTTGGGCTTGCTCAGCTAACTGCACATTTAGCGGGTAGCTAAAAACAGTACGATCAGCAGCTTTTTATGTAGTGCGCCACATTTGCGGTCGCTCCAGTGACCGGTACCGGAACATGAAACCATACACTCAAAGTGACCGAAATATGAGAAAAAGCGAAGCATGGATTGAGTTATGTAACATGATGACATGCAAAATTTTGTTTTTATTGAGGCACGCCTTATAGTGACCACATCAGACGACAATTTATTTTAAGGTGCGATGATCAGATACTACCTTCCACAACACTGACAACTGCTAAATTTTCAGCCCAGTCCCGACTATGTGCCCTGTTCGGAAGTGCACGGTCAACTAAAGTAAAACTAGGGCGTGCAGAGCACGAACAGAACGTGCAGAGCACAATTAAAAAACTTATCGATTTACTACTCTAATTGCGCGCAGCGAATACAAAGCAACTTATAACTGCAGAGCTCAGTACTTAAACCATAGAGAGAAAAAATTTGCTGCTGTCATAAAATTATATCATTTGATAATTACTGTAGAGTAACCCTGCACTTGACAGCTTTTTCGTACGATATGAGCTGTACGGCACTGTAGCACTGGCAAACGTTCAGCTGGCTCAGAGCCGACTGCACTGCACTCACATGTGCTGCCTGCCCAGTCTCAGGCAGCACATGTGAATGGTGAATGTGCTCGTACAGCGTACGTCTCTCTGAGCTATAAAAAAAGCTGTCAAGTGCAGGGCTACTGTACAGTAATAGGGTTACAAACATATCATGCAAATAATTTGTGCGTAAAAGAACTAGTACGTTCCTTTTTGCCTTAATAACAGAAACAAACAAAACATTGTTTTGGCGGCTTGCATACATTTTGTCTCAAGAAAAACACTGTACTATGTGGCAAAACTGTGGTAATTTTTGTCAACGAACTGAAGAGCCGTCCACAGCCGTAGGTACATTAGATAGGCGAATTCTGTATTATTCACTAGCACTAGGCCGTTCCTTACCAGGGCACATTTTCCGGGTTCAAAATCCGAAAAGTCCCAGATTTTGCAGAAACGTAGGATACTATCGTAATATCATTAAAAAAATACTTTCATCTGCTGACACTCAAAGGACGTGGCTAAACAAAGTTAATTAGTTCGTAACACTACGTTCTAATGCAAAGCACTAGCGCAGTATTTTTGCAGCTGTTTTTAGAATAACTTGCAAACCTATGCCAGAACTGCGAGGAATAAATAAACTGTTGATACCCAGGTCTGAATGCAAATATTAATTGCTTGCAAGTACTATAGATGTTTGTAACTAATTCTAGGGATTGAAGAATCATGATTTAACCAGCTAGTCGATCGACAATTTGTTTCTGCGGGCACAAAAGCAAAAAAAAATGGTTGCGACCAGGGCCGGTCCGAGCAATGAGGGGTGCGCAACGGTAAAAAAATGGCCACTCACCCGGTACCCCCAAGAACAATTGCGCCCGTAAAATCATCCCGGTCAGTTAAATATATGGTAAAAAATGCTCTCAACCAGGGATGTACCGCTGCGCCGCTCATCCGTTCTTAGCCCCACTCGCTACGGCCGTGGTTACGACTGTAGCGTTTTCGCCATTGCTTCTGCTGTCGAAATCATTAACATCCGTATGCTAATGCAGAATAGTGGAATTTAGCAATGTATGTATTTAGCGAACAGGTGCAGCACGGAGAAATGGCGCATAGATATTAGAACTTTTCCGGTCGGCGGCGCCGGTGGTGGCAGTCGTAAAGATGAACTCTCAGTATCAGAAATACAATAAAGAGTGAGATAGGCAACTTCGGCTACGGTAAAATGGTGGTATTAGAATTCCTTCTTAAAAAGCAATGCCAATAGCCAAAATGTTGTGAAAAGTTACGAGAAAATGCTCAAAGTTGCCGTGGCAGACGGCAATGCCTGCAGGCTGCAACAATGGCAGCCGAAAAGCGAAAGTCACGGCGTTTGTTCATCTCACAAAAAATATTTCAAAAAACATATTTCAAAAAATTTCAAAAGCCTTCCAGGTAGAACTCAGTGATTGCAAACCGTCTGCCAGGTAAGGAAAACACTGCAGTAACCCAAACCACGATGCACAACAAACGCAGTCCACTCTGCTTTACAGCCGGCTGTAGGGTCCCGCTATTTTCCCCGAATTCACGCAGAAAAAGTCCAGGTGCACAAACAAAAGTGCTATACGTGCTAGCAACAACCTGCTTATCAGGCTGCAACCGCTATTAACAGTTCATTGAACAATTTCAAAAATTACAAATGCTTCACAGTGAAATTCTTTAAAATTTCAAATTGACCAATAAGAAACTGCTAAGTTCCATCCAGTATTTTGCTATTCATTTGGACAAAACGCGGAGCCAGCAGTACAAAAAGTTGATATACAGCTGAGTTTTTTATCTGCAGAAACAGCGGTCCGCACCTCTCTCTAGAATTTTGCTGTTTTGCCGCAAAACGTGGTGCTTATCGCTTCTGCTTCAGTTATATTGGGTTACATTTTGTTTACAATTTGTTTACAAAAGCTATTTGTCAACAATATGAACGAAATTAAGCACAAAACGTCTAGGGATGACCGAATATACAAATTTCATCATTTATACTATACCACTGCATGATCCCTCGATTAATTTATAGGCTGCAGAAAATCAAAGCCACAAGATACACGATACTAAAAAGTCTGGAAACATAAAACAACATAAGAAACCTAGGAATTAGAAGGATCCTCAAGAAATCATAAAAAATGACAAGAAATCTAAAAAAATCGTGCCGAAAATGTCCAACGGACGAAATGGCGCTGATCGAATAAAGTCTATGGCGAAATGAACGTTGGCTGAAGTGGCTCTGGGTGGCTGAAATGAAACTCGGTCAACGACATTGGAAGCGACCTTTACATACTTTATTTAGAGAAGAAAGTGTATTGCTGTTTTTCTTCCACTCTCAAAAAAAAGTACCTTAGTAGCAAAAAACACATTGCTGTCCAAAAAATGTCGCTCTAGCAGAATGTCACTCAAGCCATGGACGTTTTCACAGCCTTATATGCTGCGTATTGGTTCTGTCCTTAACACTCCAAAATAATAATTTGTATAACCCCACGACTTCGTTTGAAGTTCCGGTGACGCTTTGTTTAAAATTGTTTCGATTGCCTGAACCCAGCCCCGACAGTGCTGCTCATCAAAGGGCCGAGAAAATTATGAATTTTGCATTTGGCATTTCGTCATCCCATATTATTCCGCCAAAACCCACTTTTTTGCCAAGTCTTAATATATGTATCTACAGGATTTTTTAGCACCTGTTCAAGCCGACCCTCTCTTCGGTAGCTTTGTCTCAAGCCACCGACGAATAGCGGCGCAAATCCTTTGCGCACCCATCAAAAACGTCAGCGCAGGCCTGCTGAAAGGTGATTTTTTATCCAAGTTTGTAATCAAATTTTAAAAACAATTCACCGAATATGGAGCAATGATCTCGGTGATGTTTTCAGTGTTGCTGGCCCGGAAGAGCAAAATAGCATAGTAACGGTTCATACGTACTACATTGTAACATCAACTCATAAAGTTTTTACGTTTCATCCGCAATGACTGAACAAAATGCGAAAAAAGAAGAAGAAAATCATTCTTGCTAAACACTGAATAGAAAACCGTGAAAATTAATAAGTAATGACCTTTTGACAGTGCGTCCTCAATGGCAATATGTATCAACGCTTGCCAGAAGCAGAGCAGGAAAACCTTTTGCAATTGCCAAATGCAATGAGGCAGTTTAGAGTATCAAAGATATGACTGGAAGAAAACGAAGTCACTTCTAAGACCGAATCCCAAGATGAAGCTACCGAAGGAAAATACCTCTGGCAAAGATTTCGGGAATCGTTGTAAGATGCTACATCACTTCAAGAGGGATGTCGCAGCTAAGAATGTAAGACATCCGGTGCGAGGTCGCACCGGCATTTGATTTCCAATCCTCGGGGTACGCCTAAATTACCTTAACCAACCGCGTGGCAAAGCCGTCAGCATGCTTTGCTGGCACTACAGAAGATGGCTACTACTAGGCCGAAGTCGTTGGCCAAGCTTTGGACGCGTTCCTGGACGTTAAAACAGTATGCCCATTCGGCAACTGGAAATTTACTGTATACGTTTACCTACATGTTTTGCGCTAGTATTCTACGACATAGCGGACGCTGATATGCGCACAGTGCGGTGCAAGTCACCATTGACCACCGTTTACTTATCGCATTTTTCAGCGACCATGTTTCCTGTGACAATAACTTCCGGCAACAAAAGAATAAAAAACTTATCTAATACAAAGGGCGTGCATTTATCCAATCGGCGGTGGGCAGTTCGTTTACCACCACGTCACTGCCAGCCTGGCAGCGCCGGGTGAAACCTCATAAAAAGTTGTCTTACAATGCCAATTTGCAGAATATTGCGTCTATAATATGCTGAATTTACTGTAAATGGCTGTAATGTACCCCATTGCCCGTTGCGATCAGAACGATACCAAGTTTCTGTGAGATCACCAGTGGCAACTATGTCACATATTACAAAATCTTAGTTATGTAAATTAACAGAAAGCGTCAACTACCTGATTTATTCATCAAATTTTTTCGCATCACGCGAATGGTCAGGAGGCATTAGCGACCTCGGGTCACCCGAGACATCAAAAATTGTCCGACTTTGGTGACCACTGGCGAGTGCGCGCTAGCTTTGTGCTGTGCGGCCAAGTTTCGAAAATGGGCCGCAACATATTACATGACTAATAGAATCAATCAATCGAAGTTATCTAGCGGCGTCATCGTACAGAAAAAATGGTACAGTACCCCTTGCCCCTGGTATTCCTTTGACAGCAATAGGAAGGAATGGGTTACTGTATGAACTCGTACATTGTACAGTATACCCCACAAATTCAAATTGGGTCCATGGAGTTTTGCACGGATTGAACTAGAAATAAACATTTATGGGACACAAATATAAATATGCAAACCAAGAAAAGCACTTTTGTTCACGCCACAGGCACCTCCCCTCTACGGCAGTTGGTTCGCATGGCGTGACGTAAATATGCAGAACTGGCATATCCCGCCCAGGATAAGCAAAATAAAAAAACTACTCCGGAGTAGTTTTTTTGAAATGGCAACTCAGATAAGCTGCTTATTCCAACGTACACCGTGCACCTACAATACTCAATGAAATATGTTACGATCAGGATTCAGGAGGCTTAACAGCAGGTTCCTCAGGTTTTCCCTGATGGTTCTCTCGCATTCTAGAGCTGTTATGTTTGAAATAGTTTTCTTTAGCACTTAACAACGGTAGTCCGTATTGTTTTTGAACTAATTAATCATGTTCTGCTCTTCGTCTTCGAGCCCATCAGCATCTGAGGCTGTGCCTGTTCCTACGGTGATCACAGTTCGTCTCAAGAAAATAAAAGAACTGATCGAAGCATGAAGAGCAAGTTAATTTTTTTATTTTAACAAACAAAAAAACTAAAAAAGCTGTAGTTTCCACAAATTTTAATTTAACATTTTAATTTATTAGTACCATGCTTGAACGGAGCTACATTAAATGCGCTGGGAAGATTTGAGTTACAGACTGCAGTAATATGCTTACAGTAATTAGTGAGTAATATGCAAGTCGGAAAACGGAACATAAAGCTAGAAAGTGCGAGTAAAATACGCAACAAAGATGGGCAACGGTTTATTGGCTGGTTCCGTTTTGTCTGTGACGTGAACAAAAGTGCTTTTCTGGGTTTGCATATTTATATTTGTGTCCCATAATTATTAATTCTCCTACTACTGAGTAGTAATTTTATTCAATTCTACAGTTCGGCAAGATGGGGCGAGCGAAGCGAGCCCCCATCTTGTATTAGAATACAGGTAATCCTGATACAATTCTACCCTAGAGATTTTTGATATTATGGATTGTACTTGAATTTGCCCGAAAAATGAATGGGAGCTTGTGAAATACCGTTCCTCGGTTTATATCAGTACTAATTAGCAAATTTTCGCTGTATGTACGAACGAGTGTTTAACTACTACGAGTAGTATAGCTAGCTTTATAATCCGAATTCCACAGACGATCTGGTCTACTGCAATCCTGCAGTTTAAAAAGACTAATAATGGCTGTGATATCAGCGGAATTATCGTAAAACATATCGTTTGTAATTTTATATTTATCAGTGATTGTTGGCGCTCAGAAGGGTATGATAATTTCATCCCTAATTTAAAAAAAACATTACGAATTGTCATATGGTATTGACCGTTACAAAATATGGTATTGTCATATGGTATTGACCCTTCGACCATTCTTAATAACAATTACGGAATAAATTGATGTACATACTGTAGTTTCGCTTTTGTGCAGTTTATATACAGACCGAAAGTTTTGTGTGGAGCACTTTTTAATAGGTACTTCAAGCATAGCATGCATTTACATATCCATTTTCAGTTTATTCTTCCGATCGCTTGCGCATTGTATTATGCCTGAATATTTTCAGATTTCAGGGATATGGCATGGTGTTATACAACGTGAGCTGGACACAGAGTTAGGGAATTAATGCGAGTGGTAATTCGCACATAAAAGCACGATACGACGCTTCCGACTTATCGTTTCCGCCAGCAGTTAATTGGTTTTTCTGTTCATCAGATTAAATTGCTTTATCCGCCGCAGAATTGACCATTATCGTCCGGGTTGGGAATCTGATGATGGAGCAATAGATATACGGGCTGCTAATTAAAAGTTAATGATTCCAAACGACGCCCGACATTTCGGCTCGTGATTCCTATTATTTATAATATATAACTGCAATTTGCACGCATGTTAATATCACGAATTTGTTTCACTCCCGTTGCTGTTTTATGATGCACACATAGTCAGCCTAATAGCAAGCATTTGCTTACCAGTTACTATTAATAGAATTTTTGCTGACTTCAGTTTTCATATCGTCCATTCAATTTTTTTTAATGAGCGTAATTTACGATTGTCACAAATTTCATTTCCTATAAAACTGAAAGATTTGTACTGAATACATAGCCTCAGCCGACTACGGAAATAGGCGGCCTAATCACACAGAACATTTCGTCTAAGTTGGCCGATGCTGGTGCTGTTCCCATGACAGAGGCCGCATTCCCGCGTTGGATTTCAATGCTGATCCGTTGGCGCAGATACTCCGTCGCCCGCATCTCGCCTGTTTATATTGTTCTTCAAACATAAAGCTTGAGTGGTTTTAAATTAATAAAGAGTTAATAAAGATGCCAAGATGAATGCACCGTTGTGCTAATTTTCAGCGGATGCAGGCATTCGAAGTGGTTTTACAGGAGTATTGCGGATATTGTGCGGTACGGTACGAGAGTAGGAGTTGCCGCAATGTACAGCTGTACTCGAATCAATAGTTATGCATTTTATGGTAAATGTCAACTGGTTTACCTTAATATTAAACCGTCGTCTTCGCAGTTGCATCTTTTGCAGGGATACTGTATTTGCTTATCGAGTGCCACAAATACAAGAAGCATTCAACGTTTAAGTTTAGAGTGTACAATGCCATGAGTGAACAGTATATGCACGGTACGTCCCTCTCATCTCAACGGGGTTATTTGAATGTGGTTTTGTGAGCGACCGGTCGGTCACCGAAGTCACCGAAGTCGGGAAGGTTTCATCACCTTCCCGACTTCGGTGACTTCGGTGACCGGACCGGACGAGGCGTCCGGTCCGAGTGGTCCATTTGCAACTCTTTCCTGGTCATTTCTATTTCGTGGCAGCATTCAAGACCTCGTGCAGTGTTGTCAAGACTTCGTACAGAGTTTTTTCGCCGCTACTTCATTCTTAAGCCGGTAGCAAACGGCGCAGTTATGTCTATTCTCCCGGACGTCTTCCGGGTTGCATGTCTCCGCCATTGCCCGAAGGTCACACGAAAGCTGGACTAAGGTCGCCTCTGGTCTTTGCCGCGTGCTGAAGAATTTCCCCCACTGGGGAAATCCACATTGACGGCACGCGTACGGTGTAAGCCGAATCCAGGCGCGACTTTATTAAAGGTCCGTAATCGGCCGATCCACCGGCTCCTGTCCCGCGGCTTGCAAATCTTTGCCAGTAGTTCGAATGGCTTCGAACTCCGAGCGTCTGCCGGTAGCAGAAACGCTACGTGATAATCCGTCGGCACTTTAGTCAGGATCAAAGATGGTTCTAGAGCCTCAGCTTCTAGCAGCAAAGGAAAAAAATCAAAAGCATTCTTTAGGTTCGTCGGCTTTTTTAGGTTTCAGTTAGCCGTCGGCCTTGTGACGGCAATCGACGTCGTGCTGTCACACTTACTTATAACGGTCGACGACAGTAGCGATATGTACTGTACATATGAAATTTTTAGGTACGTACCCTGTACGTGTAGGTGTACGTTGTGCCCTTTCCTGTTGGAACCAGAACGGCACTAGAAACGCACTGATCCGTAAAACTAGTCAAATGACCAGAGAAGCTAGTTAAATGTAATACTGTGTCTGTAAATATTATGGCGCTATCACGAAACGTTTTCCTGACTTAGCAGCTTTTTGGGGGCTGGTGATGTTACCAGCTAATTCCAGACACATTCCGATTGAGAATAACGTGCCGAACCAAATTTGAGTTGCGACCGTTAGGTAAATTCCAGTGTACTGATTGTAGCACATCAAGCTGAAACGAGAAGGTCTCGGTCCTTCGCAGCCATAGCATCTACTCACTCCTACACTCTTTTATGATTCTATCATAGTGGGTGAGTCTACGTCACACCAGAATGGTATTGCAGTGCTTCTTGAAACAGAAACAGGAGTACTACCTAATGGCCGAATCACAGGTACAAAGCAACAAACATATTATAAGAACAGCGTCGCTCACAAAACCACATTCAAATAACCCCGTTGAGATGAGAGGGACGTACCGTGCATATACTGTTCACTCATGGCATTGTACACTCTAAACTTAAACGTTGAATGCTTCTTGTATTTGTGGCACTCGATAAGCAAATACAGTATCCCTGCAAAAGATGCAACTGCGAAGACGACGGTTTAATATTAAGGTAAACCAGTTGACATTTACCATAAAATGCATAACTATTGATTCGAGTACAGCTGTACATTGCGGCAACTCCTACTCTCGTACCGTACCGCACAATATCCGCAATACTCCTGTAAAACCACTTCGAATCCGCTGCATCCGCTGAAAATGCCTGCATCCGCTGAAAATTAGCACAACGGTGCATTCATCTTGGCATCTTTATTAACTCTTTATTAATTTAAAACCACTCAAGCTTTATGTTTGAAGAACAATATAAATCGCACTGTATTAGAAATTTTGAAACTCTGAACTTGAGAACGTACGAAACAGACCAAAGAGGCTTAGGAAAACTTAAGAAATTTTAGAAAGCTAAGACGGTTTCTCAAAACGCTAAGCTCGACATCATGTCTGTACGACTTAACTACGGTCGCCGAAATGGCGGGTTATCAGCGGTAATACTAGTACCTTTTGTACACTACAAATTCTCATCGTTGTACAAAGTTGCTCGAAATAACATTTCCCTGAAGTTTGAACAGTTTCTGAAAGCCGAATAACACTTCTCTGGCAGGAGCTTTTTGACCAGGTGTCGTAAATGATTGTCGTGCAAGCGACCGAAGCAAACTTGCTTCGTCTCGCGGCTTTTGTACATTGTACTTATCATTAAAAAATGTGAAAATTGATACAACCGATCCATACATATATATAAATAGTCAACACAGCTGTATCACACACCAACTTATGGTACTACTAGAAGTTATTACTCTACAGTGCACGCTGATTGTAAACAAGACGCTATCAAATATTTATATTATCGACTAACGTTACTAACGTATGTAAACTGGTACGGCGGTACCCTAGCTCTGATCATGTTCTTCCGAGCGTAATGAACTATAATATCATAAAAATATTGTTTCAGCTACCAAGCGAAATTTTACAAAACGAGTTAACTTTAATGTGCGAAATGATATTTAAAAGCATTAGATTGTTTATGAGTCCATTATCACGACTTCCTTCGTTGTAGCGCTTTTCGATTTATCTGGGCTGCGTTCGCTACTGCTGTGGTCAATCGCCGTTCCATGGTGGCTATCATCGCGGAGAACTCCTCGTCGGCCCAATCCACATAACATACTCTTCAGTCCATTCCAAGCATCAGCATTCATCGTAAAGTAAAGCACCTGCGACAATAATACCAACAGTAATTCAATAGTTCAAGCAAATATTGTGTAATTCAAACATGGCGTGATCAGCAGAACCAGTACAAAAAACTACGTCACATAGCCTTACAAAATCCAGAGTACGGCGTAGTGCAGCCTCAAAATTTTTTCTTTATTTGATGATGCGCTTACCGGTGTGGACACATAAGCACAGAAATAGGCCAGCCGTACCCACTCCCGAATGACCTGATCTTGCATTTTTTCCGGCATGGCCGTATACATCACGGGAATAGTGGCAAAGCAGATTGTATGCACAATGGTCGTCGTGAAAAGCAATCGCGCCAATCGGACACGTTTCTTAAAGGCTTTCAGGCGGACATCGTCTTTCTGCGTTTTATCCGTCGCCACTTGTCGATTGCGTCCAATCAGATACACCTTGACAAATAGCGTAATGTACAACACACCGGTGAGGAACAACGGCAGGTACGTGCTGATCACCGCCATAATACCGAACACCGGACCACCAGCATGCCCGAAATCGCATTCTCCGTAGGGCACCAATGCTACAAAACTCCCTTCATTACCCAGGTAGAAATACATGTAGCAGGCGATTCCGATGATCCACGACCCGGCACCCATGGCGCACAGCACTTTCTTGGCGATCCACTTTTTGTAATTATGCGGACTGTGAATGGCGACAAAGCGGTTCAGAGCCAGACTGAAGAATCCCCATTGGACAGCGGTGACGGTGATCATGAAGGCGTACATGTAATGTCGGCAGAATTCGTCGGTGTAGCGCACTTTACGGTAGATGGCCTGGTGCAGTCCCCCGATGTAGATGGGGAAATGAATGCCAATGATCTGAATTTCCATCGTCAGTTGGTGGATGATTAAAAAACTGGAGCCACTTAATAAATTGGTCTTACGTGCCAGAATCATGATCAAGAGCAGGTAGAACAGAATTGTCACCGTGCAGACCGTTGTCGAAACTCCGAAGAACGCTTCAAACTGACCGGTTGTCTGGTACTGTGTAATGTTCCAGTCAATGTCGTAATGTAGATCTTGAGATCGGTTTGGCAGCATGTTGACAACGGTGAGACTTACCGATATATTTAATGCAATCAAAAGTGAGTATCCGCAAATACGACAGCTCCACGAAATTCCTCCAGGTCGCTTTTATACGATTGTAAACGGAGCAGAGACGAGATGCGTCATATGATGCATTACGTCGATCATTAGTTTTACAACTTTGAGTAGGTCTCTCATTATCATCGCTAACAAGCAAGTACCAAAGGCTAACGGTGTCGCAAATGGCCAAGTTCCGCAAAACTGAAGCAGCGAATTAGCTCAATTCAGCAGGCTTCCTGGTATGACCAATCAGCGTCCGTAAAATTAGTAAGGGTCACACCTGACGATACTACCGCTACGCATTACGAAAATCGTTACGGCGTATTTTCTATCTCCAGGATAAAATTTTATATTTAGAAACGAGGGTTGGCACGAGTTGGAAACAGCGACTGCAAAGCTATTCTCAAATTAACATGAGGCAGCCGGGTGGTGTAAGATCACGAACATATCAACCCCAACGACAGTCAGTTTACTTAGCAGATTACGGAATTTTTTCTTCCACAAGGGAGGTTTCCGTACTTTCCTTTGTACACCACTATAGTACTGGGAATAAATTAATAAGAAAGATTACACAGCACAACTGCGCAGGTGAAATGCAGCGATCACGTCATCGTCGTATTTCTTAGACAATCCCGTAACTTCTTCATATCCCGTAATGCAGACCCGTAGTACAAAACCCTCGTGTGACAAGTCTGTAACAAGGCGCGATATTGGAAATTAACAAGAGTGGGACTTCTACGTACGCGTCCGGAAGGGTGAAACTGCAAGCCAGGGTTCTGTGACTGCTGTCACGTCTGATGCCATAATAATATAATTATAACAATAGTGTACGTGCGTACAATCAATTAGAAATACGATTCATAGAGGAAAAAAAGTAAAATCAACAGATACAAGATCCTGTAGCCAGGGGGTTCAAAAACTCATAGGTTATGAGGTCACACGGCTTTGAAGTAAATTCGTAAACTTCAACCAAGTTTGGGAATTTTGAGCCCAACAGTTACGAGAATTCGGTTAAGTGGGTGCAAAACCAAAGATATAAGTTGTTTGATTACAGAAGTTGTTTCCGCTGGGCATTCGTGAGAACTGCACTTGCGCTGCTAGCGTTTAGCGATCGCCCACTCTCGTACCGCATAGGCGTAATTACAGGATGTTATTACCCAAATTTCATCATGTTGAAGGATAACAACTGGTTCGTTCACAATGGCCTACGGGCTCTGCCTTTCCAGAATTTTGCGCTCGTATATCCAGATCGTACCTCAGTTCCTAGTTCCAACTCGTACGGAGTGATAATTAGCTACGTTTTAGTCTGGATAATTTGGACATCATGAAACCAGACAACCCGGAGATTTACATTTCGATACCCGTTTTGGTGAGCGGTTTCGGCTATCACTGCACTACGGGCTCATCACTTTTTCCTTGCGCTTTAGTTATAGTCCACAGCTCGTAAACGGCTTCTATATAATAGGTTTCGTATTAAGTACTTTCCAGAAACTAGTTAGCTGATTTGTGGATACGTGATATCATAGCTCCGTGAGATAGCTCCGCGCGTTATCATGATAGTATCCACTATTCAGCCTATCCCTCCACAACAAAATACTTAGCGACTCAAACTTGTCTGAAAGTACAGTAATATCGATCGCACTCCGTCCAGGAGAGGCAGTCGTTTTAGTAAATCAGTCCGTCAGCTGCGTTACCTCCCCGCTTCACGACCTTTGTATAAAACTCGTATACAGATTTATAATATTAAGAGTTACTCTATAGAATAGAAATATGTATATGGGACCTGTAAGTTGGTATGTCCGGCGTTTTTATTGATTTTCTTGCTGTATACAGAGAAACACTGGCAAGCGTTCGTGCATACGTTTGAAAACCGACCGCGATTGAATAGCGGCGATTCAAAAACCGGAAGTCAATTAGCGTTTTACCAACAATAAAGTAGATGGCTTTAAAATTTCATAAGCCAATGGTATTCGTAACCAATATGCGGAAGCTACTGGATCCCGTAAAAGAGGTCGCGCTGACATTGGCTTTAAAAGTATGTCTTTTTTTTAAAAAAATTGCGCGACCTTTTTTCATTCGGATATGTGTGGCGAATTCGATATTACCAAAACAGTTAGTTTGGTATATGGCCAGTGCTGGTATCTGCTGGCTCGATACCCCAATCTTGGGAAATGTTGTCGATAAACAAACTCACGAAAGTCACAAGTAATTAGTACATAATACTGTATAATCAATTTTGGCATGAATCGATGTCAAGTAAGTTATCAACCCATGACTGAATCAATTTGTCTACTTGTTTCGACGATCTTAGAAGGCGAATCCATGGCGGGGAGTACGTATACATGATAATACGGTGTATTCTGGTTTAAAATTTTCCTTATGGTGCACAATAACTTCGGCAGGAAGTTAAATGCAATTTCAGTGAACGATCACTTATCCACCCATGGCCATCGGCATTCACCTTCCTGCCGGTTGCAGTCACGGGCACCGGCATGTGAAGAATCCCCCGCTTCACACGTTATCATGCACAAACGATGCCAGTTATATTGGTTCTCTCCAATTGCCACATATCAACGATGAAGTGTCGTGGTTTTATCTTTCTCGATAGTTAATTTATACTACCGTCTAATTATGAGAATAGGACAGTATGTACTGTATAGTGTACACGATGGTGACTTAACTCGAAAAATGCATCTGCACGACCTGTGTGGCTTGCAATTACAGTTTTCGTGAATAATCCAGACCTACAGTATAACGTTCCTTATGTTAGCAACGGTAATTAAAACAAATTCTGCGACACGTGATTTTCCGGTAGAGTGGTACTGCAACAACTCATTCTGCGGACAAATCAACAAATACTGCATCGCTCACTGTTAAAACGCATCTATATTGTTTATTTGGCAATAGCACCCTTGCAAATATATCTTTTTAAATATTATACACGTTTCTTTAAATTTCTATTTATTTTATAATTATTCCAATGTGTTGTAATTATGTACAGAATCAGAAATTGTTTTCTATACACTTTTCGTACAATTTTCGTCTACGTCGCATAGTGTATTGTACATATATGCATTTTATGTATAATGCATACGCCGTTGTATTGTTACATTTTCACCGATTGCACTATGCGAATACGCGCAGTTTGTCAGAGATTCTGTTAGGGGTACAATAACTGCCATAATAACAATATGGGCAATATTAATTATTTTAATTTCTCAATATGTGCAAGGCGAGCTTCGCTCAACAAACATGATCAAATGAAACAAACATGGGCAATATTATGCCTTTTGCGTACAATATAGCACGTATAACTCACAGCAAACTACCGGTAGTAGTCAAAACTTTAGCTTGCAGCCAAACACTTCTCATGTTTTTTAACAGGTTTTTCGACTTTGAAGAGTATAGCTGTCGGCGGTCGTGTTTTTTATCCGGCGTTCAACAAAGCATAACGAAGAAATCAGTACCCGAAGAAAACAACCGAAAATCACACAGGTATATTCAGGCTCGCTGTATGGTTTCTTTTATCGTCGGCCTTGCGCAGAGGTACACGACTACACAATTGGAATTGTTGGAACCGATCGTAACTGATTTCATGACTTCTACTAACTCGTACTGAATAAATTATACAGTAGATAATTATGGAGCGCGTTTTATGGGATTTTTAACTTGATATTTTTTCCTATTAGTGTCTAATATTTTATTTGCTGTTAAGCCGATTGCGGCATGCAACGATCCGAAAACACCTGATCTCATTGTTATCTACAGCAGAAGGAATCGATATTTGATTATGATTGCTGTAGAGGAATAAAATTCATACGCATGTGCGCAGCTTTATCCGCGATGCTGTGCTGTTGACGAGATGGGTCTACTGCAGTTTTTCAATGTACCGCGATAATAATAGGCCCAACTCATACGCAACATCCGTGCAATTATATATGGATTGGTAAATCCAGAAGAGCACCTGTATGCACATCTTCGCGCTTATGGGTGTTTTTGCCTACACCGGTTCCTTGTGATTATTTCCATTTGATCGCCGCAACGTCTACTGGTAAACATGGCCTACAAGGAGCAGGAAACATCAATAGCAGTCAACGCGCAGCGCAAGAAACAACGGCGATGTGGAGCTCCTGCTGTGATATACGAGGAGCCTGATCTGGCATGCGGAATGATTGGCTACAAACCACCATGGCTGCAACTGTGCAATAACATAAAGGTTAGTAAATAACCTATTCTTTATGTTGTTGCATAGTTGTAGAAGATATAATTAATTTGTGTACAGCTTCGTTATTAATACAAGTTCAAAACTACATAATATACGCAATGTTCCGGTTGATTTTCAGGTTTTTCTAATCGTATACGTATGTCTCGGAATTTTCAAAGGTACGTACAGCAGTTATTACCGCGCAGCGCGCACTAACTATATGTAATTAAATTACAAAGTCTTAATAGTAAAGAAGTAAAGTTGACTATATGTAATTGCTGACTAAATGAAGTAATTATTATTACACAGTTATTGATATCTGTTTAATACTTTTGCTATCACCCAAACAATTTAAAAGGGCAACAACGAAAAAGAATAATTATACGATGTACTTGCATAATACGCACGGCCACGTACCCTCTGATCACGTCCCGGTACATATTGTTTTCAGTAGTTTTAGTAGTGTTCAGTAGTTGTTTTCAGTAGTTTTCAGTAGTTTTCAGTAGTTTTCAGTAGTTTTCAGTAGTTTTCAGTAGTTTTAATGGTATACGAAGATGAAGAAAAAATTTGATTACTTTGCATTTTGCTTTTAAACTCCATCAAATTTGGTGATTATACTGTTTTCGGGTAAATGTAACACGCACCACGCTTCGTTTCCGGTAAGGATAATGAAGAGATGATGAGCTTTATGGAATATATCGGTACAGCTGACGTTGTCTCCATTGCTTAACATTTACATCATCGACTGGAAACATAAGAACTCACGTGTGCTATAGGTCGTACAAAAGAAGCTGCAATTTAAAAAGAATTTTTATATTATAACAAGCTTGGGCGTTTATGAACTGGTTGAGAACCATCGATACGAATCTATCGAAAACATTTTACCGCGATTAACACTGGTACGAGCAGATTAAAAGCAAATAAAATAAATTTTTTTTTCTGAATGGATACGGTAACTTGAGAAACTAACTCAAAAGTTTTGATTCGTATTACGTACAAGTAAATTAGATAAACTAGCAGACGAATTAGATGGTATTTACTTTAAGCTGCAATGAAATTCTAAACGTCTATCTATTCGCCAAGCTTTAAAGTATTAGAGACCGAATTTTAAAAATTAATGGTAGTGCTGAATTCTCGGAAAATGTCAAAAAAGGATAGTACAGATAGTAATGCATTTTAGTTTTTTCAAGCAGGTGGTGATCATCTAAAGGTCGAATAAGTTGTTTTGCATGCGTGAATTGTTTACAGGTACCGTAATTTCGTATTTTGGAGCTGTCCTTCCGTCAATGGAGAGGCGCTTTGGATTCAAATCGACATCGATTGGGATTGCAAAAGCAATGCGCGACGTCAGGTATCAAAAGCCGCACCTTTTTAACCCAGACAAATGATAAATAATTTGTGATTTGGCTCGCGCAAGCAATTCATATACCACTGCGTGTTCATCTACATAAGTTAATTCTTCACTAACAATCTCTTACGTTCAGGAGTTAATCCTTGTTCTGTAGGTTGCTCAACATAAGTGTACAATTAATGGCTACAGAAGTTATTTTGGGTTTCCCGAGTAAAACAGTTTGTAAAAAATACGTTAGCTACACGTTGGCCAAAATTCGAACATGTTCGAATTTTGGCCTTTAACTAACGTGTAGCTAACGTATTTTTTACAAATTGTTTTACTCGGGTTTGTTGTCCAAAACTCTCCCTGGAGGTTTAAGATATACAAATTTTGAATCAAATTTCATCGAGCCAAATAGTATGATTGAAATATTATTATATTTAGCGAAATATGCGTGGCGCTGCTTATCGGTCATTTCGGCGGAGCCGGCCACCGACCGCGATGGATCGCTGGTGGATCGTTTCTTGTCGGGCTGGGATTCCTTTTGCTAGCCTCAACGGAGATCATGTTTCCCGTCACCGAGAACTCCCTCATGGCGACCACTGTTCTGGAAACCGCCGCCAGTGATAAATTCTGCATGGCCGACAATGTGACAACCGTGGCGAAGCACAACGACACATGCGGAAAAAACGCTCGTTTGAACCACCAGTGGATGCATGATGGTGCACTCAGTGTGCTCAGTGTTGCCGAATTTCTGATTGGTCTGGGTACGGCGGCCACGATTATTCTGGGCACGCCATTCGTCGATGATAACGTGAAGGCGTCCAATGCACCAATTTACTACGGTTAGTATATTATTGTTACTGATGATAGCTGCAAATAATGGGCGTTCTTAGTCATGCTTTACCAACTGACGACAAATTTTTAGCCATCTCCTTTTCCGGACAAATTTTCGGGCCTTTATTAGGCCTTGGATTGGCTGCTGTTTTCAATACCATTTTCTTCAATTTTTCAAGTAAGTGTAACAGCGTGCGGCAACTTCAATAATATCTTGCAGATCAATAATAATAAAAAATTAACATCTCTCCCAATGCTCAAATTGTTGTGCATTGCACTGATTACAGAGCCGGATGACTATCGGTAACAGCATGCGGCAACTTCAATAATATCTTGCAGATCAATAATAATAAAAAATTAACATCTCTCCCAATGCTCAAATTGTTGTGCATTGCACTGATTACAGAGCCGGATTTGCTGTCATCAGATCCGCGTTGGATTTCGGCCTGGTTTTTAGGCTTTATTGTCAGCGGGGTAGGAACGTGCATCTTTGCTGTTATTCTGAGTGTAAGTTTTCATAAAAAAAAAACCAAAACTTGCTTACAGTTCTTTCGAAATTTGAGTAACTTTGACAGTGTAACGTAGCCGTTGGCAAATGCAACCGGAAACAATTACACTTCTTCATGCGTTTGGTTTATATTGCAGTGTTTTCCGTCTGCTATTCCGAGGAAGGGCGGAAAAAACAAACCTAACGATAACGAAGAAGCCAGCCAGAACATAAAACCTATTGATCGCCCAAAGCAAGTGCCTGTCACATTTGCCGGTAAAAAACAACTTTGTTCCGCTGTTCGGCAAATGTTTGCAGCGTGTACAGCAGCTGATTACTTTGGCTTTTTGCAGATTTGCCAAAAAACTTGATGCGTTTAGGAAAGAATACGACTTATTTGTTGAAGCTTACCAGTCAGTTGATAAATGGGTTCGTTCTATCAGGTAACAGAATGACAGCTTGCAGCCATAATTTTAATTATCGCATTTATTGACTTCCGATGCGCTGCTAAGAGTTTACGAACAAATTCAGTTATGCGGCATTTATAAAAATATTTTTGTTTATATTTCAGGATTCTTACAGTTTGGCCAAAAGTTTATGAAAGAGCAATATCAACTGTCGCAATCAGCCGTAAACTTACAAGGAGGTAAAGCTATTCTTTCACGATTGGAGATGCCATATTAATTTCATGATGCTCGTACAGCAGCTTAGGGAAGGATTGGACTACATAATATTATCCAGTACATGTGCGGTCGTGACGACAGTAAAACTGCAAAGCATAACAGTTTAGATAGAGGTTACGATGGTTATATGACATTACTGACATCACTATGTGCCTTCGGTATTCCGGTAAATTCTCAACATTTTCCGGAGCGGACTGACACCAGTTGGCAGTCGGTTAAACTAGAATAATTACAAAGACTAGTCTTTGTACACTATTTAGTTTACGGCTTGTTTTCGTCAGGTCTAGGGAAAAGTCTGTAACCAAAATGTTACACGATTCTGATTCGCACATTTTAGGGGGGTGGTTTAGCACGGCACAAGCATCAAGTTACACAAAGGAAGATACTGTAAGGGACTATCTATAAACTACGTTCCCGAAAATTCGTTCTGTACGTAGTTTGTGTATGGTCCCTCACTATACCGTTAATTACAAATTTATAGTACACGAATAATACGTAATTTGCACAGCGAGTCCGCGACGGAATGTTTTCGCTGACTGCGAAGCAGACAAGAAAACGCCACTTCGTGTTTTTAATTTGAATGACATTGCAGGGTTACCGCCGATTTTTGGGGGCTTTATTGGCACAGTATTAGGAGGTTACGTTGTTAAGCGATTCCAATTGGCACCGCGCCATATCTGCTATTTGATGGCCGTATCATCCATTGTTGGGGCCGCTTGCTATTTCGGCGCTGTCGGACTCGGCTGCGACCGTCAACAAATTGTCGGCATAGATGATGTCCCGAACCCATACAATATGTTAGTGTAATAAAGTGCATGTGCTCCTTGTTCCTTTTTACAAACTGTTTCCCTGATTTCAGAAGCAACAGTGACCTTTGCTCTGTGTACCAAGGGTGCAACTGTAAGGACTACGAATTTGATCCTGTTTGTGATTATTCCACTCGAACAACGATTGTCAACTCTTGTGTGGCTGGATGCAAGGCTTCCCAGAAAATAAACGCAGTATGTGTGCCGAAACTTGTTTAAGCTTTAAGCTCGTCAAAAAGCCCGTAAGGAAATACGGTAGTTACCGATGCAAGATGGTCTCTTTTAATAGACGACATATTACTTCGAATGTTCTTGCACTGGCAATGACACCCACTCCAACGAAAGCTTGCTATATCAGTTATCTCATCGCAAGGAAGGCCGCTTCAAATCGCGGCACTTATCATCTGTACGGGATGGGATATGCCCGGTTAAATGTCCCAACTTCGTCATTTATGTCGCCTTGATGAGCGTGGCAAAGTTGGCGATGGGAATACCTATGGCGGGAATGGTAATGCTACAGTTCAGGTACGTGTACTATTTCTCGTATAGGTATTACTGTATTTGACCAGTTTTTTAAAACAACATGACCATAAGCAGAAGTGCAATCCGTGCGGTGGGATTCTAATAATCTTAATTGCAGAATTGTGGATTACGATTTAAAAAGTTTGGCAAATTCTGTGTCTTCGCTCCTGTTGACTCTCTTCGGCTTCTTACCGGCTCCGATAATTTTTGGAAAGCTGATTGATTCCTCCTGTCATTTGTGGCAGACAGACTCTTGTGGGACCCAAGGAGCGTGCTGGTTGTACCGTGTCGGCGACTTCCGATGGAAATTACATACTGGCATAGGAGTGTGTCGCTTGATTAACTTGGTGGTCGATCTAATGGTGAGTAAACAATACAAGGAACCCAAGAAACTAGTGATCTTTGTCGCCATGCCATCTGGCCTTCATGTTCAAAACAAGAAAGGTCACACATAAAAACTGAGAACTTAGTAGGTTGTAGTTATTAAAACTTATATTATACCGAGAATATTAAAACTTCAAAGATATCAAGACATAGGTTTTACGTATGCGGCGATAAATAAACTGGGAGGAATCGCATATGCTCGCTATAATGCCGTATGCCAATGCTCTTGGTTTTTGTGCCTCTTTGTAATCACACGCTCAAACCGCAATCTGGAAATTCTACAAATTCAATTATTTTTGCAGATAGCTTACCGGGTCCGCAATCTATCCTTCGATCGTGATAAAAATGAGACCGAGCTTGACAAGCCCGTGTCTACATTGTCTATGGTTCAAATGGGCGGCAATGGGATTGAATCGGAACAAAAAGGATCAGTGCCACAAAAAGAATTCACAACTGCGCCTCTTTGTGATAATCGATCTCAACTGTGATTTTCTTACCAAAGTTTCTAGATGGTTTTTATAATGCTAAAGTAATTTATTTCCAAGTGCAGTATCTGTTGCACAACGATGATGCAAGAAGTGGAATCGTATGTTTTGATTTTTTCTTCAGTATTTTGCGCCTTTTTGAACTATATAATTATACACCACTGTAGCTCAAATTACGAATAGTTTTTGTGATGTGTTGAAACCCGATATCCTTATTACGCAAGTATTACCACCAGTATCCTCAGCGAGATGCTATAATTATAGGCCAGTAAATTTGACTGGTATTTTGAAGTAAGAAAAATGTTTAGGACAGATCAGTTTGCTTTCAGATTGGCAGCTGAAAAAAAGCTCTGAAATTCTAACTGTTGTGAAGTTTTTTCGTGACACAGTAGGCTGTAGGCTTCGCCCAACCCTTTGGTTTCAAAGCTCATATTTAAAAGAAACGTTTGATAATACTCGTACGTCACGGCGTCACCAGTGCATGTAAGCATTTTATATTGTCGTGTCAGCGAATCCAGGGAAAACATTTATGTAAACTCCCAATGCACTTTTCGAACTGCACAACAAGCAGCATGTCCGGTGCGCCGGGGTGGATGGTTATACAATTACTCTTGTTGTAAGCCGGTGCCTCGACCCCTCCCCGCAGTGATCAGCTTTATTACAGTATACTAAAAATCGGAAGGAAACAGTATACTAAAGAATTTACGAAATTTCAGCTGTGGCTGATCCGAACGCTCTGTGTGCTTTATTTACGGTTTAGTTACTGCATCGAAAAATGAGTGTGATGAAATGCGAAGGCTTGAGAAGCCGTCCATGTACTGATCTTCGGGATATTTATATAAATAGTTCATATGGCATGCCATCTTTGCTGCACAAAACATTGACAGTCGCCGTCGCTGATGTATCTCCGTTCAGCTATCCCTTGCGTCCAGGATCCTTGTGCTTCTGCGGTTTGTCTATTTCTCTACTATCTGTCATCGCAGAAAAACTGTCGCTGAGGTACAGATATAGTGCATCTGTATACCGTCTGTAGACTCTGCACGGTAGTCACATCTACTTGTCGCATATTTCTCGAATAACCAACGCACAGGCCATCTTAGACATCAAATTCCAGTCGGATAACTTCTTGGTTGCTTTATGTAGGTTAGTACTAATTCCAGACCGGCAAATTCAGTATAATATGTCCAAGAACGGAGCCCAATACGATGTCCTTACCGGTCGTGTTGCGCTCAGCGTTGTTGCAATCTCCATTTCCCCAGAACGATTAAAGGATTATGACCTTATTTCGTGGTTTATGCCCAGGACGTATGAGGTCTCAGTGCACCGGTCTTACGTAAGCGAAAGCGGAACGTTCTCCATCCTCCAGGGTTTGACCCAGAGTTTTGACAACACCAGCTGGATCGGCATTATTTTGATATCATTCTGCGTTTTTTGCGCATTTTGGGAGCACAATGCATTCAGTATAAAATTTCAACATAATCGCAGGCGTAAATATGAGAAAAGTGTACAAGCTTTAGTCTACAAAGCGTTTAAGATGGCCTTTTGGGATTACCTCTACAGCCTCGCCAATCAAGGTGCATTCAATTTTACGGTCATACGCTACAAAATTTATATTGTGGCTTATTAAATAATGTTTCTTGTCTAGCGGATTTTAAACAGTCGAAACGGTTCGTCTGCAGCAACCTGATTATTCTGTTATGGCTAACCTGGACGACTGTGTTTTTTGCCATTATAACGCAGTCTTTGGTCTCGACTCTAAGCGTTGGCACCGCGACCTTTCCCTTTGATTCTGTCACTAGCTTCCTCGAGTCGGATTTCAGACTAGTTTCCAGACCAACTGACTTATTCCAGGGAAGTGTTCTACAGCGGATCACCACAAAATTAACCGTTCTAAAAGATAACGAAATCAATAATTCCAAGACATACACGTACGATTTGGCGGCCAATACGACAGCGAATATAAAGTACGCAGTACCGTGCGCGATCGGAGAAGATCCGGGATGCAGTGATCGGGGACTAGTCGGGGCATTTAATCTCGGAATTTATCGATGGGTTTCTGTTATGCAAATAAGAAAGAATTCGCCGTTGGCAAACGCCCTGCAAGTTCGGTAATAAGTTAAGTGTTTTCTTCATACAAAATTGGTCATAACTGGCATTCTTTTACGCTTTTAGATTATTGCGGCTTGCCGAAGGTGGAATTACACAGCACCTTCTTGAAATCCATCGCATCATAACGTATAATGAGAAGGTTACTGCGCATACGCTGATAAAGAACAGCAAAACTCATCGCGACGATTATCTTAGCGCTATTAAGATTGGACGCCTAACAAGCACAATGTTTTACGGTTTAGTCGTGATGTTTTCTGCAACGTTGGCTTTTTTGATGGAAAAATCGGCACCTTCGATTTTTGTTTATAATTCGGGAAAGGCCCAACAAACCTCAGTGCAGTGTTAATATCAAATTATTTCAAGTTTTACATTGGGAGTAGAATGCTGCCATGAAAAGTTCACATTCCGATAATTACGCAACCGGTCAAAGGCCATATATACTTAAATAGTTACGATAAAGTACAGATACATACTACATACTTGATACTGTCCTTGCTAAGCTACAAGTACTTCTCTGTGCGCTTTTTAATTTCTAGTGTAAAACTGCAGAATCAGGAAGAGTGATTTAAAAAATCGTATGTCTATCATGCAAAAACGTGGGTGGTCTTCATTGTGTATTTGCGATTGATGGTGTATATAAATACAAATCTACTCGTACAACGACAACCGACTTGACGTTTTTCGTGGAATAACGGTTAATTAGGTCATGGTCGACCGAGTATGCACCTGCTAGTAGTAGGTTGCTACGCTAAGCTCACATTGTCAGTGGGCAATAGCATGATGCATCGGAATGGTTTAAACAGGATAAGAAACACGAAAATCATTTTTAGATTCAAGATTTTCAATTTTACTGTAAATTTTCAAGACGAAACGGTAACATACCAAAATGACAGTTATCGCAGAAGTTAGTCCCAGCTGCTACTACCGCCAGAATCTCCACCACCACCTGTATCACAGCCACCTGAATCACTCGTGTAACAAGTACTCGCCTCTACGTGGTGATTAGTACAACTGGAATCAGCATCGCGGACATAGGTCTGCGTTTCTGCTGTAGTTTCGGTCGCGGAGTCATGGTTGGTCCGTGATGTCCCGTTGTCGGAATCAGTGGTGACTGTCACTAAATATGAACGTCCGCTTGTATTCGCAGCTCCAGCTTTAGAAGGTTCTAAAAACATGAAAAGCTCAGCAGTATGAAATATCATTGCCTATTTTTATATTTAGTCAAAGTGAGCTCACAGAAGAACTTCGATGATAACACAGTAAATTGCACACTCAATCTATTGTACGTACTCTTTGGCTTTCCGTAACAGCCGCCCATCTCCAAAACAGTCTAATTTGTCGGAAACACAGAATACCAAAGGTTTCAAGTTAGTCTAATGAATTAGTCGTGTATATGTAAAGAAACACCAACGAATTTGGCGGAGTTCGATGAATGCCAGTTTACTTTCTCCCAAGAATCAAGTGCAGATAAACCTTTGTTGAGTCATCGGTCAGCATTTATTTTAATTATCATCCTCTATTGAAAACAGGCAGCTATAGACGGGATAAGATAGTTACGATATGTTTCAGAGGGTGATATTTCATGTACATACAATTACTGATATTCCGTCTAGACTTGTATACTGCCGTACTTTACCTATGATGCTCTGGTTCGGGTTTTGCTCTTTATACAAGATGTACCAGATTGAAGAATTAACGGAAGCCAACATCATTAGTCTTCTTTTTATTTTTTCTGCTGATGGGTTTGAGTTGTATTACAGAAATCGTAAGCAACGGATAATAAGCTACACAGTTAAGGGATTTGGCCTGGTACATACCGGTAGCATCAAATTCGTAGACATCCATCCGTAGACATCCGGCGTTCACAAATGTGAAATTCAAACTTTGTAATATTAACGGTATACTTTCCAAGTCCGCTTCCGTAAAACAGTTTTGTAGTGGTTCTGACATAGTCGGATTTACAGAAACTTGGGATAGATCTGAATACTCAGATTCGTTATTCGCTGATTTGAGAAGCTTCAACGTTTTCAGGCGACCTAGAAGTACTGATCCCCATGGTGGCGTGTGCTTTGTCGTTCGAAAAAATTTAGACGCTGTAAGACGAACTGACCTGGAAAATAATGATCTTGAGTTGCTGTTTATTGAAATAACAAAAATTAATATTTTAGCTGCGGCATTTTATTCGGCGCCTTCTCGAGTATCTATAGATCTTCCAATTTTGATCGAACATCTGAGAAATATCCCGCATGCCAATTTTTCAAAACTGCTACTTGTTGGTGATTTTAATCTCCCCGATGTTGATTGGAGTAAAAATTGTGCGAGTAGCAAACATAGTCGTGAATTTTTAAGGTGTTTGAAAGAGTTTAATTTAAAGCAAATAATTTTTTGCCCTACGCGTAAAAACAATATTCCTGACCTTTGCATTATTCCTACAATGTGGTCAGCAAGTGTCCCTGAAAATATTTGCCCTCCGTCAACAACTAACGATCACAATGGGGTTTTCATTGAATTTCCTAGGCAGAAACGAAAAGATACTAAAGTACTAAAAAAGCGTTGGGTAATTACGGATGAAGCTAGTTTACAGTTTCGTAACCATTTGTATGAAATTGATTGGAATGCATTGCTACTAAACCTTAGTCCGGATGAGCAAGCGGTTTTTATTGAAAACACGGTTCTCGAAGCAGCTAAGGCATTCTTTCAGCAAAAAGAGGTCAGGTACGGGATGGCTGAATTCGAGTATCCTGCAAGCTTGCGTAATGCAATTCGAAGCCGGAACTCTGCATTTGACCGTTTTAAACGTGAGCTGAACACTTTGCGAAAAGAAAGATTGCGACATGAATGGTTGAAAAAGTCTCGGTTAGCAGAGAGGCAGGTTAATGCATATTACCGTATGCAAACAATGAAGATTGCGGCTATATCTCGGCATGATAGCAAAAAATTCTGGCGCTTCGTAAAGTTGCGGTAGATCGCCCAAATATGCCTCCACTGAAACGACCGAACGGTCTTCATGCTGTGGGCGATGAAGAAAAGGCTGAGTGTTTGAATGAACAATACGCGAGTGTGTTTGGTCAATGTCCAGTGCATTGTATGGCTGCTGCTCATGTCACTGAAGATGTAACAGAAGAAAGCTTATTTGCTAGTGATATCGACATTTGGGACGTTTTGCGAGCAATTAATTGTAATAAATCTAGCGGACCGTATGATCTATCTTCAAACCTTCTTAAAGCTTGTAGTGCTTCACTGATCCATCCCCTGAAAATTTTGTTCAATAATTGTTTAATGAAAAGCGTATTTCCCATGTCATGGAAAACCTTTTTCGTAACTCCTGTCGTCAAACAAGCTGCTGATCAGACCAACCCTGCAAACTGGCGCCCAGTGGCAATGTTACATCCTCTGTCGAAATTATTTGAAAAATTTATTTGTAAAATTTTGAAAATGCAAATTGGCGATTTTACAGATAAACAATTTGCTTACCGTGAAAAACATTCTACCGAACTTTTGTTAACTTTGTTCTGTCAAAAATTAGCCGATGCTAAAGGTCGTGGTAAACGTGTCGACATTATTCTGTTGGATTGTAGCAAGGCTTTCGATAAAGTTGATCACTCTATTTTACTTGCAAAATTATCGAAAATGAATGTTTCGTGTAAAGTTGTAAACCTTATCAGTAGCTACTTATCAAACCGAGTGCAGTCGGTTATTGTAAATGGCAAGAAATCGGTGTATTTACTGGCTACAAGCGGAGTCCCTCAAGGGTCGCTTGTCGGTCCCAAATTGTTTAACTGTCTCCTTAGTGATTTCCCTACTGTTTGTGTCCATGGCAGTGAAATGTTGTTGTTTGCTGATGACGTGATGATGTACAAAATAATCGAATCAGATGTGGATGCGCTAGATTTCCAAAAAGATCTGGATGCCGTCACTAAATGGGCACGCAAGCATAACTTGATCTTCAATGCGAAAAAGTCGGCCTGTGTTCAGTTCTCGTTCAGAAAGAAAATATCTCAGCCCTATAAAGTAAACGGAGAAAGTGTCCCCATAGTTGATTCGGCTAAGTATTTGGGAATTTACGTAGAGCGCAGTTGCAAATGGAAATTGCAGTCTGAAAATATTTCGAGTCGAATGCTAAAGCGTCTGCGTTACCTTAACACGTTATTTCGTTCCCGAGACTTGTCAGCACGTTGTATGCTGTATACGAGCCTCGTTCTGTCCATCTCTGATTACTGTGCGTCTGTCACCTTTTCAACTCAAAAAGGACTAATCGATAATGTGGAAAACGTTCAAAAAAAATTCATTCAATCACTTCACCTTAAAACTGACCGGAAAGACTATATTGGCAGATTAAAGGAGCTACAGTGGGAGCCCATTGTACGGCGCAATCTGAAGCGCAGTCTTCAGCTTACGTACAAGTTTATATACAACCTAATCCCTTATGGCGACAAGTTATTTTGTAAGGGTACTGCGGTGCGCTCTGGTGTTGCAGGTGCTACGCGTCATCAGCAGGTGATGGCTGGACATCCGTGCCCGATTTCCCCTACTGGATCAACGTTTGGCGGTCACATGCTCCCAACATCGGACCGATCGTTTGCTTACCGGATGGCGAGGATCTGGAATGACTTGCGCATTCCTGCGGAATCGTACCAGAGTCTTGGCAGATTTACTGCCGCTTTAAATTGTGTCGATTGGAAGTCTGTAGTGTCTTTGAAGAAGTTTTACCACGCTGAGCACGTGTTGTTATTGAACATGTAAATGTCTGTAAATTTGTTTAATTATGACCATTTATTGTTTCTTGTCTTCCGTTTTTTTATGACGTGTCTACTGCCTCGGATTGGGCCTTAGCCCAGATTGTGTGTGGACGTTAAACCATTAAACTTAAACTTAAATCCACGGCAATTTTCGCTGCCGCGCACTCCCACACACTTTTTTGCATTCCTTTATGATATTTTGTAGCCAAAGGATTGGCATACATAGGCGAAAAAACCGTTTGTGCGCGCAACATCCGGTTCGGGAGTTATTAGTGAAATAAAATTCCAAAAGTTTAAACGCGCGGAGGTGTACCAAAAGTCTCTTCAAATTTTGCAAAAATACACACATTATTATGAAGATCGTTTTGGTACCGAACCAGCTTTCTACCAGTTTTTTCAAATTTTAAATTAATTTTTTAAAATTTTGAAATTCCGAATTCGGTGTACCAGGCCATATCCCTTAAGAGCAGTGCTGTAATGAAAATTATTACATTCTGCATTGTGGACTGCAGTTATACAGCCACACCGCTGCAACATTAATTTTTAAGTTTAATATGATTGTACAGTAAATAAAGAAAATTACTTTTTAATGCGCCATCTGAAAATCATGTTGGCATTCGAATCAGAATTACAGCATATGTACCAGATATCAGAAGCTTCACAATAGCAGATTTGCTATAATAAGTGCATCAAAAGACAAAGACAACAATTACTGACCAGTGAAACCAGTGACCATTAACGCAATCAATTCTCGGACTTGACGGACAATAAAGTGTTAGAGTTATTCGTTATTTATGACGCACGGTTATTTTTTTCTTGCAGAATTCAAATAAATTCGCTGATAAATTCTGTTCTCGGCAGTTGTTGGAATGTACTCACTCTGGTGCTGAATATCTAGTGTGGTAAATTGGCGCCGTAAAATGCCGCAGTTACAGTGCGTTCGACAAACATGTACAGAGCGTACGTTTAATGATTTATTCATAAATATGCATTAGTCACCGCCACCACCTCCACTGTCACATCCGCCACCGCTGTCTCCTCCTCCGCCCCCGCCGGTATCACAGCAGCCTGAATCGCCAGTGCCTCCGGAAATACCACCGGTGTCTCCACTAGTGCAACCGGGATCATCTCGGACATAGGTTTCCGTCGCTGTTGCGGTCTCGGAGTAGTTTCCGCCGGTTTTTGTACTATCACCATGATCTACCCATGCTTGGCCGTTGTCCATGTAAGTTGTGGTAGCGGTATAATCTGCATCATTTGCGGGATATTGTCGTTGGGGATAGAAATACTTCTCTGTAAACGTCAGCAGCATATGCATACATAAAATTGTACGAGTTAACATTTTGTACAGTAAGTACATTTTTATATGTAAGCAAACTGCTGTATCCCTACAAACGTTTTGCGATGCACATGCATATGATGATCAATTTATATTATAATCAATATGGCATAATACATTGTTTGTAAATAACATACAATTATACGAAGCCAGGGGCCCAAGGACTACAAAATGTGGTAGAATTACTTCTTCCATTACTGGTAGGAGCCTATAAGCTGCTATGCACGGTCACGGTTTACTAAACTGGGACTTTGGGATTTTAACGTTACCACAAGTTAAGTTTACCTTTTTTGAAATCAGCCTGATCAAGCAACAAAAACAGTAAAATGGAATTCGTGCTTACTTTTTGGATTTTCGTTTGATCCAAAGCAAGTGCAGCAGCCACCCATATTTTCAGATTCCGGTCAGCAAAAAGACACTGCGTCTACCAAGAACTAAGTAATTGTTACAAGTCCAAGAAGGAATTACAGTTCTTTTGTGCGCGCTTCTAATAACTCGAAGATATTAACTATTCAAAAGGCAGTTAAACGGTTTATAGTGTAGATACAAATAGTATTTCCGCGTAAAGCTGCAAGTACATGTTGTCTGACTGTAAGGCCAGACAAACAATAATAATTATTAGATAATACTCGTGCTTATGGTACGTGTTTTATATCGACGTTATTTCTTCTCACCCATGATTTTGCAAGGGAGTACATGGTAGATGAGTCGCACGGCGAGTATGAATCACAATCGAATTAGCTAAGTGGTGAAGTAATTTTTCAAACCATTGTTCAAAGTCCGTTTGTGACAAATAGCTGGTCCTTCCATGAGTACAAAGCCCCAGCCTAAATAATAGTGCATAGTGCATCTGGTAAAATGGTTTTATTATGGACGTCAAGGCTGTGCAAGGTGCAGCTTACCATAAAAATTAATGACGATATCGTGCTCCAGTACTGCTACCCATTTGCCAGGAGAAGCTGTCTTATGACAGCATAATCACAGCAAGATTCACAAGTAGAGGATGTTAGGATAAACAGAACGTATAAAACGAAGCGGCGATTAGTAAAGCGCAAACCAGCGGAAATGCACGTCGCACGCTACTCATAATTTGTGCACGTTCGTGCTGTGGTTTTTGAAACTTTACAGTACCTGCCTACTGCTGGATCGGTCTAGTGACTGACTGACTGCAGTATGATTATTGATCATAACCTTGCTTCATGCTTTCCGACAGTTACAGCTTAGGACAAAATGGTCGCATACCCAACATCTCCACATTCAGTACGAATGCAGTGCAGTACACTGTACGGCTAAGTTCAAAATATCCGGTTCGTACAAGTGCACTGCACCGCATGCGTACAGAATGCTGGGCATGGGGCTATGCGACCATTTCGTCCTACATTGTACATGTTCGTACATATATATACGCCTAGAAAAATCCAGTGTTGCAATTGTTGTTTTACTGCTTTGTGTAAACGAATTTATAAACAGATATGCGCTTTTGCGGTGTAACGCGGGGCAGCTTTTCGCGCCATCAAATGGGACGCGACGCGGCGGCAGTCAGTACAGTGAACACTGTTTGGGAAAATTGGGTTATAAAGTTAACAGTAACAAATATGTGCAGTGCATTGATCCTTTCTACCTAAAAATTTGAGGAAAAACGTATTATAAAGTCTGTGCCGTAAACACATTTACCAACGGAAATGGCTGCAAGTACAGTAATAATTTCATTTGAAAGCCGCCGATGCGGTGTAGCCGTTACTAGGAGTATATACAGATTAACGGATACACTAACCGTTCTAACGTACGGATAGCATAGCAAAAGTACAGGTTGGGGTATCCACTGAGATTTCGATTAAAGTGCGCAGCTGATGCCGGTAGGGATTACTAAAACGTAAGGACTGGTACAGTATAAGGGATAAGCAACGTGATACATTCATATAGTACCCGTAGTTTCCGAAATAATTTAGCATGCGAGTACCACAATTATCAGTCACAGTTCGGCGTTTCAGCCGGTTGGACATTTTTTCATTGCGATATTATGTTTTATTTGTTTCTCTGTAATATTATAATGCATGGGAGTGGCTTGTGGCTGCAGATGAGCACGACTCATTCATGTACCAGTATGCTCAACGCGATTCGCTTGACTCAGTGACATCTTTTTTTATTTCGAAATGGTGGTTTGTGAACCTGCAGTATTCGCTTAAGCTAAAGGCTAAAGATATGAACCGTAATAAGCGTTAAATTTATCCCAGTCCGCCCTAAACGGATTTCTACCACGTCGAAGTACAAACAGGTTATGATAAAAATGACCGGTACGCCGGGTACAGCGTCGTATACGTACAAACAAACTGTTGAAGAAGTAAGTTTTTATCAGTTTCCAATTACAGTATGTTTAACTTTTCACCTCTGATGGGTCCGCGTCATGGAAGCGGCAAGTCGTACGCTTTGACACCAATTAGACATTATTCTACAGTTATAACTATAGACTAATTACAAGAAATATGTATATACTCCAAGGACCAAGAATTTGATAAATAACTTATATGAGCTCGCAATAAGCTTCGACGTAGTTTCTATAAGTTTGTGAATAATGCTTGTTTGCCAATTTCATGTACGAATTGCTACTGTTTTCTGTTTTGTAATCATATCAGGAGTAAGTCGCAATGAATTTTCTATTTGCATGTCAAGACTCGAGAAAGCTTTACTCAAGAAATCACGACGCTGGAAATTAAATTGGCAAAGATGAAAGAAACCCGTGTATGGAAACTATGCGTGAATTAGAATTTCGACTTTTGCTAATAATATCAGCAATCATAGCGGCAAAAAACCGGACTGGTGTCCTGTTCTTGTAACGAAATCATTCAGTTAATAACCAGTTTTGAGTGAACTGCGTTAACAGCCACACAGGATGCTAACGACCCTTTGTAAAACTAATTTGATGAGTGTCCGGTGGAAATATCCGAAACATCCGAACTCGAAGAAGAATACGCCCGAACTACCATGCCAGATAATGCACCAGGATGATGATGGTCTTCTTTTTCGGTTTTCACTGGAATGGGCAGGACGCCGACTGGTCGTCCTGCGGCCGCTTCTTCTTTCTGCTTTCTTAATAGCTTCTTGTGCTTCTGCAAAACGAAAGTGAGTGATGCAAGTATCCTTCCCAAATGTGCTAATATCTACGTTGTGCTCTTATCTACAGCAAATTTGGTTGTTTTTTTATGTTTAGTTTTAAATACCATGGAGTCTACCAGCGCTTGCAGCTTTTGTTAATTGGGGGCTATTGCCAGTAAAGCTTTGTACTCGTAGTCATGGTAAAGTAAAGGAAATATGTCTACTGTAACCTGTTCTGTTATGTTATGACGGTTATTGTGATACTAACTATGTATTAACTAGTAATGTGTTCTCTAGGTTTGCCTGTCGTTTGACACTGACCACTTACCATTCGGCGATTTTGCTGCAAAAAGAAATAAATCGTTCAGTTAAAACAGTGAAAAAAACCAATGTCAAAGAGAAAATTACTTACAAACCACGTTTTAACTTGTGTTTCCGATAAACTTAGACTGTTGGCCAACTCAACCCTTTCGGGAGTTGACAGGTACCGTTGGGATTCGAAACGCTTCTCCAAACCGTTCAGCTGGTGATCGCTAAATACGGTGCGGGCCTTTCTCCGTCGGCACTGCTTGATATTGGCCATGTCCCCTGATGAATTAGGACTGCGTGGTGATTGGAAAAATGCCGGAACATGGAATCCTAGTTTTCGTAACAATACTAAAGGTCTGGTTAGAGAAGCGTATATTTACGCGTTGAAAGGGCGTTTTTGGTGCACTACTCTGTACTTGCAAACCTTTCGTGTTTACGGTATTTCCGTTTTATTTTGTTGTTAATTTAGCTGTAGCAAGACAGTACGTAGTCTGCATGTCTTTCATGTGATGCGTACTACTGGTGCAGCTGATAATGAACTTGCGCTAACAATTATAATGCTAGTATAAATTTTGATGCAGTATTTTCGATAGCGCAGTGTATGCACGCCTTGACTGAATATTGCAATACGAAACGCAGTGTGCTGAATTTGTGCATCTGTAGAATTTAGCTAATCCTTCGGTCTGACTGTTACTAAATTTATTTGTATTAATATTTATATTGCTGTGGATATTTCTTTAAATTTTAAGCGTTGACTGCAGACTGCACAGTTAATACAGTTGCCATAATCATAATGTGGCGGTACCGGCAGGACACAACGCTCGTTTTGTAACAGTAGAAACTTTAAGTAATGTTTTGTTTTTTAGCAGTTGATACTCGTTCGAGAACTGATCAAAGCTCATTTTATTGACCATTTGAATATAAACAGATTTGGTTAAATTCTGAAAAAAGCTCAAGCTGCTGCGGTTATAACCGAATGAATGCATTACGCTTGTACTGTAAAACTGTCTTTATATTGTTTAATAATCCAGATAACAAATCGACAGTGTTAAATAGCACATTGTAAGATCATACTGTGTTTACACATAACTAGGAAACTGTTTGACCTTTTTCTCAGTACTCTTGGTAATTTCAACAACTATGGCGTCGTCTTTCTAGCTTCTAACGTTTTATGCACGATTGCGGAATAGGTCAGTGTGATTACTGATGCTCTTACCTGGCGTCGGGATGACCAGTGACGCTGCGCCTTCCGGCCGATTCCCGGCATATAACCACCTGTGGTAAGCCGCATTATTGGGGAAATTTTGCAACCACAAGTTGGAATACGGTGGATGACCCGTGGGGCATAAATTGAGGGAATTAGTAAAGCCGCTGGACAACGCGGTGCGCTGTAATCCCTGCAAGAAGCTCTGTTGCGCCAGGTTGCCCTCGGGTACGGTTAGCTCCTTCGGCGGCAGAATGTCATCGATGCGGAAAGATGTGCGCGAAGATAAATGGTGTCCCGTAGATGTCGGTAACATGATGAAAGCGAGGATAAAGAGCTTACAACACTTGACGAGGACAAGCAGTATTGCCGGTGCTATAACGATCGCGTGTGCTGTGTGCGGTGCAACATCAAGTGGACTTGACAGTCAAATGACACCAACTGAGCACTAAGCGTCGTTCAGTCGCTGGCTGGGATGACAGATTTTGTGCGCCTCGTTTCACACAAGCCGCAACCAGTGCGCCGCATCATACGGATCATCCTGTGTGGCATAGAGAATAATCATCCATGGGCTCGATACAGAGCGGAATAGATAATTGGGTTCATGAATGGAAAGTGTTAAAATTGATGGAAAATGAACTGTTCCATGGACTCTAGAGGACACTAATCAGCGTGTATGGCACACTCTATATTAAGCGAACAATGTGCCGGCTGTTGACTGGGATAATGTCGTCCTGTGGATGTGCAGTGTATGTGCGCGTATATGTGTGTGAGGATGATAGAAAACATGCCTAACAGCAGTAATGGATTCTTGTTGAGTACTGCTGCCTAATTTATATGGAGTGACTGCCCCGCAGTGAGGGAATTATCTGGGCGGCTAACCATGTCGTCCGGTGGATAATTGTGACTAATTGTCCAGAATCACAGTTGTTCAATCTGTTGCGACTACCCGATGAGTGGGAGGTCTGGGATAATCTAATGTTTATCCATTTTACGCGCTAAATGGTGATGTACGGCACTGTCCTGCTGCTGCTGTTGTGGAGGGGGATTTTAACTCGCCTCGTCAATGGGGGCTGCAGCCGTGTACAAGTGACTTAATGGCAGATGAATTCAAGTGAAAATGGGCACATTTGGGGAAATTTTATTTCCATTAGCTGTAGTTTGTTGTGTGGATTTAAGTCGTTTCACTGCAAAGTGATACCACTTAATACGCTGTTTAGCTACTTTTCGCTTTATCAAAAGGCAACACAATTTAAGCAACAAAACTGAATGGAATCTGTGGTACTGTCACATGATGTTGCTTCTTGAAGTAAAATAATTGTTTGGTAACCTACATTAGCAATGAATATGCGAACTTCAAGTATTCTGACAGAAATTAATGAAACCATAATTATGCCAACTCTGGTGTAGAGAGTAAAGTGCGGCAAAACTTTTTTTTCGGTGTAGCAGATTGTAAATACACAGTTTCACCCTTCAACAAGAAGCATAACAAAGATATAAAACATGTTTACTGTAACAAACTGAATGGTTAATTAGGCATTTTGTTAATTATATTTCGGCTTCGTCTCAATTTTAGCCGCGTGTTAAGTGACCTTTCGTTCTTAAACATTCCAGTTTTGTCACAGTTATAGTGTTTTCGTCTTTTGGCGGTAAAGCAATACGGAACGATGTTGAATGTGCTGACATATCACGGTGCCGGTCCATTACTACGCAACGGAAGCAATCTTGTACGCTTTGTTTGGCCGCGATACACGTAACGGCCGTAACAAGAGTAACTAGCAGCCTTTGAGGCAAAAATTTCAATCTCATCAACGTGCTAAGTGGGATGGGGGACAGTGTAATTGCGGAAATCAAAAGCAGAGTTGGGCATGACATTACGCAGTATTACTGTCGCATTGCAAGTGATCTGGTTGTCATTGATCAAATTATTTACTGGTAACAGGCCAGTCAATACACGGGCAAATGAATGCCTAATTGGTTGTAAATAGAGTGGCTCATTTTTCTGATTGGTTTAATACATTTCCGTTCCATGCCATTCTGTCCGACTGAATAGCCGGCTGATGACTAGATAATTGCTAACTAATTATTTGCCGCCTCGTGCATTACGCTGTCTTTTATCGCATACACCATGGAGCAAGATGCAATGAATAATTGTTTGGCTATCGCTATCACGAGAAGAATTTGTGGTTTGTTTATGACGCAAATTCTCGAATTGAGTGTTGTTTATACAGATAGTAGTACATCTGAATGTCTTGTGTCTGAAGTGCGTAGAAGTCGAATATAACGCCGATTTCTGCCTTTTCACTTATTAAATAAATCAAATAAGGCATGCTTCAATAAATCATAGCTAGAACTCGTAAAACTAACGATTTCAGTTTTATTTACTGAATTCTTGTCGTCTACACTTACTGTGTGTGCAACACTGCAAGTATAAAATAGATTCAGATTCAATATAAAAGGTGTCAGTATTCTGTAGCGAACTCACTAGTAATTCATTAGTAATTCACGGCATATAGACTATATATAAGTTTTTTAGAGTAGCGAATAATAATTTTCCGGAAAATGAAAGCCGGTACTTACTTTTATTGGTCCAATTTGCATACGCAGGTCATAGTTAAGACCTTTCAAACAATACCTAGTGTACCTTACGCAAAGGAATGCTCATTCATTTTCATTCGGTAAACCGCGACATTTTGTAAACTATGTACGTACGAAACTGCTAAAAATACGAGTATACAATTCTGTGTGTACGGTATCTCTCTATTATACTCGTACGTAGCACTGCAAACGGTCTAACCGATACTAACAAACAGCTGTGCCTAGAAAATACCGCTTGTACATGCTGGCAACACCTGCTCAATACACTCGTTACCTTTAATAAGTATCACACGTAACTTCGTAAGTAGAAATTAAGTATTAATTAAAACAAAAAGAAATTCATAATAAAAACATTTCTGCTATGCTATCCTGCTCAGGGAATGTACCCGTTACACATGGATCTCAATAAATTTTCTTGGTTGACTTAACAACGGTTACTGTAGCACCTTGTATCTTTTAAATAATGTAATTTATAACCCATTTTCATTTCATAGTTACAGTACTCCAGACTGTGCAGATATCTAACTAAATCGTAAATTACGTATTCCATTTATTCTAAACGCAGGTTGCCGCACGCTGTTTTCGTACCAATGCAACCTTCACAGCGTGAATGTAGCTAACAATAACGAAAACGGAAAAGCCATTAAAATAAGTCTCGGGATTATTTGCTGTATTATTGTTACTCGTACAAACCCTGATTAGTGTGACTGGCTTGTGCTAATAAAAATCTATAAGCTTGAGTAATTAATTAAACTGCTTTTACTGACACTAATTGATTATGATTTCTTTCATGTATTACATACACGTAAGTACTTCTGGGTTGTCCAAACAATTATTACGTTATTACGAGTTCAAACAATTTTAAACAATTTTAATTGTTTCAAGCATTTTTTACAGTTTTAATAGTTTTATAATTTATTAGAACATGCGCTCGTTTAATACCATAAAACGTACAATAAGTACTCTGCTCTTCTGTAGGAAGCGGTAAATGGCGCCGATGCCAGGTGTAAAATTAATTAATGGTTTACAACACCAACAAAGTTCTATACCACAAAGATTTTTTCAAAAACACACAATTAAAATGACTAAAGAAGGCCTTCTACGTAGTTAACGTCTAAGCCGGCTCTCATCAGTTTGCTTAACATATCTTACATGATGCCCCTAATTCTTCCGCAAAAGCAAATGGGTGCAGAAGCTTTTGGAAACCGGCATCTTATGGTAAGATTAGAAATAAGTTACTGTACCTACTACTACTAGCATATAATTTTAGAGAAGCTCCGAAACTACAGGTACGAGTATGTAATTTTGAATGTCTTAATCTCTTCCGCTGCACACTCGTGCGGACATTGAAGTGCTAAGTTTGCATTTTTACTTTCATATCTGTATTTACACCGATAAATTTGCTGGCAAGCCTTTCTCAGTTCAGTCATCTTCTGGCCTTGTAATACTCACCTATTGATTAATCCAAATACGACGAACAAATGTTCATTCTGCGTTACTCAAGCAAAACCCATCGGAAACGCATACCTAGCTCAGCCTGAATTTTATGGCTTTAAGCAGAGCACTTTATCGCAGATATACTCATATCGCATAACATTAAGGTATACTGGACTTTAATCCATTACACGATAAAGCCGAAACAAACCTTGCGTTTTATTAGCATAGTTTCCTTTCGCCTGTGTGAACAGAAATGCAGTCGTCGTTAAATCAATTCATCGTTAGGCGCGAGTTTCGTTCTGACAAGTATCAGTTGTGTTTCTTTTTAAAACATTGTATTATATGCGTTATTTAAAATGTGGGGATTAAAATCTTGCTTTTTTTTGTTATTTGTTGTTTCATATGTATATTCTAGTGATCATACCTGCGAGCTATCGTGCGACCATTTCTCGGAAGGGTGTACAAAATGTACAAATACGACATTCCAATGCGAAAACCGCGCTCTGAAATCCGTATGTGCCGCCTACTACAATAACAATTCAACAGAGATGCACACCGTTGACCTGCGGGATAACCTTATTAGCAACTTCTCCAGTTTTCCCGCCAAATCGAACATCAAAGTCCTCTTCATCGGCAACAACCATTTTACTAGTTTGACAAAAGCCGACATGGAACGGTTCCCTTTACTGGAAAAACTTTTCATAGAGCAGAATGAAATTAAATCGCTGCCTAAAGATGTTTTCGAAGGGAGTACGTTCATTGAAGAATTACATATGAGCGGGCTGGGATTAAGTGAACTTCCCGACACCATCTTTAAGCCGCTGAAAGCCCTGACATTCTTGGATTTAAGCCACAATCAACTAAAAAAAGTGCCGGCCAACACCTTTCAAATTGGAAACCGCATACGAACTTTATTCCTAAACGGAAATCCGATCACAGAACTGGCACCAGTGGATTTTGTCGCTCTAAGGAAAATCGAGGTTATCCATCTGGGGGAGACGAAGCTTACAACCATAACCGACCATGCGTTTGCCACACTGGATACACTAAGAGAAATTAATTTTGATCACAGCAGTCAACTGCGCTTTATCGATGAGACAGCTTTCGGGTGGTACCTTCCAACTCCCGGGAAGTATGCTGCCAGTCTAAGCAAAGTCTCCATCCGGTCTTGCTATTTAAGTAATTTAGATGAGCACGTATTCAACGTCAAAGGTCTTGAGGAATTTAAATTTTCCAATAATCCATGGGAATGCGACTGCTCAATAAGATGGTTGATGGATCCAGAAACGTGGAAAGTTTCGCCGGGAAAGGACAAGATCATGGAAGAGCTAAATAACTCTAAGTAAGCATTAATATTTCAATTATAATTACTGTCAGCCATTATAATGCACGACGCAGAAGCGAGGCAAACCGCATCTGATCGTATTTATTTTGCAACTAAACACAAGAACATAACTGAAAATAAAAGGGATTTATAGGAAATCCGAATTGTTTCCTTTTTAAGTGCGTTGCACATGTGTAGGGCAATTCTGAGGTGTTAGCTTTCGTCTTTTTTCTTTTGATGGATGTCTTAATGCCGATATACATGTGTATAATCCAATAATTAGAAATATAACTTCAGTAAACAAATCAGCCATTCTAAAGAATGATCAATTTTCCTGCAGATGCGATAACGACAAATGGAAAAGGACGCCTCTCGCGGCAGTACCGTTAAACCAGTTGGAATGCGGAGTTAAAATTCCTAATTTTAAAGATCATCCAGCACTTCGCTTGAGCTCCAGCCTAAGCACGGTGACGACGATCATGATCATCACCTTATTGGTGTGCTGTATATCAGTCGTTCTGGGAATTTTAATGTTCCGACGATGCACTCGCCAGACCAGTATGCCACCCGCCGTTAACCAGTACCGGGCGATTTACAACCAAGGCCATGTACAGTCACTTGACGAAGGCTTGGATAAGGACGCCAAAAGCCCGTATGAATTATGAGCGGAAAATATACCGGCTGTGATAAAAGCACAAATCTAATGCAAACATCCTCAATACATAAAGTAACTCGTGCGCATGATGACATAATTATACCTTTTTGTTTTGTTCAGTTGTTCAATATTATAATTGCAGAAAGTATGAGTATGCCGATACGTCATGCAGGTATGCATGCAGATGTGTTTAAATACAGTTAATTTTATAATGATAAAGACATCGAGCTTTTGGTCATACCGAAAAGTTGTGGCATGCCAGGATGTGCAAAAGAAAAGAACCGGGCAGGCTTTACTGAATTCCCATTTATGTACTTTTTATCTGCTGACTGTATAGTGTTGTATACTGTAATGAAAAAGTGACGCAAAAGGTGCGCCCGTGCACCTTTAGTAAAATTGTATCTTTTTAAGCAAGCACAATGCATAAACAATAACGGCTGTTTTGTGGATACACTCGGCGCTTACCTGTGCAGAATGTGCTCGTCTCAGAAAGATTTTAGTGTAAAACCTACTGTTCTTTTAAAATACCCTCTGGCCTCAGTATATAGAGATCTAGAGTGCAATCTGCTCGTACGCGACTTGTCTTGGAGCATTGTTGTAATCAAAATCGCCGATCGTAATTGACACTTACAGAAGGTGTGGCAACTTTTTTTTGGAACAGCCATGGTCGGAAAAGAAACTGTTTCCGGAAAAATAAAAACCGTAAAAGCCGCTATTCCTTTTGCCCGCTTCCTTCAGTTTGTTTTAGGTACAGATCTCGATCCTCAGAAACCGTACAACATGGCACTGCGATATTGAATTCCAGTGTTGTTTGGCGTTTTGTTTGTGGTGGATGTTTCTGATTGGGCGCTAAATACTGACAATTTGGTTATCGTCAGTAACGGTCTCGTCATGCATCAAAGCCCCATAATTTCTTTAATTGCTTACTGTACATGGCAAGGCAGATTTCATTTTTCACAACTGCAACCGTTTTTCTGGAAGCTGCCATGAAAACTAGCGACATTATGCACATTTTATCTAAAATTGTGATGATTAAAGATGGAGTAACTCAAAATTGCTGCGCCATCCAAACGTATCATGAATGAATACATTTCGGCTTGTTCTCATTCTTCTAGTACATTTATGTTTAGATGTTATTGTGAAGTATTGGATACGTACTGTATACTACATTAGTATTTATTAATGTTTACTGTAACTTGTCCGCGAACGTACTAACTGCTCATACAGTTGTACGTGACAACAGCGTATACCTATTCGTATCTAAGCAAGTCAGGACGTACAAGGTTATAATTATGAGAATACACGCGACCGGCAAGGTCGCACACATATACCACAGTTATGATGGTCGGGCATGCAGATTTCTGGCAGCCAAAACCATATTCAGTGTGGTTGATCCCGTTTGGCGTTATCGACATCTCCCAGCACGCAGTTTGGACCTTTACACGTCTGCTGCCTAACATCGTCTACACGCTATATTACTACCTGGTGACCGTCTTGAGTAACAGGATTGTCTGCTTTAACGATAAACTGAATTTGTCCATCCAAACAATAAAAGCGGATCCTAATGGGTTTGAGGAGATTTTCCGTGCATTACGGTTGGAGACGGAAGAGTTAACCTTGATTACTCAGTCACTAAGAAGAGGATTTCTTTCATTTGGGCAGCTGGAATTATTGGAAATCTTGCACTGGTTTTGTCATAAACGGCCAAATTCTTTGTATCCAATGTTTTCGTGGGAGCTTGGAGCTACACCCGGCAAATTCTTTTTACAGCGAGCCCGTTGATTGTTTTCTTGTTGCTACTGCTGTCAGGTGGTCGACTGCACGAAAGTGTACAGAGCAGGTGATCAGTACAATGAACAGTTGTACAATTCAACATTTTTGCCAGTCGTTAGGAACCTTTAGCAGTTTTGTATGCTGAACTTTGCCAACAAGTACTTGTGCTCGTACAAATAATTGGTGACATTTGCAGAGTAAAGCTTCGGAAAAACTATGGACGGACTTAATTATTGCGCATCAAGATTATCGAGAACGTGTATGTAATGTTACTGTAATTTTAGCTTGGTGATTTTTGGTTCGTTGTTCTTGAGCCATGCATTCCACGCAATTTGCTCGTTCGACAATTTAGAACTATACAGATATGTTTGAGTTTAAAGTTTTTGCTCCGGTTTACAAACTGACTTCTACGTTTGTTTAGATTTTGCCGAACCTAGGGGATGCCAGACTCATGTTGTTCCTACAACAAATCTATCGAAGCCAAGGATATTTAACTTTGGCTGAATTCGTGCCTTTAACCAGAAGTACTATAACAACGGTTAGTGATCATTTGAACATGAAAATTAATATTTTGTGTGTAATATGTAAGTAGCTGTATTTCAATTTGCCGTATCTCGTGCTTTTGTGTATTTCAATTTCATCGCGATAATTTAAACATTTCGCTGACCAAACGGTTTAGTTTGCGTTTGGCTTTCTTGGATTCATATGCTTCTTGATGGAAAGGTCAGAAGATTTCGGGGCAGGTGAAGATCTCGCCGTCCTTTTATAGAACCTAACAACCGCAAAGTCAACCTAGTTATTTTGCATGCTTGGCGAATTTTCTACATTTAGCACGCAAGGCTAATGTAAAATTGTGTACGTATACTTTGATAAATCAAAATTATTATCTTCTCCGCAATTACACCGATTGAATGCGGCCGTTAATGCTATTTGAAAAATGATTATGTTGTTCTATTATTGAATTTTAGCAAATTTGTATTCATTAGCTAAAGACAAAAGTCTACAGTTTACTGATTACCGTTAATTAAGGGGGTGCGGTTGTACAAAACAAATTTGTATATGGCGGTACTGTTTGGTACAGCCATGATGTGTACAGTACCACGTATTTTCCTTCTACGTACGCACATGAACTGTATATCCTCTGGGCTAATCATTGTTTCAGCATTCCTGCCACTAATTATCCGATAAGATTTCTGATTTATTATGGCATACTTGCTGTACTGCAATAATGTGTTGCAAGAATTTACGTCAGAGATGCTTCGATGAATTTCAGAAAAGCACGACATTAGGATAGGCGTTAGTTTAACGGACCAACAGTTTCTCGTTGACTAATGTACCGTTGCACATCATCGGTCCTTCACGGATGCCTGAAACCAAATATAGCCATTTCCGTTACTACGAGTATCACCTGTATCGATATGAAACTCTTGGGCGCTCGCAATTTTCGCCTGAGCCTGTTTTTTGATGGGGCTGATTATGGATGCCAGTGGTAAGCGTAGTACAGACTCTATAGTCAATACTCAGTATCTGTGCTAATAAAAAAACACCTTTCTCACGCGCACGATCCATACCTCGTCCCGATTTAACCCGGTCATGAGAGATCAATGCTGTTATAAGAGAGTATACAAAATTAATGCTATGACCAGAACGGTAGCAGCGTTTTTTGTAGTACACGCTCTGGAGATCTCGTTCGGAGAAATCTCATCCATGACGCCGGAACAGCTGCAGAACCTTGCCGACCAGTTAAGTACTTGCAAGTCTAAGTGCGACCACTACAATATCAGCCGAAGAACTTAGCAGCATATTGAATGCGCTTGACCTCATTAATACTGTTATGTCACAACTACCATCCGGACTATCGACAGCGACAACTGTCACCACCAGAGCGCCAATAACCACGACAACAACACGGTCCACGTCCACCCAAGCGCCAACCACTTCCAGTACTTCTACGCAGTCCACAACATCAACATCGCGATCTACTTCCACCACAGCGCCCACGACGACCACAATCGAAGTTACAACAACACAATCATCACCAAGCACAACCTCACATAGCACATCGCAAAATACGGCGCCTACAACGACGAGAACGACAAGTACCCCCGCAATACCGGAGACAACGTCACAATCTTTAGGAAGTACGACACAGACAACCGGTACAAGTACCTCGGTGCAAACACCAACAGAATCGAGTAGCGTTGCATCGACATCTGAGATTTGGGAGCACTCCTCGGCATTCATGACAACAACAACAGTCGAACCGACCGAAGGGACAAGTCATTCTAGTCTTAACACGACTACGAACCAATCAGTTTCGTCTACGACAGAGTCGTGGGATTCTGATACAACCAGCACCGGTTTTCCCACAACTCCAACGCCGACAACATTTGAAGTTACTACGACCGCAACTATTATAGAACAATCGACTTCAGCATCTCAAGGCAGTACAACTGTAGATCATACCACGACTCAGCCTGCAGATATATTTTCATCAACAGCTCAATGGAACAACATCTCGCACACTGATACAACCACATCAGTAACACAGTCGTTTTTTGATGTGGTGGCGTTCAAGCTTCAAATAACAGGACGTACCCTTGAAATTATTGATAAAGCTTTACAACTGGAATCAGTAACAAATTCCACAAGGCACGGCTTGCAAAAGCTTGCCTCAGATTCCCTGCAAAAACTGGATTCCACTAAGAGTGTTGTTGTACCTACTGAAAGAGAACTTGAGCCGTTTATACAGCCGTTTATACAAACTCGCCTTGCAACCGCTGTAAGGAGTGTTTATCTCAAAAATCCGCAGGACATGCTGACTTTGAATTTTGCGTACTGCGCATCGGCCAAAATCGCCAACACGAGTGACGACATCGGGACCGAATTTCATTATGACGTATCGAAGAATTCGAATCATGGAATACAAATCTGTTCGAACAGAAACGCTATACGTGACAACTGGATTAATGCAAGTCAGTGAATGACTACAATCTTATTAAGTACTGGTATCTTCAAACCAACCGGCAACTTACAAAACTAAGTCGTTTACTAAATGACAAAAGTATTCAATGTTTTTCAACATAACTGTAGACTGTTTGTATCTGTAGTTGCTTCCTGTATGTTTTTTGCAGTATTACTGATTAATTTTGCAATCGAGAATGAGGAATGGTTTAGATATCGGCATGAACGCGTCGCAACAAGTACTGCTTGAGGTTGGGGCTTCCTATCAACCGAAATTTGCCTCATTCGATTTCGATCCTGTTTTGGGCACACGGTCCGAACGCATCGTAACCAATATCACGGTTTCCGGCATGGTCCCAGATACAGTCAGAAACATCGAAAAGATTGTGATAATCGAAATCAATCTGAAGAATCTATATAAGGTAAACAGCGGACCTAGGTTGACTCCTCTTGTGCTGGCAAACGGTTTTATCTATTACCTTAACAGAGCAACGAGCGATTTAAGAAATACGTGGGAGCAAAATTGCATAGTTGCGTTTTCGTGAAATTCTTTCCGGAAAGCAACGCCATGAACGCACCACCTGCGGTCTGGTCTGACGAGGGTTGTTATCATGTCAAAACTTTTATAAACGGCGACGGTGAACTGATTTCTCAGTGCGCATGCGATCACTTGACCAACATTGGTGGCTTAGTTGACCTTTGTGGCTCTGATCCAGTGTTGGATTTCGACAGTATGGCCCAAAAACATCTCAGCTCAGTTCTAGGAGGAATGACAGTTATATGTTCCATTATCGTGGCCGTCCATATACTGTAAGTCAAGATCATGCATATTGCGAAACAGCTTTGCACCATGTTGTAGTCAGTAACTACTGTACGAGTATCTCAGATAGTCACCGAGAGATTGGGTACTTTGTATCAAACGCAACAAGCGCGGCTTGTTTCGCTTACTACATCATCAAATTGGAAAGATCAAACTATTGACAATTACAAAGATGTTCGAATCACTATTTTTTGTCAAGATGAAGTTCAAGAATACAGATAGTCAGAAAGCGAAACAAGCCGCGCTTGTTGCGTTTGATACAAAGGTCCACGTCTCCGGTAGATGTTGTCTATGGAATCAGAATTCAGCACAGCCCTGCTTTTTTTCTTGTGCTGTTAACCTGCAGTTTCGGCGTTTAGGGTAATCCCTTAAATACCGTTTGTGTTACAGGGTGCAATTATGGCACTGATTGCTGTATTATAGAGATTCGTTATACGTATAATGATTCTCCATACTACAGTTTGTAAGTTGTTCTGAACTTCTGTCTGTTTTAAATAAGGTGAGCATTTATGCTTTGCAGCTTTCGTTCGCATTACTCAAAGCAGTTCCTAATTCCACCCATCTTCATACGGTTGAACCTGGCATTCAGTTTGGCGTTGGCGCATATCGCGTTAATCATTGGCCAGTACCTGCCATACACGGATGGACACGAAAACGCTTGCCTAAGCGTTGCAATACTGAGTCATTGGATTTTGTTGGTATCGTTTGCCTGGATGGCAGTCGAATGCTTCCGAATTGTCTCTTATCGAATGAACATGCATATTAAGCGCTATAGCAGAATGCAAAACGCTCCATGGTGACACATTCCGGTGGTTTTTTATCAAATCCGCTGCATTCGCATGGGGTAAACTTCAACAGCCTATTCTTTCAGTGATTGGCAATTTAAAATCTCCTGTGACCTATAGGAATTCCGTTGATACCGATGTTCTTTGCTTTCGGTTTCCTGATATCGATGGACGATATGGAACGGTGTATGGGTCAGACGACCAATGGTAACGAAACAGTACAAGGTCTTGGTATTGTAGCTACCAATGCCATCTGCAGTCCTTCACTAGAGTAGCTCATACAGCTTTTTATTGTGTCAGGTGCTGGATACACCCTCAAAGCTTTGTGTTTTTGATGGTGACCTTCGTAATGCCTATCCTGCTCATATTGGCTTTCAACATGGGAGCTCTAATTTTTCATTATCACAAAGGTCAGTCATTATGTTTGCGCTTAGTTTTAACTGAATTAGTACTGAGTAATGCGTAAAGATGTATTAACTGCGTTGGATCATGAGTCTCTTGTAACTGTTAACAGTATTCCATTCATTTTTTTAGAGTGTCACCGACATAAAAACCAAAAAAGCCATACACATATGATCAGCAAAGCGGGACAAGGGCCTTACAAGATTTTGCAGGAGTTTGCTAATACAGTAATAATGTTGCTGTTCCTGGGTTTCGGTTGGCTTTTCGGGTTTCTGGTTCATGCCGTATGTTTAGATGACAGCACAAAAGAAATCATATGCTATTTCTTTATTCTTGTAAACGGCTCGCAAGGGCTGTATTTGCTAGTGTTTTATTTTCGCACACAGGGAGTTTTTCGCACCGTGAAACGGCACGGGAGAAAAATCTCAGACTTTCGTTCTCAGAGTTCTCGTTTCCTAGGTTCACTGAGATATTAAAAGATGGACTAACGGTAACCCCAATGAAATCTAAAGCTCCGCCAGCCTAAACTGATAAGAAAACAAAGCTATGGACATATGCGAAAGGTCATGGCATATAATTAAGTTAGGAAACTCGGTATTGACGGTGACTTTCTCGTCATGCGGCAAAGTCCCATAATTTCCGTAATTGCTGATGTGGCTAGCCAATTTCGTTGCTAACGACTGCAGCCGTTTTTCTAGGGGCTGTCGTCGAAACTAATGACACTGTCCACACTTTGTCACATACTGAGCACGGAAACAGTCACCATTGTTTCGCCATCTTATCGCAGCCCAAGTGGTTGTATTTCGGCTGTTTCGCATTGGCCGGAGTGAGGGCTGTTCATGTGATCATTCTTTTCGTCCACTTATGCTTAAATGCGAAGTCTGGCCATGCTGAATCCTGGCAACGGGAACCATATTCGATATGGCTAGTTCCTTTCGGTGTAAACGATATCATCTTGCGCGTGGTTGTAATAGTTACACGCCTGCTCCCTAACACCGTCTACACGCTGCATTACCACGTGGTAACCGTAGTGCGTAACAGAATGGTCGGATTTTACGACATACTGCGCTTGTCCATCCAAACAATAAAAGTCGACCCAATATGTTTTGAGGAGATTTTCCGTGCATTATGGTTGGAATGGGATGAGTTGACCTTGATTATTCAGTTACCGCGGAAAGGCTTTTCTTTTGTTTTGGCGGCGGGAGTCATTGGAGATTTGGCATTAATGCCAAAACCAATAATTAGAACCAATATTGGTTCTATCGTCTACGGCCAGGTGCTTTGTATCTAATGTCTTCGTAGGCGTTACGCTCGACAAATGCTTGGTACAGCAAGCCCGTTGGTTGTCTTGCTTGTTTTAGTGCCATCAGAAGCACGGTTACACGAAAGTGTAACTGTGTAAGTGACAATAGTATTCGCCTGATGCTATAGAAGTATAGTAAATCAAGTTTATGTTAGGCTATCTTGGGTTCCTTTGCTTTTTGATGAAAAGGTCAGAAGATTTCCGGCCAGATGAAGATTTCGCCATTATTTTAAAGAACTTAACAGCGGCCAAGTCAACCTACTTTGGCATGTCTCGAGGAGCTTCTGAAATTTCACACGTAAAGCTTAGTACCTGCTATTGTAATATTTTGGTAAATTAAAATTATTTTCTGTCCTTTTTGGCCGGCTGATGTGACGGTCACTGTTGTTTGGATAACGATGCTTCTTAGATATTATAATTTCTAGCACATCCGTATTCATGAATTCAATGGTATATGGCTGCTTAATGTTTACAGTAGCTGTGTTAAAACATTAGTCGTATTACTGTTCCGAGATTTCGGCTGGATTTTGGGATTTCTTGTTTGGGCCGTTTGCTTGATGATGACAACACAGAAGTTATTTGCTATTTCATGTATACAGTGTACGTATTAGTGTAAACGGCTCGCAAGGGCTGTATTTGCAAGCGTTTTATTTCGCACGCAACGAATGTTTCGCATAATGAAAAGGCTGTTCAACACAATTTCAACGGATGTGTTCAACATGGATGTTCAACACAATTTCCTATTTTATCCATTCGATTTTGCAGAAATATTAAAAGATAGGCAAAACGCGGTGTATCGAAATTCTGCCCGTGTTGACAGTTTTACTGCAGCTTCAGCAGTTGAATTTATCGGATCCATTGTTGTGCCTTATAGCCGACCGAGGATCGTTAACAGAAAATATATATTTTGCGGAATAAGAAGCTATATATACATTTTATAATTTAGTTCTATAGAAATTTGAGTAGTTTGCTGAATCAGGTTAACAAATATGGGGTCCAGTGACATCAGGACCTGCACTTCAAGAGAATTTTTAAGGTCTATTATGCTGTACGATCCGTTAACTATGCTGCACGGTCCTTTTTAAAACTTTAACTGGCAAGTTCAGAAAGCACCCCGCATTGTCTACACTTTGCTTGGAATACGTATCACTCTAAATAAAATGCGCTGTAGATTATTCAGAACATTCGTATAATACAAATGACAATTTCATCATTTTCAAATCGCAATCATATGAGTTCACAAAGCCATCGCATTATTTGGCGTCAACCGGCGCTTCACAATCAAAGTCTTTCTTAGGACGACCTTTACTTTTGCGCAGGCTACTGGAAATCTCATCGGCGTTGCCCATACTGAGCAAGGAACGTTTCCAGCGCATCCGGCGATTTTGATACCTAACGACAGGCAAGAAAAAACAACACACACATCAATTATCACACCAGCAATTAACGGCTGCCTATTTGCCGTCATTAAGCGTTCGTGTAATTGGCTGGCAGGCACAAACAAAAATAGCAATTACCCATGAAAATGACATCAGCCATCCGCAACCGCTGCTGAAAAAAGCTTACCATGTTTTCACTTGCAATTGTGTAAGGCCCAGTGTTTTCGCCATCTTTAGTCGGTCTGGTGTGGATAAATATTTTTGCTTGGAGAACCTGCAGCCATAATAAACATTGTCTTAATGAGTCAGCGCCCGTCATTTAATTACAGCCTGTCACAATCGATTCAAATAAATTTTCGTTGCCTAAGCACACACACACACACACGCACACCACGTAAAAACTAACGCGAATTTTTAATGAGCTAACGCATTTACACGATCATAAGCACATGCACTCGCATGTCGCATCACACCCACCGATCTTCCAGCACGACAAGCTGTGAATCGGTGAAGACCGTCCGTAGACGTCGGCGTTTCATCCCGTAGAGCTGTGCGCGGCTGTCATCGTCCGATTTCGTATCACAGCACTCCGACATGGCGGCCAGGCTGGGTTGCAGCTGCTGCTGTGATGAATGGAGGTCATGTGGTAAGGGGACAGGGTCTGCCGGTGCGCATGCATACCGGGACATGGAAAGGTCAGTGGGCATGGGGCTGGACATTAGGTAAGAGAGGAGGTAGTCTTTGCGCTTGGATTCTGTCAAAGGCAAATCAAACATACGTTAATCATTTAATTCAGTTCACTAGCTCATCATGCAAAAGATTTCTCGATGTGGAGCAGAGCAGATTGCTCAATATACTCGTACAATTACCGTTACATTAACTTTGAGTGTCATGGATCAGACAAGAAACCATTTCCGGCAAGCGAAAGTCATAAACTGTGCATAACTCACTGCTTCGGTACAACATTTTGTTTATAAAATTTGTTTAATCATTGTAATTGTGCAAATAAGAGCCTGCCAGCAGAGATTCACTGCATTAACCCAGCAAAACCGTGACATTTTGGTGTACAAAATGCTAAAGTATTTGTTTAAAGTGCAAACCAAGAATTCCGTTTAGAATCAGCACGGCTTGATTAAAGCTGCTAAAAAATTTTATTACACTCACAAAGACTGATACGTTAAAACTGTATCGAAGCAATAGCTTGTTTTCGTTGTCAAACAGTAGAAAGTCAAAGAGAAGGATATTAGATAACATGATTTGTAAAGCCCTCCGTCAAAACTGTATGTGACAAGTGTACAGAAATCATGACCTTGATTTGATTTTCGTGCTGGCAGACGTTTTTGAATCTTTTGTATGTATTTTGCTGTGCGCTGCAGAAGCACAACGTGCACTAGTAAACTATTTACTAAAAATTCATTTTTTAAATGCATAATAATAATAATAATTATAATAATAATAATTATTACTTCGACTGCGTAAGCGCATGTTTACCTTGATATGGCTAACAAATCAGGAAGGTTGCAACTTGCAAACGTGACAGTTGATTAAGACTCATTAAGATATTATTAATGGCATTCCATATAACTTGCATGCGGTCATAGTTCTATAATAAGCCACATACACAGGTACCACATTCGTGACCCCTGCAATAAAACCGACTCATAACTTAATTAAGGTAATGAATGGCATAATGCACCAGTTAATTAACACTCCATTAGGAGTATTATGAACCAAAACGATGCGGTTAATTAACGGCATCAACATAATCGTATAAGTCAATTGAGAATGAATTTGGGCATACCGGCTGCCTCGCGTAGCATATCTTCGCAGTGCACACACCGGCAGGATCTCCGAGACCGCAGTATTTCATCGTCACAGCTAACCGACGGCGTCACCGGAAACCCATGGCCAGGAGTGAGGGGAAGGGGTTTAGCCTCGTGCCGGTTCCCCAGTATATCGTCAATGGAGAACGATAAAAGCGGCATGGTGTAATCAAATCGCTAAAATTAATCACACCTCAACGGCTCAATTAAGTAGCACTTCTATAGTGCCTATAATGATCAAGACACCACCGCTACCACATGCGTGTGCGTATGGATAAAAGCGCAGAAAACGCCATAAAAAGTCTTTAAGAAGCTAATGTGATAAAATGCAATGTGAAAGGCAGGAGGTTGATGGCGGTGATAAACTGTACAGTGTAACTATAACAGCTCTCGGACGGATGCTCGGAGGGCTTTAGAATTGGTGAGCGCGTTTAATTTTGTCCAAAAGTGTGTACGAACGTCAGTAGCGGCAGACTGGCGAGCCTGATGAGGAAAAGGCACACAGCAGTGATTTAGTGACTTTTAGTAAATCATCTCGTCTTAAGGATTATTTGACACTAATTAGCTAGAGGCATTTACACTATCAAATGACAGATGGATACACTAGTCGAGCGTAAAATGCTCCACCATCAGAGCTCATGCTAGTCATTATGATTATTTTCCCTATTTTTACTTGCTCTACAACATTTAACAAGTGCCAAGTACAAGTGTATCTTATTACACACCGCGCATGTCATACAACTTACTAGAAAAGGTCACCAAAAAACACGTAAATGTTACTAACCATGTAAGTTTTTTATTTGTGCAAGCCGAAAATGCTGGTGACAAAAGTAAAAGCTAGAAAGCATTGTTCCTTAAAATGCTTAAGACCCAAAACACCGTCTTATAGTTAACGAATGTCTTTTTCTTTTTCCTATTTAAACAAATTTTTTAACATTAGTGTTGAACCCCGCGCTGCTTTGCGAAGGTTTAATACAAAATGGTTTGTGCTTCCACAAAATAATTTAAATGACTGAACTTTTGTTTAGTGGTTTCGTCTCGCCCATGGTCAAATAACTTGGAACGTCCATGTTACTGTTATTGAAAAACAGACAAAAGCTTTAAGTTTACGAGATTTGGTGCCTCTATAAACTCTATAAAACCATGCAACAGTGCAACAAAAGTTTTTAAGTGGTGCCTCGCCAGTTTTATTGCGCCATAGTAATACATGCTATTAATTCACTTATATAATTCTGATAATCATTAACCGAGAACACGTCTGCAGCTGTTTCCGCGAAATTACTTTGCGATCTGTTATTTCCTACACTTTTGTGCTAAAGTCATTAGTGTGAGCCCATTGCTGGCCCGCGGGCAAGAACGCCGCTTTCTATAGGAAAACGTGTTATTTGGAAGTTATCATGGTATGTTTGTGCATTCTCTTGAGTTAACATCATTACCGGCAACAAAAGGTGTGATTAAAAGTACTAACGATTTTTTCTTGTTTACGGATTATACAGAAAATTGGTAACGCCTTAACGGACAAATTTCTGCTTTGTTTAATTGAACAAATGCTTACATACCTGCGGGGCATGTTTTCGCGTAATTCAATCGCGCCATCCAAATCGTATTAAATGTCTTGCATCTTGAAAATTTTATCAAAAGCTGATGCGAAGAAATCATGGCATTATCGAATTTATAATTATTCATGCATGCTTTACAAAGTTTCTGTAATGATGTACGTCTAAGATACCCACCAAACAAACAGGAAAACGAAATTTTTTACCAAACTTCAGGTCGAGAAATCGATATGCATCGTTATGCCGTATAGAATACTACCGGCAATAATCAGCCTCCAAATTTTTTTTTTGTTTGGTAGTTTTGCGAAAGTTACAAATTATCAGATCGACACATTCTTTTATTACCTATAAGCATTTATTTGAAGTTTATATTTACACGTTAACGGTGCATGTTATTCTAATAGAATCAATGCTCGTAAAATTTTAGACATGCAAAGTGAATTACACAACTGTTTTAAATGTCGCCGGTAAATTACAAGGAAATAGAGATACACAGAGAGAGTTTTAAAAAATGGCATGACGATTATATATATTTTTATAAGACACTTCAAGCAAGCTCATTTCTGCGCGGAGAGTAAAATGCTGAACTAAATCTGGAGTCGTCAGTCGTTGGATAGCTGTATCGTTGTGTGCCAAAATAATTTATTTTCTCGGTTATGAAAAGTTAAAGCGAATAAAAAACATTAGAGCCAGTCAAGTTGGCAATGTCAGTTCTCATTAGCAGCAAAAACGATAACTACTTATATAAATAAACATATTTACCGCTCCACTAATAATCGCCCATCCTTTCAATGTGACAAGAATGTATTTATAACCCCGTCGCGGCGAATACAGCGGCGGAGTGAGCGTTATGTTAGCCTGCAGGTCATAATTCACTGGAAATGATCCGCAAGCGTTTGTAATACCATCACTATCCGCTGCTTAATTGCCACTTTAATTTAGATTCACTTAATACGGACAACGTCTGCGCGCAGCCGGTCCAGCCAAGGGAGCATCTCCCGCTGTTAATCAATTACTGCAAGTGCCACGCCGGTGCCCTTTATCTGGAATGCGCCTGCCTTTCGGACATGCAGTTTGGCGCGCTACTCTAACCTTTTAAAGGATCTTATAAATTATATTCACAATGTTCGTGTGTGAAACGTTGACATACGATCAACAACATACATTTGCGAAGTTATAAATTATGGCCACAAAAAAATATAAGTACACAATTAAACACCACTGAAACTGATATTTTTTTAATGAGTATGAGGATTTGTATGGAATTATCGCTGGTTTCTTGTAGAAATTTCATTCAGCTGAACGACCTGCGTTTTGTTTTATCATTGCCCACCGCAAACACTTTATTTTGTTCAAAGTAATCAAGGCGTCGCCATTGCGCTTCTAGGCAAGACAATTCACAAAACCGCAGTTTCTAGCAAAATACCAGTACATATCCAAATTAGCCTTCTCCACAAAAAATATGAGCAATAAAAAAGCATACCCATTAAAAGTAAAAACAAGGCCCAGACAATAAAAAAACCCTTTTGTCGGAACACAATTAAAACGCGAGACCAAAGTACATAGGAGATATAGGTACGACCATTAATCACACTTGGCAATAATCTTCACGGGAAAAAATTCCGACAAACTAACGTTTTATCACCAGAAGAGACCAGAGTCTGACTCATTCCACCGGGCATCATTAATCATTTGGCTGCTGAGCACAGTTTTGAGTCCATTCGTAGCGTTCATGCGTCAGAATGGTTGAAATCCCGGTACGAGTAATTGGATTTGACCGAATCTTCCACCTGCAACCATTAACGATTACGTAAAAACAAGCTACTCGTAAAATTTAACAACACAAAAGCAGTTAAATGTTCGATAAAATTAATGAATTTTGTGTAAAATAACAAAAATGTATCTCTACGAACGCACAGCTACTTTACGAAATGCTACAGATTTCACGAATTTCCTCCGTCCAAACTTGGCAACCTCTATGGCAGACGCGAACCACAAATGCAGAAATTTCTTAAAAACACGCAAAATCATCTACTCGTAAGTATCATAATTACAACTTATTATGAATGTTTGTATCTGTAAGTTACACAGAATCAACTCAAATAAAACAAAAACCGGCGATATCAGAGGAAAAGCAAGATAACTAAAAATTAACCAATGTTCAAATAAAGTTTTGGAGAAAATTCAACAAAATCGTAGGGTGAAGATTCAATGACAGCGATTGCCAAAAATCAACTGCAACCAAAATATACCATGCTTCCTTACCAGAAGAGCATCATCGTCCTTAACCATGACGAACTTGTTTTCATGATAGAACTCTCGCTTTTTCGTGCAATAGAGGAGGATCATATCGCAGACAATAACCGACTATAAAATGGCACATTGTCAGCACTGATAATCCCAAAAATGCCAGAAACACTTACTAGTCCGAGCAGAGCTAGACCGGCACCAAGGTTCGTTGCCATCGGTACGAAGTTGAATTTGCCAGCAGTCCCATATACGTAAAATATGAACCGTATTCCAAAAGCCTTAATTAGCGTTCGCTTCTGGATGGTGGTTGTGCTGTTTCCGGGCACATTCCAGTAATTCGCATATCTGAAAAAAATTATTTCCATTCATCGTGGAAGAGTAATGGTTGTCCAAACAACAGACCAAAATCAAAACGCCATAAAATTGCAGACAACAATGTTCGATCGTGCCCGTGACAAACAAACCACATTCAAAAAGCTCAACAGAGCAGCAAACCATTATTAATTTTTATGTTAGCTAGATCTAGACGCATCTGAACCGTTAAACATGTTTTGCCTGCAAAATAGTGGAAAAACTTGAAAAAATCCAAGCTTTCGAACGGACGGTATCGTAATTATCATTACAATATGCTAAGTAAAGAATTAACTCCTAAACAGCGAACTACTGCTAAGATTGTATAATATTTGTGAGCAGAGTGCAGTCTGACCTGAAATTCCAGCCCTTTGCTGTAACGTCGTCCCGATTATCGATACGTCGGAAGGAGTATTTTGGCCGGCATTTTTCAACCGCTAAATCTAAATTGCAGTCCCACTGAATCACAAATCCCATCACGGCACCCTGCAAATCGATACAGTAACATAAAGTATTTAATAAAGCTATCACACCGTTAAACCAGAAAAACCATTTGAAAATTAACGGTATCAGTGCCTTCTATCAATACACTTGGTCGAAAGTTTACGATCACATAATACAGCAGTCGCCAATTTTAAAACAAAATATTACTGATTCTGTGGTGCGTTAGTGCAGCTTACAAGTCACGATCCAAGTAAGTACAGAAAGCAAAACTTGGGAAGAAACTCACTTTCACGGCAAGTTCTGTGTAGTTTTCCCCGGCAAGTCGGACAATATCACCCAAGCGGAAAATCGGGCAGTAAGGATCGGTTACCGGGTCATAATGGCAGCCGCTCAAATAGGTATTGTTAGTTGCAAAAGAATCCAAAATATTTCGCCTGAAATCAGGATTTCCAGACCGTTACGAAACATCTCCATAATAAAAGCAACTGTGACAACAAAGTACACCATTCCATGACATCAAATTGACTTAAACATCTAAGTTATCTAATCGAAAGTTTCACTGGGAAGCACACCAAACATGAGTTCATGGTAAAAATTATAGAAAAATGAGCTTCAATACCTCCTCACTCCAAATTTAGGGAAAATGATCTGGTTTTTGATCAGAACAGTAAACGTTTCCGTTCCCTGGAGCATTGGCACACTAAAAAATGTATCACCATTACATACAATGAGCAACTGAACGGAAGCACCTAGGAGTTTGACGTACGATGGCTCCATATCAGTCTCCACCGGACACCACGCGTAAATGTTGCACGTGTTGGTGGTGGTGTTACAGGTGCCGTTGCGGATCCCGTTGGCAGACTGCGATTTGGCGGGACAGTCGGCATCGCTGGTGCAGGTCGCACCTTGCTGATGAGACCGAGAATCCTTCAATTAACTGTTCATTCTGGCCAAGCGTGTTAATCAGCGTGAGCGCATGCTAAGCTCAAAGCATTGCAGGAAACACTTACTTCCGGACAGATTCCCTGCTCCTGGTCCGGTGTCATAATGTAATTTGTTGTCACGAAAAATGCTCCGTTTTCCTGTAAATGATCGGAAGATTCGGATAATACATAAAAAAATAAAATCACTCTCACATCACAGACATTTCCTATACAAACGTATAACAAAGGTATTACAAATCTAATTTTGAAATATTTTGTATGAAAAGATTATGGATGACTGAACCGGAGAAACAAAGGTGAACTGGTCTGAAAATATATGTACAAATTTGATGCGCCCTTAACAAATTACCGAAAATCTGAGAAATAAAAACTAACTTTCAATCTGAGGTAAACATCGAGATTTTTATTAAAAAACAGATCGACAAACTCACGAATTAATCAGTTATTAAAAATCACTCAGCACGGAAGACAGATCGTATACTGCCATATAACCGATCGTTTCCGACCATCCATAGCGTATGACAACAATAAGCACTAATGAAAAGCGATTGTCCAGCGACTGCTTAAACCATCCATCATGTCGTCAAACTTGCAAAACTTACTTGCGGCGGCACAACGTAATCGGCAGTGTCCCACACTCGCACATCGTTGCCGGTGCTGTTCAGCATGCTGTTGTTCGTCATCACGACACCCTTGACTTTGGATGTGACAGTGCTTTCCACATTATCGAATTCCTGATAGCCCTTTTTGTACACCATCACCACACTACAAAAGTTGAGAGATGGATGTATTATTTGTCCGATTAGATAAAGCCATCTTCACAGATTCACATCGAAAATGTTCTCTGAGAATATGGACATCATCATACGGCGGTTTTTCAGTCTTCAAAGTGCAAACCAATCAAACTACAAAACGCAAAAATCCACCGATAAGTATGCTAAATTTTACCGGTACAGGTTTACTGGGATAAAAATATGTGACCGCTCTTGCATAAGAGTAAACTTTCTATTACGCATGCAACTATCACAAGCTAAATAAAAATTGGTATAAAAATCCGGGTATAGCAATCTGACGTAAACTATTTACTTAAATCATTTAATTAACAAACCAACCAGATGCAGATGATACAATCATAAAACGTTAAGCCTTCCAACTATTCGGATTTCTTGCCGGGTAAATGAGTAATGCAATCACCGCAATTCATATGGCCATGTCCCGAAAGAATTATTTTCTTAAAAAAGTGATTTATGTAACATTATACTGAATTTCAGTTCCCAACAGTAAATATACTGAATTTGTTTATTCATGTCAGCACACGAGCTGTGCGTTAAGTCTTGGCAAACGAAATCGTACAATCTCAAAACCGCAACCATCGAGGGCAAGCGCAACCTAAGCGCGTTTAATCAGGACAAAAAGATCTTCAGCCTTTTCTACAGCTGAGGTAAGGCTTACCCAATTATGTAGGCGATAATGACCAGCTGGACGAATCTGTACAGGATGCCAACCTTGAAGCTGCGAATGTGGACGATCTTTGGTGTATCATACCTGAAAGCAAACGGGAAACCTTGAACTGCCTTCCTAACAGCAACAATGCAACATAAACTGAATCGCAAAACTATGTGAACCGTATTTCGTCTATGAAAACAAACCACTGGTTATTCGAGTCACGGTTTTTCACAACTGTTCATTTAATTTACAAACAGAAATTACTCTTATAGTATCATCTACGTTACAACATAACAATCATAACCAATCTAAAAATTTAGTCTAATCACTGTTGTAGTTAATACAGTCAGCAATAAACAACTGTGATCTTCAAACATACTCGAAAAAACGTGCACAGATCCTGGTACAACCCATGGCGATGCCAGACATGGCGGATTTAACAATCTATCAGCAACCAGCACAATAAAAGCAGGCTCCGAGAGTCAGAATTCCAGCAAGAACGACAGCAAGCTGAAGCACTACACCGTGACTGCGGTAGTCAAACAAATCGGGCAAGCGTATGACACAGCAAACGAGCACAGCCGATGAATCCAAACGGATCAGATGTCGGGCAATCCACTGCACGAAACTATCAACCGGGTGGGAGAACAGGCTCACAAGAAATTGTGGATAGATGGTGTTATACTATCTCAAATTCCTGGTTCAAAAACGCGGAAAGTAAAAGAGTACCGAGTACGCGAATCGCGTGTTTCACTTTCTGCCTGAACGCCGTTAAACTTGGAGCACAGACACTTTTATAGCGTTCACTTCATTCAGTCCGCAGCACACGGCAGGCATTGGGAATAACTATCTCCGAATTCCATAAAGTTCAAAATCGTTTATAAGCGTTATCCAAAATGAACAATGCAATCTATTAAGCAGTTATGATAACTGCTTAATAACTGAGTTATCAAAAACTTTTAGTTCCGAGTTCTGACAATCTGACGTTTGGATGCGCTCGTTGTAAAGTCTTGTCAACATGAGGAAAACGTCTGGAGCATAGTCTTTGATCAACCCCCCGTCGAAAGCCTGCCCCCCCCCCATTGGGCGCCAGTTCGCTTAGACAGATGCCATATGCTTATTTCCGTTTCCGGCTAGACTCCGTTAGAGTACTGTACTTAAATGGATCAGCTGGCATTCTTGAGCCTTCAATTTTTTTGTTTAATTCTAAAGTGGCGTTTTTCTTTGATTCTTACTTTACGAATAAAGTTTTTTATACGCTAAACTGATTGCACTTTTTGGTTTTTACCGTTGCTTGTCGTTTACGGTTTGCGTTAAAACATCGGATTTGATAATCGGCTGCAGATTGCGAGTCAACTGGGTTTTTCGAAGGACAGCAACTAGAATGCGTACCTTTTGATTATCGGAGTTTGTAGCGCACCCGAGTGTTGCAGTGCATCGCGAACTTACAATTCCGAGACCTCAACATCAGGTTGCCACAACCAGTTTGCTCGTCATGGCCGACGATAAGGTTCTGACGGATGTTCCACGAAAATCGCCGTCATTGCCAAAGCTTGGCGAGCAGCAAACGTATGGTTCGCCTGTCGCTGATCCCGAGAACGATGCTCACCATCAGGTTACAGATAACGTGAGTAACGGTGCCGAGTCTTCGCACTCTCACGACCACCAAGCTCACTCGCACTCGCATGACGGCGAGGCTGGATCCCACCATACTCATTCGCACCACGGTCGCGCACCCTTCACGGAGGACGAGGAACTCGAAGAGCGTCAACATTTTGAAACGGTCGTTGCAGCGTTCCGGTACTACAGGTAATCGCTGTCTCAGCCGTGAGATTTTGAACTAACATTTTTCCATAAGTCCCTAACGAACGTCGGTGAATCCGCGTTGTCTCTGAACTAAACGCCTGCATTTTTGTGCTTATAATAACAATATTAAAAAAATAAATATTAAAAATAAATGTTAAATATTAAATTAATATTAAAAATTAATGTCTTTACTGTGCAGAACGCATGCGATGAAGAAAATCGCACGCCAGCGCAACCACTACCAATCGCTGACGAAGCCCCAAGGCGAACGTCTGCCACAGTTCATGGATCATCTGGATGCACTACGGCAGTGTACTGCCATCAACCAGCAGTTCCTGGACAAGATCCTGCTGCAAACCCCTTTCGACAACACCTTCGGCGATACGGGAGGCGGTGATGGGATCCAGTCGCAGCCCGTCAGCACTTTCCATATGGACAAAGTGCACACCACGCTGCGGATGTTTGTCCGCGACTGGAGTCGCGAAGGACAGACTGAGCGTCAACAAGCTTATGAGCCGCTTGTTGCTGCTGTCGAGAAGTACTTTCCCAAAGATAAATGGTAAGGTTTTTAGAATCGTAGCCGAAAATTGGCTACCTGTTCTATCGCAAATTAAAGTCACTGTACATAAATAAATTAATGGATGCTTTGAGGATAACGCGGGCATTATGTTCCAGTTTAAACTGTTCGGTTGTCTTTTAGTGATGTTAGCCAGATTCAAATCCTTAACCCCGGCGCCGGATTGGGTCGTTTGCCGTGGGAATTTGCTCGACGGGGTTATACCAGCATCGGAAATGAATTCTCCTTGTACATGCTCCTGGCGTCTAATTTCATCCTCAACTGGTATGTTTTGTCCGAGTTCGTTTATTTAGTAGTGGAAAGCTGAGGTCTGAAAGCTTTGACAAATTACAAAACTCGTGGATAAGACAGACTTTAAATGTTTTCGAGTTGTTTACTTCCGCAATTTCGCTTAACATCTGTTGTAAACAATGCCTATACAGATATACAAGTGCTGCTGCATCATTTATTTTACCTGCTCGTACTGTAGGTTATTTTGTGCATTGTACTCGTATTGCGATGCTAAATATCGATACTTGTATTGCATTTTGTGCATTGTATCGCGATTTTGTGCATTGCATATTGGTCTGTGGTGTAATTTTGGTACTGTATATCTAATTGATATTTAGCTGTCAAGAGGTCGACGGATACAAAATTTATCCATGGATCGGCCACGCATCGAACAATCTCAGCTCCGCTAACCAGATGATCGGCATCAGCATTCCCGACATCAGTCCTACGGACCTTCCCCCTGGTCATAATTTCGGCATGGTGGCTGGGGATTTCCTGGAAGTATTCGACCGGAATGAAACATGGGATTGTGTTGTCACGTGTTTCTTCATCGATACCGCCCGTAACGTTTTGGAGTATGTTGAGCATATCTGGCACCTACTTAAACCGGGCGGATATTGGATGAATCTCGGACCGCTATTGTACCATTTTGCTGACATTCCGCATGAATCATGTTTAGAATTAACCTACGAACATGTGAAAACTGTGATAAAGAACACTGGCTTTCAGATGTTGGTAAGGGATTGTTGTATCCTGACTGCTGTTGTATCCAGTATAATTTTGCACTTATTCAAGTCCTCAGTGCTTTCTTTTACAGGAGGAAAAGACGGATATCCCTTGCTCGTACGTCCAGAATCCTTACTCCATGCTGCGTTATGAATACCGTTGTGTGTCTTTCGTATGCCATAAACCGGATCTTAAGGCGTCATTTGTGGATGCCAGTGGGAACTCACTATCATGAAATGATCTGTAGTAAAACAAATTTTTGTGCAGTTCTGGCCACGCTGCGTATTTTGCGAGTGAAAATTAAATGTGATCATAATAATTTCTAGCTGCAGACTTTCGGGAATTCCCATGAATCTTTGCTTCTTTTTGAGTTGTTGGTTGGTTTCTTAATTTTCGTTGTGCTGCGTTGATAACAGTTTGCTCCGAACGGAGAACTGTGTGAACACAAGATTTACAGCAGATACTTACTAACCATAAGTACAGTACTTAACATCATGTCAGGAAAAGTACTTATGTATTTTGTAGCCACTGCGTTTAATTTCAAAGGGTCACGAAAACCTTAAAAGATTTTGTCGGTAATCCCCGGTCGGCTGAATTTCCGCCACAGTGCTGAAAATTTACGAAGAACATGTTTCCTGCGACCGAATCTAAAACGCAGTTTTTTTGTGTATGTTCATTGTCAAAAACTTTTTGTGAGCTCATACATTAGCAAGTCAACAAAGACAATCGAATCAGTCAGAAATTACTAACTGTTATTTCATCGTCACTATCAAGTTGCACCATTACTCAAATATATCACATAAAACGCAACCAACTGAAAACTGGAAAAATATAAAAATATGATCGTATAAAGCAATAAGATGTATCACAGGGTGGGGAAAAGCATAGTTAGAAAAAAACAGACGGAACAAAAGTACCACATGTCACAAGCAAAGAAAAGGCAGTTGGTCCAACTTGGTCGTTATTCGTTCGTTCGTAGTTCAGCAGGCACACTCCAGAGTCCAGACATACGTCCGATGTGCCCATGAGTTGGAACAGGAACAAAATGGCAGTTATCTTCACTTGATGTACAAAACGAACAATATTATGGAATTGAATCTGGGGAAAATCGTGTGGCTTCTTCGTGGAATGAGCAAAACTCCACAATATCTTATGGAAAATCTGCAATCGTAATAAGAGTAAACTTTCAGTTAATGAAATGTTTATATACCGTAAGCTGCTTACGGTACATAAACATTTCATTAACTGAAAGTTTACTCTTATTACGTAAGAGTAAATTTGCGATGTAAAATAAGTACTGCAGAAAACTGCAAAGTCTCATCACCCGCACAAATCGCTCAACTACTTTGTATAAGTTTATAACGTACAAAATTTATGTACAATCAGCAATCCTTCAGTTTCTAGTATCAATATTTATTACGTACGTTCAATATTTATTATTATTACTTATTGCTGAGCTTTAGGAAGAGTATCGTTGCTGCGTCTGGCTGCAGGTTCGAATTTCGCTGTCAAATGGCGCTGATATTCCAAATCCGACAGCCAATTCCGGTATGCGCCCGTGTATTCCTTCTCCTTAAACTGCTTGATTTTGTAGGCGCGCTCCTGCAGGCGTGTCAGCTTGTTCTGTATAACGCTCATATTCTGGCGGATGGTGCACAGTTTCTGCAAATATTGTTTGGCGCGTTCCGCTTCAGCGTCCAGATCGAAGGTGCTTCCAGCGTCTCCGAAGCGCCAGTTGATCTCCGACAGACTGTCCAGTATCACGCACTGATTGCTGTGCACCTCTGACAGACGCACACGAAGATCCGTGCTATCCGGCTGGCATGGCGAGTGCTCGGGAATGGGCTCATAATTCTGGTTATCTGCGCCAGAGGGACTTGGTGGCGAATCACTCATTTCTCAGCTTCTTGTAGAAGATCACACTCACTATTACACCGAATCAGTCACGGACGGGAAAGGTACAAAGCGCTATTTAATCACAAGTTATAACAATTAACTACACTTGTATGAACATTATAAAACTTTAAACCAATTTAAACAAAAAACTGGATTACTGAAAAGACATAAAGACGTGACAAATGTCACAAATCTTATGAAGATGCTGTTCCACTAATTCCAGTGTTCTGCACCAAAACAGTTAAAACTTAAAGCAGCAACAGGGTATTAAAGGGTACAGTACAGTACTTCTCACGGAGTTACCGTCTCGCGGCTGGGTGTGCGTCTCCACCAAAAACTTCGGTCCAGTTAATTGCGAAAAATAAAACGCTTCCTCTGGCTAGTGTTTTCAACGTTTAATTGCTCGTCAATTTATTACTGCACGTTTTGTTTGAAGCCACGATTCACAGAATATTTTGCTACTCTTATTGTATTGTACTGTATGTGTATACGCATACAATAATTACCCCGCGACGTTCTACCACGATTGTAGTCTTACATTTTGGCTGTTCACAACAGAGGATAATACATATTTGCATGTATATCTTTTTTTCTAATTTTTTAAGCCGGTAAATTGTCTGCTAAATGGGCGCAGGTTTACATCACATTACGAACACTATAACAGTATGGAATTCCGAATGGCCGGGAGTTTTGTTGATGTTTGCTGTTTGATTCAGAAAGTTTGATCAAAGATCAATGATTACAAGACAATGAATTTGGATAGTTTGGTTTAAAACCATTGATTTTCAAATCAGTGATTTTCAGTCAATGATTATGAATCAATGATTTTCGGACACCATGATTTGAAATCAGTGATTTTTAGTGATTATGAATCAATAATTTTCGGACACCATGATTTGAAATCAGTGATTTTCAGATCAGTGATTTTCAGCCAATGATTACGAATCTATGATCTTCGAAAACCATGAATTTGAAATCAGTGATTTTCAGATCAGTGACTGTAAATGACTGACTTAAATGGCTTGATTTTGGGTTAGTGAATACATTTCACAGGCGATTGAATTAAAATCAATGGTTCATTAAAGACTGATTTGCAATCATTGATTGCCCTGCACTGACCTGCCATCAGTGATTTTCAATACGCAACCGTCGCCGCGTGCACTGGATGCCGCTATTCGGACTTGGAAAACACGAAAATGTTTGGTATCCAGTGCACCGTAGACTCTGCGGCACAAGAAAACCGTCTTAAAACGCGGCTGCGCACTCCTGTTCACTACCACCCAACCAATCCGAATTGCGCACAGCTACTCAATACTGAGTCCAGATAACTAATTGCTAGTGCAGCTTTAATTCTAGCATAATAATGATGTATTACTTGTGACATTCAACTAAAATAATATCGAAATAATACATTTTCTTCTGGATAAGAACTTGACATTTCATTAGCAAAGATGAAATAACAACCACCATTGCTTTTACATCTTCCATTAACTGGCAAACTGAAAATCGACGAGAAGCAATATGTATATCAATTGAACATCTTAACTTAGAAAGCTTATTAATCCTTTTGTAGTAATGTACATAAAAAATGATAACAATGCGTGCACATAGATTTTTACTTACTTTTCGAAAAACAAAAAAAAACTCCGTTCAGTATATATGGATAAATTTTGTAATGCTCTGCAAGAAAATTTGACAACATTCTAAACAAATACGAAAGCAACACATGTATCTGAATCATAGAAAGCAAACATTTTACAACAGGTCGTACATTGAGATGTACTGCTGGCTGTACGATAAATAATGCTAATGGTATTGCTAAATTGAACTTGGTGCTCTACAGGTTAGACTGCAGGGCATGCACTAGGTTGCACTCCGGGCTGTGCTGCAGGTTGTACTACAGGAACATTAGGCAAACAAGCGAGGCAAACCAGCACGCCGGGGTCGGCCGCACTATAGCCATATGGCACAAGATATCAGCTAAGCATCTTGAATATTTTTCTTAATTGTATTTTATCACATCAGAAAAACAAATATAGCGTAATAGCACACAGAATTTAGGATATTAAAAAATTTAGGCAGCCCATCGCAATGATTGTTGATTTGTTTAACGTAATGCATCTGAATTCTTAAATACTTTTCTGAGCGCAATATAAGTCACCCTATTAACACTTTTTTTGCAAAAAACTAAAGACAAAAGTGTTTTTTTTTCTGAAAGCTGCAGATTGTCCGCGTCTCTGGTTTTATGAATTTGTTAATTCGGCTCGATGCAGTGCTAAAATTCATTAATAATTGTGTCTTGCGTATCAAATATATATCCATGCTTCCAGTTTACCGGTTTCAATTTTTACGCCTCAAATTAGTTCTAATGTGATTAAGTATAATTACAAAAATATTCAATATGCTTAACTAATATCTTCTGCATTTTAACTATACTCCGGCGTGTACAGAACTTGTTTGCCTAATGTACCGCCTGTAGTACAGCTCGTAGTATAGCCCGTAGTATGACCTTGTGTAAGGCCTGTAGTTCAACCTGTGCTGCACTAACAAGCAAAATATTTCCATTGAGTTATTCTCACACATACCAGACGCCTATCGCTTTATAGAAAAAAATTTTTTGTAGTGGGTTGGTTTCTATTTTTATCGTTTAAAAAACATGTAAATTAAGTATAGCATTTCGTCCTGTGACGTGTCTGTGCGCACTTCAAAGATGCCGCCCATCACGCATCGGAGATACCGATCTTCTGCAGCGCTGATTGCGGGCATGCTGCATCGCGTGGTTATTAGCTTGGCTGATCATATCCGGATTTAGCTGAAGCTGGCACAAAGTACGCTGTAGATTCTGAGCACTAAACACTTGAACGCGGTGTAATTTTTGTTTGTGTTCTAAAAATTCCAAATCTAATTTCGACGATTTTGAACCTTAAATGCACATGAAAATATCAACAATCTATTTTGTGAACTCTTTGTAAACTCAAAACTAAAGCAAATAAAAGACTCTATTGCCAACGCAGATGTCGTACAGGCGGGCCAGCGCTCAGTTTTCACCGAATTTCAGTATTTCGGATGCGTGATGGGTGGCGTCTTTGAAGTGCGCACAGACGCGTCATTGGACGATTTGCAATACTAACTTCACATTTTTTTAAACGATAAGAATAAAGACCACCCCGCTATAAAAAACACTGCTTGACAAAGCTAATTTTTCTCCATAAAACGATATGCGTCTGGTATGTGTGCGAATAACTCAATGGAACTATTTAGCTCGTAAGTTTAGTTAGTGGGAAAGCCTGCAGTACAGCTTAATGTTCAGCTATCACTGGTCAGTCTTACTTAATGTACATCCTGGAGTACCCGTTAATGTCCTGCCTGGAGTAAAAGCTTTATGTTTTTCGTGACCGGATCACTGGAACACTTATATTATCTCGCTTGCATAGAATGCCATCCTTTTCTTCTTTTACAGTATAACAGAATTTATGGTGATATACAGAACTTCGTTTTAACTTGTTTTTCGCATTTTTCATCAAATAATTAAAAATGTGAAGCACTGCAACATATCATTATTTGTGTGTATCACTCTGAATGATTTCTAAACCTTTTTACTGGAGTAAATTTATTGGAATCGGTAGATAGGAATCGGAACTTGTAAAGCGTGAAAACTTTTCCAAGTCTGAATAGCGGGTTTCCATTGCACGCGGCGACGGTTACGTATTGAAAATCACTGATGGCAAGCCAATGAATGGCAATCAATGATTGCAGGTCTGTCTTTAATGAATCATTGATTTAATACAATCACCAGTGAATCACCAGTTAATTGTATTCAGTGATCCAAAATCAAAACATTTAAGTCAGTCATTTTCAATCACCGATCTGAAAATCACTGATTTCAAATCATGGTGTTCGAAAATCATTGATTCATAATCATTGACTGAAAATCACTGATCTGAAAATCACTGATTTAAAATCATGGTGTCCGAAAATCATTGATTCATAATCATTGACTGAAAATCACTGATCTGAAAATCAATGGTTTTAAATCAAACCATCCAAATTCATTGTCTTGTAATCATTGATCTTTGATCAAACTTTCTAAATCAAACAGCAAACATCAACAAAACTCCCGGCCATTCGGAATTCCATATAACAGAGGCAGCCATAAGTCGGCTGTCCGTGATGATCTCAGCGAGGGAGGGCGGTCAGATGAAGATCCTGTCTGTTGAGGAAATTCCGAAAAATGGCGATGGAGCGGAATCGAACCGCTGGCTACCGAGTGAGATCCACGTAGCACAGCCACTGTGCCATCACCGCTGTTGGCGAAGATCAAGATATTTGTGCTTGAGCTTGAGCCAACCAGGTAGGCGGCGGATGGGCGGCTGCTGTGTGTAAAGAGGATTCTCCTCTTACAACACTTTGGAGATTAACAACAGAGAATAAATGCATTAATTGATACTCAGTCGTGATAACCGGAACTACCACGGAATACTTGAAGTACTGTACTCACAATCAGCTGTAAATGTATGACCTTAGGCAAACCTGCCGGAAGAATTGCATTTGCAGACATTAAAGGAAACCGGAAGGGTTAGCGTTTCTTGGTAAATGGTTATCTGGATTATAATTAATTCCTTAACTGAATTTCTGCAGTACTAGTAATCCTGGTAAGGGCAAAATTAAGACAAGCACGTTTAGTTCTACGCATTGTCTCACACTATAACGTAACTAATATTTATATATCGGAACATTTACAGCTTACTTTCCCAGTAAACAGAGATTTTTGTCCGGCAAGTGTCGACATAAAGGACAAAACCCGAATTTGTGCACCGAATGCACTAATAGCATTTTCTACTAATTTAATATTTTTGAGATAGTTTTTTTTCTACCATGCGCGTTCACGTTTGCCATTAGTTGTGATCGTCGCGTGGTACCTCCTTTGAATCTCCTGATGATAGTAGCTTTTGTTTCATTAAAACATTTTTTCCTAAATTCATGTTCCGTCATTTGATGGACAGCTACTGTACGAGTACTTATAATATGGCTTCTGATGAAACCGCCACAATTCGAACCGTGAAAAAGGTATCGTTTGCGTCGCTGACTGCAACCGACGATTTACCAGGAATCCGTTACGCCGAATTTCCAACACGCATCGTGAACTGGAGTGATCGTCGGAAACATCTGGCACGCGATCAAAAGTCCGCAAATCGCCGATTGTTCACTCTTCCAAGAAGTATCGATTCTGGTCTGATACCTGAACTTGGTCTGATGCCAGAACGTGATGACAATTATGCCATCACTCCATTACACCGGCGTCAGAACTGCCAATCGTTACTACAGTGGCTACGAGCAAGCCGCGCGAAATACATATCTTGCGCAGAAAATTTTGAACGTAGAAATCGGTCTTGCGGTTGGTGACGATGGCTCAGTATATCCGTTATCCACGGTGAGAAATGCCGGGTCGAAGGAGGAAGTGCATTACTTAACGCAGTTTGAACCACGCGGATATATCAGAGTAAAAGAAAAACTCGGAAAAGATTTATCGCATTCGACCGACACGTTTCTACGGACACAAGCTAAGCATCCGGTAGCATCGCCAGCACGTCCCGCTTCCGGAATTTATGGTCATTCCGGGAGGTACCTAACTGTGCCGACAAGAAGAACCAGTACAAATAAATTTAGCTATATCCCGAATTTCGTTAGGGGGGATGAATATTTGGTGCGAACCTAGTCGAATGGGCCATTGTTCTCAATGGGAAGAAGGAATAACGTCAGGATCCTTTGCCGATGCTCTTTATTTGTTTCACAAACGTTATGATTACTCTAATAATTTCGCTTATATGGCCGAGGCCGTATGTTACTCACTGTGATTTTGTATGTTATAAAATTAATTTAAACCGTATTTGTTGGCACTGATATACCCAGTGTATACTGCACGTATACGCGTGATTTTTAAAATTTTCTTGCAATTACCAGTAAGTAATTGAGCGATGTGTAAGCACTGCACTGTTTTCCAAATGCAACTTGTTGCAGATCATAATTAAAACTCATTCGCGTATTGGCAAATGCGCGTAAAGTCATACGAGTCTGTAAAATTTTTGCCGGTGCTAAAACACTGAGCATCAAATCAACAAGAATCTTTATCATCATAAGAAACAATATACTGTATCACATGCTTTGACTCATAAAATTATTACCACCTGCACAATGTAGGTTAATGTAGAAGTGAATAGAAGAATTAATTATATCTGGAGGTTATTACGACAATTGTGATTTACTTTGTTTGTCGGTTATGACTATTAAAATTCATACGACTATTAAGATTCATACTCGTATTGCAGAATGGTAGCTTACTCACCATTACTGCTGGGCCACTTTAATTGTCATGTTCGTAAGTCTTGCATGATTTAAAACTGAGTACGTAGCACTGCGCATATTGCTGTGTACAAGTAGTGATAATTAACTTTCCCAAAGGCTCGCGAATCAGTGTACTAGATGCATTAAATGTAGTTTTGATTGCCAGTTTTCATACTCGTATTAATTTTTAGCTTACAAAAATATTTGTACTAATACCAAAGAACTGTTTTAAATTTCAAACGTGTACGTTAAACCTAACCGAGACTCAGAACAGAAGAAGTCTCAGTTGTACTCGTACTTAAACGGCAGATACATTTTTTCTCCAATTGCTTTCGAAACAATGGGCCCATGGGGACCGTCAGCCATTGCCATCATTAAAGAATTGGGCAAACGACTGGAGCAACACACAGGCGAAAGACGTTCCCATGAATTTCTACGTCAAAGACTGTCACTAGTGATACAACGAGGAAACGCTGCATCAGTTTTGGGAACGATGGAAGGAGCAGAAAAGTTAAATGAAATTTTCATGTTGTAAAATTGTGTTGTTTTAAGCTGTTGCATAACCGTTGTACCACAGGTAATAAATGACAACACCGAGACTTGCCAAGCGCGTATATAGTTTTGTTTACGTCATAATATAAATAAAATACATAGCATCGTGTGAGAAACATTTTTACGTCAAAAAGTGTTCTGAATTCGACATGACCATTATGGTTCCGAAATGAGGGCTACGGATAAACAACACTTAAAGGGGAAGTTGTGTTAAGAGTTTACGTTGCACGATAGCGAAGTAAAGCTGCGAATGGTTATAAGCTACGTATACGTGGTAAATAACATATAGATATGTACGTATAAATATCTACACAATAAATCGTTCATTAACACCACTGTATGAGACTGCGAATACTACCGGCGGAAGTATACTCATTTGTATTACAGATGTGTACTTGAAGTTGTAGAATAGTACCTGCTTGCCTTACAAGCGTATTTTCTTACGATCAGTTGATCCCTGGTTTTTTGTTTATTCGTGATCTCTGCGCATAAAATTGCCTATGGCTAAATCAGTGGTCGGCCAAAAAAATAAACTATGAATCACATCGCGACGAAAATCCAGCGTTTCTTGTAAAAAGCAGCTTTTTGGTTCGATTATGTGTTTTCTTCACATATAACTTGTTGTCGAGTAGACGTTGCATATTGTGTAGTTTCGCTCATTCAGCAACTAAACTTGTTTTCTATTTCAGTCGCAGTTCTATGCATAAGCGCAGCAATCCCAAATATTTTACAGACTTTATTATGCAAAAGTTTAATCCACATGCGGACGCCGATATCGTACAGGGAATTAGCATTACAACTGGCCGATCACCGTCTCACCATTTTATACGACTTCTATACAGCGGTATTACAGTGTATCTGTGAATGTATTACGATGTGTGATGTGCTATTTGATCTGGAAATGAATCTCGCTGTGCTTTCGCGAAAAATTGCCCGGGAAAGACAGCCCAATGCTCTCCGGCAGCTACAACCAAAACCGGCGCCGGTTGGTGCAAAAACCAGCCCGCGCCCGCAATCCTCATTACCAGAGGAAAAGGTCAAAGTACCATCAAGAACGGTTCCAAAGAAGCCTCTGACGATCCGTATCACACCACCCGATGAAGACGACAGGGAAGTGACCGACCTAATGCAACGCGATGCTTCATCAGCAACTCTCAATCTTCGCCCTAGCTCGACGTTGGCGATCCCCTGCACGCCCCGCCCCTTAACGCCCATCCTCAAAGCACCATCGCCATCCTTCCGTGAAATCCCCACAGTCGATACGGATGAGGACGATGAGAAAGCGCTTCACCAAGACCACCTAAAGAAGAAAGTATCGTTCCCCAGTGAACTGCACCGCTACCGGAAGCCCTCCCACACGGCGGAGACGGAAGAGCGGCAGACCAATCGCAATTCCATCCGCATTGCCACGCGTAATCCCTTCATATTGGGTGGTTACCGGCATCGTGCGGGAAGCGTACCGCCGACCATGGACCGTGCGGGCAGTGAGCCGGTGACCTCACAACGGTCGAATAGCATCGATGATTCACATATTGGACAGACGGGACGGAATGAGAACAGATTCCTCGGGGGTATCAAGAGAGTTTTTCGGGATCACAAGCAGCATTCTGTACCTGGTCCTGGTGCTAAGGTGAGTGGTGTGGACGGGAAGGAATTTACCTTTAATAAAAATACCATGAATGGTGTAGACGCCCCATTGACAACTATAACAAAGCGACGGCCCCGAGCGATGCCGCTCTCTGAATGGAGGGGACACGCCGATAACAAGCAAGACTTTGGAAAACAGTGGCCGATGTTCATCTTCTAACGGGTAGCCTTGTGACATACCGGCATTTTCCTTTGCTGTAAAACCGTTTGTTTGTACATAACCATTCTCACGACAAGAGTGTCCGAACTCGGATCGCATTAAATTATATATATTGTCGAATTATGACCTTGTTTTTGAACATGAAAATAGCTCTTGTACATAGCGAGAAAAACACAGTGAACTAAAGTAGTATTTCGATTAAAAATCCTTCAGTTTTGTACATGCGCGCACTGAACAACTGCAGCATGAGTGAATTTCTCTTACAGAAACATTTATTAACAGATTATACGAGTCGTATACGATAACAATTTGCCAGCATTACATTCAGAGCTGTTTTTATAAATAAGTAATTAAATGGTAAGTGCTCGTATACTTAAGCCAGAGATTTTATTAATCTAATAGCTGCCTATAAATATGAAATCAATGTAAATTCTTGCGACCGGAAAGGATGCTCAAACCCGACCTCAGTGCTTTGAAAAACAGTAATTACGTAAACCCTTAAATTTTCTAAATTTTACGGAGACGTCAACAGATATATCCAAGCGGAAATTTCCTTGTGAAGTATCTACCTATCCCATTAATAATGCATGGCTGGAGTTAGATATATAGGAGTGTTTCACACTATCTGTATAATCCTGTCATATACCGTACGCTTTATGTTATCCATTTAAACGCCCATGATCATATTTCATCGGTCGAACAAAAATGACAGGGACTTGTCGAATACGCTGTCACTTACAATTTATAAGTTACTACCGCGTCATATCTGACTGACTAGCACCCTGCAGGTTACGGGAAACATGCAGGAATAGCCCAGGCAGAAAGAACAGTACTTCGAGTAGTCGTAGTGAATTAATACTGATGCATGCATTTTGCGCTTGGCTGATAGATGTAAAGTTCAGTTAGACAGTTTTTCCATCCCGATAGAAAGAGATCTTTCATTTTTCCAATACACCAATATTCATGATACGGGTTTTATTCATGTTGTCACATTCTGCTATTGATATACAGTGATATACAAAACTGAGTTTGCACGCATCAGATCAGAATGTGCCGCGGTTCAGTTAGCATTAAAATAGTCTCGTCATTTGTGGTGTTGATATTTCTTGCTGGCTCCCCCGCTGCTACAACTAATATCACGATAATTACGGTTATAATTGGACAAAATCCCATGTATGGATACTATTCTTCCGGCCCTGTATTTGAGGTGGCCTTTGATACGGTATTACAGGCATACCCGCAGCTGGCGCCGAATATCCACCGGCACATGATCTATAGCGATAAAGGGATCGTTGGCTGCGGTGACACCGGAGACATGATGCCGGCCATGGCCGGAGAAGTTGTTAGGATTGTTTCTCAGACTAAGGGATTTACGCTGCTACTTTCACCAGGTAACAACATTACAGTGTAATTTTTATTACTGCCCACTGCTTATGCGCGTATTTCCACTGTTTTGTTAGTGTTGTTAATTTTGCGGTGCGCATGGTGGTGACATCATATGCGTCCATATAGCTGATAATGTTGTATAAATTTTTGAGAATTTTGATGTATGTGTGATTAAAACCCCTTTTGTAAAAATAGGGTACGCCTTTTGTAAAAATAACTGAAAAACGTTAACGAAGCGTAAGAATTTGCGTACGCATTATCGTGGTCGAAGGTGTGGAGGGGTCAAATGGTTCCGGTAATTTTTCGACGTTCCTGAGTAAATGATAGGAACCCATTTGGTTGTAATTCCCAGAACACAATTTTGCGCTCCACTTCTTGTTGAACAGAAGTTCTAATTAATTCCTCCGCCTTTTCCAGGATGCAGCTTAGAAATGATAACTCTTGGAGATTTCGCGCGAGGTATAATAAGTATTAACAGCATGCATGATACTGCTAACAACAAGTACAGATTGACGTTAATATTTATATATGACGTAATTCAATCCTGTTATGCCTGTGCTACATGATGATACTGATTTCGATATTTTGTAGAATTGGATGTTCCCCTTCTTACAAGGTTGGTCTCGTGTCATAGACTATCGAATTTCCGTTCCATTCTTTGGGCAAAAACCAACAACAATGTTACATTAACTTTAGTGATCATTTAGTTAATTAGCATCACTCAGGTATTAATAAGGAAATTACATGCATCTCCGAGTTTTAAGCGCTAGACAGTTATGAATAAATTTATTTGATTTTATTATTGTGATTAACTGATAGTACATCGGCCGACCAAGCCCTATCCAACCGGAAACGCTATCCCACTCTGACGACCTTCAGTTCAGCGGGGCAAGGCCAGTGTTCAAGGGCTATTCGTGAATTTCTACGCAAGTTTGCTTGGACAACGGTTACGGTGCTGTGCGATGACCTTTCCTTATTTCCCAGCGCTGCCACAATGTACATTGTTGCTTGCCGAGGATTTAAGAGTGTATTAACGGAATTTCCGGGAGAATTCCAAATGTTCTACGAGCAGTTTGACTCGCGGAACAATCCCAATTTTAAAACGATTCTTACACGAGCAAAATCACAAAGTAGAGGTACAGAAATGACAGCTTTAAAAAAATGCCGTGCACAAACAGCTGATATGATTTCGGTGCGGTCGGTCATTGGCCGCCACATTTTTGTTGCCCATATCGGTATCCACGGCTGTTTACTTTTCGAACATGTGCAAGAATATTCTTTTGATTGCATCATTTTGCAGTTCTGCTTGTCGGAACCAATGCGGACATTATGCGGAATATATTGGTGAGTTAATTAAACACGTGCATTTTAAGTTATACGTGTCTAATGAGATGTCAAACCGAGCTCTACCGTCTAAATGATCCAATATTATCGATATTAAAAAAAATTTATAAATCGATGCATTTCACAGCATCTCTAAACACATATTTTTCAACAGGTTACAGCCAGCAAATTAAACATGACAGGACGAGACTATGTGAGTATTTTATAACAAGCATACAAAGGGAACTGTTTGTAGAAAAAAGGATGAGCGTTCTGATTTGTCAACGTCAGTACTCCATGAAGTTGTCTCTCTAATAATATTATGATCCCAAATATATCACTGCATGGACCAGATGAATTCTCTTATATGTTCATATGTACTTATCATCAATGAAGATTTAATAACTTATGCCTCGTACATTACGAGTATTATGAATATACTGGCATATGATGCTGTTGATGCGTTCAATATTCCCTTATATTCATTTTCAACTGGTTTCCAGTTCAACTGCTCATTGTTGACCTTTCAGTTTTAATTTCCGGTTATTTTAAGGATACATACCTAAAGAGATATTCAAGGCTTATCCACTTCATGACAGAAATGCGAACTCGTTCCTTTAGGTCTGGCTGTACCAACAGTCTATTCAGGTGCCGGAAACGAGCGAACTGACCTGGAAAATGAATTCCACTGCCGATAAGGTAGGAACTGCAGGAATACAATGGACAGTCAAAACGGTGTAGCAGCATAATCTATCAGCAAGCTGAACGCTGTCATGTTTCCTTACAACGCACGATTCTATATCCAGCTGAACTTTAGCCTATTTTGATGTCTATTTCTGCAAAATACATGCATGCATAAAATATTTTTAAGGCCAATTATAAAATTAATTTGCGTGCTTATATTTGCCAGACGGTGTTTGAGGCACTACAATCGGTAATCGTTATTCGATTCCCTCCACCGGATTGGGAATCACTCACAAATTACAGCATTTCTGTGGGAGAAGTCTCAAGGCGCCATTTTAATTTTACATATCCTCCTGATTATTATGTATGTATTGTATGCGCTGAACAATCAAAGACAAAACTTCGTATTTACAAATAATTAACTACAGTATTTTGCTGTATATGTGCATTAACTGCTCAGTAAAAGAATTGTCGTTACAGCAATAATATGTAAAAGTTGCTCATAACATAAAAGTTTTTATGCTGTTCCACGTTTACCTAATGTACCGTTGAATTTTTCTAGAATAATGACATTACATTATCGGCATTCGAAGCAGTGCTGGCGGGCTTTGAGGTCAGAACCTACGCAAATTTCTGCGTATCTTCGAATGATTTGTATATTTATGCTGCACTAATTTTCATTTGCGTTATGGACAGGTGCTGAACGAATCTCAAACAAATTTAGATTTTACATCAGGACGAGAATTCAGTAAAAAATTTGTGAGCCGCACTTTCGACTTTGGATTTCGGAGCACTGTCATTGGACCAAATGGAATGCGCAACCGCGACACCCATTTTTTGAAATTCAACGTAGCTATTGGCGAGTTTGAGGTTGGTTAAAATTAATCGTTGTGCTTACCGGTCATACCGCAAACGCAGAGGTTACCTTTATTGACCAGGTAGCATGGTATCATACTTGGACCAACAACTCCATAACCGACGTGTCATCGCAAGCACACAGCTGGTTTCGTTCCGATACATTTCCATCCAATACGCCAGCTTGTGGGTTTCGAGATGACCAATGCAGCCCACCTCTTTGTAAGTTGGTAACCAAGTTCCATTTTTAATTTGAAAAATGTGTGCGTAACTATCTTCGTTTGTCATTTCAGCTGTGACCTTTCCAATCGTGGGAGCGGTATTATTCGTGATCATAGTGGCTGCTGCTGTGGGTATTCCATTGGGTTACTGGAAATACGTTCGCCATCAGGAGCGATATTCGATCTGGTGGAATCTCAGCTCAAGCTTGTTGGTGATAACCAATCCAAATCCGACAACGGGATTGATTAAATCCTCAAGGGCATCCAGACTCTCCGGTGCTTCGCAAAACATATTTCGTCTGCCGGCGAAACCGCGAGAACCGGTGGTGACCTTTGATTCCCGACGAGTTTGGGCCTATACAGTAGACATTGCCACAACAACAGGAGCGCTGACGGCGAACTCCGAGTTCCGCCATATTCTAGCAGATGTAAGTGATAAACAATTCCAAAGGACATATGTTTTTGAAATTAATGAAAACATGTTGTTGCAGATGAAGTCCATTTCACAAGACAATGCCGGCACCCTTACGGGTGTCGTTGTCTCGCCCGAGCAGCTGTCGTTTCTTTGGCCTTATGGGCGTGGTTGCTTACGCCAACTATTAGACGATAAGGCCAATCTGCTAAATCAGAAGATACAACTTCGTTTAATGCACGAAATCCTTGCAGTAAGTTTGAAATAAATATCTTAAGATCCTGAGTAACTGGTTCGCATTACGCAATATTGTGCGAAGGGGCTTTCCTATTTACACGCTTCCCGGCTGAAATGTCATGGATCCTTGTCTTCCTTGAGTACCCTTCTCGATAACCGTTTTGCCGTAAAACTTTCTGGTTATGCATCCAAACGCCTGCTTTCTTCCGTTGGTTATCAGTCTATTGTAGCCAACCGCATGGAACTGTTATGGGATGCTCCTGAACAGCATGCTGGTGCTTCCAAAGAGGGCTCAAGAATTGCAGATATTTTTTCGTTTGGTATTGTGATGGGTGAGATCATGACGGGACTGACACCGTACAGAATGAACCTAAAAGATTCCGTTGAGATAGAAGGTAAGAGTGTCTATGGAGTCACATCAAAATTCTACAATTATAATTATCACGGATCCATCGAAGCCTCTGTATCAAGATATTTTATGGATTCACACTATTGGGTTTTTATTACAGAAATGCTGCCGAAACTAGCCAGCCGAACAAGGATTTCTCCCTTCAAACCGAACGATATGGGTCCGCTTCCAGAGAAGATACGCACGATTATGGCGGGTTGCATAGCCTTCGACGACATGGAACGGCCGTCCCTTCACACAATAGCTTCGCGCTTAAAGACCTTTGACAGCGGTGTTAGCATCGTTGACGACATCCTTACGCGACTGCAAGCCTACTCTGCACAACTCGAAGCGATGGTAGCCAGTCGCGCACACGAACTCCTGGCTGAAACGCAGAAGGTCGACTCACTTTTGGGTGAAATGATACCAAGGTACGGACGCATGAAAGGTCACTTATGATTTCGAAAGTGTCTATCCACAAAATAAAATAACTGAGATTTGCTATTGTTACAGCATCTATGTCTCCAAACTCCGCAACAAAGAACCAATCCCGGTTGAGCATTACAAACTGGTTACCGTCTTCTTTAGCACTCTGGTCGGCTTTGACACATATTGCGCTAGTTCATTACCTCAAGACGTTGTGACGCTATTGAATACCGTTTACTTCACATTTGACCAAACGATTCTCCAACATGATGTTTATAAAATCGAAACCATTAAGGACTCCTACATGGTACAGAGTTACACAATCTGTAAAATGTTCTCGATCAACAGTTTCAAGTACGTACGTAGGTAGCAAGCGGGCTTCCTATTCGCAATGGTTACCGCCACGGTAAAGAAATTGCGGATACAGCGTTGGATCTCCTGGCGGTATGGCATTCAAGCGTGCTATTGCTTCACACAAGGACCAAAACCAGTTTAGAGGTCCGCATAGGAATCCACTCCGGTAAAACCTTTTTTAATATATCGTTGGTAAAAGGCAGTTGTAAAAAGATTTTGTTTATACTCCTAGGTCCTTGCGCGGCAGGAGTAGTTGGAACTCGCATGCCACGATATTGCTTGTACGTTTGTGACAATATTCAGTCAGTCCTGAATACAATATTCATTCCTTTTTACGTTTGTCGCAAACGTAAAAATCGGCCGTTTATTCTCCTTTCTGTATTTTACTGGGTTAACATCCTTCAGAATTATCAGGAACCACGCAAAAATTGTAAATAACGCTTTCCACAAATTGGTTTATTGATGCAGATTTGGCGATACGATTAACACCGCAAGCCGAATGGAAAGTCATGGCGAAGGTAGCAATAATAATTTACCATAATGTTTACAATTATAACCTGTAATAAAGTATTAATCGAGATTCGAGACTGTTTAAGAGTACCGGCCAATATGTTTCCCATTCGGCATTCATGTCAACCTTTAGCGAACTACGAGTACATTGCTAACATTGTAGCGTCCAGAATCCACTTGAGCAGTAGTACCGAAAAACTGCTTCGATCGGTTGGTTCTTTCGACATCGAACCCAGAGGAACGGTCAATATTAAAGTAAGCAATCCTCTTTTACATGACATAAAATATAAATGCCAAATAAAATAAAATATTTGTCTGAATGACTCAATTGACTTTTAGGGAAAAACAGCAATGATGACATTCTGGCTAACGGGACACTCGACGGAAGCTGCCTAGTGATCATGAAAAAGTTTTTGAAATTCCATTTTTTAACAATTGGGGCTGCACTTGCTGGAAGCGGTAGTATTATTTACAATAATAATGTTTTATGTCGAAGAGGTTTACAGTTCAACTATCTATGTGATTTCAGAAAAAGGCCAGTTTGACTACTTTTCAGCCAATTTGTATAATTCACTCATTTTTGTGCGATTCTCTCACGTGCAATAACAGAGAAGAATTAATTGCTACAAAAATGCAAAACTCAGCATAACTTCAAGTGACCACTCAGTAAATGCAGAAACCACAAAACTCAGAAATTCTTAACTCTCCATGGTATATGAATAACACACGGCCAGTCAACTCAGAAGACAAGAAGGGTGTTTGCTTCGTTCAGCAGAATATTCCTGGCAATTAAGCAAATTTCATCACGTTCCTTCTTCATAACATAAAGCAAGACTTTGTGCATGTTTCTCAGTAGAAGATTCCGCGCAGTGTTTCTTCCACTGTCCACACCGGTCTTTACACTACATTTTCCGGGAAATCATACGCCAGCCATGAAGCTGTGGATGTTACTGGGATTACTAATTGGCGGCGCTGCTGCTCTGGACGTCAACATCACAATGTACGTACGAGTAAAAAGAACAACGGGCAGTAGTACAAATACAACAAATCGGCAAAATAAAATAGAGCCATAACTTATTTTTGTAGTCCAGCCGTTGCAATACCAGCCAAAGATCTCGCCAAGACAATTCTCGAAGCCGGAAAGAATTTAGCGGCCGATCCCGTCGCATACTTATCCGCTCTCGGTGTTAAATGGCTGGATACGAAACATGCCGGCATGTTGCCGCAACAATTCATACCACCCAAGCTGCAGGATGCCGATATTCCCGATGAATTTGACGCCAGAAAAGCATGGCCGAAATGCCAGAGCCTTGCACAGATTCGTATGCAAGGAGGGTGCGGAGCATGTTGGGTATGTCTTACACGTTTTGTAAGGTAACTGTAACTGTAATCCACACCTGAAATGTAACCATTTTCTAGGCGCACACGGTAGTAGAAGCGCTAACTGACCGGCTGTGCATCTTCTCCCAAAATAAAGACCTCTTTGTGCATTTGTCCGCGCAAGATATGCTGACATGCTGTCCAACGTGTGCCGTTTGTGGATCTGGATGGTAGATATTTTCATTTTCAAAGTGTTTTCCTGTATCCTTACTTAATAATCACAGGGTGTTTCAGTAGATATTTAATTTTCAATGAAATTTAAAGTATAGTTTTATATTATTTTTAACAGCAGAGGTGGACTTGTGGAGATGGCGTACGATTCCTTTGTAACCGACGGTGTGGTAACCGGTGGTAATTATGGGGAACTCAACGGCTGTATGCCATATCTGATTAAACCGGCGCATGAGGATGATGGCGCACCGACGCCGACTTGCTTGAAAGGATGCCTGCCTACCCACAGCCGCAACTATGCCGATGACCGATATTACGGTATATATGCAATAAACACGTACCTGAATTATTGTTGATATCTTTATCTTTATATTCATACAAGCTTACCGACCAAAGCGTATTTATGCGCCGTTTTTAACTCCTCGATAACGCGTGGTCAGTTTAAGTCCAGCTTGGTCTTAAAAAATTCTATATTTTCCATAGGTGTGCCAATAGATTTTTGTTTGATTTTAATAACCAGTGGTCAGAAGATGGTTTCACCAGGTCTTAAGTATAGGAAACGTAAAGAGCACCCCTGGAAAATTATTCACTGCACAGCAATAAAAAGTGCTTTAAAACATAATGTCTGTAACCACGGAGACTATAGCGGATGCATAAATACTTGCTCTTTAGGTACTTAAAATATGTATATTATATTATTACGACATGCAAAAGTCCAAACGTATTTCAGAGCGTCAAAACGTGAGAAATTCAAAAAGTAAGAACGTCAGAACGTAACACCGTCAGAACGTCAGAACGTTATAAAGTAAGAACATCGGAACGTTAGAACGTAAGAACGTCATAACATCATAATGTCAGAACGTCCTAAAGTAAGAACATCAGAACGTTAGAACGTCAGAGCGTTAGAACATCAGAACGTTAGAACGTAAGAACGTCAGAACGTTAGAACGTCAGAACGTCAAAACGTTAGGACGTTAGAACGTTATAAAGTCAGAACGTAAGAACGTCAGAACGTCATAATGTCAGAACGTCAGAACGTCCTAAAGTAAGAACATCAGAACGTTAGAACGTCAGAGCGTTAGAACATCAGAACGTTAGAACGTTAGAACGTCAGAACGTCAGAACGTTAGGACGTCAATACGTTAGAACGTCAGAACGTCATAAAGTAAGAACATCAGAACTTCAGAACGTAACAACGTCAGAACGTCAAAACGTTAGGACGTTAGAACGTTATAAAGTCAGAACGTAAGAACGTCAGAACGTCATAATGTCAGAACGTCAGAACGTAACAACGTCAGAACGTCAAAACGTTAGGACGTTAGAACGTTATAAAGTCAGAACATCAGAACTTTAGAACGTGAAAAATTAAAATTTTCAGAAAGTCTGAAATTCCGAACGTCAGTCTTTATATATAGATAATGACCTTTCCAAAACAAAGCCTATACTATCCAGTACTTAAGTGCCGAGCGCGGATGCGCGAGGCTACCTTGTAATTTATAGTATCATTAAATTTTACTATATTAGTTTTTACGATTACAGTACAGCTCGTATGCATCGATTACATGTTTTTGTAATACTAGCGGTGGCTGCGAACCACATTATTGCACGAGCGCGAGCGCCAGTACCACTGGAAAATGGTATTGGGATTGTGGAATTGGAAAAGCGTGACGTACGCTTTCCGTGGCGTCAGACAAATTTTATGCTCTTGACGAAGACTTATCGCAGCACCTCGCGCTTCGCGCTCGGTGCAAATTACGGTAGTTTATACGTAAGGTCATACAGGTCGTACAGTAATTTATAGAACTTGTCGCTTGTCAAACGACAAAACTGGCTTTCCAATTCACATTTGCTTTATTTGTTCGCAAAATTCAGGTGAATCGTGGTATATGATCACCAAGTTCGATAAACGAATGGAATTGGTCGATGTACAGCAGACGGAACGCGATATGCAGCTGGAAATTATGACCAACGGATCGGTCAGCGTGGTTGTGGAGATGTTTCCGGATTTCAAGCTTTACAAAACTGGTAAAAAGTTCTTATTCTTAAACTTTTTTGGCAGACGACCTTTTTGTTTTAATGATAATTTGTAAATATTTTTGTATTCTCTAATATTTTAAGGGGTTTACGAGCACGATCCCGCATCAGGCGAGCGAACCGGCTTTCATGCTATGAAAGTCCTTGGCTGGGGCGTTGAATCCAACAAGCCGTACTGGTTGGTAGCTAATTCTTGGGGCACTGACTGGGGTGACAAGGGATTCGTCAAGATTCGCCGCGGGCGAAATGAAATGAGCATTGAATCCCGGGTGAGCGCTGGGATACCCAAGGTCTACAACCATACCGGACCGGTACGCACGTACAAAAACGTTATCGAGGCTCTGTACGCTGCTGGACAGAACATCGTCGGTGCCGTTAGTGCCACCGGCCGGGCGTACATTAATATGATGTATGGGTGCGGTTTGCGAAGTGTCGTGGCGGGTCTACAAGCGGGAACATCGGGAACGTCAGGGACCTCCGGGACATCCGGCACATCTGGAACCTCAGGGACTTCGGGAACATCAGGTGCGTCATGACCCTTAATAACCGGAATATAGTACCACAAAAGCAACAGTTTTTGAATTACGCTGTTGTATACGGCTGAAATTATGGACAACTGACCTTTTTACTATGCTGATTTTTTGCAACGGATTCTCGATTCTCATCATCAGCACTGTGAAATACATAGGCACATCCGGAACATCTGGTTCAGCACCACCTAGCAGCAAACCGTCCAACGCCAGCCCGACCAGTGGCCTGGCAAATGCACTCAACAACGTCGGTGTATTTGTACCGGATTTGACCGGTTTCATGTCGGTGGAAAACCTCAAGAGCTTAATGGAACAGAATGCAGCTGGCCTGGGCCTGGTTCTTCCCAACGGCAAACAGCTGCAGCTGAACATGACAGAGCTCACCCTGTGGTTCCGATCCACCGCTAAGAAAGCGGTCACCGATGCCTACAACGCGGCCAAAGACGAAGTGATTTCGGCAGTGTCTGGTGTGGCATCCAAGCCAGTGAGCGGTCTCATTGATGCCGGTGCAAGCTGGCTATTTGGCAACGATAAACCAAAAGGTCCCGGCAAACCCGACGACAAACCTGGCAAACCGGACGATAAGCCTAATAAGCCCGCTGGGAAACCAAGCCTTTTTGGAGGATTTTTCTAGCCAAAAGCTTGTTTCAGATCAAAACACTGAAAAGCCGATCTTCCAAACATGCAGATTTTACGCTTTATTTTCTCAGTTTATTGCTATATGCAGCACTTCTATGGTTGCGGTTCCATATCTAGTTAACTTGATTAATTAAAGTGTTCACCCACAAGAAGAAATGTTAGCGAACATCAGAATTTCGGTAACTGAACGGCAATCACTTCGCCTCTGTGAATTCTTGGAGGCATCCAACCAGAACGTATAAATGTCACCTTTTCCTTTTATGTGAGTGCTGCCTCTGGGTGTCAAGCAAAAACTGGCATTTGATTTCAACAAGAAGGCCGATTCCGGACTGATGTGGATTTTGCCAGCTTGGCCATGGCTCATCATTCGGCTAGCAGTATTCATTGTATCTCCGAATCTGCATTCATATAACCAAACACCGTTTAAACACGATTGAGTTCAAACGTAGTCTAGCTGAAACCAAATAGTTCAACTACACAAGGAAGGCTTCCACTGTGTCGCATATAAAACTGATCATTCTGGTGCCCAAAAAATACTTACAAGCATAAAAATACTTTCGAAGACTTACAAGCAGTAACGGGGAATCGCTTTTCCGACAACGGCAGCAACAACGGTTCCTGGAAAGAAAATGCCATGAGCAATTAAATGGCGAGCGGAATATGCAGGGACCACTCCATGCTCTAACCAACCTGAGTGGATGCCGACTCGCAGTCGGGTATTATACCGAAAGGTTACGTTTTCATACTCCTGCACCAATCGACACGCCATTGAGGCAATTTCCGTAATATGTTTTTCTCCATTTGGCTCCGGAAGACCGCTAGCCACCTGCTCAAAGATAACTCATCAAAATCTATTTTCTGTCAGCATTATCTTTGCAGGTTTTAAGCTTACCACGTAACAATCGCCTATAGTTTCCACTTTATACACGTCATACGTAGAGATCATGTTGTCAAAGTGCGAATATGCCGTATTGAGGAACGTCACAACGGCAAAGGGTGTGGCAGACGACGCAAAGTCACTGAATCCCAGCAAATCCCCAAAGTAAATAGTTGTTTGACTAAAATTGGTAGGCTGTACGTGTTCTTGTGCGCGTAACCGCTCCACCACCGATCTAAAAAAAACACATCCGGTAGGCGATGACGCAGTGCCGCACTTTTTACCTTCATCGCTCGTATTTGATTTACTTGGGCAACATTTCTTGCAGAAGAGCGTCACAGAGCTTTTGCTCACTGATGAGATCAGCCGTTCGCAGTTGCACCTTAATTTCCAGATCCGTTGCATACACTTGCAGACGGTTAAGGATCCGTCCGACAAGGGAATCCGACTGCTTCAAATCCATTATCTCACCAAGGGCTCTGTACAGCTTCTGTATGTTAGGACGCTTTTCAGGGACTTCATGCCAACATTGCTCGATCAAATCCTTCATGGAGTGGTCCATCATTCGGCTTTCAGTGCGCGGACGATAGGTTTCCGAATAATGGGACAACGCGGCTTTCTGATAAACGTCTGCAAATTAGACATCAGTGAATACCTTAACGGTAATTTTGGAACAGGTAATAGGTGACCTTTTGGTGTCAAGAACAGATCTGAATATGGAGGTTCAGCCATGAAGATTTCATTCAATATGATCCCCAACGAATACATATCACACTTTTGGTTGGGATAGCTTAAACCCCGCAAAACTTCGGGCGCTGTCCAAAAGATCTCTTGATCGTTCCCCAGATCAAACTTTAGGACAGTGACCTTGTGATTGAGCAATGATTTGACTTGAGCGTATGCCAGTTTAGCAATTTTTAAGGTAAAGTTTTTGCTTAGCAGGCAGGAGTAACTGGTCAAGAATCCATGGCTTTTGCGCGACGATTCATGGATGAATTTCATTCCCTGCGAAGATTCACAGAGTTTAGCGTCGTACCGGCTATGCGCTTACTGCTTTGAAGAATTTAAAATCGGACAGTTACCTTGAGGAGATCTTGAACGAAAGAACTTTTCAGTTCACTAACGGAATGTAATTGGGCGTAGTTGTCGTGAAGTGAATGCCGAGGACAGTAGTCGTCCAATAGCAACATGCAAGTTTTATCGTGATTGTAGCACATCCCGATGAAAGCGGTGACGTTCTCGCTGCTCATCAAGCTTAACTATAAATGCAAAGCAAGCTTTAGTGCGTGCGATAACGTGTGAGTGCGATAGCGGTCTAAAGCAGTTTTGTATTACAGATGTCAGCAGCTTGGATATTTGGCGAAAATGATGGAAATGATGATCCGGAGTCTGCAGCGGTTTGACCCACACTTGCTTTCCCATGTATGACATGTGGCCGTGATAGTGAACATTCTGAAGCAACAACATGAAGCCTGGAATACACTGCGTACTCCTTTATTCAGTACTCGTATCCATAGCATTGCGTATCTTACAGTAATTTCGGTTTCCTCTTGTAGCTGTATATCGGGGAAATTAGTGAGCGGATTCAAAATTTCTTCCAAAGAAGTCATATTGTTGGACGTTTGGCTGTACGACGCATGCAGAAGGTACTGGATATTCAGCTGCCACCGTCTCGCTGCTGCTGCCCTTCGCTGCACGTACCGACTGTAGATGATATTTGCGGTTTGATTTATCTTCGTAAATTGACATTCCTAGCCTTACTCACCTGTAGGCAAATCCGCCGATGCCAGCCAGAATGGCAATGGCCAGCGCCGTCACTCCAGCAACAAATGGTAATATGTCCAACTCTGGATAGTTTATGTCGATGAATTAACCACGTATCGGCACTAATTACTGGGAAATTAAATTACTTTTAATGCAACCTGCAGCTGCCCCGGTGTAGCCACAAAGCGGTTCATTTAGTGGCGGAGTATTGCGAGTAGTATTTGGCCAGTCAATAATGTCGTTCAGCGGGATGACGGATCTTGTAACTGAGACAAACTTCAGTACCGGCTGCAAAGAGGATCAAGATTTTCCAGATCGAATTTTCTCAGTGCGCAACAAGCCGTGGAAAAAAAACACTGCCCTGACCTTCCAGGATTGCGTTGATACAGCCCAGTCGCGGAGAAGGAGATCCATATACCGATTGCCTTGTTTAGAAAAGGTTACGTTACCGGACGGTAATTCGATCGTTCGGTTGTGAAATCGCTGGGCGAAACTTCGCCCATCGGTGATATCGGATAGGTCACCCTCCTGGATAGTTTCCTCCAGTATCTTAAGGCGCAGTCAAAGATTACGCAAATGTTGTGAAAAACGTTTCTGACACATCGTTTTGTAATCAAGATCACCTTCAAGAAGATCAGCATGCCTTCATAAGCCATCACTTGGGAGAAATTTATCTGCAACATTGACTCAGTTTCGTATTTCACTGCCGGCTGATTAAAGAAGAATTGTGTAATACTTCAAACGAACTGCTCGGAATATCGAATCCGTAGAAATCTTTGGACATATTTGCCCAAACGGGAAACCGCGGCGCGAAGAAGGTCTTCCGTTCCGACTCACTTTCGGCGAGAGTTATTAACATGATCGATCGCCAAGCGAATTCCAGATCCTTCATCCAGAAACAACAGCCCCATAGACACAATACGAAAGCACAGATAAACATTGTCTGTAATCTCAATTACTTACAGCATCTAGCGAATCACCTTGCTCCCACTGAAAATCCCCCCACGACCCATGAGTCATGTTGTCACTAGGATAAGGTTCAACAGCAATGACGACCTTTAGAAAATGAGAGATTTTTCAAGTCAAATTTCGCCTGCCGGATTCAAAATGTATTCTCAAGGTTCGGAATTAATTATAAGTAGCTTCGAAATCACTCATCGTGTTACTTACATATTCGCCGGATGCCATCATTCCTCGTTTAAACATTTCATGCTGCCTTCGAACAACACAGCTCGTAATAACGAGGTTGGTTAATTAGAGCATGGACCATCTACTCACCGCAATTAACCGTAGCCTCGCGGTGTTCCCGAAATATAACACAACTACAAATTTCAAATGTTTTTCAGCGTTATTATAAATTGCTGTAGCCAAACTAACTTCGACTGGTTTCTTGCAGTTTTTGCAGGAACCGGAAGTCGGTGGCATTTACTTCTTCTTCCGTGAGGATGTGTCCAGATATCTGGTTATCTGGCACATTACTGCGAACAGCATGCATTACTGAATTGTAGGCATCGCCGAACCATGGATTAACGTCTGCAGTGGCATCACGAATCATGTACACAGAGCGCCATTTAAACCGAGCAAGAATTTCCACTATAAAGCTGTTCAATCCGTCATACGCCAACATGGACGAGGTCACCCATGTTGGTGCGTAACCTTTTTCTTCAAGATCGGGATTCGCAGCTTCAATACTGTAGGGCACAAAAAAATAATGTTCATGAAACTAAACGTAACCAAAAGGACTCCTGTAAACGAATTTATGAAGTAGGAGTAGCGCGTTTGTACAGTAACCATAAGATCACTAAGATGACAAACCACGTAAACATCAGCACATTCCATTCTGCAACAAAACCCGAGAGGCTAAATCGCGTGCTTACAATGAGATAATTGTACTGTCAGCAAACAAAAACAACCATCCGCATAATTGCATTCTACTTTATCTAATAATGCTTACCTGCAGCCAGGCGGTTCAGTAAGACAGATTCGCTGCAACGTATAATACGAAAGGAAATCATGCTGCTGTGTAAAATTTGTGATACTGCAAAGCTATTTTCATTTTTTTACCTACGTACGTATAATTATTATGTAAAAACTTACTAGGAACCGCAACGCATTGCATAAATAATAATTATAACATTATATTATGTCAATCTGCTCGTAGCCTGGTGGTATTACGTTCGGCTTTTGAAGTGTATAGCACTATAGCTTGGGTTCGATTCCCAGATGAGTAACTTTTATCTCATAAAATCAAACCAAAAAAGTATAAAATTTTTAAAATACCAAAAATAAATTCCAATAGCCTTAAAAGTCTCCCAAGTGGAGTTTGGCTACTGTTGGTTCGATAATAATAATAATAATAAAAATAAAAAACTTATCTGTGTGCAGTAAAACTGTCGCATTCGGTGCAGGCAGTGTCCGATTATAAAAATAATTCGAAACCAGAAAATCACAGACTGCATTCATATCTGCACAAGTTTGAATCGATGGGTCACTCAAATAGCGATGCCGCACTGTGACATTTGGCCAAAATCTCTCGGAATAGTTGGCAAAGACATCGTTAAAAGGCAGCGCCACCCAAGGAAATGACACATTCATGTCCGTCGGGCTGTTTACAGTAAAGGTGACAATTTCGATAACAAAGTTACAATGAGCAGCTCCAAAGAACAACCAACACCACAGCCATTGAAACTTCATCTCTTGCCGGTAAATGTGATCGCACTATCATTTCCCAGCGTTTACCCCCAATAAGTGTACAGTTTGGTCGGGGATTTTGCATTTATAACGTTAGTTCAGCAAAGAAAGTTATGAACAACCGTCACTTACGAAACGATTCTCAGAATATTTTCATAAACAAACGTTCATCATTAACGGATTCTGCAGTAAACTTAGCAATGCATTTATGGAACCAAGCAAAAAACGGTGACAGTATAACAGATAATACACAGACCGCGAGGAGTGTATCCTGATATCAGATTTCCGCTACAGACGCCACAGCCCCTTACGATGCCATCAAGACCGGAAATTGTTCCCATGATCAAATATTTAGTAGCTGATATCAGGTTTACGGATTCCAAGTGACTATCCTGCGGCAATTGGTAACAAGTCACAGGCAGTGCCATCTAGCTGTCACTTATCAAAGCCCGCCTGCGTTACCTCATAGGCCGACGTTGACCACATTAACAGCTGCATTATACGTACTGGAGTACTGCTGCTCGTACTCTTTACTTAGCTGCATCTACGCTCCAGGCATGGCGGCATCTGGACCGTATGTACCAGTGTAACGTAACAATGCGTTGCCTGTACATGAAACATTACAATGCGTTCGGACGATAATACCGTCATCCGAGCTCATTGTCAGTATGGGATTTGCCGTTACACAGGAACATTTACAAATGAAATCTCATTAACTGTAAGATGCAAGTCAGAAGCGTTTGGACTCGCGCACTATTATGCTTACGTTAGAAGTATGCACATCACACAGCCAACACAAACACGCACTCTCAAACGCCTAATGTCGTAATTGCTATATTTCTACTTATATTGTTATTATTACCAACGCTTATATACGTCGGTACAGTAGCGAAAGATTTTTTGCTCGGAGAACAAGTACGGACGTACGTTTTGCAATTGCGTGAAAAAGTGTACTGTAATCACCTACGACTTATTGTAGCTAGGGCGTAAATCCCATAAACTCCTACGTAAATCGTGGTTTTAGGCTTACGCATGCATGGAGCAGCTTAACCATAAGCCGAAAAATGTTTTTGAATTAAGTACAATGCAAAATTTGTAATCCACACAGATTCACGGTAATTGGTAACTTTTGCATTTATGATATGTAATACCGTAGTCGGCCAACGCTGCCAAAGCCATAACGTAAAAGCTGCAGTCCGTCCTGTCGTGCAACACCTATCCGGATTATTACTGGACGTCAACTGGATTATTACTCTATAAGCAGTATGGCTTCGACGTTGATAATACTGATGCCATTCTCAAAGCAATCAGTCGAATTCTGTAACCTGCGCGCGTAATGTCTGCAAACTGCAGCTAAAAATGTCTTGATATCGTAACTTTCCTTCAGTTACGCACTGGAACTGATTTCGAATGTTTACCAAATTATTGGACACAGCTGATTAATACCGTACTTAGGACTGAAAATAAGCGCAGTCATGTTTAGCGAATGGGAATTTAATATGCCGGCTGATGACTGGGAGCCCACTGTAACGGTTGGACAACCGACCTTGCCAATTCGTACGGCGCACAAATTTGTTCAACGGAACGAGAGTAACATACTCTGTACATAGCGCTTCTTGGAAAAACATAGACAAAAATTTCTGGAAACCACCGATCTTTTTAATTTGATTTTAAAGCGTTTGCTGTTCCTGCCGTCATGATTTATGATTTTTTTTCAAAAGCATCCCTCATGTTGCTTTTCCTTATTAAAGTGGTACCACTTGCCAGCTGATTAGAATCGTGGCAAGTATCTAGCTTGTAAGTTACTGATATAAATTAGCTTTTGATTAAGTATACTTCCATTAGGGACTGTGTACATGCACTAAAGGCACCTTGCCGAAGTCGGATGGCATTGGTTGTACATAACTGAAACTGTCATAATTATACTGATTTCTCTTTGGAAGCATTCAGAGCTCTGTAACTGCTCATTAACGCAGACTACGGCAGCAACAACAACCACACGAAACGATTCGATTTTTATTTGGGCATTGGGTGAAGACACCAGCACCGGAACACGGGTTACCGGCGCAACCGGCCCCGCCGTCCTTGCTAAAACAACCCCCCGTCTCCTCGCCAAAGAGGGTGGGCGGGAGGGAAGAACGACTTGTTACATGTACACCACCTTTACTCCAACACAGCAGCAACTGAAATGCACTAACTGAAATGGACGATCACTAACAAATACAACATCCACAACCGAACTGCATTGCTGATGCAGCATCAGGATCTGCATCCCAAGACACACCATAGGGTTTTCTTGGCTGGACACTGGTCATCCAAGTCGTCCAGCCTTGCAATCACTTCCGCTGCGTTAACCGGAATTAGCTTTGCTAATTCTATTTTATACATAGCTTTTTGACTACGTATGCATCCAGTGTTCCCTACGGGTAGGTTAACGTACCACTGATATGTCTGAATGGCATTACTGTATCATGCCGTCAAGTGCGAATTGCAGTCTTTACAGTATATTCTCGTTTGTGCAAAGCATATACTAGGACATAATTTTTTTGTTCTGTACTACGACAATAATACATATGCTGTACAAAAACAGCTACAAAAGGTCACGTTTTTCAAGCCAGAACGTTGTCATTTCTCCTTTGCCTTTAACCAGAATAGAACCTCTAAGCACACATCGAAATGCTGTGTTATTCCTTATTAACTCCGTAGTCATGGGGCTGATATGAATGCGGTTTGGTTCGCCACACGACTCCATTCTGGATGCTGTGTTCACCGTGTCTCCAAACCTGCGAACGCTAATATAAATATACTTATCTCCTTTGTTTTTTGTTTGTTTTTGTCAACTTACAGGCAATAGCGTGGACGCTGTAGACCCACCACGCTAGCAATACAAGGACCTTCTAAAAGGTTACCGATAAGTTGTTACTAAGAAAACAAACCAATCCTAGAGTATCACGTTTCTTGCCAGTATGTATTCCAATCCGAATAGCCATTGATTCGTCAAAACTTCGTAATTTAGTGCTGAAGACTTGCAAAAAGGTGACAGCTGTGTAGCAAATCTCCGCTGCATGTGTGATGCCATTCCTCACTGGCAAGCCGCTCACAATCTGAAAAACAAATACTGCTGATAACTCATTCAGCTTGCCTCCATTACTTCTTTTGTTATGTTTAGTGCTGGTACTTACGAAGTAAATATCGCCTATCGTTTCAACTTTGTAAACGTCAAAATCACATATTATTTTATCCGAAAGGCCGTGCACTGTATTCAGGAACTCGATGACTTGGTACGGCGTTACGGATGCGACAAATTGTACGAATCCAACAATATCGCTGAACATTATCGTTACGGAGTCGAAAGGTTCGGGTAGTATTTTCTCGTGTTTACGCAACGCTTCCACTACGGCTCTGAAATTACAAGAATGTCATGTATATTTCCATTTCTGATTCTACTTTAAATCATGTACTTACGCTGGTAGTATATGCAGTAGAATCTCATCGCATTTGCTTCGTTCCAGAAGTAATTCCTGAGTTTTTAAACCGACCAGATGTTCCAGTTCCATAGAATACTTAGCTAAACGTTGCAGTAATCTCTCCATAACTGTGACTTTCTTCCGTTTAGGGGAAAATGCTTGTTTTAATTTTTTAACCGTCGGACGACGCGTTGCGTCGCTATCAAAGCAAGACAGAAGAACTGCTCCGTACTTCAGATTTTCTTTTGGTGGAAGATTAGCTGAAATAAAATTACAAATTTTACTGTAATTTGATGGGCATACCAGGAGTAAATTGTAAACGTTTGCCTGCTTTACCAACTAAAGTAATTAAATGCTCTCTGTCGCTTTTAAGGACAACACGTTCCGTAAAAATTTCGGTGCAAATTGCTCCAGCGGCGTAAATGTCATTCGGTCTGCGATCAGTAATTTGGACTCTTGTTTCGCCGCTCTCAGGAAATGTAAAAAGGTCACCAAGCAAGTGAGTGCCGCGATTCAGGCCGGTGTATTGCAATAATCGGTCACATCCAAGACCACAAATTTTCAATCCAAAATGATTAGTAATGCCACACAAATAAGAACACAAGGATCCATGGAATTTAATCGTCGGATGGGCGTGGATAGCAGCAACACCCTGCAGTTCTGAGCGTAATCAAAATATAAACCACATGATTTGTAGCAACATCAGTTACCTGCAATAGATTCATAATTAGAGACAGTTTAAATTCGTCATCTAAAGGAATCTGCGGGGCATCAAGAAGTTTCCTTAAATTTGCTCGGTGGCACTTTTCGTATATAATGCTGAAAGTGGATGGGGCCAGCGTAATTCCAAAGAAGCGAACTACACTGGGAGAGTCCATTGTGAGCAGCTACAACGTTGTTTGTTTCGTTATTGATAGGTTAAAATTCATTAACTCGCAGACGCAAAGTCACACACACTGTCCACAAACTCTATGCATTTCCTTCTATTAATGGAATTGCGAAGAGATTGCTCGTTAATGGAAGAATCGTAAGATACGGTCATCGCAAAATAGATCTGATTGTGGAGCATGACTTTTCCATAGAACGGTCCATTATTCTGAAAATATGCGATGAAACCGTTGTTATTAATCTACTCCAGTTTTAAACTGGAAGGATAAAATGACGCAGCCGTTTGATCATCATCGATAGCCATGACCGATAAACAACGCAAAATAATGATTACCGATAATGATTTGTTATTGATTTGGACCTGCGTTCCGGGCGAAAATTCCCATGATATACTTCGCAGATGCAGTTCAGAGTAAATTTTCCTAATATAAAAACGTTAAACAGTAAATTTCTCACTAGTTTACACGTACTCTGTACGTTTACACGTATAGAAGTATCAGCTGCATATTAAAAACATAATAGCATCCGAAAAATGGCATAACTGTCACGAGGATCATTATCTGGCGTACCTTGCAATCATAAAAACAGCAACAAGGAGAACAATAATCACCGCTAATGCGATTGTACTTGATTGTACAATCAATCTGGTTTGGTTCCCTGAAGAAGATGCGTCGTGAATCAGTACACGTGATTGGATACAGAAAATGTCAATTTACTGCTACCTAAATTAATGGCGCATATGCCGGTTAACCCGTTGAATCCACACAAGGGTACATCCAGTGGCAGCGTTTTCCCGAACCAAGTAATAGGACCCAGCTCTGACATCTGTCCCGGCGCACTGAGGTTTTGTTGAAGAAAAGCCTGTATATGAGAAAAGCATTTCGAAATACACTTTAGGGATTATTCATTTAATAAATTCGCAAAACATGGAATAAAAGCACGATAAGAAGGACTATAACAGGTAAAATTACCCTGATCTTTACCGTAAACAGTCCAGATGTAAGGTTCATCTGTCGAATTTCCAATTGGATTTGCCGTTCTCCAGTAAGATCGAAGGTTATGGATCCAACTGGCGTGCTAAGCGTCTTGCCCCAGAACCATTTGGCAAGGTCTCCCGTCTGCGCTTTGTCAGCCAGTGAATATTTTTCCAGAGCCAGTTGTTCTACAAGCTGTAAGAATGTCTAGGTTAATAACCGCGACCGCGAGCTAACGCGCGTAATACGAGTAGTTAACGACCGCGAGTACAGCAATCAAAGTGCAACAAACATCTAACACTTTTATTGAAAATACAGCACTAAATGATCCCTAACGTAATATGCTAACCTGTCCTAACAGGTACATACAGGCATACTGGGTGTAAATGTGTGGAGTCGGCTGGAAAGATAAAAAACTGTGCTAATGGCTCCCAGTACAGCTGGAAAACGGTAAAACAAGTATACCAGTTCGTTCGCTTGGTACGTGTAGTTGTAATATTCTGCTGACCGTCGTGACAACTCCGTTCGCATCAGCATTCGCGTGTATTCGGCGTCAGGCCCGGATGAAGTCGCCGTAATAACGAATAAAGACCGGTAAGATTGGAAGCTAATCTAAAAATATTTCGATTAGCTGTTCTGGATTGATAGACCGATAAGACAGGACACCGATTCAAAATCTTTTTTATTACTTGTATCGCTAGAATTTAGATCTAGAATTAGAAGCAACAGATCGCACCCAAATGTTCGTGTACCGCATCAAACGTGTCGTTGTGTTTCCATGTAGTATCTCCAAACAAAGGCGTTGCATATTCAAAAGGTGATAGCGACATATAGGCCTATATGAAAGCATAAGTTTTCGGATCGTTTTAATCAAGAGGCGAATCAGATTATACATATACGTACTTACAGCATAACGGTAGGACGCAAACAATAAATAATCTGCCTCATAATTATTTCTTTCGAAAAATACAAGTACTAAAATAATTGCTTACTATTTAAAATATGCATACAATTTTGATACATGTACTTACATAATCACCTGTTGTCATGTTGCGAAAATGTGCCGCAATCTGTAATAAAGAGACCGCTTTGCCTTGTACTCCAGTGCGAAATGCTAACAAAATCCCTTTAATATGTCTTCACCATAAATTTTCGAAGATTGTCGGCATGGCCCCAAAATGTAACAACTGCAAGGAAGGGGCAGCATCAGTGTGTGCAGATATGAATTTCCGTTATATTGCTTACTCCGAGCTACTTGCTGGATTTCGGATAGCACTGCTGAGAAAGTGTCATCCTTAGCGCTGTCCACAGTTTTCGTGTACACTGTAAAGCCATTGGTCTCTTTCAATGTCTTAGCTAGCAGAAAACTGCCAGCCGCTGCAATGGCCGCACTTTTCCCTACTTTGTCGTACACGATATACACGGTTTTCCAGTCGTATTTAGCCAGAAAGGTCACAAAAGCGGCAATAATCTGCCGCATCATGACGGGGCCGGCCTGAATGACATTGGGGTATGCGGTCTTATCACGCAGTGCAATATCGTTAAATGCTCTAAATAACCATTAAGGTGTGCTTTCAGAGAAAAACATCACAATTATTTCACATGAGAGCGAGATCGATTTACCCTATTACGGCCAGCTGATTCCAACCTGTAATAATTTGTAACGCGTGAAAAGACACAACTAAATCAAGCAAAGGTTTGGCGACAGACTATTCTACTTCGCAGCTCCACGGAGCTGTTTACTGCACTTTAATTCGTTTATATTGCAAGTTCATTGGTTGTAATCAATCTTTCATGCCTGCAGTTAATTTGGCCACCGAGATCGCTTCCCAGGAACATCCTAGAACATAATTATTAGCAAACTGTATTGCAGCCGCTTTTGTGGACTGAATTTATGCATGAGAACGATGCTATTGAAGAAATTATCGCGCTTGACGGCTTCCCCATTCCGAGTTGGAAAGGGCAAGCAGAAAGATATACCTGAATACTGTACGAACACGTAATATACCCCTGGCGTGAATAATTTTGTTATCTACCTTTAAAAATATTACACTACTGTACTAAATACCTAATTCTTGATACAATTGTCGATGTACATAACAACCCATGCAAATTTTCTTGCTTTAGTCCAAGTACTGTAGGCTTCACCAGCAAAAAAAAACTTTTTTCGCAGTTGTGAGTGGAAGTATGATCTTTCATTTCCTACTGTATGCGACTAATGCGACACGGTAAAATCTTTGCAACATTTGCCTAGTACTGTTTAACAGGCCTAAAACTCCGACGTATCAGACAATTCATAAAAACTATACAAAACTAACACGAAAATGTTGAAATACCTGTTAGCAAAATAACAGACAAAAAGCTTTCGAAAAACAAAGCATATTATGATTCCACACATACCAGGAAAAAAGAAGACGGTCACATTGGCATTACGGTTACGGGAATAATAGTACTCCGACACCAGGAAATCGATGCCAGTAACCGCTTCGTCACAGGTGCTGAATGAGCGGTTGTACAGATACACTAAGCCAATGTCCAGTATTTTCGAATAATTTCTTTGTATCTCTTCCAACCCGATATCGATGGCTGGAGCAGTTAGCGGCATACTCGTCAAACTCGCCATATTGATCATTCCCGGGGAAATTATTTCCACACTTAATTTTTGAGCCATCGCCAACTGAGCCTTCTGCTTTCCAGCAAATAGGCAGAGGAACAGCACGAAGAAAATAATACAAAATACGCTGTACATTGTGCAGTTATTACCCAAAAAGTCTATCAATGAAAAGGATTAAAAACGAACGGTTCATCCATTTAGATAGAAAGAGCCTTCTCCTCACGTATCTATAATATTTTGATATTCTGATAGAAAGTGACTGGCTACCACCATATTACACTATGCAGATTTTAATCGATGATGGATCCTGTGAGTAAAAGTACTATGGGAGGGAAACTTGATACGAAATCTTCGATTGTATGCAGATAAATATTATAACGATTATAATAAAACCCTGGGATTTTCCGATGTATTGACCGTACTGTAATGCTCTGTCGGTGTGAACATCGCTTCTACGATCCGACATACTCTGTAGCTACCTAGCTGCGGATATTTCTGCTGTTCACGAATCACTTCGATACAGTAAAACAGCGTCAACGTTTATATGAAGATACTCGATTTGTCGATCAAATCTGTCATTAATTACTTCCGGTACTAGGCCATCCGTGTACTTTGGCTGACGCAACGAGAATATTCTCCCACGTTTTCTTGTCTCTTGTATTCACGCAGCACACTTGCTTATTCCAAGGTTGCATAGTAAGGAGTTGCCTAGTTAGAGCAGCAGACCCATAGCATGGTAACTGGTTTCGCTACATATGCAGGCAACATACGGTATCCTGACTATTTCCACATGATTAAGATTTATCTTCCTGATTAATTAACGGTAAATTTTATCTTTGGAGTAGCGTGCCCGCGTTTGCATTTTGGACTATCTTATGGCCGTGCCTATTAAAGTGGTATTCACGGTATATGCTTGCAGTACGGTCAGTAAAATTCGAAAATCAGGCAGATTTACCGGTGTTAGCTTAGCCTTGTTACCTCGACTATGTAGTTCAGTTACCATCACATACTGTCCATTACTGCCTCTGTTTACATGTTCAGTATGACGATAGCTGGAACTGACTATACCCGGTTCTATTCGAGAAAAAAGCGCTCATGTTTTCTACATCCAAAAGATGTCATTAGGATGGGTGTTATTTGAGTTTCAAAATGCCATAATATAGCTCCATAGACCATGTCTTTTAGACGTAAAAATGTATATGAAAACGGGCTCCATAAGTATACTGAAACATGCCGCTCTAAAGACGGCGTGTTGTGCTCCGCCGATGTCTCAAGCAGGTCAAAAAATTGCTTGCCGTAGAACCGGGATAATGGCTACGAAAGCACCTGTAGAGTAAATAAATTTGCAGTTAACCTCGATACTACTTTAGCCTGGAAAAATGTAATTAAAAATTTTGCGGTTCCGGAAAGACAAAACTCTCCAGTAATTCTCTAAAACTTTATCTATAGAGGTGGCCAGTCAGCGACCGGACGCAAACTCCAGGGCACAAAGGCAGCATCTGATCCATCGATGCATCAGACGTAAAAATAGGAATGTATTATCAGCGAAAGGTTCAATTAAAATGACTTACTTGTAGGCTATAGCAAATAGAAGCTGTTAAATTTCTGAAGGATTGGTGTGTCAGAGGTTTTGCCGTAGTCGCCGTGAATTATTGATTTTTAATTAAAAGGTTATTTTGCCAAAAAACTCCATGTACATAATTTGTAAGAGTACTTTCAATTTACTAGTTAGTAGTGCTCAGCCGTAAGTTTAAGTGATCACACAAATCTAGAAAGACAAATCAGAACGATATGCTTTGCAACTTTAAGATAGGATTTTGACGTGCAATTTTTTTATGAAAACACAAAGCTTGTTCACTAACTATCCAAAAAGCTTAAATGCCATTCCAACCAGAATGTGAACATCTCGCCCTTTCCTTTAATCACAGTATGACCGCGCGGCTGTAGAACAAATTTGGCGGCAGAACCAATAAGAGCAGCCGTCTGGCTGCTGATGTGAATTCGACCAGCCTCACCGTGGCTTTCCATTCTGCTGGCCGTGTTCATGGTATCACCAAATCTGCCGAAAATCAACAACGTTTTGTCTACGGACCGCGGAGTCCACCATAATAAAATCAGATAAAAAGCTGTATACTCACAAACAATAACGTGGAGCTTTGGTCCCAACAATCCCCGCCGCAAGAGGTCCTGCAAACGTTAGAAAGATGACTTTGAATAACTTTTCCAGATTAAAACGGTGGCTGTCCTACCCGTGTGTATGCCTATCCGTAAATCGGTTTCTCCACGGAAGATTGACTTGTAGTAGACCTTCATCAAAAAACAAGCCATGGCGACTATTTCCAGTGCATGGTTGTCACCGTTCTTGATCGGCAGTCCACTGGCCACCTACAAAAATACAGCAGCGTTTTTGTTCTGAAAGCAGAACTAAGTACTGCACTGTATATTCCTACCACATAAGAATCGTTTATGGTCTCCACTTTGTATACATCGAACGACGGAATAATTTGATCAAACGCAGCATACGTACTACCCAAAAAACTTATGACTTCGTAGGGCGTGGCTGTGTTGACAATCTCGGCGAATCCGATGATATCGCTGAAGTAGACTGTCACCTAAAGGCAAATCGCCTCAACAGCTTTATTAACGCATATTTTGGTGGTCACTACAAACCTGCTCAAACATTTCTGGCTTGATGTATTCTCGCATCCTCAGTCTTTGGACGAATGATCTAGAAAGTATTGCAAGAGATTGTAAGGGGGAAGATAGTACGGCATACGATGTCTTACTTGGGAAAGACTTCAGCTAATAAGGAATCGCTTTCTCTCTGTTCACGTTGAAGCTCCAGTGTGCGCTCGTACACCCTGACCTCCAGATCTTCAGAATATGTCTCCAGGCGTTTCAACATCTTATCCACTAATTTATCCCGACCAGATATGATGAGTTTACGAAAAATACTAGTCTGAGCTTGCTGTATGGTTGGTCGACTTGTTGGTTTTTCGTGCCAGCAGTTTTGAAGCACCGGAATAAGGTCATCGGGCACATGAGAATGATCAATAAACGGCCGGCAAGAAATATTTTTGGCAACAGTAATCTGTTCGTATAAATCTGCAAGCACAAACTCTTGTTTCCTGAATCTCAGTTAGACATGTGAAATACTCGTACCTTCAGGAGGCTGATTATACAAAAGCGTTCCCATGTAAATTTCGGCAATAATTATGGCCATTGAATAGATATCGCTCTTTTGCGTCGGCTCAGCTTTTCCGGCTTGGAGTATACGCTCTGGTGCAGTCCAAAATAGGTCCGCAAATTTGAAATTCCTTGATTTCTGTGCGCCGCTGAGAATCTTAGTGACCTTGTGTTGGCATACTTTAGCAATTTTCAGGATAAACCGCCCATCAATAAGGCAGCAAGAACTGGTTAAAAATCCATGCATCTTTACGGTCGCCTCGTGAAGAAAACGCAATCCCTAAAAATTATTTATCGCTTATGTAATGACATGATGATGCGATGACATATGTTAAATTTGCTTACAAATATTATATCCTGGACGAATGACTTTTTCAGTTCCGGATCAGGTTTTTGCGTGGACAGCATGTCGTGTAAAGAGCCGCGCTTGCAATACTCATCCAGAAAAAGCATGGAGACACCGTCATAGGCTGTACAAATTCCAATAAAAGTGTTTACATTTTGATGGTACAGCCCAATCAGCTGCAAGGCAAAACCTGATTACCAATCGCACGATGTAATACCCGACTTATTATGCAACGCGAAATGACCTGCGCTAATATCTTCGTAGCGGATTTTGGTAGTTCATCCAGAGGGTACATGCACGGTATCTCTTTCGCCCAAACCTGCCGATCGTTGTAACTCATCTCTCCATGAGGAAAATGACCTTTATGATCAATCTGAATTCATGCAAATTTATTCCACGATGTACTTGCATTTAAGCAATTAGCTTTATTCGAAAACACTAAAACTTTTCCAACCGTAAACACAGATATGTCCGATTTCCGTTCCCCAAGTGGCAGTGGAAGGCTAGGCTTCTTATCATGCATATGGCGACGCCGTAAGCGTAATGACCCGGCCGAGCCGTCGCTCACGATTAGGCTGTGAAAATCTGGGCATTTCAAGTTTGCGCGGTTGATCTCCCATCGCCTGGACGTCAGCTCTTTCTTGGTCTGCCGGCATTTCCTAGTTAAAAAGAATTTAGATGATTGAAAAGGGCTAATGATTTGTTCGATAAATAAACATACCTGAACGCAGCTCCGAAACCGAGAAGAAGAAACAGAAGCGCGCAAACCGTAGCTACCACAGTGGTGTACAATTGGTTGTTGCCTAAACAAATTGTTGAAAATTCTGGTAAATATTATTTACTATGTATAACAAAAAAACTGCTATGGTTATGACTTAGGGCCACCTATAACGAGAAATATAACCGTTAAATAAACAAACAATTAACTGTAAGTGAAATTAAACTGATTCAGTTATGGTTAACTGACCATGTGATAGTATCTGTACAACTTACATACAAGTATCTGTACATATGATCATAGCAGCTTTATAAAATAATATGAACTTACTAAGAGCACATAAACCGCCGCTAAATCCGCACACTGGTGCATCGGGTGGCGGCGTATCTCGATACGGCCAGTCAATGGGACCCAATGATTGAAGCGCATTGGTCAGCGAATCGTAAAGAAGTACAGGCTAAAACACCGGCATACACATAATTATATCTGGTCGATTTAGGGAGGACAAGAATGCTCAGTATGATCGACACACACCTCTAGGCGACCGGTTGTGGTGTTGTAGTCTCGAAGTACAAGATTAACACGCCGACTTCCATCTTCACTGAACCTAACTGGTCCGGTAACTACATCGACCTTTCGATTGTGAAACCTTTCGGCAAATTCCGTGCCATTGCTCCAGTTTCGTAGAGGCTGTTCCACGATGGCCTCTCGCAGAACCTTTTTCGCACAGAATTTTGATGATGACCGTTCTGTGAATTTGCGACATCTACAAACCTTTGAGAAGATCGACATGGCTTCGTAAGCCGAAAGTTGAGAAAAATTTATCTGAAAAACAGCTTCACCTGATTACATTTATAGTATATAGTATATTTAATTTAGCTGTTCAGCCAGTATTTTACGCTTTCATCGTCTGGAATGTCAAAGCCATAGACTTCTTTCGCACGGGCTTTCCATACGGGAAATCGAGGGGCAAGAATCTGCAGTCGACCGGTTTCTGTTTCGGCCAAAGTAATCACTAATACTGAACGCCATGTTTCCTCAAGTATCTAAAAATAAAAAGCGGTGGATCATAAAAATACAGAAGGCCAAAATACGCAGGAATAACTCACTTCATCGAGGTCATCATTAAATTTCCATGAGTAATTTCCCCACGAAGGGTGTGGATAAGGTTCTACCGTAATATAAACCTGCAACAATGTAGGACTGGAGGGATATATGTTACTGTGGCTGGTCAATTTAAGCGGGTCTTACAAATTCACCATTAGCCATGTTTGACTTGGTTGATTCGGCCTAGAAACGACGAATTGAATTCGTATGTGAATTAGTTTCACCGCACACCGTGCACTCCAAGTTAAAAACTTGCCAGAATTCTGCGGAAGTTTTCAGTTGTTCCAAAAAATATTATGACTGCAATGACCGTTCAACACTTGTACAATTGTCTGTAAATACAACTTGTAAAACGTACATACTGCGACAAAGTTGCTTGGCTTCCATTAGAAAGTCCATATTGGTACTGTTGTCTGGCCTTCGCTCGTCCAGAAACGTTCGTCGATAAATCTGACAATCGCGAATATGGTTTTCGATGCTGGAAGCGACAGTCTGAGAAGCGCCAATAAACCACTGATTAGAGAACTCTGTCCGGTCTAGCAGCAAGAGCACCGATTTCCATTGGTACGTCTCGAATATTTTGGCGACAAACTGTTCCAGAGCGCTTAGCGATAGTAATGACGATGTAATCCAGGTGGATGCAAATCCATGCGTTTGCGTCCATACATCCGTAGCGACTGTGCTGTAAAATGTAAAAAATTGAAATGTGCGTACGTCAAGAAGTAGACGGTGAAAAATAATGTAAAATTTTATTTTGAACTTAATATGCATGCAGAATACGCCATTTTTCGCGCGGTTACGGTATTGTACCAATCAAAATAATTATTACTACTGAAAATTTTACAGTTACAGGTTGAATTACTTTACTGCGCATACACTACTCTTCTTTACGTTAGAGAAGCTATACGATGAATAGTACGTGCTTAAATAATACAGTCGGTGACTTCTACAATAGCCTGAGAAAATGATGCAGATAAATGTGCATAATGCGCGTTCGTCACAATTAAATGAATATTCGTATCATGTATGCAAACAACTTTGAACCTTGTATAGTGCAGGATATTCCACCCTAGAAAAAAAAACAAAAGCATCCAATAAATACTTCATTCTACGGTTCCATAATCGCTCGATTACCAGTAATATGATATCGGCTTACCTGCTGCCAAAGCATTGAGCTCGATACTTTCGGTACAACCTGTACACGCAAAACAAAGCACATTTATATACAAGGTGGGGTTTGAAATATAATAAGTTCTGCTCGAGACTTCGAATATTAATAATAAAAAAATATTCAACATAAAGGATTTGCGCCTTTTGATAGTCTTGCAATCTTACCGGAATATAACAGCACTGTCACGTTCGGTATCATTTGGCGTTGATAATATCTTTGCGATACGAGAAAACTCGCTTCTGCCGTCATATCGGAGCAGTCTTCAAATAAGGGATCCGTAAGGTAGGTTTGGGTAATTACAAAATTTTCAGGAAATTCACTTCGGATATTATCCAGTGCGTCGTCGTACATGAGCGCAACCCATGGCCAGGATATGCTCATCTTAATGCTACTGATTGCCGTAAAGGTGATAATCTCCACGGAAAAGGTTCGATTTTTTGCGAGACATACACGCGCACGCAGCATAACGCACATTATTATTATGAGCAGCTGACATTTGATCACCGACATAATTCACAACTGCATCGTTTCAGCCACGCAAAAGGTCCCAGAAAGGTCACGGAGAGGGCGTTGACTGACCAATAAGGTAACTTCGAGAAAGATGAAGAAACTTGGTTCTGTCAGAAACCGGAAACCAGCGAGAACATTTTAAAATGGCAAATTCTGTCGATTCTGCACTGCGTATAATCCGTATCAGCAAACACCCCACACATCAGCGTTATCCATGTAACGTTATCCATGTAACGACCACGCATTTATTACTGAGTTTTTCTGGCTTTGTTTCATAACCTTCACAAGAATGAGCTGCCTATATTTACTGCTAACGGTAGCACGACAGAATTCGCTGTGGCGCATGATCTGTGAGTTTTGTGTGGTCGATCCTAGCCTTTAGGGAATATTAATCGCGCTGTGCGATAGGTTTTTTAGCCGACCGCAATATCCGGTCAAGTAATTGAGAACAGGCGTTTTCCCAGCTTGACTGCTGTTTACATTTAAGGACAATGCAAACAGAGTACTGTGATAATGAAGGACTAACTTATATCACGATGACAGCTGATTAAATATAACCTAAACTACGGTAAGAATCGTACCACCTATTTTTCCCGAAGTAGAACATTATTTGTTCAATGTTCATTCATCGTCATTCCTGGAAGCACGCTCCCAAGTTTGACTGTTCTTTTAAAGTGCATTTACGGATTTCCCGATGAGTTGACTTCCGAGTGTGCGTCATAACAGATGCACGCTCCTCTTCATTAAAGGTACAACTTACAGTGTGCATACTGGCTTGTGATTGCGTGACTTTAACTCCGCCCTAAATGTGTGCATATATAATACCAGTCACCAACTTTTTGGTGAAAACATGTGTACAGGGACATGTATAATACGCAGACGCTTTTCTTGCTAAAAATGTTAAAAGTACACAAAAGTGAATTGAAAGACCTAACAAAATTCCACCGGACAGCAGTTTACCAAGAACACACTTTTTGAAGATGAATTCAATTATCAGATGAAACGTTCCTTGTTGATGTCACGTTTTCCATCTCTTTACGCATGCTCGCTTCTAATGCACCGCCACGTATTACATTACAGATACAGCGTCCCAGTTAGCCTAAAATGCCAATTAAAGCGCAAGATAAGCTGCATATCCGTCACGGCAGTGTCTTCCCAACCCGAAATCTAACACTCACCAGATCGATAACATTAAATTAGGCAGTAGCCATTAATGCGTAAACAGTATACTATCCTTGTATTGTACCTCTAGGTTCTAAAAACATGTTTGCAATACCATGTGTACCGCATTTGTAAATTGCACTCTGGTTCCTTTGACGGTGCATTTATTACACGGAATCCTTTTGACCAGGAAGACAAGGGATAAATCGTAAACTTTAAATGTGTCATTCAACGTGATATTGTGCATTATTGACGTTTACTATATACCCAGCGTTTACTTGCATCCGGAATCGGTAATGCGGAGGAGAAAGCATCTGGATCGCCACGTCGAGCATATAAAATTGCATATTCCAGAAAAAAATGCAAGGATCGGTACCGATGAAATGCATTTTGAATGTGTTGTCGCAATAATGTCATGATCAGTACGGTGTTAACTGTCAGTCTCGTCTGCAGTTTTGCACAAAATGTCTTGCGCAGCTCCCTCTTATACGAATTTCAGTACACCACTCAATGTTTCAAACACCACTAATCTTCATATTGGGGACGTGGTCATACAGTCATCTACCGCATGGATAGTCATCTTTTTCATCCTTTGCATCAGCGCCAGTACGGTCAACTTCGTTCTGGGATTCAGTGTGCTTAACCGGAAGCAGACTCGAAAGGGCGCCAACATCTTGGTAGCCATAATACTCCTAATGCAATCATTCGCTTCCGTAGTTGCGTATCCTGCGTATGCCCTACCGTTATATGGAGGACTACTTGGTTGTTGGCGAGCGCCAGCCGCCTACTGCAACGTTGTAATGGTTATATTTTTGTCGCTGTTTGGCATCATAATTTGGCTAGAAACAATTCTGGCCATAAATCGCTTGTGTGCCGTTGTTTTTCCGCACGAATATCGCACATGGTATAGTGCAAAATTTCTTACATTAATCACGTCCTTGGCAATTTTTTTCGGGACGGTTTGGAGCATTCCGCCGGTTTTTGGTGTATCGGGTGGCTATTTTCGAAATCGTCTGGGAGTGTGTAGTTTTGCGCAAATCAACCTTGCGGGAGTAATGGTGACAGCGGTGGGCACCTACATTCCCATGTCCATCTCCGGATTGTGTTACATTGTTTTGGGAACGAAAGTCTTATTTAATCAGCTAAAGTGTTTGTTATATGCCCAACCTTCGGTAAGGTCATCGACCAACATGACAAGAAAGCGCCAAGCCTTTGCACTCGTGACCTTTGTCCAATATTTTATTGATGCGGCTGGATTTCTCACCATACCCGTGTTTGTGGCGTCCATGCCGGAAGTGTACAATCGATCACCAGAAATAACAGTCTGGCTGAGATTTTCATATACATGCGGATTTCTCATCATTCCGGTACGAGTGCCTCTTAACAATCGGCTTCCTTCACAGACCGGTTACGTAGTGTTATTGTTTAAAGGTCCAACTTAGCGATGCAGCTAGGTGGTTTTACATTCGATTGCCTTAACTGGGGTGGTGTTTTATTGCTGAATTTTGTTGCAGGTCATCCTACTGACAATAAGCCCACAATACCGGCAAGCTGTAGCGCTGGCTTTGCGACAGTGCATCCGGAGAGGAATTACATGCAGACGAAAACCCGTTTCTCCAGAAAAACATCCACCCGCTACTTCGGAAAACCCCACCGCTTCTTGACGGGCAACAATTGTTTTTAGTGAAATACATTCCCAACTAGTTGTGGTTGTATTAACCCTAATGCCCGGCTCCTGAGACCTTAGACGCGCTTAATAATTTCAAATTTTGCAAAGTAAACTGGCAACACGTTGAATGGCACAACAATTGTTTGAAAACGAACCATCATTCTAAACGGTCTGTTCCTGAGAGGTGCTCAGTGCTTGAGTGGTTCGTGATTTTCCGCCTGATTATTGTCACAAGTTTACATTCATAAATCCGAGCACCGATTTAATTAAGAATTTAATATTTATTTGACGGCGATGTTGTGCCGGTTGTAGCACTAGCGTTGGCTACTTGCTCGTAGCCGGTTATGTGCTTTTGCATACATTCCGTGGGTGCAACAAAAGTACACAGAGGTTTGCTAGCCGTGTGCAGAATCAGCGCTACGTCATTGGCAGCATTGCAACCATATTTGTTAAAAAACGAATTCTCCAACGCATCCAGTGCATCTTTATCGGCCTGGCTCATCTGCAGTGGATTGGGACGAATACTGTGCACCACGACCGGCGCATCGCAGATCCCCGTCTGCAGATTGGGCGCTCCGCATCCGTAATAGAGGACCGATGTCTGATCGGAATGTAGGGTCATCAGGGTGAAGGGCTCTAAAGAACGTAGAAAATATCCGGTTAAATGTAACGAAAGCGCGTACACACCGCTTACGTGGTGCTCCAGCCGCCGTGTTCGGTATAATCAGTCCGGTTAGCAGTCCGCTCTGTCCGATCGTCCCCACGAAGAAGCCGTACACGCAGTCCGTGGAATTGAGACTGTCGTAGTTAACGTACTCGATCCAGTAGGTGTGCGCTGAATCATTGACCAGTGGCGAGGTGGACGGTCCTACGTCGTGGTATGTCACCTGTTGGTTGACCGGGATCGCTTCCGGTGAGAAAATTCTCCGATACACCCAATACAGTCCGGCATTCTGACAACGATCGCAAACGCGTCATTCTATCAGAAATCGTTACTACATTTGCTGCATTGTCCAAGCATGTCGAAAAATTAGATACCGTACATTACACTACATGATGATTATTACTGCATTCTATGAGATGATTATTACTGCATTCTATATAATCACATTCTTATGATTGTTACTGCATTCTATATTCTGCATTCTTGCATGATGATTATTACTGCATTTTATTAGTTATAGTGAGGCGTGGAAGCTCTCAGTTGTATACATACCTCCTCAGTAAGACGCTTGAGCTTATAAAACGAACGGCAAAGCGTTTCGAAATTTACGCCGCGAAAAGGCTTCTGCCATGATGCGGCAGTTTTTGACCGCCCGCGCGCATCCATTAATTTTTAAAGTCGCACATGATATGTAACGATCGTTATCGAGATTGTTTTGGTCAGCTGCTTACCAATGTCGGGTCAATGGGTCCTGCTGACGGCATTGAATTCGGCCATTTACAACCTGCAGGTGCAGCGGTAGTACTCGCGCTATACGAGTAGTTAGCTGATCCGCTAGCGGCTGGTTGACCTGCGCGGACACCAATGATGACGCAAAATTTTCAAAAAAATTTTCGTATACGTATCGGTATGCCCATAAAAAAATGGTGGCAGTGTGAGCAGTTTTCTTACTTGTTGTATTGACTATGGTATTCTTCATTCCTTGGATGTCCTGACCAATGCAAAATGGTGGATCAATGAAATCACAAGGGGATTTAACGACGGCGCCTTGAGAAGCCCATGGTTGGGAAAGATCTTGTGCAGAGACGCAATATTTCGAAAAAATGGAAGTAACCGTCGCATCGATGCTGCTGGTGTCGTTGGTCGATAGTTGATCGGGTCGTTTGCGAGTTAAAACATTGATGGACGGTGTGGCGCAGAGTCCATCCGACTGCACGCGCTGGCATCCATAGATGACCAGCAGACTACTGTAGTCATGGTAAAGCACAACGTAATCCGTCGGGCCTGCAAAGGTCACATTTTTTAGAGATTTTTCCCTAAAATGCATCGTGATGGAAGCGTACTTGATTTTTCGCAAAATACTCACGCATGATGTAATCGTTTTGATTGCTCCCTAAATCGCCGATTTGTTTTCCTCCGTTGGAGTATGTTCCGGTGAAAAACCAGTACTCCGCCGAGTCACCACATCCCGCTGCCGTCGGGCTGACATATCCGGTTATTTCCCACCACTGCAGCCATGACGGCAGATTGTCAAATGGATCGACCGTCGGGGCTACACTGGTGATTTTCATTTGAGGAAAGTAGCCGAAAAAATCTCCCATTTGTCGGTATACGTACCATTGCCCGTCTGCCTACGATAATATACATTACAATTTGCTATTAAAATTTTGGCATCCCAGTAAATAATAATTACAAAAATGAATATCAAATAGCGGACTGTGATTACTGTAATGGGAGAAATAAATTATATCGTAATTATTTACAGTTTTCACGTAGTTTAGTTGAAAAAGCAAAGCGTCAGTACCTGGTTAGGATTATCAGAGCCAATCGGTGGAATAGTCGACGGAAGGATAGAATGACTGCACTGCTGAGCAAGAGAACTGGCGCTAAAAGCAAGAACTGCAAAATAATGCAAACAACTCACGATAAATATAAATATATTATGTTAGAGAGAAGCTGATATTGTGTACACAAATGTAATGTTCATTAAACTTACACAAAAGAATTACATAACAACAAGCCATGGAAGCATCCATGATTGTCAGAAATCCATAAAATCTTGTACGCACAAGCTACGACCACAGCCCAGTATTACTATGTAGAGTACGACACTGCGCTGCAGGAAATCAACTTTACTTCTTAACTAAGTGCTTCTGAAAATATTTATATTCTGCCGGATATTGTTACCTGCGCATTTAGTGCGGCCCTTGTCTTCTTAAAAATTCTCTAATTGCCAGAAGCATAGTAACAACCATTAAACAACACTTCTGCGGCTACTTGTTTCTTCATTAAAGAAATTTTAGGTCACATCTGAAGCTTTTAACTATAAAACAGAAAAACAGCTATAAAACTGTCAAGAGAAAATCCATTAATTCCCTCGAATATGCGAGTGTACACAGTACAGAGTAGTATAAGCACGAATTACACTCAGATCATTGTGAGGATTCAACTTCTGCAGCTTCTCTTGCAGTTGTATCTTCATGCACTTACATAACATCCATTCATCCATTCTTATCAAACGTTTTACGCTCACCGACAAATTCACATGGGCGGTGCAAAATACTTGTTTTTATACAAATACTGTTCTGTTTTAGGTCGACAGACGGCGACAGCGTACAGTAGCCGGAAGTTCCAGCGATGTAAAATTGCTGTCGACATTAGACATAAGGCACTGCTTCGTCACTCTTAACATAAGCAACAATTACTTAACATAATCAGGGGTTGCTTTTCTTACTTAATATTCTGTACGTAAATTACGAGTATAACATGATAAATTTAAAGGAAGAGCGATTGTTCATCGCTAACGGTCAGGCTTAGCTTGATCCTGGGCCAGGCAAACACTCGGGCCACGGTGAACTTGCCGCTGGCATCCGAGCACTGGGTGATATCATCGGCAATCTCCCGAATGGCTTCACCATCCAGAAACACCTGCAGCCACGGGCCAATGCTGACGAAGGGCGTCGCTTCCTGGGCTAGTGTACCGTTGACCCCTTCCGATACCAACGTGATAGCATGGTCAGTCAGGACACTCTGGAAGGTGAAATGCCGACTGTGCAGTAGTCGTCCACCCAAGGCTAGCAACAGCAGGGATCCGGCTTCAAAGTCTAAGGTCAAGTGGGCGGAAGCCAGATGGGACATCTGCACGGTATCGTGCTCGGAGGTGGAAATGTGCAGTGGAGAAGCCGGCGGGGCCGGACGTCGAGTGGGGCGTATATGGGAGACTTCTTTCCAGCGGCACCGGCACGAAACACCGCTCAAGTCTGAGCCGTCTTTGGTGATGCCGTCGCGGACTGACTGGATCATACGAGAGTCGGTGGCCAGTGGTGAAGAGGTCCGTTGCATATCAGTGACCCAGAGAGGACCTAAACAGCACATAGTTTTGTTCGTTATCCGGTACGGAAAATTATCTCTGCAGCATCAGGTTAGCAGCTGCTGTTGTTCATATAATCATAATCGCGACTTCGCCTTAGCAAGTACAAACGGAACAACGCTTGGACAACGTAAACGGTTGCTTTAATCGATCGTAAACGGTAAAACGATACTCAACCACAATCCACTGGTTGCCATTAATATCGTTATATTTCGTAGAGCAGTGCCGTATGTCAATCGAATCTGCTACCAGAGCAAATTACGAAACGACTTTAAGATTACCACTTTGTGCAACAGGTCCTCACATATTTTTTTCCCTGATAAATGGTTATTTTGAAATAGATTTAGTTACCTATTTCTTATCACAGCGCTTGCACGAATACAAATGGTAATATTATTATATTCACTTTACTCTAGTTACTGTACATGTATCACATTAAACGTGACGTTCAAGTAACGAAAAATTAAAAAGCAACAACATATAAGTCGTATCTACTCAGATTAAAGAAAAATAAAATTAATACTACTCTGGCTGAAATGTCCCACAGAGTCACTGACTCCTACTGTATCGCTCTCACGAAACATAAACATCGGCATGCAAGAGCAGCAATAGTATCTTACGATTTATACCTGACACGGTGGATCGCATCAGCTCCAGCACACCGCGCCCATTCCAGTGTTGTGCTGCTTCCAACTCCTCCTGGCACACCCCGACTAACTGCATGAACACCACCCGCCCCAGCTCCGAACCGATACTCCGCAACTGCGGATCCTCAGCCACCAGGATATGCTGCACAACGGAGTCCGGTTCAGCCTTATCCAGAGACTTATTCCAGGCGATATGATCCCCGGCGACAAAGCTATTCCCCGAAGCGTACAGATACCGCGCCAATCCCTGCAGTAACTCTCCTGGCCAGGCCGGGGGTGCCAGCTGTCCCGCTTTGCGTTTCAGGCGGAACGTCATCTCCATGCCCAGTCCCGAGGGGGCGTCCAGGCCCATGGTGTCCGGGATGGGATGAATCCGCCCGTCGCCGTACAAGTCGGACAGGCCACACGTGATGTAGTGCCAATGTTCGGGGGTGTTTTTCGCGGGGGTGCCTGCATTCAGATAGATGGTGATGAAGTCCAGGGGATCGGGGCCCCCCAGCCAGTATTTTATTTTGGATGTCATCTGGATGGGATTGGTTTGACTGGGATATAATCGTTGACACACAGTGTGGATGGCCGATAATCCGGGCGGCATGGACACTGCTGCTTTCTCCTGTCTTGAATTGGACATATTGAGATTCTGTAGTTGGTTGCAACGTCAGGAGACCTGTAATCGTTATTGCAACGTATGTAGATATATCATGGGTAAGAAAGCGTAAGAAACGAAGATGCCAAACTTAGTGGATGTTTAAAATTATAATCTGCAGGACAATTATACAGGCGTATACGTAATACGTTGGCTTGACGGCAGTTGACGCCACAGTCCCCACAGAAAAGTAAAAATATTGTCAACTGACAATGAATGAAAATGATACAGTAGCTTTGGTGATAATAAATTTATTATCCGATTGAACACTGTCTTTGCGGTTATCGTTCGTTCGAATGTGCCAGTGCCTACTCCGCAAATGAGCACATGGTGACCAGCGGTCACACTCACATGCGTACATACTTATTGCAATGGTAAGCCGGTCTTACAAAATCGCACATCTTGTTAACCAGTTTGTTCCAAGAAGAGAAAATTAACACAGATCTATTTACACAGTACGTGATAATTATGTACAATATTTGTACGAGTACGAGTACAATACGTTCAAGTACAGCACTTTATACTCTGTAAAAACAGTAATAAATTATTATTCTCTTTCGTATCACGGTCGTCGGAGCTTGGTGAATTGCAATTTGCAGAATGTTTAAAGGGCCGGAATCCCGTTCTCATTACAATGTTCTTGCTTCAAAACGTAGATCCATTTAATCAAATCCACATTCTCAGAGCTTAGCGTACAGAAATCTCGCATAGTTATTAGTTGATAACCAAAACCGGGGTTTCATTCCGGGAATTTCATAAAACTTACAAGTTAGAAACTAACTTAGGACGCGATCATAAGACAACCAGTGCCATTCTTAAACTCTTGATGATCAAAAGATAAAAAAGTAAACCAAAAGAAGCATAAAAAGGCAATTCTGTACAATAAGCGGAAGGCCACAAAATGTTGTGCGAGAGACTAGAGCATCGGTTGACTAATCTTTCGAAGATGGTTCCTTCGCCGGGGTACTTTTCACTCCCTGAGCAAGTAGGTGAGCGCGGCCAACGCCTTGGCCGACTACGTAATTCGAAAGACCACTGACTAATGCGAACACGGGCAGGACAAAAGGCCTGCAAAAAAAACTTTTGAAGTTCACCGCGTACAAAATAGCATAACACAAGTAACAGCGAAATCGGCTAGTTTAAAGATGACGGCTTACTTAATAATTCACAGTTAAAATCTTAAAAGCTTTTATCTTTAACAAACTCTCATAACTGACACTATAGTATGACAATAACTGCACCAGTGCATAATATTCTAAATTTAAAGCTTGCAAATTACCAATTTCACTGAAATAACAAACAAATCAAAAATAACCGGTCAAAATAACCAAAAAAGGTCAAAAACAAATAAAAAATAGCTCCATTTTATAAACTTACGCTTCTTGAGAAGCAGGTGAAGCGGAATTGGCACTCACGATCAGGAGAGGAAAAAGGACGGAAAAGATGCAGCCACTGTACACAGACACATTATTACAGAAGTATGATCACATCGCGAGCAAACGAAACGGGGTTCTGCTAAACTGAAAAAGATGCCTACCAACAATATCACCAGAACTTACCCAATCCAGTAGTTATCAGCCAAAAATGTTGCTAAGGCCAATGGTAACCCAAATCCCATAAAATATGTCCATCGGCTTTCCACATAATGCAGACGTTCATTCACTTCCCAACCTAAACATCGCATTTCCGTTCATCTGGTTCTTTTGCAAAACGCCAAAATCATGCAAACCACCACCGCACCACGCAATTTATTATGTGCTGTACGTACCCATATTTAGCCATTTGTATTCAAAAGCATAAAATGCGTTGAGCAAACTAATATGGAAGATTGACAGGAACTGGGCCATTGCGGGAATAGGTAGGACAGATGTCAACTGCGCCTAAAAGAATAACGCAGTTTGTGCCGCATTCCACTGTACAACGTGATCTTCGAATTTGCCATACCTGGCACAAAAACAGCGTCTGGATGAGCAAACTAAACAGCAAATCAGCGATGAGCGTTCCCAAACTAACACGCATCGCCGATGGTTTCCGGTGCACTTTTACGTATGCTGCGTCGGCAATATCCTGCAAAATAGCAACAATGTTCCGTGTTCGCAACAAATAAACGGAAAAAAATTAGACGATGATTTGCGATAATTTCAGCAAGATTCTCTAAAAAAGTTTTTCTGAAATATTCAATCTCACCTGGAACCAGATAAAACTGACAACTTTGCTGAGTATGAACAAGGGAAGTATCCAGAGGAATTTGAAAAGCCACGAAGACATAAAGGATAACCAGGACCACACAGTGGAGCGAATTCCTTCTTCATGACCTGCAGAGGGATTTTGATTTTTATGAATTTTTATACGGATTGCAAAGTTACAAAATCTGTCATCTCAATCATTTCAACATCAGTACAATATTCAGTTCAAGTCGTACCTAGCATGAGGTGAGTAACGATTTCCAGAATCGGTAGGATCATATGGTTAAATACAAAAATACTGGCCTGCAAAACAAATATCTATTAATGTTCGTCTCCCGTAATTCCAGACCAAGGAATAAGCAAAGCATTCATCTTTTAAACAGCAACAAAACTTACTGATTGCAAAAACCAACATCTGCAACTGCTGGTACGAGTACTTATAAACTGTAATAAGCGGCAGCAGCTTACCAAAAATACGCCACCATTCAGCAAGCAGCATTGTAAAATTCGTTTTCGAATTTTTGGTGGTCTGCAAAAGAATACAACCGTGATATAAATTATACAACAACTATCCACTAACCCTGCAGATAAATTATAAAACAGTCAGCAAGTACTCTTACGGATTTTATTTCTAACTACTATGAGTTCTATCAGTAAATAGCCCTCGCAGTCCTCACTCGTCTTTTTTTTCCAACTTCTTTGGCTGCTTCTCCGCTCTGCGACGCTGCAACTCCGTCAAAACCACATTTCGATGCTCTTCTTTCTCACTTTTCGCTGCTACCTGGTCCAGTTTGTAGAAGCTGACAAACCCCACGATGGAGTCATGCAGACCATGCACGAACGAGCGTGCCAGCACCTGCAGATCCTTGGTCGACATTCTGTCATTCGGGCTTCGGGAGGACAGATTTCACTCACGTCCTGACATAGCAAAAGTTAGCTACTGGATAGTGGGATGCGTCTTCTGATAAGTGATAGGCAGACATACGGATACCACGATAACCGACCGATAATTCAGAATCCAATCAATCTACGCGAAACAGAGATTTTCAGAAATTTCAGACCACCAGTAAGTAGTCTCTCGGTCATTTCAACTTTGAAAACATTTTCGTATTTCAAAAGATGTTGTTCAAAATAAGTTAAAAAGAATTAACAGCTGTTTGGATACTCATAGCAACATTAACAACAACAAGAAAAATGAAAGAAAATGAAAACATCAGGCTGATCAGATGGCTTATATCCACTACTGTCAAAATCAACGTAACATCCGACCAGTGAATTGATAGTGCGGCTAACGGTTACACCACTTCTAGATTCCAACTAGATTTAAAACTGGTCTTCACGGAAGTCGTAATAAGTAAACTTATCACACTAATAACTGCATCTGTGATAAGACCTAAAGACCATTTTTATTTCTGTTATCAGTCCCTGTGGATCTGATAAACAGAAAAAAAATGTGGGTCAGCGTTTTCGGGAGCCCCAAAACGTAAAATAACACGTAAACAAAAGGGCTATAAACACGTACTGTACGTATGTATTGTAGTATCAGCAGAGCGTGATCTGATCGCTACTCTGACATCATCCCCCAGTCACGATACATACGGCGTCATACGCATAAGCAGCAGCACCATGGGCAATTGAATTCAACTGCACATACGGAAGTCTGTTGGTTCTTCGGTAGTTGCACGGTAGTCGTTCATTTTTTTCTTTCTTAACGTTTCAGCCCTTCCCGGTCGCCTAAACGAACATCTGTTCTAAATAATACGGTAAGTGGGAATCTGAAACAAAACTTTGTAGCCGTATAGAAGCTGACAACACTTATAAAACGGTCACAACCGAAGCTGCAGTGCCTACGAAGACGTTAGCGTTGTAATACGTACAACAGGACTGTTCGTCTGGCGCATCTTTCACATCGGAAGTGGCCATTCTCCCACTTCCGACATTGTGTTCAGAATGTGAAAACCGTTTACATTCTGAAACAAATGTCAGTTCAGTCCTGGAAGTTACAGTTTCTTTCACTTGGAGCGGGAAACTAATGTCGCTAACTGCCCTTTTTAACAGTGTGGTTGCGACATATGCCAATGGTTCCCGTTTTCGTAAGACAGTCGCTAATTGGTCAAGATTTTTGCCGCCAATCATGGAGCGTTAGTTGGGGGGACATACCCACTACACAACAATGGCTGATTTTAGCAACGTTGTAGGAAGGCTTGTTGTATATCGTACCGTCAAATGTGGAGATCATAAGTTTTAATGAAAGTTAGTGTAGAAGTAGAGTCAGTATATAGTAGCGTCCTGTTGACAGTCTCTCTTCGCCATGGGAATGAAAAGGGAACTCCTATAGTCACTGGTGCATTGTTTTTTCGATGTATGATTTAAGAATCTTCCATGCGATCAGAGAGATGCAGAATCTTGGCGTGTTAGGTCTTTTACGCGTCTACAGTATATCATAGGTAGGTCCTGTACTGAATCGCCCTAAAGGCTTCGTATCTGGTGTGTCATTGGGATTAAAGTCTTAACCCGATACCACATGCAACGGAGATCGTCAACTGTCACATCTGCGCTCAAGTTTTATAAGTTTATGTAGTTCCACTTCTTCAACTTGTCCTTTTTCAAGATCATTTTGAAATTTACTAACAACTGTTGTTGAATCAGGGCCACATTTAACATTGCAGTTAATGACTTTATTAAAGAAGAGAATGGGCGAAATACGTCCATTCGCCGACGGGCAGATGACTGTGGATTTGTATTTGTAGCTGGATTGGTTAGTTCGTCTTTATAACCTTCTAAGTTCTAACAACTACGACCTTCGGTTTGTTGGAAGATGTCTGCTGGAACTCAAGCTTCAGTAACCGAAGATGCATTGGCTGTGCCGGAGCCGCCCGTCGTCACTAATAATATCATCGAAGCTGGCGTCACTGCATCGACCTCAACTGAGGATTCCGCGAGCAAAACGCCAGAGACATCCGGTGTCCACTCTTCAGCTTCCACTTCCGCATCCAACCGGATGCATCTGCGAAGGAATAAACGAAAGCGGGATCTGAGCCTGACAGTGAAGGATGAAAAAGAAGTCAAACAGGAGCTGGGCGAAAATGACTTTATCGTAGAGCGGGTTTTGGGATACAAACAAGTTAACAAAATCCGTTACGCTCGTATAAAATGGCGCGGATTTAGGTAAATAAGTTTTACAGTTCTGCAGTATAGGCTGCAGAGCATATCTGTAGTGGTGCATCTACTCGTACTTTATTAGGATCATTACATTAGAAGGTGAATGAACAATGTGCGAAGTTTGAAAGACGTTTTCTGAACTGTAGCCAAACATCTTGGGAACCCTACGATTCAATATTTTATGTGAACGCTAACGAGGTCGATCGAGGTACAGCAAAAGAGAAGGAGGAGAAAGAGCACAAACGACTGAAAGCCGAAAGTGAAAAGCGGAGATTAGAACGTAAACGGCGGGCCAATAAAATTCTGGACAAACGAGAACGGAGTGGGAAAATTGACTACAAAGTTCGTTGGAAAGGATTTCCCAGGTATTCTCGCTACTCTGCATGGTTGCACGGCTTGCACCAGTTAAAAATACGAATAGGGTCGGATCTTTTGTAACTTTGTACCGGAAACACCGGCATTAAGTGCTTGAGGTGAAGCTCGAAAATGTTACGATTGGGTTTTTTATTCCGATTTTGTTATACAGTGTATACCCTTTTAAGAGTCCTGTTCTTTGATTTTTTTTAAACGTTTAACGGCCAATCGCTCAGTCCTCGCTATTTACTCTCGGCTTATCTGCATGGAATCAGCTTAACAGCGAAATGTTTAAGGCTTCAAGTTGCCGTATCGGTGGTGCAAAGTGCACCGGAAGTTTTTGTTGCACTTGCATAATTCATGTGAAGATGCATTTGTGACGCACTAGCAAAACAGAATAAGTAATTTAATTATATTTGATTATGGTATCAGTGATATCATTAAACAAAATCCGTTTCCCGGTTGTGAAATGATGAGTTTTACTAAGTATCGTTAATGAGTGTCGATAAGTATTCTAATTTGTCTTGATAAAAGTTAGTCTACATACAACATGCCACGCCCAACTACAATACAAAAGTTCATAAATGTCGGAATGTTGTGACGCAGTAGTTATCTTTTAGGGTGGTTGACTCATGGATTACAGAAGAGAAATTAAATCGTCCGGATCTAGTGGCAAAATTTAGTGCTTCTGAGGTGGCAACCAAACCGGAGCCGGATGACGTATTGGTCGCAGCGGCCGAGGCTCCCAAGTCCGCAGCCCCTCTTCCTGCTGCACTGTGGCCGCCGGCTCTGTTAGATACCCGCACACCCAAACTGAACGACATGTTAGCTGCCAAAAGCAAAACAGCAGCGAAGAGTGTTACATTCGGTAAATTTTGACTTTGATATCGTGGTCTGCCGGTCCGTATTATCTAGCAGTCCGAGACTCAGCGTAGCCATGTAAATTAGTTGTCGCCGTCGATAGGCGTACGGCCGCGTACCCAACAAGAAATCACAATTCACCGCAGCTGGAAAATGGAAAATCAGTTCACACGACGCAACATACAATTAACTGCAATGCTATATTATAATTATTGATGGCATTGTTTGGAAAATCATTCACACGACGCAGCATACAATTAACTAAAATGCCATATAATTATTGATGGTACTGTTTGTATGTCGTATTTGCACAATTGTAGTTCCCCCTGAACCCGAACCTTTATCCGACCAAGCGTTAGCGATCCCCCCTCCCCTCCCGATTCCATCGACCTCCCGCCTGATAAAGCCGGTCTTCACCGTCCGCCGTAGGAAGCCCAAGACAGTGAAAGTGAAGAAGCCTCCAGCACCACCCAAAATCCAACCCATCTACAACCCGTTAAAAACCTCCCCCGATCAGCTGTTGGGCTGGCGCGGTCCCGCCGACTGCTGGAGTGTGGCGGATGTGTGCGAGTGTCTGCGACAGTACGGGTTCGGTGATATTGTGCACAAGTTCCAGGAGCGCCGGGTGGACGGCCCGGCCTTCCTGGCGCTGAACGAGCCGCAGACGGTACAGCAGAAGATGCAGATTCCCTTGGGGCCCAGCTTGAAGATTTCTAAATTGGTGAAGGATTTGCATGAAGTGCTCAAGAAATGAGAGAGGTGGTATTTGTTGTCCGTGGACGTTATTCTCGCGTTTGACTAACGCGTTTGCATGTTGTGTTCTAAAATTGGACAGAAATACTGTACACTGTTAGTTTCATTACGCCATTTGAATGTGCTGGCGAAGTAGACAATTGCTTGTTTTCCGGTAATCGCTCTTGTAGCATTTTCCACATAATCTGCGCGGGGAAATATTCTTATTGACCTTACTGTTCATTTGTTATTTATTTACAGTACTAGTGTGGCTTTGCGTTAATTAGTTGCTTTACGAATTTTTGTGTTGTATAAATTTTAGTGCTAATTTGAAATATGTTTTCTTGTATTTGTGGATTAAGGTGTCGTTGTTGCGCCTGCATATCGGTTGTGTAAATATTTGCTCATACCGAAAATGAAGATATGACTGTTATTGCCGAAACATTGCGCATAGCAGTTACAACACTTAAATTTGCAGCAGAAAGCACGAACATGGTACAGTAAATCAAGCTTCGGAAATTTTACCTCAAACTGAATTATGAATCTGACAGGATAGCATTTGTACAATTTCTTCTACACATTTGTTCTACTTAGAACACGAAATCCTATGATTCGTCCAAGAAGGTTTAGAGTGCAAGGAAATTGAATGCTATTTCTAGAGCGAAATACATTGCCCGAAAGAAACTGGAATCACTTCGTCGTCAGTTGGTGCGATAAAATACGTTCTAGGCCCACGTGCGTACTCTGTATATGCCGTTTAGCAGGAAATACCGGATGATGCGGCACTAGCGGCGCCGCTGCGGTCCACGGGGGAAGTGGATGCGGAGGAGGTCAGCGATGTAATGGAATCGCGGTTCTTCTTGTGACTGCGAAAACGATTCCGCCGCTGACGCAGCTCATCCAGAACGGTGGCGTTAATGGCCGTAACGAAGGGATTGAAGCGCATTTCTTCCTCAACCGTCGAAGGGACGGTGGGCACGGCATTTGTTCGGCATTTCTATAATTATAGTAACGCGTTTCTGTAACTAGCCGCATAGTAATCAGAATCCGCACACTAGATCTGTTATGGAAATTTTACGGTACTCGGCATCTCTTTTGTATTGAACTGACCTTTGCCCATTCCAGTCGATCTGCTAAATCCAGATTTCCAGGATCCTCTTTGTACGCGAACTTCAGGTTCATCACAGTTAGTTCATGACCACAGTATATTCTCTGTAGAATGGAAGAGATGTTAGACATATTTTCGCACTGCTGTTCTTGTTTTAATTTGTTTAATAATAATGAATTTAATGTCTTCTGCAACGGGGACAAGCCCCCTGCCGCATACGACAAGTTGACACAGGGACAGGAGCACGGCAGTAAATCCAAAAACAAATAGAAACGCAACGTACGCCAGCAATACCAAGATAAAAAATCGGAGCAACTCAGCTAAGGTAATAACGAGATATTACAGTTTTTCTCCAGAACTTTAATTTTGCTTCTAGTTTTACTTTAAATTTAATTTAATTGCGTAAGTAATGAATCACAATTCGCCACGCGTTCATCAAAGTTCTCTATCATATCAATCGAACTGCCGGCCACGTACTGTACAGTATTAGTGCACGACTGTTTATACGAGTAAGTAATTAAATTTTTAGTACTGTACAAGCTTTACGATAATATTAATTACTACACCTTGACAAAATACAGCAGTCCTATGGATTAAAAACAAACTTAAGAAGTATTGCTATTGTATGCATTTGACGCAAGCTTCATACATTTTATGATAAAGATGTAATTTATAATAAAAAAGACCAGATTTAGATATTTTCCGTTTATCGTAACTGGTAACGGATATTAGGATTGGGATATTAGGATTAGGAGAATTTGAATTTACCGTTGGTTTCGGTAACGTAGTAAGCGTCTGCATATTATCAAACATCTGGGCAGCGCTCCCTAAAATGAGAAAATCATTAAAATTTGTTGTTTATCCTTTGAAAGCTGTTCGTTTGAGCTCATAACGAATGGATACTACGTAGCAACCGGCTCACGAGAACTACAAAAGTTAACTTAACAGCTGTCATACCTTCAAAAAATTTTCCACATCCGGACAAAAAGATGGAATCACCAGAAAATAATGCTGGAGATTCGCCATGATTTCCGGTTACATAGTAACCTGTTCGTAAACAACTGTGAGTGCCGATACGCATATCCATATGTATAGAAGGAGTCTACAGTGCACGCATTCCAGTACTTACTCATGTGACCGGAAGTATGGCAAGGCGATGACATGCAGCACACAGTCAGGTTCCCGATCTGCAGCAACAAGTTCATTGGTACTGGTAGTGCATACATACAGTTGTTCAGGATGTGCTGCATAATTCTCCATATAATAGAAAAGTAGATTTCTGACTAAAATGCTTTAACCAACGAGGTATCAATCAGTCTGCGATTGAGAGCAAAGCAGTAACTGGTAGTAGAACTTTATTTGCGGAGCTGATGTATATTGTAATCGCTCCGAAGCCAAATGTCCAAAATACTTTGTGTATACCACATACCTTTAGAACCTGATTGTTTTTGACAAGTTTTGTATAGCCTTCTGTGCGGTCATCTCCAGCATAGATTTCGATTCCAGGGTACAAGGTTAGCAATTTGGTATTTCCGCCCGCATGATCCCTGCAGCATCAGGTGTCGGCGTAACCATACGAGTGTATTTCTTACACGGTGGTTTAGATTTTTTGAATGACCTTGAAAAACGTGATTTCATATAAACTCACCAGTGGTGATGGGTAATGAAGGCAGATTTCAGGGTGCACTGCAGTTCTTCATCGTCCAGAATATCTTTAATCTATACACAAGAAACAAAACGTGTTGTATCAGCAGATTTTGTCGACTTCCGAGGATGCTTAAATTTCATCGGTATTGACGCATTATTTATATTTACTGGTACGATGCAATCGAAACCTTTGACTACGGCCAAGTATGCAATATCTTTAACATTAAAACTGATAGCGTAAATGTTATAAATTAATTGCGGGTGTACAAAAACGGCTTGTGCCCATTTTACAGAGGTACTTTTATAAATATAGGTACATTGGTACATTATATATAGGTACATCTTGCTTAGAAAGTCGATAATATTAGAAAATCGTACAGCACATCTTAGAAAGTCGATAATAATTATAATACTTTTATACTTTATGCAACATAATAGTTTTACGATGTCTGTTCACAATACTGGAATCTGGCAAGCTAATAAAAAGCTATAATGGCACGTTTCTCTTTCGGCTTATACATGACCTTCAAAATGTATTGCATCGTTTTGAATATATTGAAGCTATTAAATTTTAACACATGGTATGTTAACGAGATCACAAATTTAGATACCGCCGCTCACTCGACAACTAGTCTGTGGAGACCATATTTTCCACAAAATGTGAACAAGGACCGTCATAAATATCTTAACAAGGTCGTTGTAGAGGCAGCCGTTTACCGGGAAGCGCTTGGCGCCTCGGCTGAAAATATCGTGTCTGGACGTGGATGTTTTGTAAGGAAAAATGAACCATCTATCGCGGTTAATCATCCTCGCTGCGGGAGGATTTTTTTACCACCCAGCGTGTCGAAGCAAATTTATCCTTGAAAGTTTCTTTTATGGTGCAGCTATATGCTAATGTTGTAGCGACGTTATGCCGAGTCAGTCAACATGCGCCGGAAATAGCTCCCAGTGTGCATTTCCGGCTGGTTTGTTTTTAACATAGACATTTTCAAAACTGAGTTGCTCATGTTACTTTGCATGAACGCGTTTAAGAATGGACAATCCAATGGTCGAGTTAAAATGCATAAGTCTTTTAGCATAAACAAAATTCAAAATCTGTGATTATAGTTTCTGCAGTTCTGCTGGTCAAAACAAAACTTTTTTTGCATCAGTAAACTTTTTAACTGTACGTCAACTATACGCGTTAATAGCAGTGTTACAAAATCCCGTTAATAATCCCGTTAATCCCGTAAATATTTCATTATTTATGTACGGTATATTACAAAATATTTAAATTAATACTCATGCTTAAATATTTAAATCACTACTCAAGTACTACGTATATACTGCTCTTGCTATCTCTGTCTTCAAAATTACGGCGCTATATTATTTATGTGAAGTTGTAAACTCACCCGTTCGGGCTCCACGGGATCTATGACTCTAAAAACGAGGGCCAAAATATTAACAATATTCTAATGTAAGCGTGGAGATTCAACAGGAAACTTACGCGGCTTCTTTTTTGTATTTATCCACGATAATGTACCTGCACAAAGCAAACGTTTCGATAGAGTACGCATATTAACTTTTTTCGAACGATTTTTTATTTTGTAAAAAATGTTTTTTAATCTGCAATTCGCAACGAACTATAGAACCGAAGCACTTACACAACTGTACGCTAATTAGATTTCATGATTTACGAAAAGAGAACAGTAATTTAAACGATAAACTATTTTCTCAAGTCCGAGCAGGAATTCTTCGCGAAAAACCTTTGTAAACTTTGAAAACAAAAATGATTTTATTTTTTTAACTGGGATCTAGAACTGTAAACTGTTTTCGTACGTGACATGGTTAGAGTATTTGCCATGGTTAGATTATTCGTTTTTGTCTTGGTATTGCAAACACTATGCTTGTTATACTAAAAAAACTTGGATAGATTTTCCAGATTGAAGATGAGGTACGAGGTATACTACGCCGAGGACCATGCATTTTTAGGAAAACGGAATGAGATGCACTGAATGCACACACTGCATAATATTATCTACTCGCACTATCAAAAAACACATTCTGCAAAATACCCGATTAAAACTAGTACAAACTTAATAAACTGTTGCATTCTTGAACTTTAAATAAAAATTCTTGTGTAGTGGAACTTACATATAGTTATCCAACAATGCTGGTACAATTTTGACCTCGAAGTATTTCGAATGGTCAACGATCTTGAGAACACTATGGCCGTGTTTATACATCATTGCACCAATAAAAACTTGCCAATCCCATTCAGTTATGAATTCCACAATAACAATAGTCGATAGCCGAAACTCTAACGAAAGCTTTTTTTGGCGGTTCAAATGTTTCACATTAATTTGAAAAAGTGGTACAGTTTTAAAACCTTCGATGTCTAAACTACAGAAAATACCGCTGGTTGTGAAAGCGATGGATTTGAGAAAGTGAACCAATGTCGACGCACAGTACCGGCGTTATAACGCAATAAAGAGCAATCTTTTCTTCATACTAGCCAGCCGGCTGCTGATTGGCTCACATCTTACCGCACTTTAAGGTTATGCGTTGCGTAACAGAAAGACAACATTATAGAAGTTGCAGTTGGAGGACATAATATTATTAGCGTGAACTTGTCATTCCATAAGCGAGCCGGGGAATCCTGTTCATTTACTGAGCACCAGACAGCGCTATGTTTACAGGCGGCTTCCGCTTTAAAGTCCAGGCGTACAGTGTTGCACATAATTATGCCAAGATGCTTCACTCAGCAAACTTTTTAAGGGCAGTTCTTTCACGCATGAGTAAAAGCATAAAGTGCTGGTGGATCGCTCGTGTGCTGTACGGTAGTAAAGCAGATGTTCGGAAGCGGGAAGTTGTATGTTTTCCCAATGGGTTTTAATTCGAATGGCCAATTACGCTGAAGGCCAAAAGTATCCTTACACGTTACATCACCGAGATGTGCTAAAGTTTTCTTTGGAAACAAAATTAAAAGCAGCCGGAAGTTACTGCAACGTGACCGATATAAACACGACTGCATATGATAAACTGCGTTTTAAAATAATGATTTTGTTTTTGAAGGCTTTATAGCTAAGCACTGCTTGCTCAACTTGTGCTGTTCACTACTGTAGGCACTGTAAAACCATTGGTAAATTCACATACGAAGTATACTTACATGCAACTAACAGATATCTTGTAATACACAATAAACTGCGCTGTATACAAAGATCGACAAACTTTTAGTGTACACCATGCGAATGTGTTTCACCACGTAAATAAACTTGTGAAAGGTAACATTCATGCCGCAGCCTACTCTTAGTTTTAGTGTTTACCATTAGGTTAGATAATAAAAAAGGTCAAAGGTTGTCAAAGGGCCCACTGTTCCGTTCCGCGCAGATTCCAAATTAGCACCAGGTCACGGACCGCCGGTCACGAACGGACAATTTGGTGTCGACAGTTGTTGCATCCTCGAAATGCGGCCAGTGACAAGGTTCAAAAATAAATGACATAATTAAGAAGACATGCATGTATTTTTCTCAACCAATGCAGTCGTCTGCCGGCATCGCGCAATCAAAACGTTAAATTAGTTGGACAAGCGAACTCGATATGTCGCGATAGGGATGAAGAATCGTTATTCCTGTCATTCCTGAAGGTTTTATATAGGTTACCTATTCTCGATACATATGTGTGGTTTCCTGTGAGCGTCAAATTTTAGTGTTGTTTCCATATATCAAACCTCATAGTTCGTTATGTTTAATGTAAGCGCTGGGAAGTGCTGTATGCCGCCTTTTTAGTTGTGAATTTAGCTTTCTGCAGATTGAACCTATACACTTGCAAATATTTTCTAGTTACTATTATGGCAAAATTTCTCTTGTTTATTGTAAGCAGTGTAAGGTCTTGTTCTCTGTAATTTTTGAACCATGCATATTTGTTAGAGTCTTCCACCGATATACCAGAAAACGTTACAGATTTGTACTTTTATTGCACATACCGGGCTACGACAATGACTTGGTGTGGTTTAGTTAAAAAACAATCGATAACTGAATAAGTAATTAATTTGACCTACCTATACGTCCTTTTCAAAGTAAATACAGCAGGTTCTTCTGGCGATTATGAAGGATGGCAATCTACACACCGAAGAGCTTTTAATTACAACGTCTTGCACTTTTTTTTGCACTGATGGCAAGACAATTATTTATTAAATTTTGCCACCCGTGAATACAACCGTGGCTTTGGACTTACTATACAGCGCATTTTAGCCTACAGCTGAGATCCCGCGAAACACATTTCACTCCAAATACTTCATTTCCCATAGAACAATTAGCGTTAGCAGATATTAGTTTTAAATAAGAACTTTTCCAACGGAACACAGCTCAAGCTCGGAAATTTCGAACTCTAAAATTCTGTTAATTCATAACACATCCAGCAGAACGTCCGCCAAAACTAAACGCGCTTCACAATCAGTATCATCACAGCACAACCGAAGTCAAACTTGGTGTGCGGCAAGCGGCAGTTATGCAGCGTCCAGTGGTTCGCTTCGGCGTCGTACACTTCAATGCTGTCCTCCAGACCGTTCGGTCCGTACCCGTCGAGAACGTACAGCTTCCCATCCACGCTGGCACATCGTATAAACGTGGTCGTACTGGTAATGGCTTGAACTGGAATCAAAACAATGTCTTAATGTTATTTTTCTTGCAGGATTTCTCAGCACCGGAGATACCACAGCCAGTGGCAATTACGGGTTGGCCGATGTTAATCTGGCTTTGCACTGGATCAAAGGGCACATCGACAAATTCGGAGGCGATCCAAACGCCTTTACTGTCTTTGGACAGAGTGCCGGGGCCTCTATTATCTCAGCTATGGAATTAGATTCGGTTGTTCAGTGTACCTGATAATGCTTTGACTGTCGTTTGATGTGCTTGCATTTGCTCTGCATCCTGTCCACTCGAATGTGACAGATTCGATTCGTGCCGCGATTGCATTTAGGGGAAACATACTAGCGAGTGCGAATTACACACAGGAACCAAAGAAAAATTCCGTTGAACTGGCCGTGGCAGTTGGATGTCCAACTGCAACCTCCAACGAGATTATTCAGTGTTTGAAAAGAATACCGATACAAACGCTTCTTTCCGTGGCGAAAGGGTTCGAAGCCGGCAACGCGGTAAAAGCTACCAATACGTCGCAATTTAGTGTATTGTACAAGGAACGTCTTGCAGGATACTACACCGTATGGCTTTGTGCTGGATCATGTGCACTTCAAAGATGTCCCTCAAAAAGCTTTGGAAGCCGTAATACAGTCAATCAGACGTGGTCCGAATTACATTACCGGCTACTTGCGAGAAGACTATTCTTTTCTTTTAGCAGGTGGTTCGTTAGACTTACAGCTTACGGAGACTGCGGAGTTAACATTTCGCTCGACATTACACACAATTTTGCAGTTGCGAGTCCGGAATTGCTCGACCCAAATGAAACGTTGCCGTTGGATAAAATTAAGGACGTAGTTGCACGACAATTTTTGCCCAATGGCAGTGACCCGCCGTGTACACAACCGAATTACGCTTTGGCACAACGGGTTATGGATTACTACAATTTGTCCTACAGCGACAATCGCGAAACTTTGCAACGCAAACTATTTCACGTACGTATGTACTTTTTTGATTCAAGAAAAATTGTAGTATGACAAATCGCAGGGCGTTGTGAAATACACAGCTAACAACGGATGTTATCTTTGGCGTGCCTGCCACCGAAAAGAATCCATCATGTACGCGCATCGTCAACCAGGAGGGGGCCAAAACGACAACCAGCTCTTTCGTATCAGTTATGACCCCGAATACAATGGCCTTGGTAAGTTGCTATGTGGTACACATATTATGTCCCGTTGCACATACTCGTGCACTTTCTTTTGAAGCAAACTGCATCCGCATCACTTTTAGGAGCGTTTCACACTTATGTCCTCCCAAATATTTTTACTCCGTCAATGCAAATCCCTGGTCTTCGACTTAATGCTCGCGTTGTCTCTAGTATCCGCCAAATGCTGCGTCAAGTTGCCCATGACGGGTAAATCAAAGAAACGTGATATAATTAAACAATTACAAGCTGGTTAATTCTGATTTCTGGACTGCGTTCGTTTAGGCGAATGAATGGACCTTCGTTCGGACCAAGAGCTCAGTATAAGGAGTTGGGCCAGTTCGGAGAATGGGAAGCTGGCACAGTAGATCACATGGCGTTGATTAGATTCTGGAAGGAAGTGTACATTACTCCGTGTTAAAAACCATGCAGTCTGCGCCAATGCTTAATTTTTATTTTACTGCAGTTTAAGTTGTGCAAGTTTTGCGCGTACTAATCACATTTATACCATTTATTGTGTTTTTAAAACTACTGTACTGCTTGCATTTACAGAATATGAATTAAGCAAGGGCGCTAGCGTGATAAATTGTTTTGGTTGGCGAACGAAAATTGAGAAATTGCAAAGAGTTTTGTTTTTCCCCGATTCTCTTGTAGGTGATCAGTCGTTAATGTTAAATATACTGATTATAAATATACTGGTTCAAAAACTACGGCCCATAGCAAATTTTAACAGGAGGCATTGAGCCATTGACTAAACACAAAGTGTGCTACATATTGCGTAAAACTGGGCGACCAAAGCCATGAGTAATATTGTTTGTCAAGGGAGGAAGGTTTTGTTCATGATCATACTTTAGCGGAAGGATGACGAAATTTCTAAAAGTAGTCCACAAACCAGCGGCAAACAAGCGAAGTCCGAAGGTATGCACACTTGTGCCACGCAGTTATCCGCCGGCAGAGCAGTCACATTACGTCAGTCTGATGCAAGCGGTAAGCGGACATGCTCATTCAGTATTATCTTTTACCTGCCTCTCATTTGCCTATTTCGCTACTCTACTTCATAATCGCAGATTGCTAATATTTCTTTGAACAATCCCAGTTTTGTTACGCTAATTTTAAGTCAGTGCAGGCATTCGAGGCGCTTTTCTTTCCAATAATTTCGTACGTATGGCGCTAACATTTTAGTTTGTTTGAATTTTAACGTGAAGCTTAGCGTTCACTGAGTGCCATCTTTGGATATTAATAAGTATTGCAGGTGGGTTTACCAACTGCCTTGCCGATTAACGTTGCACAGTTTGTTTTGAATTAAATTTTATGTAAGCGATAGACTGATAGCTATCTGTATGAGCCTATTGCGGTGCTTACCTGTATCTGCAATCTGCAGAGGACTTGCTGCAGTTAAAAGCATAGACTATTTTATTTATGTCACAGTTCTAGTATTCAAAGTAAGTACTCGTATCTACCTGCTCTGTACGTCCTTGAATGAGCCGAATGATTGTGTATTCTTATTGTGTACATGGGACCTGGGAATCTTCTTTGTATTATTTTGGAATTACAAACCAGCCTCGGCTAATTTAGATCAAATGTTCTTTGTGATTCGGCCGCATGTTTCCGCTGGTTGTCAAATTTATAATGTAACGTCTCTTTTGCATTTGTTAGATTGTTTTTTGTAAATCTTACGATACTAAAAAACGTACAAGTGTAGGCTAAAGTATAAGGTATAATAAATTTCTTAAATAAAAAAAATGAGTATAGGGTTGCTAGGCCACTAGAATCATTGTATTTTCGCTCTTTATGGAGATGTAAGGACCGTATTTATCTACTTGATTTCCACCTACGGGCCTTGCCGACATTGGCATTCTCCGTACGCCGGTACGCGATAGAAATCTCAATAATTGTACATTTTTGAAGGTGGAAATGGCCACCGACATCCTCTCTGATGATTTCAGTGTGTAAAAAAACGTTATAATGTTTAGAGTAACCGTTGTGCGTCTTACGCGTTCAGTATTATAATTATGCAATGACTTTTTAAAAAGGTCACCTTAGCGTTTTTTAGTTGATCATTTTTACCGCCAAATGGTACCGTACTCCTAGTGCCAAACGACTTTTTTATACTATAAGCGTATGACTGAAATAAGTACTTAACTACGCTACAACTATTGTTGGACAAAACGTATCTGTTATTTACGTAGAACTGCTTTTTTATCAAACCATGTTGATCAAATTTTTGGTTTCCCACAAGTGCGGCATTTGTAATTAAGCCTTTCTTCTGTGCATGTTTCAGACGGTGTGGAGTTTGTGATGAATCAGGGTGAAACTGAACGTGAAAGGATTATACTAATCTCAAAGCACCTACTACAATGTTGGACAACATGGACTGGAGTGATTGGGCGAACCCTGTGGACGCTTTGGAAGAATTTTCCTGGAATCACAACGGGTCCGAAATCAGCCAATCTGTAATACGGTGTCATATCTTAAGACAAGGCTTCGTCCCTTTTCTGTAGCGTATCTCGCGACAGAAAAGTTTAGATCTAGGTCTTTTATTACGAATTATTGTGACGATTCATCCTGTTGATACACTTTGTAGCCGAAGTCAAGTCAGGACTCAGATCAGGTGAACTTTTTTGAGAAAATGCAGCTGGGTTTTCCGCAATATTGGCTGATTGAAAGAAGAATCGATAACACCTGCGCTGAGTCATCGGGAGAAGCCACCACGGCACCAGAAGGCTTGCAAATGGACAATTTCTCATGGTCACAAGCGCCAACTGACCAACCGAAGGGAAATGCGATTTTGGCAAACTCACCTCAATCCACGCAGGTACAAAGGTCATCAACTATGTACGCTGTCGCGAAAGTAGTTCGTACTGGTTATCTTGTAAGACCCCAATGACTTGTGCGCCTCTGAAAAGCGTATGCGTAACCGGCTGTCAGCAAAAAAGTGCCGAGAGAAGAAAAAAGAGAGACTCGAGAAGCTCAAGCTGGATAATCAAAAACTGGAAGAAAAGTGCGCTTATCTGCAAATAACATTCGCAGCGCTCTCACAAAGTAGTGAGATGCATATTCAACAGCTAATGAAAGAAAATCAAACACTGAAGCATGAGAATGCCACCTTGAAAGCACAGCGAAGCCAAAGCATTAACTGGTCGTCCATGCAACAAGTGCCACTCTTCGCTGGAGGATCTAGTGATACCGATCAACGTTCCTGCCAAATGAACACATTATATTAACCTGTTGATTGTACTGAATGCTACTAAATAGTGTACCTCCAGAACATATTTACATCGTATCTCGTCCTTTCACTCATATAAAAGCGTGACTCGGTAACTGGGACGATTTTTGTTCACTATTTGACGATTTTTCCTGTCGGCATTCCTTTTCTCTAGATGCTAAGCAGATTTCCTTCTGAAAGTATTCGTATTTCGTGCTCATGACTTGTCTACAGCCAAACATTTTTACCGTCACTTTTTCTTAAGTTGTTGCTACAAAGTGTTACTTACCGGTTTCATAATCACGCAGTACTAATTTGGTGCCCTGCGGCATATTTTCAGCCCTTCTAGTTAAAATTGCGATAGCAACATAGATTTGCGTTTCTATAATTTATGAAATCTGGTTTTAACTTTACAGTTAACAGATAACTGAGATAAATATTTTTGGACAACCTGTCGTAGTCTCTACGTACACAGCAGTATTCTGCTCGTATATTTCTCAGTTCGTGCCTACTGTACATGTAGTCTGTAGTAGTCTACCATGCTCTTAGTAGTCTTTGCGAATTGTGGATCGTTGTGAATTTTGGACTGGTTGATTGCTATCTGCTGTAAGAAGTGTGCTCGTAACTCGTACAAATGAGTAGAGTGAAATAATAACATTTCGTGGTAGATTCCGAACAAAGCTTTTGCCTTTTAACACATACGTCTGCAAAAATATTTGTGGTCCGATCAGGCCCGGGGCAGATCATGCTTTGTGCGCATAATAATAACACCCGTAAAATGTCCAGTGTACAGCAGCCATGTTTTTGATAGACGTTAAATAAGTAACAATGTAAGCACTAAATACTTATACGGGTAATAAATGATATTGTTTTTGAATCAATTGTCGGCATCCAACTTCTTCCACTTCGTATTCCATTGCGCACATGGAGAAATTCAGTTATCGTTGCATTATTTCCTGGGCCAGATGCGCTCTCCTAATTACTGGTGTCAGCATCGTTTTTCCTGTTTATGGACAAGAAGGGCACGTCAGCTTAATGCCGGATGTCACCCTAAATGGGGAATATTTTGCATCGGAAAAACACCCACTTAGTGCAGGTTATGCATATTATGGAATCCGCTACGGAACGGCTAAACGATTCCAGGTAAAGCAATTTGCGAAAGACTGTAACATTGAGTGAAGTACGTTCTTATTTGTCTTACTTATTTAAAAAATTTCAAAACAGGCATCAACTTTGTATTAAAGCGGAAACGATTTTACTTGTAGGAGCCCGAAGAGAATATGGATTTCTCGTACTTGAGAAATGAATCACGTTTCAAGCAAGGCCCCATCTGCCCACAGCTCCCAATTCCGGCAGCTTTGAGAACTCTATCATCTAGAGACCATGCTCCAATGAGTGAAGACTGCCTTTACTTGGATATTTATGTTCCGCCTGTTTCCACCAACAGTACGCGACAGCACGGACAGAATGACAATTTTCCTGTTCTGGTATGGTTTCATGGAGGCGCTTTGCAAGGTACCATTGTCTCTAATTACCTTTCCAGTAGAAATGTTGTAGGGTCGTAATAGTGAATAAACTGTTTCAGCTGGTGACAAGAACAACTATAATGCTTCCTCATTGGCGGATAACATCGCTGCAATTGTGGTTACCGTCAACTACCGAGTATCAGTTTTCGGTAAGATACGAGTACAATTTGGCTAGTTTTTGCTGCTGGTTTACATTAGATTGTGTGGCGATCGTTTGCCAAGGTTTTCTGAGCACGGGGGACGACATTGCGAAAGGTAATTACGGTTTGGCCGATGCTAAGTTAGCGATGTTATGGATCAAGAAAAACATCATGAAATTTGGAGGCGATCCCGATGCCATTACGCTTTTTGGGGAAAGTGCAGGAGGTCGCCTAATTTCGGCAATGCAACTGGATCCGGTTTCACGAAGTAAGCTGACCAGTAGACTCAGGTTAAGAACAGTTACATTAAAAGCTATACAGTAGAATGTAGTTCCAGTCGATCGTCTTCAGTATTCTTTTCCTGTTAGCCACGAGAAAGGTGCAGGTATGTGTGCGCTTCTGTTTCAAGGTTCTATGCGAGCGGCAATTGCATTCAGCGGAAGTATTCTGGTGGAGTCGTATTTTTCACCAGATCCGAAAAAGGATGCTAAGGAACTTGCAGCTGCCGTAGGATGTCCAACCCAGTCGTCGGCTGAACTCATCGGATGCTTGAAAAACATGTCCGTGGATAAAATTCTTTCAGTCGCACACGGGTTCAAAAAAGGAAATCCGGTAAAGCTACAGCTAAGTAAAGTAGGTCCAGTTGATCTTAAAAAACGGTATTATATATATTGAGATATTGTAATCTCTTCGTGGGTGTAGCTTGCGGTTCGCACTACAACGTCTACGGTCCTCCTGCGTAATTGTCATCATTTCCGATCCCTTCTTTGTCTTGAAATAATCCATAAACTACTAATCTACCGAAATGCTGATATTATTGTACATGTGTTAGACACATAAATTTTGTGTGCGTTACGCTCGGGTAAGTTGTAAAGCGAATGTACATTCTCTGCAGAAACTTGCACCTTATGGCTTTGTTGTGGACCATGTGCACTTCGGAGAAGCTGCCCGTAAAGCCTTATCGACCGCGATGCGGGAAGTTGATTCCTTTCCTAATTACATAACTGGCTACCTTCGAGAAGATGCCTCGCTTTTGTTATCCGGTAAGTAATGACTAATCCATTTACAGTATATTCTCCCTAACGTTTTCTACCTTTTCTTGCTGTTTATCTCCGTCATAGTCAGCAATTCCGATATTGTGGACCCTAAACAGCCAATAAATTTGACCACGATAAGAAGCGTTGTAGCAAACCAGTTTCTTCCCAATGGGAATGTTCCCGTCTGTCCAAACGCGAATTACGAGCTGGCGCAGACAGTAATGGATTATTACAACATGACGGATGGCGATGATTATTCATCTTTACGGTTCAAGATATTCCATGTAGGTATACGGTCCGTAAAAATCTTCTAATTGTTACGCTGTTTTACTAAAACTGAAATTAGTTTGCTAGTACTGTGTACTGACACAATTGCCCAAAAACTCGTAGCTGGCGACGGATGCAGCGTTTGCGGTTCCTGCCGGCAAAGAAGCGCTGATGCGGGCTCAACGGGAAGACGCAGCCTCGAGTGCCAGTCAGTTGTTTAGAATCAGTCACAATCCCAAATTCAATGACCTCGGTAATGGTTGAAAATATGTTACACTTCTTGACCATTCTTACAATTCACTTTTCTCTATGTTGAAAGGTGCTTTTCATACCTACGACTTGCCAAACATTTTTGCCCCGCATATGCAGATCCCTGGTCTACTCCTTGATGACCGCGTTGTGTCCAGTATACGGCAGATGCTGCATCAAATAGCGCATTTTGGGTACCATTTGATTAGCCTTACCGACAGTTCACATTATTTCAATGCGCTTTGTAACAACTTTAACCGCTTATGGCTTGCGCTTTTCGCTGCAGACGAATGGACGGTCTTGCATTTGGTCGCCAGGGAGAGTATATGGAATTAAATCAATCTGGACATTGGGAAAACGGCAGCTTCGACCACCTATCTTTAATTAAGTTTTGGGATGATGTGTATAATGCTCCTTGTTCCAGATCCGGTACATAGTAATTGCCGAATACTTCATGATAAACCGCTTCAAATTGAATTAGCTTTCGAATTTTAATAGTATGTAGAAGTATGCTTCTTTATGTATAGTAATAGTAATAGTAATAGTAATAGTAATAGTAATAGTAATAGTAATAGTAATAGTAATAGTAATAGTAATAGTAATAGTAATAGTAATAGTAATAGTAATAGTAATAGTAATAGTAGTAGTAATAGTAATAGTATGTAGAAGTATGCTTCTTTCACTTTGTATAGTCATGTACATACAGTACCGTATTTATAAAAATATTTAGCATGTATTTTGCATCATGTTGTCTGGACAGTGGCTGGTAACCTTTTGGGCTTGGCTTTGAATTTATTGTGATACCAGCCTGTACGTTATTTCTGAATTCCGCTTGAATGCATTCCTTGCTGTCATGCTTTGAGGCGCAAGTAGTTTTTGAAGTACAAATATTTTGAATTTGCGAAATATACGAGTATTACTTCGGTATCACAATTTCCACTGCATAAAAGGTAGTTTAGTGCAATTTTTATTATATTTGCCATTGTACGATCAACACTTCAAAACTGAAAACATGTAGCGATTGTTCATCAGGTGCAAGTTGAGCATTGCAAACTTCTGCTGCGTGGAAGTCCTTATGTACCTGAAATGTCGGTGAAAAGCATAATCGTTTTCACCGACATTGTCTGAACCGTACTTAAAACTTACCGACTTATACATTTTGCAGTACTGGAAAATTCAAAATGTTCAACAGGTTCAGACTAAAGACACTGTAGAACAAAATATCAATGTATAAGAGCAGTAAGTTATTTGAATCAATGAAACTCTACGACCGATCGTGATGTCCGATACGATGCGTAAGCAGATTGTAATTAGGAAAACGTTAGACAGAAATGCCGAAATTGCATTTCTCGGAAAGTGTCACTCTGTCGAAGCAATATGTATAAGCGAAACCGTAACGTTGTTTGTCTCCTACCGATGTCAACTGGCGCTACAAATATATAAAGCTCTGAAAACCTTTAGATTTCCGTACTATGTATATTACTGTAATTGACTGCTTGAGGTAAGGGTTTGTAATTTCTTTACAATGGCGCGGTTGTTGTTCTTCATCGGCATATTTTTCGCGGCGACTGCACTGGCAAGTGCAGGTGACAAGGACAAAGCCAAACCATCTAAGCCATCCTCCGACGATGACAAGCCTGCACAGCAACGCGGCTTGCTCGGCAGTGCCATCGGTGGCATGGTCAGCCTGGGTGGACAGGTCATCGGAACCGCTGGGCAGGTGATCGGAGCCGGCGTCCAACACATTGGTCAGCATGTGGACAATGTCGTCGGAGGCGTGGCTGCGCTTGCTGAAGTCGCTCTCGGCAAGAAGCCACAATACGACGCCCTGCCTGACAATTTCGAGTCACTGACCGCCGCTAAGAAGCTGGACCTTGTATGGAACAATGTGCAGAAAGGTGTGTATTCGATGAACAGTCTGCCACAGATGGATCCCTCGTCGACGCTCCAGCTGCCCAAGGTGTTCGATCCGGAATATTTGAAGCACGCTTTTCTGCATCACGGTGAGGAGATGCTGCCCGGCCGTCAGAAACTTATTCACAGCTTCGGCAGCGTAGCTAAAGTGGAACTGGTCATCACTCCAGAAGCGTCTTTAAAGTACTCCGGTATATTCCAGTCGGGTGGAAATGGTATCGCTCGTCTTTCATTGGCCGCTCCGGCGAATGACCTTCCTGGATTTGACTATACTCCAGGCAGGTTTTTTGTTTTCAGATAAATATTCGGAAACGTGTACAGACAGACAGACAGTAAAGAAGAATAACTTTAGCAACAAAATATATTAAAGCATATCAAGATAATATGTATCTAGTTACATATCCATAAATACATTATTTTATGCATTTATACATATGTATATACCCGTATGTATATATGTAGGTACCGGTATTGACTAGTGTTATGAATGATTGCAATTATTTCAGGCATGGCTTTGAAATTCTACCGAGATGGCCAAGAATCAGCAAACATTATTGCCATGTTCTCGGTGGACGGCCAAGGCAAGGACTTTAACTTCTTCGCCAAGAATTTCAGCAATTTCATTCCCAACGGAAAGAGCGCCTTCCAGTTGCAACTAGGGCCCAAATTCGAAGCCGCTATTCCCCTGTTGGAAGCCGGTCCTAAAGGTTGCGCTAGACCAGAAGACGCCACGAAGCTACCGCAATACGAGCAAGCAGCTTTCGACAGCCGTGGAGGGGCACCGGCTATCAATACCGTGCGCGCACCGTATACACTGAAGTTCGTGCCGAATCCTAAAATGGCCTGGCCTGGCAGCGACCATACCGATCTGCGTAAGCAGTTGGCTAAGATTCCGGAGAACTCTACCCTGTACACGATTGTGTCGATTCCTGAGAAGGGTGGCAATGAAGAGACATTGGGATCCATTGTTACCAAGAGCAAGTTTGTGCCGTCGCATTATGCCGATACGAAGATGTATTTCCGCCACCATTCACAAAGCTGCTTTATTGCTCCCAGTTCGGCTTAGATGAGCTGATTCGTACATAGCGGTGCAGGGAAAGTTGCAGCTGGTGTTATCAGCTGCGTTTAGTGCATACTTGATACTGCATACTTAGTGCATAGAGAACCTTCATTGCTGGTTTAAGGAAATAGCCAAATAGGTATAGCTGTTTTAGTTTTCTAGGGTTGCGTATTATGGTACTAATTATCGTGGTTTCCAAGGTTAATAGCAGATAGCGGTATGCTAGAATTACTGTCGCTGTTTGCTTCTCCATCTCTTGCATTATAAAATCGCTTTCACCTGATCGCACCGGCTTTTTATTAGCACTTCTTGCAAACTAAACATATAAATCCACTTTATGCTGTAACACAACAAAATTTAATAACAATAATAATATCCACTCTCAATTTCACAATAAAGTAAACACATAATTTTAACCAAGACGCAATACGATACCATTTCACCAGAATTCTACAATCACATTTTATGAGGCTTGCAACAGTAAACAGCCAAGCATCTTTTTACGGTACGTATATCGGCAGACACGTTAAGCTTTGGAATCCTCTTTCAACCTGCAATGGCAACCGTAAGAACTGGTGAAGAGTGTGCAGAGAATTTAGCTTACTCATCCTTCAGCAAAGGCCACTTTTGACTTCTGGGATTAAAAATGGGACTTCCATCCCAGTAAACGGCTCGTGACAAAGAAGTTCCGTAACTCCGAAAAGACGAGTTATGCGAATTGACATCGGTCGGCGTAGCGTCAGTGTTTATAGTAATGGCGGTTTCTTGAACAACCGGTGATTTTGGCTTAGCAAAGCGACCGGATTTTGGTGTGGAAGGCGGGCTCGGTGGCCAATGGTTCTCGCGTCCGTAGTTGTCACTTAATATGCAACAACAATTGTTAAGCAGAGAAGCACAAATTTACAGAACAAGAAATCGTACATGTAGAAAGGCGGCACCATATCACCCGGTTTAAGAGCTTCGTTGTTTTTGTTCAGTGGCGGCAGTTGCACGTAGGTTCCGCCCCAGTATTTGTCCTTGACAATCGGTGGAGGCTGATCAAACCTGGATAGCAAGTAATAGAATAAACGGTGCCTAACCAATAGGAAACGACGCAGATGCTTACATTTGATCGGTTACGGTGAAGTGCACTTGCATGTGGCGCTCAATGAACCAGTTAATCTGTAACGGAATATCGCGAACTTATGGCGTTTCGATACTAGAGTTATATGTTACGGCGATTTGAGCACAATACGCAGTGTTAGTGTTTATTTACATCAAAATCGTCATCATCTTCACCCCAGGGATTAAAAATGGTTTCAGCAACTTTCAACCATCCGACATAAAAGAGAAACTGGAAGAAACGACAATAAGTAAACTGTTTGGGCAAACCGAATTAGCTTATTCCGTGGACGCAGCACTCACTTGCAGGCTAGTAAAGATAGGGAAGTAGGTGTCAATGCCGTGACCTTTATAGTTTTTGCTCACATCCAGTGGCTGGCGAGCAAATAAACACGCACCAAAGAACGTGTATACGGCTAAAGTAACCACCTAAAATGAAATTTTGTTAAAGCGAACTAAAAGCTGCTGATTTAGTTTTATGGAATTTTTGGTTGACGTTGGAAAACATCATACGTACCTGAGTGTAAGCAAGAGGAATAGGCACCCAATTAAACATCCAGTTTCTTCCCAATTGAGCACGGAAAACTAAGAGCTCATCCATAATTTGTTTAGCACCAATGCCCATCGGATCATCCATCAAACCTTCTTTTCTCGCTTGATCCAACACTTTAGAAAACCATACGCACGGCACCCAAAACTTGCCGTGCTCTTTAATCTGTGAAAGATTTCAAGCTTGTATTGGTTGACTATAATATTATCAGTAATAAATATTCCAATGACAAACCTCCGTGATACTCTCAAACAGGGCCCTCTCCTCTGCAAGCACCGTTAGTGAGTAAGACTCGCATGCAATATGAACCATAGTGGTTCTATAGGATAATCGTCACTGACCTTTTGACAAAATTCCTGCATCGACCATGTGCTGCAGTGTAGGAAAGCGTTTTCGTGTAAGGACACTGTATGGACGGTTAACGAAGATGGTCGCTGCGGTTATATATCGCACCAGTTGGCGTCTGCAAGTACGTTTATATGTAAAATTTTCAGATTATAGTCGTACTTACAGGTCAACACAACGCGGAAGCAAAAAGAAACATATCGACTGACAATTTTCCGATAGGATCGTCGGACCATGTGCGGACGTTGTCTTACCGTATCATGTATGACCTTTCATCTTGTCCGTTTATCCAATAAATTATAAGGTATGACATTCTAAAACCAACTAGAAATAGTTATCGGGTTCTGACGAACACTGTTTTATCGTAATAAAGTTAACATACAAAACAAAAATTTAGAATTATTTGGAAGCCGTTTCAGCTCAAATTACCTGTCCGGCCATGGGTACGCGATCAGCTGTTCCCACCATCTGGATAGTACAAAGGAGACGTAAAATCCGAGAACAAAGGTCAAGGGCACAAGGTTAACAGTTTCCTCCAAATGCAGACACAGCTTCTCGAATACTCTACAAGAAGGTAACAATAACTATACAGTTACATGCCGCAGAATAGGGCAGCAATCGGTTTTGAAGTACTCAGTACTAACTTTCTCTGATCTTCGTTGAGAACCAGTCGGTATATCATGCTGATTATGGCAAATAATATTGCAAACACCAAAAATTCCCGATACATAAGCTTGTACACACTGCCGCGCCATCGTAGCAGCAGTTGACCCAGTTTTCCAAAGGTCACAGATTCAAGCTTTAGCTGGTAACGTACCGTCATTTTATAAAATATAGGTTCAAGTGATTATGAAAATTAAAGCTAACAAGTAAATGCTGATCCAAAGCCAATTATGAAAACGCATAGGGGAAATAATTAAAAAATACAGTAAAATTAATCATATTAATCATATGAGGAAATGATACAAACAATGCCCAAAAGGTGCAAATAAAATGTAGTTCTAAATAAAAAAATGTACTAATTATTAACGCAATTCATAATCGCCTTTTAAACAAAAATTAATCAAGAAAACTGCAATGGATGCATATAGAACCACGAGTTATGCGCCGGAGACTACGGCGCTCCTCATAAACAAGTACCGAAATCGTTTCGAAAAATTTTCGCTTGCACGACTTGCAAGAAAACGAGCAAAATGTTAAAAGGACCAGATTTTCCTCTTGGGCTGCTTAAGTATTCAACTCTGCCACGCTACAAGGTCAAGGCAAAATCCAGCCATTAATGCGTTCGTATCTAATGTTTGCGTTGCTATTAAATTTGCAGCATGCCCAGTGTTGCCTTGTTTGACCATCCACCACAATAGTGCTCTGCCCATCTCAGATGATGCAATTGTCAATTTTTATTTTCAGAAGTTTACTTTATGCGCTGCAAAGCACCGAATTGAGTGTTTTTCTTACATCCCATAGTCGGAATTTTTGCAATAGTTTGGATTTATTACCCAGACGGCACCATGAAAGTAAACTCATGTGCACGTAAAAAGAATAATTAAATTCTTAAAGCAGCTCTGGCGTGCTATGTCGGCCTAGTGTTCCATATCTACATTCTACATTGTTAAATAGGGGCATCAAGTGAAATTTCCGGCTAAGACAAATGGAAGCCGGGAATTTTACTTACATGATGGGGTAAAATGATGCACCTCGTTTTTATAGGAATATGGATGAAAACGATGGGTATTGTAATGATACTTACTAGTCAAATTTATTTGGACCTTTGTCTTCTCACTGCGTAGCACATAAGAGACCTGTAATACAGCATCTGTCTGTTTGTACGTACTGTATAAGCCAGATCTGTGTCGCTATACCGTATAATAGCGTATATTTCTACGCAAAATAATTGGCTAGATTTAAATTTAAACCTTAAATTTATCCGAGACTGATTTATACCCATAATCGACTGCGCTGTCTGTAACGTTGCGAAAGGAATGGAGATTTTGTCGGTGTAATTTTTTGTACATTACGGTATTTGAGTGTTACTGTATTCCAGGTTTTCTCGTATTAACTGAGCCATGAAATAAATCAAATGATTAACTATGAAGTAAATATAATTAATCGGCGCAATTATGCAGGTAGAAATAACTGGACTGACGTTTACTTTTTTTGCATCCGGCATCCCGGTGTTTTTATTATCATGGAGTGATGGAAAAGTAGCGATTCAGAAAACTATTTTGGTTTACACGGTATTTGCTTATTATTATTATTAGTTCAGTCAGTATCGCTGGAGCTGTGTAGGGCAAATTTTTGATCAATTGTGTAGGGCAAATTTTTGATCAATTACGCCAGCTGTTTCGTTTTTATCCATTGAATTCCTGAAACCATGGGTTCATCGTATCATCATTAATCAACACTTCTGAAGAACGTAATACTGATTGCCATGAACTATAGATATGTTTAATGCACTTGATTCGATAGCAGTGCCCTTCGGGCTACGTAGCAGGTGACAAGCCAGTATTCGATGAAGTGCTACTGGTTAAGCAAGATTATTTGAGTACAAAATCCTGTATTTTTACTTTCGTGTGAGTTTGTTGCTTGTGTGCTTCAATTATAAGTTCTGTTGATGCTTATATCAAGCCGACACCGAAAACATGTAACCGGAAAATTCAGATGCACTTCGTAGTATGTATCACTGCTGGCAGAGCACAGATGTAGAAACTTGCATAAATGGCACTCGTTAATTGTAGTCCAACATAAAGTCGTATTTTATTCTGTGTTGATAGTATTGCAGTTTTCTGTCAAGAATCAAAATGAACACGTTAAGTTTCGCATTCCATCGTGGTGTAAGCATCAGTTCAACGGTAAACCGGCAATCGGACGGCAAGCGCAGTCCGACTTTATCCGACGACAGAGAAAAATGTTCTCCTCCGAAAAGAACTCACACCGTGTCGGAATCCGTAGCAGTTAACATAACGGAGAAACGCACGAATGCTGCTGTCGAAAGAATGCAAGGACACTCACTGCCGATTTCGATACGACGATCGGATCCTAAAATGTCGCACGCAGCTAACAGAACAGAAAGTACTTCAGATACACTGGCAAAATCCGTGGAAACCGGAAACCGAAAAGGAATTTTGAAGCATATATCTGCAGTGGACAGCCAGTCAACAAACCAACAAAGACGGCGACCGGACGATTCGCTGTACAAGAAAACGCTAAGTAAATCGTTTTCGGAACGGTAATTAAACAATAATATTCGATGTTGTACTTGTAATAAACTGGAAATTTATCGTACGAAAGTACCTGATATTGATGCATAAACATGTAAGTTTTCCCGTATACTGTATGATAATTGAAATTCCTTACTTTCCTCTAGCAGTACTTGGCATATTTTATATTCTTGGTGTTACTACTATGGAAGTAGTCTGTACGTACATAATTTGTTCGCTTTTGCATAATTATTTGTTGTAAATAAGCGCTTTGCATGTATTAAAGCGAAACGTGTGCTGATATTTTGCTGCAAATCGTGTGACTCATTAATTTTGACATCGATGGATTCCTGAATTATTGCTCAACGTGCCAAAAAAACTACAGCGCACGCGTACGCTTCGTGTCGACGTTATTTTTCTGTTTACTTTTTTCTTATTCTCGAGTATCAAAAGGTGTAGCATAGCCTAACGGCCCTGATAATGATATTGTATACGCTACTACGTGATACTGTATGTATTGTACAATATAATACTTGCAATACATCGATAATTAATACAGAGTAGTTATCGATAATACAGAGTAGTGTGGTATCCGCAGCATCAGCCAACAACATGAGACTAGGAGCGGATAATGTGTTAATTTTGTTTAATATTATTACATAACGCTATAGGGCGCTCGGCGGAGCGGCGCTCGTTATACCGCAAAAATTATTATATAAGGCTTGAAATTATGAATGCATAGTTTTGCAATCAGCTCCACAGTAACTTCAAGTTTACAACTTAAAACTGATAAAGCATTAAAACCTTGCTTCGAACTAGTGAATATATTCAAGTTTTTAGCTGTACTATCTGTTTACTATCTGTTTTTAGCTGTACTATATAGATATTATATAGATATTCAGATTCTGCAATATCTGTATGTCATTCTATATATTTATATATGTAACCGTTCAACAGTCACAGAAGAAGTTTTAAGAGTCTTATAATTAAGGATGTTAGAGGTTATTGAGACTTGGACCACTTGGTACCTGCATCTGCATATAGCTGTACAATAACCGAGTAAATTGTTCTGTGGATGATACCACTAAGGAACACTCTTCACACAACGGATGTCTCCGACAACGCTTTGATCCAAATGTGTTGAACTTCCACCAACAGGTAAACCCATCCCAAATACTATAATTATGTAAACATTTCACCCCTCGGCAGTGACTTAAGAATTAGGGTTAATTAAGTACATGACCTGTTTATAGCTAGCAACGTAAAGAAATGAAATAACCTTTCTTTTGGAAACAGAAAGGCAATCACCCTTGTTTTTGTGCGGCAATAGGGTACTGTATTGTACAATCCCGAGTAAAACAACTTGCAAAAAAAACGTTAGTTAAAAAACGTTACGAATGTTAGTTAACGGCCAAAATTGAGACACCTCTGTTCACCTAACGGTAGTTACACGTTAAACTAACGTTTTTCCTACAAGCTGCAGAGTATTTACTCGGGAATAGAGTACGTACTACGATGCAGCTATGATCTATTCTGTAAATTAATGGCACTACAATTATTGTACCCATCTGTATGTCGGGAGATTCGGAGTCGCAAAATTCAAATACACTGTATGCTAGCAGTATTTGAGACTTTTTGAGTAAGGCAACGTTTGTTTGTAATGTTACGTCGATCGTCGAAAATATCAGAAAAATATTTATTAAAACATACCAATACGATAGAATCATAGCATAGAAGTATAGAATGCCTGTGCAAAGTAAAATTTCGGTTATACAAAAATAATACAATTTCTTGGTTATGCCTGTAATGATGTGATCTGCAGTTTCTGCATAAAATCAGGTATTCAAGCAGTATTCTAATACAATACTGTAGCGATAGAAATTAGATGTACCGCCAGTAGGAGTGTTAATTACCTTTCTCTACTGTTTATTGGTTGTTGTGTTATGAAGATCAGAATCCTAGTTTTCCTACTTTTACCGACCGCATCTCACGGTCAGAAACATCTTGAAATTAGTCTTGCTGCAGCTTGCTCCGAATCTTGCCCTGTGCTTATGCACTTCTTGCTAATGCGCTTCCCGTGCTTCTTGCTCCCGTGCTTATGCACTTCTTGCTCCTCAGCTTGCGTTGCTCACTGATTCTTGCTACGTTGTACTTGCTAATAAACACCTGCGATGACCTTGTGTTGTGTTGCGTAATCGCTATGGGATGATCGTGCATCTCCCATCATTGTCACCCTGTAAACGGTAGTCAGCTTCCGGTCAGCATCGCTGCCGACCGTGCCAGCCTTTCCCACACTAACAGCCGACAGATCGTGGTAAGGTGGATTAACCAACCCACTAGAACAGCAGTCAAACCGGCTGCTGTTACAATACTATGCTATACACTACAGTCTGCCGACTCTGCAGAGTCCAGTAAGTATGGGACCATGGGTGATGTGTGTATGTTTTTGTAGAAGTACTCGTATGTTTTCTGCGTTTACAGCATTAAACTCAAACGGTTGCTAGTACATGCTATTCAGGGTAAGCTGCACAATTTTTCACTTTTTTTTCAAACAGCACAAAATTCACGCTGAGGGCATCTAATCCAAGCAAACGCATTACACAAAAGCACAAAAGGGATTTTCTCACGTACGAGTACCAAAACACTGTACGGTTAAAGAGGAAAAACAGCCCTGAAAATTTGGTATAAATGAGAGAAAATAACGTAAAAAAACGGCAATACAGCCTCCTACACAGCCAGTGACGATCCTTTAAAAAGGAACGTAGGCCAGTGTAAGCAGTTTAATGAAGATTGACAGGGTGTCGTATCCCTGATCGATGACCAGACATCCCAACTTCTGGTCCACCCAGACAATGTGCTGCCACTGCATCAACAGGTTGAGCATCTCCAATCCGACGGTCATCACGATGGCACTCTATTGCAATAGTAATGCAGAAAATTAAAGATACTGGTCCATTCGGAAAGATGTTACGAAATACGAACACCCACCTCCAAAGAATTCGGATGGAAAAACAGGCTGGCGCATGAGAAAAAAACGGTTTTGGCATCGAAACATCACGGATAACCGTAAATCATTACAACGCATCAATACGTTAAAAATGTTGCTAACAATTAACAGCAAGTTGAAAGTGCTGCCACCAAAGCTAACAAACCGTTTCATTAAACGATCTGACAGAACGACAAATATTGCCACTCACCTGAGGAACAGAGCGAACACCATATCCCCGATGGCGGATGCCACCATCTTGGCCTTGAAATTGACGGGGCCCGCTGAAATCTTCTTTTTGATCTCGGGATGATAATCCAGCCAAATATTACCGAAGAGCAACGGTGAATACCACAACTGTCAACCGAGACACAGATCAGGAATAAATGTGCGCAAATGACGGGATGCCAGCAATTTTACATTATCACATATCTTGAATATATTATCTTCCGAGAAATCGGCCAGTTCTTAAGGTTTCAGCTTTTACTGATTGAGTTTACTCTTACCATGCCCAGAATCTGAGTGATAACAACGCCCGTCAGCAATGCGCCGTACTTCCAAGTGGCTGGAGCCAAGGCCACCGCTGCTGCGCTCAGGGTGATATCGGCTGTCATTTCTGTTGAATACTACGAGTTCTAAAACAGAAAATGCCAAAAGGATTGAACCGTACTAATCACAAATCAAAAACCGCCGATACGACGGACCTGTCCACGAGATAGACTAGTTCCAGGCCGTGCAAACAAAAGATAGCTAGCGAGTAGCGACGTTACAAGACCATCGCAAACCAGCAACAGTTATCTCTCGCTCGGAAAGTTATGTTGCTTGGTGGCTCTAAACTTCACACCTACCGTTAACGAGTGATGTTACCAGATTAATACGAAGGCCCAGTGTGGTTAAAAATTATATGATCGTTGTGCAGAACTTCCAAATTTCCCAGCGAGATATTTAAAAAAGTTTTCAGAGCCAAAAACGAAAAGGCAACCGCAAAAACGACCGCTAGAAAATTCGCGTTCATGCAACTGCAGGAAGTTCGGTGATATCATCTTTCAGATACTGTGAAGCCGATGAGTACAAGCGGTTTATTTGTGTGACGCTGTCAAGTACAACTCATGTCGAAACTTATGCATTATCCGGCTACCGTTTATCTTACCAATTAATTATTAAAGTTTAAATTTAAAGTTGAATTTTTGTTTTGTAATTTTTCTCTTATCGTATATATAATGAAATTTCGCGCTTATTTCGACGGGACCAATCTAGTTTTTGACTTTAGATCTTTAGCAGAAGTCATCTTTAAGACTTTAACCGATAAAGCCAAAGGTATATTTTAGGATAATTATCAAACAGACCACTGGTTTTGTTCGTGAACGTACGTGAAGCAAAACGTTAAGAAATTTAATTACAGTGAACAAATTCAATAACGTGAATAAACTTTATAAGAACAGTAAGTATTGTAAATTTGTAGCTCTGAGCTTTCCGTGGTCTTGAATAAAATTGCTCGATTTCCACTGTGTAGTTGTGCCAAGTTTTCAATAAATTAAGTATTGCAATTTGTTTTGTTTCCGATGCCGAGCAGAATATATATAGATATAATTATCTCCCGCGATCGCGACTGTACGTATCTGTATCTACGATAGAGCAAGAAATTTCACACGTATACTTCTAAACAATAAATATTTAATTATACCGTAGTCCTAAAGACGTAGATTTCGCACTATCACTACTCGTACGGTTCGAACTAAAACTGTGAGTAACTGTCTAACTGTTTTGGATTACTTCTTCAAAGTAAATTTTTAGCAAGGTGGTCGGACTACCGGTACGAGAACGGAGAACCCATACCAAAACTGTAAAATTTTCATCTCCCACTGAAGACATGAAGGTCGCTTGCGAGCCGGTACGGGTATCTGATACAGTGTGTACTTGTACAGGCTAAACTTTTAGCCTGTTCTTTAACCACGAATAGACTATACGAAGTGCCTTGCGTAATTAAATTTGTAAAACGAATTCACTATGAAATACGGCAAAGAAATAAACAGTAGAGCAGCAGAAAGAAGATGCGTGATGAGCGTCAGTGCGCAGCAAGCTAAACACCAAAGGTCAGCGAAACACAATGTGCCGGCTCACGCGTTGTAGCGTGCATTGCGTTCCACCGCGAACAAGACAGTGTGGTTTGCAACGCATTTTTAAATTAGCTGCATGCTGTAGAAATCCTAAAGGGAAAATCTTCAGAGATTTGAATCCAAGTTCGGATTTCCTATTAGGAAAACATACTTTAGCAATTACAGCCTTTGTCCCATATTTTCATACCGCGCGATTGTTGATTATGACGGCATACCCGATCTGAGACTAGAGACCTTATCGCGCTTGCGTGCTACGACTGACTACAATACACCACAACGTCCTGCGTAAGCAAACATGTACGATTATTAACAACTATTGATTCCGTCTATTGCTTTCAACCGGATGTTTCCCGCCTTATCATCCCGCACCCGGGATTTGATCGTCACTGCCGACACGCTTCGCAGTCAACAGTCAACGACAGTAAAATCACACCCAAACCGTAAACTTTACTGACGGAGTTTAGTGACTGCACGTTAAAACGCGGAAGATATCTGTCCAGCACCGGCGGTCGAGTATACGTTAGACGTTTTTTGCCCCGCGTGCCCCCTCGACTTATCGCGCCTTGCAGCAGTGTTGAAAAGGTGACATATTACGTGAGCACACTCACTGCCTGGCAGTTTTTGCACTTGCGCGCGTTCGTGACATACTTTGATTGTGAATGTTTAGTGTGTTGATGGCGTCAGGCAGTACTCGCCGGTAAAGTGCAGCGCTATACCTCCCGAATCGAATTGTGGTCAAGCTAGACGGATCGGCCCATCCAGGTAAGACAATGACGAATCTGTCGTAATGTCTCATCATTATGGGATTAGCGTCATCTGGATGATTCTGGCCATATACCAACCCGGCATCAACCGACGCTGTTGCCGACCCTCTCCATACCGGCACTAAATCAACAATGCCGGGAAGTTAAGGGCCATGAATAACAAGTGTAGCCTCGTTTTCAATATAATCCCGCATCAGCTAGGGCTGTAAATGTTGCTATCAATCCATGTCCAGTCGGAATTGTGTGTCGCGTTCGTTCGTTTCCCGTAGATTAGACGTTAACTTTTACTCGCTTTGTAGTCTCACGCGGTACTGTATCGGTTCCAGGATCCCTTGTCGGTCAGCGGTCTCTGTTACTACTGGAAAATGTTCCTCAGACTTTTCTTTGCTTTCATCCTCTTCGAAGCCTGCCTCGGCCAGTTCTTCACTAACGGTCGCTATGGGAAGCGATCCCAAGGAGTCATCGTCGATGATCAAGGTAGGTAACGCTAATGAGTCAAATATCATCTTATCTTGCTATACATTTCTTGAACTTGCACTTAGCTAACTTGCTGTTAGCCGTAATGTTTTGTACTACACTCATAGTTTCACAACCAAACAATTTTCGATGTTTGTGGCATTGAAATCCTTTCATTATTGAAAAAAAATATAAAATTCGCTAACATTAGGGAATTTTATATTTAATTCGCTAATACAGCGAATTTTGTCTACGCGGTATCAGGGTGACCTTTAGTGCACCAACATTTAAACCGGCAAGCGAGTAACACGCATTCGTTACCTGATGTTGTAAATATTTCATGTTTACATCTACATACTTATAGCTTAAAGCGTGCCCTTTCGTTTTCTTACTGTTAAAAGAGCAACATCCCGCGAAATGAAGAATACCAATCCTTTGGTTTACATCTCGTAACTCGAATTATTTGACACGCGAAATTTTGCGCCGGTGTACACAACAGTGCGAAAATGCGTGGCAGGCCAGTCAGCAGCTCATACACAAACGTATCAGGCTTTGTTTTATTGGAAAATTCTTATCCTTTCAAATATCAACTCGATTGCAAGTAGCCAAAAACAGATTAAACGCATAAAAAATCTCGCAAATGCAATTTTACAAATATTAATATAAATCTGTGATTATATTTACTACTTCTTTCTTTCCTGTTCTACAAAAAACCGCTATAGTATGGTTGTACCCCCGCATTTCTTGTGGTTGCAATCGTCTACCCAGTATAGCAAGCGTTCAATATGTATCAACAAATACTTAAAGTATCACCATCTATTTCGGTTATTATTATTCTTGCGTCACAGCTGGATAATATTGCTTTAAAGTTAGATTTGGAAGTAAAACCAAAACATCCATTAACGTCTTTAGCACTGTTAAGCACTTCTGCATGTATGCTTGACGTATAATTTTACAAATATTTTGCTTCCTGATCAGAAATAGTCTTTTTAACTTTTTACAAATCTTACAATTATTTTGCATTTGGTGCAGATACAGATACAAGTAAAATATTGTTTCGAATCTTTAGTTAGTTGGTTCAAATTCAGATGGCAACTACTGCGCAAAAGTATATTGTAATTAAACTTTGTATTGTGAAATTAAATTGAAAGTTTTCGCATACGTTTTTTTTTAAAACATGTGGCTTATTTATCGAAAATAACGAAAATAAGTTTTCGAGGGAAGTCACTCATGCTAGTAGAAATTTCGGATTGAAATGCCGCTAACATGCACGTGGGAATTAATCTTTCAGATTACAATTTAATTTAATTAAATTTTAATTGTTAACACACTATCGTGGCGACAGAGTCTCGTGTCGGTCTCAGCATTATTGGTTCTAGTCTGCAGCAGTATCTGATTGAAGTCTGATTCTGAAATAACCGCTCCTTTAATCTTTTAAATCCGCCACGCGAGAAACACGTGTTGGCTAAAATTAGGTCCCACACCCGACCTCGCAAGGATGCAGGAATTTAACAGCGGTAAACTGATTAACACACAATTAACTGGAAGAAACGAATCAATTTCCACCCATCGAAATTAAAAAACGGGCATTCTGTGGATTAGTTTTTGCAGTCTCTACCACATTCCTCATTATTAGAACCACCCAGCAGCTATCAAGCAGCAGTTATAAGTTTAGTCAAAAAGGGCACGGTTTTTATTAATACTTCTGTTGCGAAACGAAAACCTGTCTGAGAACTGCCTCAAACTGTAAATGCGCAAAATTACAGCAATTTGACTTTTAGATACATTCATACTATTTGATAGTGGGGCCTACAGACTGCAGTCTGTCTTGAGTACTACGTATTATACAAATTTATATTATGTAGATTTATTCCGGTAAAGAATTATAAGTTATAACTGCAAGCTGTTTGTAATAAATTATAATTGCAAATTTTTTTTGCCGAAGAATATTTAATTAAGATTATTATATACAGGCGCCAGTCTGGAGCTGGGATCCCTTTCAGCTGCGGATGGGACTAATCCGCACTTGGCGTGCATCTACACCGGATACCAGGATCTATTTCGGTGTCAAAGGTCAGCAGGAATTTCGAATATAAGATGAGAAAACCTGCGTCATATCCAGATAGCTTTAGCCTGTACATGGTCAACGGCTAGAGCCATCGAAAAATAAAGCATGAGAGTTATCTGAAAAACTATTGAAGCCGGTAAATAAAAAATGTTTTACGGTATAATTACGTAGATAACTAATCTATCTTAACTTACGCAACAACAGCGCTGGTTCACAAGTTCACAACTGATCTACATGTTGGTAACTTTAATTTGTTCGATGCAGGCTACCAGCGGATTCATCGGGACGGATAACCAGTTCCATCACAGCCAAGTAGCAAGCCGCCAAATTATATAAGGCTGTCTTGGATCAACGTATTGTCGCCGCGTACACCCGGCTGGTCTAAAAAATTGCCGTCAGTACCAGAGAACGTCAGCTCCCTGTACATACGCTGCAATTCTTGCTTTTTGTTCTCATTCTGTTTTACACATAACAAAATAAATACCTGCTACTGCATTACATAAATAATGTATTGATTGTTCGGCTCCTTGAAATGTCTTGTTTTGCGTCATTGATTATAATGTTATATGTCAATCTGGACAACACCGGCTTTTACTGCGCTACTGCGCCGTATAACATTTTTTATGTCCATTTATCTGTTACGAAGTTTGCCCTGCGACGCACCATGTTTTAAATATTTGATCATCGTGACTTTTATGACGATATCGCTGTAATAGCCCAACTCCCTCTCTATTCCTTTCATGTGACACTGCGCAGATCTGATTTTTACAATATACATGGATCGTGATGAAGCAGTAAAAGTGGCGTTTTTTCTCCATGCCAAGGAGACCCTGGTTCGGGGCGGTGCTGTTGCGGATTTATTGCCCATATAAACCCTCCATTACGTGCAAAAGTGCGACATGACACTGCCTTTAATATTTCCATGCTCCTGTCTACATAGACAGCGGCGTCGATGGATTAGAAAAGCCTGGATAGCTTTTGACATGGCACGTTTTTTCTTCTTAAGTACCAGCGACCTGGTAATCCAGTTCGATGGCATTGTCGCACCACGGAAGTACATATACAGTCCATGAAATAAATGCAAATAAAATCGCTTTTGGGACCATTATAAAAGAAACCAGCAAAATGATAAACAGTTGTATACTGACAATGAGCGACTAACAACTTAAATGAACTTTTCCAGTTCAACGGTTAATTTGAATCAAGCAGATGTAAACTTTGCAAAAATAGCTGATAATTATTTACTGTTTTCAATTTCCACTGCGAGTGATTGGCGAGAAATTACTTGCGCACAAAAAGTCGTCACTAAGTCATTTTCAACAACTGCAAACTGGTCATCGATAACACTTGCGTCATTTCATCTTTAAACTCCCGCTGAGATCTGGAGATCCCAGACAGTTCAAATGGCGGTTCCATGTCATTATTGTTTACATTCAGCTACATCAAAGCCTATGAGATTTTATAAGTAAAGCTTAGACAATCTCAGATTACGAATAACACGCGTTTGATATAATGGTTTCCCGTTTTTCTTTGCACGTGCACAAGTACGAGTACAGTAAGTATTTTCAGCGGCTGTACTCAGGTTTCTCTTATGCCAGCAATTAAATTTGCAAATTCCATAATAAACTAAATCCATCCCGCACTCTGAACCTCGACACACTGGTAAAGGGACTAAAGAGTAATGAGTAATGACCAGCGTGACGTAAAATTATACTGGCTATTAGCAATAATACTTCTATATGTTGAAAAGTAGTTGAGGACGTGAAATGGCTGCAATAAGGATCACTGCCACAAATAAATATTGCTAAACTATCGCCTCAAATCTAAATCTGGCAAAATGTTTCGCTTCGAAACAATAGCATCATTGCTTCAGCTACACGAATTGCACTTTACCATGTATTGTACAATACAGTTTTTTTGTTGTTGTGCGGCGCCTATCGTTAAATGCACCGCATGCACTGCTTTGTACCGGCATGGTATGTGAACACTGTACAACATCGCTCGGAGGCATTTTCCAGTTAGTGGTGAAGGTCGGTGATACGGAAAATCCATATTTTTACTGGTATTTTCCAATCCTGCTCATCATGGTATCTAGAATCCATTGCAGTCTGCGGCAATAAATTCTAAACTGCAATAAATTCTATCTGGTAACTTGTAGCTAGTTCTTTACCGTCTACCACTAGATGTTATATGCACAGTAACATACTGTTACGAATAATTTTGCGCTTTTTGAACATTTTCCCCTGTTGTTATTTTATCTGTTCTGTTTCCACTAGATTCACCGATCAGAAAAAGAACCTAACCACGTAAATCATAAACCATGGCAATGAATGCGGCAGTAAATTTAGCGGATGCCGTTCTCGGCCGTAAGCCCGTCAGTAGCGGTCCGAGCGAGCCGATCGAGGATCCAACGACCCGCATGAGCGCCGTCGTCTGGCACAAAGCTCTGGATATGCGATATGAGCTGGTGCCGCGTCCGGTCATTTGTGCGCCGACCGACGCTATCATCCGGGTGACGGCCACCAGTATCTGCGGCAGTGATCTGCATGTCTATGCCGGGGAAGTGCCGGGGATGAACGAGGGCGACATCGTCGGACATGAGTTCATGGGGATTGTGGAGGCCAAGGGAGTGGAAGTGGAGCTGCCGATTGGAGCGCGGGTGGTTGTGGCTTTTGCTATCATATGCGGAAAGTGTGAATTCTGTCAGCGGGGAGAGTTTTCCAGCTGCAGCACGACCAATTCCAGTCGTGTGCAGGAGCAGGCGGTGGGGCATAATTCTTGTGGCATATTTGGATTTGGAGCTTTAGCAGGTACAATAAATAACGCAATGTACCGTGGTACATAAGAATGCAGATATATTACTCCGGGAAACGCAGCGCACTTTTAGGCGCTTTGTCGGTCAAAAATAAACTGAACCAAGCTGAAGAGTTAAGTTGTATTTGGAATTCATAACTGTAATAAGAAAGCAGCCGGTGTACATGAAGAAAAGCCAATAAAATAAAGCAAAATAAAGCACTACTTGTATTACATACGGATTCCTGTGTTAGTGTTACCTAAATAGTATTCCTTCTACTGGTCCGTACAATCGTGACACAAATGAATCGTTGAATGTGGCAGCAATCACTTTGTTTAAATATAAATAAAGTTATTTGATTACTGAATAAACTTCTTAATTACATTGTTTTAATTTGAACATATACAGTTTTTATTATTGGTAATGTTGCGTAAGTTCAGTCGGTGGACTCTGTGCTAAATGTCCTATTTGATAAAATGGGCGTGACCTTTAAATTCAGCTCTTTCATAGGTGACTACAAGGGGGGTCAAGCCGAGTACGTCCGTGTCCCTTTCGCCGACTTGAACTGCTTGCCCATCCCGATCGATCTTTTAGACGAAAAGGCCTTATATCTCTCCGATATCATCCCCACCTCCTATCACGCTGCACGCGATGTCCGCGAAGGCGACACCGTGGCCATCTGGGGTATGGGCCCCATCGGACTGCTGGCCGCTCGCTGGTGCCAGATCCTCGGAGCACGCCGCATCGTCGGCATTTCCGGTACAGCCTACCGACTGGATGTGGCCCACAAGAAGCTGGGTATCGAGGTCATCAACTATAACGAACAGGACGTTAACCGGACACTGGCCGATATGGAACCGCGCGGCTGGGATGTGGCTATCGATGCCGCCGGGTACCGGTTCGCCAAGGGCGTCTTGCATAAAGTCCAACGGACGCTGATGCTGGAGACCGACACCTCGGAGACCATTACGGAGTGCTGTAAAGCCCTGCGGCCGTTCGGGAAATTGACGATTATTGCCACGTATGTGGGTCTGGCCAATCAGTTTCCCATGGGGATGTTTATGTTTAAGAATCTGACGATGCGTTGCGGGGGGACACCGATCCAGAAACTGTGGCGGTACTGCTTGGAGAAGGTGTTGGATGGGACGCTGGATCCGCGGTTTGTGGTGACGCATTATATGCGCTTGAGTGAAGGACCGGAAGCGTACAAGTTGATGTATGAGCATGAGGATAACTTTATCAAAGCACTACTGCGACCGGATTTGCCACCGGAATTGAAACCGGCTGGAGCCGGAATTTAGCTGTAGCTAAACGGGTTTATAACGCTTCTCAGCTCAGTTTTGCCCGTATATGTATCAGTTTTGCACGCCTGTATTTATCTTAATTAACTGGGAACGCTGTAGCGTTTCCTGGCTTATTTCGTCAATGTGATTATTTTATTGAAAAGTGCAAAAATGTGAAACTTTACTAACAACAGTGTTTGTTAAAAGACGAAAGATGCAGTGCAATTAAAAACGCCCGAACTGGCAGTATATGGCATAATAACTGGCATAATATCTGTACTTCTATACAATAAGACCTACTGCTAGAAGCTTTTGTAGAAAACATCAACCAGGTTGACTACCAGTAACAATCAGCAAGGTTAACAAATCACGAAAACGATCTCGAAAACGCAAAAAAATACGTTATGGCAGTGGAATTTCACGCAGAAAATTTCGTGAAAATAAATTAATACAAAAATCGCATGGCTCACAATATATTCTTATACCGCTCAGGTTTTATTCCCGGCAATCAATGTTTGAAACCTCCCCTTTTCATCCTCAAACGTAAACGTCACCTTACGATATCCTTAAAGTCAGCTGCTTCATCAGGGGTAATTTTTTGGGATCAAGCGCCAGCATCTCATTCATTGTAAGCGGCCCCCATATTCTGTCCTGGAACGAGTTGAACCGGACGTTTCTCCGGACTGGCACGTTTACTCTCCATTGAAGCCAGAACGTTCGCAGCCACGAGACTTTCATTCCGTCCTACTTAAAAAAATAGTACAAATAAACCAGCTAGAGATTTGTTAAGTAAAAACATCAAACATATAAACGATGAAAGAAGTCAATTCGCCTGATGTTCCCTTTGTCATCAGTTGATGTTCCGTTTCCACTGCTGAACACTTGCGCCGAGGAAATGGTTTCGCGATGCTCAATCAAACATCCCCCGGAAACATTACCTGGGGCCATTACAGATAACTGAGCATTTCCAATCGCATCTGCTTTGGATCCAATCCGATCGCCTTCACACCTGGCTAGTTGATAACTGGCACGAAAGAAATATCCCCACACTCTGACTGCCGCAAATTCCAGCGTAGCTGAACCGGAAGCTGCATCGGCCAAACGTAGACTGAGTTCGGAGTGTGGAGATATTTTTTTCGTGCCAGTTATCAGCTAGCCAGGTGTGAGAGGGTAGGTACAAAGTGGTCCAAATCTAATTTCACAACTACAAATATTAAAACTAATGAAACCTTTACCGGTTTTAAGGACTTGGACCACTTTGTACCTACAGTGAAGAAAGAGGGAATTGGGTTCATGCTCCAATTCACCATGCGCATACTTAATACTCGTACATACGCATACATGCGGTTAATCTAATAATCGAATAGCTCAACACTGCAAACTTTAAAGTAACCAAACTACAGGTGTGGATATACATATAGACTACAGAGTACAGGCGCTTCTACAAGAAAGCTCATATCGTTAAACGGCAGAAAAATGGGATAAAAAAGAGTTTCTTTGAAAAACCCGATGGCTCTACAAATCGAAAAATACGTAGCAGTGCAGGAAAATACCTTTATTCCCCGAGCGATCAGATCTGAAATGAAATCCGAGTCCGGAATGGCGCTTTTCTACAAAATAGCCATCATCTAAATAGAAATTTCAAGTAGAACTGCAAAACCAAAGAAATTTTCAGCGCGGCACACTCGTCTTTATGAAACAATCTTGAATCGAAATAACACTGTCCGCACTCCGCAGTAATCTCGAAAAACCGCAACGTTACGTACACGAACTTAGTAGAATACCTGCACCAATCAAGAAGATTAAAACAAATTTCGCTCCTCCACCTCGACCCGCTCTTCCTTCATTTTCAGTCCTTCCAGCACAAATTCCTTACAATCTTCAAAACTAATATCACAGGGATGATGGGATCCACCGCCCACATTATAGCCTTTGGTGTAAAATAGCCACCTGTAAAAGGAACAGTCTGAAGCAAATTTCACTAAAAACCGCGCAATTGTTGGCGACATAACGGAATGGCGATAACTGCTTACTAGTACGAATATACGATAAACACTTTAACAAAGTAAAATTGCAACATACCGTTTTCCGGTTTTCCACCAATTCGTGGCCGAATTCGCCCTGTCCGGCTACAGAACTGCAATACAAAGTAAACCGTTTAAAAAAAATCTAAACGATTTTAAATCACAGATTTGTTTTATTTAACGTTAAGGTTTTCTTCAACTCAAACGTAACGGTATAAGCAGATACAACTTCTTCGTACGCTTGGGCCGACTCGCCGTCTGGGACGAGCGAAAGTTTAGAAGTTTCAATTTTGTTACATATTCATAATTATCATAATGCACACTAGGTTTGGCATCAGAATTAATTTTAAGTGCAGTCTTTACAGATGTGCTGTACATACGGTCAACTTGACCAGCGTTACTTGTTGCCAACACATTAAATTTTATCTTTTTCGCGCGCTTCCGTCAATCGCAAATCGCAATCCCACCAACAGAATTGCGACGATTCGCATTTTCCAGTGACAATTTCCACAGCGAAAAGGAAACTATAATTACACATTTGGAGATATAGCGGAGATTCGAAAACTGAAAATATAGAGCAGTTTACAAATCTTCGGCAACACGCATGCACTGTCTATGTAGATAACATTGTCCGAATGAGAAGATCTCAACTCGCTTTCCCTGGGACGCATGCCTTCTAATTAGCAGGTGTTGACGCATACATGTAATTCAAAAGTAGAGACGCGGTCAACAACTTCGGCAACAGCCGGTCGTTGAGGGTTGATACCACCCGAGGGTAGCAGTAACTCCCTATGGTTTTGATTGCCGATGCATAAACATTTTTTTTCGTGCACCGTCCTTCATAATGATACCCTATTTGGCCCATTATCTTTCCGCATACGAGCGGTAAACCGCATACCATCCTGCCCGGCCGGCTACGCTATCCAGAGCCCACACGGGCTCAAAGGACATCAGCTACGCATAAAAGGCATACTTCGTCGAAAGCGGGCGTCAAATTACTTATGCAGGGTTGACTCCGGACACGTCGACCTACATGCCGGTCGGAAGGTCTGGCAAGGGGAGGGGTGCGTTCCAGCTGTGATAGCAGATACCTGACACTCCTACAGTACTACTCTAGTCCTACTACTATAGCCAGCACGCCCTTTCTTACTATGACGATACTTAGAAACTGATTTTGCAGTTATATGCATTACATCATTGTAGATTATATTTAACTGTGTGAACAGTGCGGATCTAGTCCGATCTACATCTAAATCCGGCCGAAATTATTGTTAGAGCTACTGGTATACATATTAAAAGGAGAGTCTTTGTTAAGTTTGAGCACAATGCAGAAAGCAGTTCGAAATACCAAATCAACCGTGTAGAGATTTGTTTCGTAAATTAACGGGATGTGGTAACGATTTGATTAGTGCATGGGCTCTGTTGTTACCAACCTGTTTTTGCTGAATAAAAATACTTTCTGTAATTAAGTTTTTTCTTTGCCTGAACTAAAATAGAGTACCCTGGTCGGGACCAGTTAAAGGTGGGCTGAAATATTTGGCACACGCAGTGTAACTTGCTGGAAAGATTCACTTGTATGTGTGTAGCTTTACTGTTCATCACGGCTTTTATTTTATTAAAATATCCTTGTCTACGCGTACTTTTTCTGTAGATTTCTGCAGGAGATACAAATCAATTCATGTACAGATCTTTCTGTTTCCAACTGCCATATATTTTTTTTATTACGCCGCAATATTGTACCACAGTAACAAAATTAATAATAATTATATATAGTGATTACTATATATAGGTTTACAGTTACTGTAAGTTTGTAACGGCCGCGCAACTTTAACCACGGAGTTTTTGTCCGTGAAAAAGCACGGACAAGGTGTCATGGTCATTCCCATACAAGTACAGTTAATAGTAGAGCCTGTAGAGTTATAATTACTTTATTTATCATTTACCGGAATGCGCAATTACTGTAACACTGAAAAAAACTGCCTTTGGGGTAACCTGCGGTATGGTACAAGGTCACCGATTCACGAGATTTTGTACGTTCAGGGCTAATTATATGGTTATGCAGAACGGGGGAAAGTTATTAAAATCATTACTTTAAACGTCACATTCCTGCTATGACCTCGTTAAATTCCTAGGCGAAATTTGAGCGGGCACTGTTTATCCGAAGTGGCTCTTGAATGTTTTCCAATATTTTTGCCGTAGGGCCGTAGAAGCAACGTCATACAAGGAATTAAGTCAGGATGCTGATTTCATACTGCTGTTGTTGCATGCAGCGCTTGCGAGACCCCTAACCACTCCAGCGAAGCAAAAATCACGCCCACACTCGTAACAATTAATGAGCTGACATTTTTTTCCGCATGCACTCTTTAACACGAAAGAATTGGTCAGACCTAATTTCTTTCCCGATACCATGCTGATGCATACTTACCAGCTAACACTGACATCAACACTGGTATCAAAACAGGAATGGCAGCTAGATGAAAACAAGGATGGCCAGCACGATCAGTTTACCAGCCGGGCATCATGGATAATTGCTAATCCCTCTCCTACCCAATAAGCCCGCATACATCACGTTACAGTTTTTAATGACAGCCAACTTGGCCGAGCAAACATTCGCCGCTGCTTCTTACGTTCGTCTACACCGGATACAATTTTTTCCTGTCTTATATTTCAGTTGATTATTGTATCACGTCACTAACCATGTTTCCCAGCCGCTCCGACATGCGTTGCCGTTTAGATGCGGGTTTTATATAAACAGCCTCCATAGCTTGACCTGGTATAGTTCGACTCGGAAAAGACGTGTAACCATCTTACTGAGTTGTCTTTAATCAGAAATGGCCAAGGTCGAGATATTTTTGTTGGTTGGTGCGGTGTTGTTGGTAGTGTCAGTGCATACCTGCAGTGGGTTCTCCCTGCGTGTCTATCCCGGATACGTTCCCTTTGTCAATCCTGACCGTGGTCAGCAGGGTTCTAGTGCAGATAATGCCATACAAGGTAATCATTTGAAGCGGCAGTTGTACTTGTCTAAACTTACTGGCGCTGGCATGCTTCCTGTCCGATCGTCTGTTGTACCGTATTTTCCTGTGCAGTCCACTGGCTGTAAGTCGTGTAACGTGTAAAGGTCATTCGCTGTCTTTCTGTAATGTAACGTCTTTCTGTACTTTGATCGTCAGTGCTTATGTGTATAATGAAATACGGCTAATTAGTTACTGCGAAGCGAGTATTAGCTGATTTTCATTTTTATTGCTGAATTTGTTGCTATCTTATTGCTCTATCCTGAACCAGATTTTTGAGTTTTTATTAGTAACTTGGTAAGCCATTTTCTGTTTCATGATTTTGTAACTTCGGCAAAGCTAGACAGCTATCTTACTACCTTTTTACATAAATCTAAGCTACCTTGTTACATATATCAAAATCTTGGTAGTAACTAGTAATATTAAATGTTACTTTAAATTTCCTGCAGTGAGGGGGTATGTAGTAAATTTCCTCAAAGCTTAAAACGTACTTATTAGGTGTTTTTGTGTTTCCGTTTTTGCCATAATAAGCAATGAAACTGGTATCGTATATTCATTTTGTTATTCTCAGGCACTATGTTGTATAAGTTTATGTTTAAGTGATAAATGCTAAAGGTCATATCCAATCTAGTTAAAAACGATGCATTTTCGTAAACCTAACCCATATGTTAGACATATACTCGAACAGTCAGATATGAATAGTCAGAGGGCTCTGGTACGGAAAGCAGACCGAAAACAGTTAGGCCTCGTCCCGAATTCAAAGCGAATCTCGTTGCGATACAGCAACTCCACCTCGCGAGGTGGCTTCGCGTACCGTATCTGTAGGCGTGGCCACTGCATACAGCCACCTCGTGCGGTTGAGCAACCGTACCATAGCGAGATTCGCTTTGAATTCGGGACAAGGCCTTAGTTGATCGTACTGTATTTCCATCGTATTACGTATACCCTGTTATCTGTGTCTGTAGACTTGACTGTTTGGTTGATGCCTTATAATAATAATCATAACCCAAACGGTTCCAAATCGTATTGTAATATACTCGCAATTATAATGCATTTCCGGTACGTATCCACTGTCAAGCGCTTGCTTGCTAGCGCTCATGCTGTACGTAAAGCATTCGCAACAAACTCTGTACTACCTTAATAAGCTAATGCACGTTTCCTGATTTAGTTATCTTAGCTAGTTATAGAAGGCCGGATGTTATTTTTTCCGAACCTGGTTGATTGAATATATTGAGTAAACGGAATTATTTTGAGCCGATTTGATTAGTCTTGCTGCTCGGGTTCCACAGGTAATTCTATAGAGCGTAGCCAAATTTCTGACGTATGAAGACTAAAATTACTATTTAGCTTAATTTAATATATTACGTAGTATTTCTAGTAATTAGTAAGGCATTCTGTCGTAATGGAGCGCATGATTATGACTTACCGCAAGGAATGGTTGTCCGGCACCAGTTAATCTCTTAGTATGCTTTGCTTTAAGAACAAAGCTGCATCGAAACTACAAAATTAAACTACAGAGCGATAAAACAAAATCAAATTTATATTTGAAAATATCAGAAGTGTCGTCTTTTAAACTTTTAAATTCATTTCTCCCAATTTCGCTGTATGTCAAACCTTTCCCGACGCAGTTTGTTGACAGTTTGCTATTATATAATTACAGACGGTGCGGGTGATAGTGTGGCCTTCAGACAAGCGACCACCGGATTCAAGCCCACAGGATACCGGCGTGGTGGACCGTTGGATGATTGTGGAACATACGCTGAATGCCGCCAAAGACTAATATCGCATTTCGACAAAATAATGAAATTGACTAACAAGGGCTAGCTTAATCTGAAACGGCTTGCTGTATTCTGGATGAATCACGTACAAACTGGTTTTTACTTTTTAGTTTGATAGGAACAATAATACATATATATCATACAATAATATCTCGTCTATTAATTATTCACAAAAATATTGCAGCGGATTAGGCATTGCATTGTTTTTATATTAAACTGGGCTGGCTGTTGACGTGAACCATTGCAAACTGATCACACATGTCCCTTGACTCCCTTCTTCATATCAGAAAACCGCTCTGCCAACGAATTAATTATTTATACGCAGAATATACGGTATAAGTTGTATGATAGCGATATTATTGTAAAAAGTAGGATAAATATAAAAAGTGCAACCAGACTGGAAAAGCACAAAAGGTACCATCGTGTCCGACTCCGACGATTATTTAGAGTTACAGTAATATTTTATTTCTGTGACTGAACAGACTACCGAGCAGTGCAAACATGGTGGCCTACTAATGGTAAGCTTGTCGAATAACGTACGTAGTCGTAGACTTTAAAGGACCATGTGACATGTGTTTTCTTTAAAGAAGATTTGCGTGTCTTTAAGACTGGTATGTACCGGTATGTTTGGACACATCGGACGGTCACATGTAATGCACATTGCAGGTACTGTTAAGATAGTTGACCTTTCTCAGCTTGGACGATTTAGACCTGGAAGGATTCCCTAAAATCAGCGTTTATAAATTTTTAAATCATATTTTCCCGTGACCTTTGGCTAAGTCCAAGGTATCAATAAAAACATTCAAACACTATGTATCTTTTGAAATTTGGAGAGAGTTATTCAGTCTTATAACTGGCAAAGGAAGTAGCTACTGTTTACATTTACGAACGAATATGGTGTGAAATTTATGTACATTCACGAAAGTATTAAATAAAATCTACATTTAAAATTACGAGCATCAAACTAAGAACAGATCCAAAGTACAATGTAGACACCGTGCAGCCGCAGCGGTTAGGCGTACGAACACATTTCAAGCAGCTACTGTATGACAAGCATATCCTCCATTTAAAGGTTAATATGAACTGACTGCATGAATTGCATGTGGCTTTGTTGGTCCGATGACTCAGATCGAACACAAAGCGCAAGATATCGGAACATAATGAAGTAAGTAATAAAAAAATCAGCTGTAGCAATTACCTAAATCTCGTTTAATTTATCCGCTTCGCCAACGGTCCTGAGTACAGATGTCGCGCTCACTCTTTGGGTTTCCAGCGACAATCGTTGTCGCAGACATTCGTGAGAGTTAGACTCCCCCGGTATGCACCTAGCTGCAATCTCTTGCCTAATTCTTCGAAGACAGCGATAGGCTATCGCCGATAGCAGAGGGTCTCCATCACCATGGTCCCATCGTTTCAAAGGCAATTGGTGCGAAAATGTAACGGCCGACCAGGTAGAAAAACAGTCTGCGATTTCTTCTCTTCTCCTCGTGCCGCTTCCGCTCCCGGAGTTAATTGTGGAGGTGGCGTTGAGATGAGAAGCCACCACCGTGGCTACACATGTCATCTCCAAGCGAGACACATGCCGCGCTTCCAGGCGAAAGTTGTGCAGCCGTCGGGACGACGATCCGTCGTGTGGAATGTTCCTTGCGGTCTCAGTTTGGCAGGCACACCAGCTTGCATTGGGCAACAGTGTAAATGTGCTACTGTTGTTGTTGCTAAGGAAGTTTTAAAATTAATTTGTTAACGCAGTTAACGGCAATAATAACTGTCCGATAACAATAAATTACTGACCCTTGAATAAAGTACATATGCACTCGCACCGGAACACGGGTCACCGGCCCTGTTATTCTTTTTAAAAAAATGCGCGGCCCGCCGCCCTCCGCAGAAAACTGAGGGTCGGCCGTGGGCGCGAGCGAAGAACGGAACTGCTATTAATCGACTATCTACCACACGGCATCAATACGGTACATATTACACACACCGCATGTCCGCCATGTTACATCCGCAATCGAAGATATGCATTTGCTAGATATTGCTAAGTACATATCACAGCCTAAAACTTAGGAACTCTAAACCTGCCCGATTTGGTAACGTGAGCACGCAAGCGATCCTTAAAAATGGACAGTAGTCGTAGGAATTTAACGGGTAACTGCTGTGCTATGCCACCCAACCAGCAAATTCTACTATGCACTTCGAAATTTATTTCTAAATTTCGAAATTTTACCTAACAACATTTGTTTGGGCAGTATATCGAGCATATCATCTAAACAGATACGCGGTAGCGTTCGGTGCCGTCGAAAACCGTCACCAAAGTTATTATTGATAAAATTGGATATAGTCGATATGCATTCCATTCCTTGTACCAATCGCTATAAGCAACTGCAGTTTTTACATTGCATACAAAGAAAACTTTTGGTACCTGACGCCCATGCTAAGATTTTTAGGCCTGTGACACTGCCGAATGAGCTGTGCATGAGGTTGAAAGCCAACCGAAAATCAGCAGTATTGAAAAAAGGTTCAACATTTAATTTGTGAATGAAACTATTGTGAAATTACCAAGCTCAGCCCTATTAATCTTTGAAATTGTTAAGCAACACTTACTCAAAACCATGTAAAGCTGGTCTGAGAATACGCAAAAAACTCGGTCAAATTATTGTACTTGTGCACCAACCGGCTTGGCAACAGTCGCAGTTTGGTGGCAGGGCGTTAAATGTTGTTGATTGCTGTGCAAAATATAATGATGACCAGCCCTGTTATTTGCAGATCTAGTCAAGGTTGGGCACATAATACGGCTCGTTATGTTATACTATTTCTCTCTGATATTAACCCACAGCTATCAAAAACGTGTACACAGTAGAATGTGGAAAATATACACATATCATAATTATGTAATGTTATATGTGGACAAAATTAGCACCCGTACACCAGTACAAGACTCAGAGTTAATTAATTAATAATATTATCCATTCGAGTGTGCCCTTATTAAGCCTGTGTTCTATTGTTAGCCAGACTTCCTGTAAAAGGAGCAGGATTTTTTATTCTCTTATTTCTGTATTTCTGGAAACGAGCAGAATACAAACCGTTTTAGTGCAGTAACTAAATTTCAACACGACAAAGAGTTGCAACTGGAGCATTCCCACGAGTTGACGACGAAGCCGGCTGACCGTGACCCTTTCCCCTTGTCATAACGATCACGCGCTTAATAACTGAACTGTCATAAATCGGCGCAGCTGAATGCTCAACGCGACCCTTATCATCCCGTTACAACGTCCGTTTCCTGTCAAAAGCCGGGTCGTCTTGGTTTACATCATTACGCTAACAACCTGTTTACCCAGCAACACCATCCCTGCTAACGTCCATCATCCTGTAAATTAATGCACAAAAACTATCCGTTCCTCCCTGCGAACAACGGACACCAGAGCCGATTCAGCTGGCACTGTTTGTCGAGCAGTGCATTGTATTTCGAGCGTGAAGTTAGCCTATTTGCGACAGTGTATTTGCGTCAGACAACATTTCCTGACGTGTTAATGCGAGCTATATTAACTGGAAAGAAAACATACTAGTGCCCCTTTTGTGCAGCATCGTCGTCCTAAGTGTTGAGCAAATTAATTAAGGTGAAGGGGAGAGTTTTATCGCCAAAGCCGTTAAGCGACAGCGCGTGCCAGCTGAAGCGCGGGCGGATATACACTGTACCGGCGGAAGGGATTATCCCATTCTTTGCTGGTGGTAGGGTCCGTTTGCTTAATAGTGTTACACTTGAAAGGATACTTCCTGAAAAGTCCATTCAAGTGTAGCTTGCTTTAGACGTTTAAGTAGAACAAATTAAAAAACTCTTCCCCGGTTGGTGCGCGCGCACCCGGCACCATCCACATTATACAAATTTGATTCCTCATATACGTCAGACCGTTCAGCGCCCCGGCGACGACATTTAAAAACCGTCCCCGTTGCGCGGCTGGTGCGGATCATTTAGTTTTAAGTTTGAGAGAGCCCCGGCAATCCCACTTGATCATTTATCCATCTATATATTTGCCTACTTAAGTGAGCCCGCTGGGAGATTGATTTATATTCCCTATATCCGCTATTGCATTTTATTGGTCTTTTGGAGATTTCTCCTTTTTGACTTTCATATCGTTCAAGTACCGTATATACCGCCATAATGTCACTTATGTCCACGGTTTCGGTGGTGGTCTGCGCCGTGCTTCTCATCTGCTCGCTGGTCTGTGTGCAGGGTCAGTTTTTCACCAAAACCGACAAGGCAGTGCCACGCATCGGACGCCGGATGGATCCACAGCTGGTCAACAACGGACAACTCCTGGCGGATATACCGATTAGTCAAGATTTACACGATCAGCCCTTCCTTTACGCTAAATTAGCCAGTATTAACGACGCCCGTCGGTGGGATCCGGTGAGCTTATACGATGGTAAGATAATGGCGTGCGCATATAGCAGCGCTTATCAATGGTGACCTTTTTAGTATCCCTAGAGTCCATAGCATTGGGAAAACGTTTAAAGTGTTTCTATATGAAGTGTTGTATGTAAGCGAAATCATTCTTAGACTCGTTTACAAGGTTTAAATTGTAGTCGAAATTAAATGCATACCGTACTGATAAGAAAAACCAATTATTTATCGACAACGAAGGTGTACAGCGAAACCAACCAAAAAACGCAATAATTTTCTTTCAAAATCCAGGCTGTAAAACTAATGAAAACGTATGTCTATAAAAATAGCCGAAACTCGTCTATATATGACCTTTAATACTTCGGTTCTTTCCGAAACTTTTAAGCCAACGTGACCTTTCCTAACGTAGTTAATAGCTGCTACAAAAGCCCATCGACAGAATTGAATTACGTACCATACGCGGTAGAGCATTTTTATAAATAACGGACAAACAGCATTTCGTAAAATTAATGAATTCAAAAAGCCATGCATGTCCATTTTTTATGATTTGAAGCAATCATCGGGTTTTTACAACCCCTCGTCGAAATAATACAACGAGGGATCAATTTATGTTGACTGTATCTAGTTATTGTGCGTACGCACCGGTCTCAGGAGTTTACTATTTTGCGAAAAGACAGTAATTTGTAATTTAAAAAGTTTCGCTTTTGCAACCGCAGTGTGCTGTTAAATAACATTTAAAGTTAAGTAGTCGCTTAATAAGTGATTTCTTCTAAGTTACTGTACAAATTTTGGTGAGGAAAAATAATAAAACAAAGCTGGAGTAGTCACTTACCTGGAAAATCAACTTGTGCATAAGCGAGTAAATTACCGTAAAAATCAATATTTCAATCGATAAATAAAAGATTCTGTGATCAAGATTGATCCGAAAATCCGATTTAAATGCTTATGACTTTACCGGCACGTGCATGCACTTGACGACTTTCATTGTAAATGGAAGTTGTGCGTGTGAAAAAGGAAGAACTGCAAAGCCACTTAAGATTATGCCGTTGATGTAACACTCAAAATTTTTAGGATTTCCCGCGCGAATGAGCAGAGTGGGACGCCGGTGAAGTGCCGCTAATACTGTCTGTACAGCCTACAGCACATTATTCTCATACAGTCACGACGTTTTATTCCAGGAATATTATGACAGTGCCTGCTGGAATGGCCTACACCTATACCAATTATAACTTGAGAGAAATTATTATTGTTTTCGATCTAGAATAAATGGATATCCAAGGGTGCTTTTTTATTTCATATACCTAGAATTATACCATTTGGCTGCGGAATGGCTCGGTAATTCGCAAAATAATGTTTCTATTTTACATTTAATTTATCGCATGAATGCATGCTTATCAAGTTATCATCATGATGATGTCAGTAAGATAGTGAAACTGCGTTTTCATCATTCCCTGATCCCTTGAGACCGTTTTATACTGATGCCTGTTCATTTACAAGAGTTATACACTATTCAAAGTTGCTGCTGTTAAAGTTAGTCTGTTACTAATTTTAGATTAATCTGCGGAAATTCTGATTGTTTTTAAATACGATCCCGGGTCTGGGCAATAACTGTGTACTCGTATTATGGCTCGTGGAAATTCTGTGCTGCACATGATGGTAAACCGATAAAGCTGCTGCTGCTGGGCTCACGTATCCATTATTAGTACCGTTACAGTAATAATCATTCACTCTTAAAATCATATTAACTCACTACTACGTATGAAGACTGTAGCACGAAAGGACATGCGTCACCTTCCATAGCATTTGCATTTGATAAAAGACTACGAAACAACGGCCAATTTGCACGCAGTCAAAAATACACATATAGATTATCCACGGTAAATCGGCAATATTCAAAGTTTATTGCAAAATAATTAACTGCCAGATTTTTGGAGACTTCCTGGGATAATCCTCACGCACAAGGTTCTGTAGAAAACAGACTGTTCAACGGCGTATGAGCTGTGTATGAGCTGGTCTATGAGTATAGTGGTATAGGTCAATTGCATTTGGGTAACCGATGCGCGTCGGGTAACCGGTAACGGAGAAACGGGTAAAAATCCGTCCATGACTCAGCGAAAAAAATATCATCCAATCGTAAGGCGAGTACGCTTCCGTGCCAAGAAAGAAATTGAACAACGGAAAAACTGAAGTGGAGCTGAAAAATCTGTTTTTGATGCTTTAATGCGGTAAAACGTCAAAAAAGTTGATTCTGAGTTTAGAAGTGTGAATCTGGGTCGCTGGATGCGCTTTTGGTTCAAAAAAACAAAAATTTTGTTGATCTGGGCAGGAGGAGAGTTACGAGTTACTCGTAGTCTGGGTAACGGTTGCGCTTCGACGTCGAAGCGCAACGGTTACGCGGACAGGTAAGCTGAAAACCCATCCCAGAATTCTGGTTTACCAATCAAATCGTTTACCTGCTTACGCGCCCTGACGTCATGTTTTTTTACCCGACTGCCGCTTGCGCGTCGCGTAATGCTTAGGGGGGATCCATAAATTACGTACGCAGCGAACCAGGGAGGGAGGGGTCCAAAAAGCGTGACAAGCTGTGACGGCCTCGACGAACCCAGGGGGGAGGGGGTGGTCAGCTCCATATATTACGATTGAACGAACCAGGGGGGAGGGGTCAAGCAAATGTGACGGACCGCTACGAAGGGGGAGGGAGGGGTGAAAAAATCGTGGTTTTCTGCGTACGTAATTTATGGATGCCCCCTTACCACAGAGCAATTGACCTATGCCAGTATGAGTATAGTATTTCGGTCTACCAGTGATTGACTTAAACTTTGGCATTGGTTAATGTTATCGACTACCCTATGTTTTGGACGAACTTAATTAAGGTGAAAATACGGTAATTATGGAGCATGTTGGTTATGACGCATTTATTCTTTGGCACATCAGTCTATTACGGTATTTTTCTGATTCCAAAGAGCAGAATGATTTTGCTACCCAATGGTGTGCCATGACCAGCACAATACCGATTGACTCGCAGTAAACACCGGTCAGTAAACAAAAAGGTTTTCGTTTAGCTAAACCACATCTACAAAATGTAACAATCTGTCAAAGAGTACATTAATAAACCTACTCTACTGAGTTTAAACCGTGGTAGTACAGCATTATTAATATTATACTTTTAGAAAATAACTTATAGCCGAAAAAAATTGCGGACCACGACGAAGGTTGCTGGTACCACTCTTTAAAATGCCTACTTTAAAGAAAAGATGCTTTCATGGTGGTGCCACGATGGCGAGTTTGCCCAGCAGGTTGTAATTAATGTTAGTGACCAGGTTCCCAGGTGTCGTCTGCTGGGGGCAATACATATTACATATATTGTACAGATGTTCACATTTTTCGATGCTAACATTTGGCATGCTCTTGAGATTCATAAAGCGTGTTACAGTTTTGCAAATTTATTACATATGGCGATATGTAATTGTTATCGGCATTAATTGCAGAAAGTACGGTTTGTAAACGCAATAACGCGGTGAACCTTGAACGCAGTATTATAGATAATTCCTCTTGAATGTAAATATAGAAGTCAGCGCATGTAAAACTAAACTGGGGATTGTTTAGTATGCAGACATGAATTTGTGATAGTGTCACTTACATATCGGTATAAGATGTTTAATGGCTCATGTAGTCTTTAACCCATGGTACGGTAGAAAAGGTCTTTAATTAACCCAGTACAGCCTACAGGTACAATGGATTACGCAAAAAATGCAAGTATTTATATCAAAATATGCCGACATATGGAACTACATAAACAACCATAATCGCTTGCAAGTTCGTATTTATTTTTTCTACTACAGAATAATAAAAAGGATGTTTAAGACATTATTATTTGTAACGTTAGGAATTATGCTCAGCATATGTTTAAGGCACACACTCATGCAGAAAACTTAGGATGCCTGCAAACATGTACAGTCGCCTTAAAATCAGTTATATCAAACAGGAACATTTCACTAGTGCGATGCGTTGTTTCGGTTCATTTTTAGCGCACACCTTGGAAAATAATTATTCATTCTGATTTTATCAAGATGTTTGGATCTTATGTATCTGTAAGTGTTCCCGATATCCTTGTACAAGCACATGTTGCCAGTGATATAATATGTAGCTTTCGATTTCAAGCGGATATTGTGGTCACATTAAAAGGCCGGGACTTGCGGTGGGGGTCTTGCTGCCTCTACTTTCGGGTCAGAAAACGACACTTGCACAAGATCTGCAGTCTTCGTCTTTGATGCTGAAAACAGAGAGTTACGAGTATCAGATAAGTAAAGTTTAACAAAGGTATCTGATATAACATGCGTCAAGTAAAATTAGAAACTGCCTTCTGCGCAGATAAAACAGCCGAAAACAAAAAAAAAGATTCTTTGCAAAGTTTTTACATGTGCACGCCTGTCTGTATCATGTCTGGTAAAAGTACAGCGTTCGCATTATCATACTGTTAAAAATCAAATAAGCGTAATTTCGTAAAGGCAGCGAAAACATTGGACCAGACTGAGACTGATATCCATCCTGCACTCCTGCTAGGTATTGTCGTAATTTTAGTGCTAATACGGTATATAATTATAGTACTGCAAAAAGGTATTTGGCCCGGTACATAGAACCAAATTCGGGTACATACACGGCAACTTTCGCTGTCGCGCATTCCCAAACACTTTTTTGCATTGCTTTATGATATTTTGTAGCCAAAAGATTTGTATACATAGGCGGAAAAACCGTTTGCGCGCGCGACAGCGAATTTTCCCGTGTATGTACCCCAATTTGGTACTATGTGCCGGGCCAAATCCCTTAATAGTAATTTCCTTTACTTAAGTGGTACTGAGACTTTCTGTCGGCATGCTTGTTACACAGTATGAACTTACAGTCGTAGCAGCTGTAAACGATCTCCAACGGGCGGTTCTGACAGTCGGGATCGGTAGAAGGGTCATTGGCTGTGACCTTACACTGTCCGGCCTTGGTGGGCCATGTTGGCGGACACAGGGTTGCCGGTGCGTCAACGTCCATATGCATGCACTGGGGCGTTTCCACATTCCTGGGATTATACCATGCGCCGTGTATGGCAACCCACTTCCGGATTAAGTTACACTTGATGGTCAGCTGTTGCCCGTTAGGAATGATCGCCAGGTGAGCTGGACCATCAATTGCAGGATCTTTGTAAATGGCAGTGGTTATGTTGGGCGAACTGAGCTCTTCGTCCGGCTCAGCCACCACGAGAGAAAGGGTAATCTGCAATAAAAGAATACCCCCAATATTAAATGTACGAGTAGTAAAGATAAAGATTGTACTAAAGCTAGGTATGTAGTAAAGACAAAGTTATTTTATTATTATTATTAATTGTAAGTACACAGGTTAATAGACTAACCTTTAGAAAGAAACGCAATAAATGGCATAATCTTAAAGCTGAGTACGATAAATAAACACATGAAGAGTACGAGTACGATGTCTCATCAGCGGAAATAAATGTGGTACAATTATAAAAGCAAGTAAAATCGCAGAACAGCTTCGGTTATACCTTACCGCCAGGCAGAACTTGAGAGTTTTTGGTAGCATGATGTTGCGCACAAAAAAGCCAGGGGTATTTCCAGCTGGAAATGTCGTAGTCAGAAATGCATAACAGAAGGTAAGGATACATTTTTATATACCTCTATCAGACGGCTTTGGCACCTGGAGATGCCACGCAATGTCGAGAGTTCAGACAACAGACTTTAGCAATTGCCAGCGGCCAGCGGGAGGTATACATACTGTACATGTACTTGTCGTCCATCGGTAGGATAATGTAAAATTATGTGTTTATCACCTGTTTTTGATACATTTGACATACGACCCCACGTCACTCATTATGGAGGCTAACAACTGACACTTTTACCGAATTCAACGGATGTAGAAACCTCTTCCAGTCAGCAATAAGGAGTAGAAGTAGTGCTGATTATGAACTGTAACAAAAGCTGCTAATCGCGCACAATAGCATCGCCGCTATAACTTATTTGACACCTTCTGGGTACGCTGATCTTCTTCCCCTTAATTTCAAAATGTAAATGCCAGCTTTTAGACTGTTACGAAATTCTATCCCAATTCCCATGGGCAGGATTCGTATTTATGCATTGTCCACTACATGTACGGTAACAGTAATTGCTTTAATAACAACTAACCATGCCCAGCATGCATTGTGAATGAAATCTATATGAAATGTGTATGCTTTGTAGCACCTTACCGGGTTTATTACCGCATGCAGGCTGCTGTATACCAGAACGTTTGATCCCGACGATATTTTAACGACACCATCTGTGTGATCTTCAGCGCGTGCGTTATTCGAAGACGAGTAATTTAAGACAGCAGAACGGCAAGATCATCAGTTTTAGATTTTACAGCATTTCCGGTAAGGTAAGACAGTGCACTGTTTCCGTCTGAGCTGCATATGTACAAGGTGAACAACATACGCAAAGCTGATGCAGTAGACAAAGCAACAGAAATAATAAGAATGATTTGGAAAATCTTCCATGGCTCCATGATTTCCATCCAAGCACTACGAAGATTTCAAGTTGTCTCACATCGCTGGTCAGTTGTACAGACTGTACACTGGTAACTGGTTTCCTGATCCAGTTCGGGTGTGCAGCGTCGTCATTAAAGCCCCTTGTGCCACTCCACTGATATTTTGGAGGCGTCAGCCTGGTCACGTAACAAATCTGTAATTTACAAAATATCATATTAATTTTTTAATCTGCTTAATTAACACAGATTGTAAAACCTTATGTAAACAGCGTCGTACAAAAGGGAAGGTTTTTTGCCCTGCATGGGCAATTAAAATTTAAATGAACACTTAAATTTAATATTTTCCTTGTATGCAGGGATATGAAACGTTATCAGTTCACCCTCGTTTCACTTTTGAACTTAAATAATATATATAATATTCGCCACAACAACTAAGTAATACTAGCATCACTGATCATTACAACTCATATGCTCTAACAATATTCGTACAAGCTGTAATATTGTACTCGAGCTCGTAAAACTAATACTGGCATCATTGATAGCTTTTACCAGTAAAATTCAGTAAAATTCACGAATAATTTGACTAAGGTCTCTTTTGACTAAAGTATCATAACGCTTTGTGCCATGTATCTATTGATCCACTATTTTAGTATATTAGTGTGGTTAACGTACGATTATAGCAGCTGTAAACGATTTGCACCCCGCGCTTCTGGCACACAGGATTAGTAGACGGATCCCGAGAGTCTAATCTACAGAATCCCGGCTTATTTGGTTGGGACAGTGGACACAGTTTGTCCTTTTTGGGGATGTCCGAGTGCTTGCATTTGTCGGTTTCCACGGCTCCAAAGATGTTCATCATGACGTACCATGCACCGTGCACAGCCACCGATAGGTTCGGTTTGCACTTAACGGTCAAAAACTCCCCGTAGGGAATCAGCGCTACGCGGGCCACGCCAACTAAGGGGTGGCCGGTTTGACGATTGCTGAGAATGACAGCCGATGAACTGGGCTCCTCGTTTGGAAGCTCAGCTATCACCAGAATTACCTAAAAATATGGCAGCAATATATTTGTTATACAGCGTGTATGCCAGCCGTTTTGCGTAACCAGCATTACCGAAGTAACGGTATTTAGCACTATAAAATCTGAACTTATAAAAATTGGTACCATATGTAATGAATTATGTGATTTTTTGATTAACGGAACATTGGCAAAATAAAGTGAAATTAGAGCATACATTTGCATTTAGCGTTTTGAATTTCTTACCGCTAACAGTGATCAGTATAACTTCGCACATACGAATGCTGCTAATGTTAGCAACTATAAAAAAGATATTCTATTATTACAAAATGCCCAGGTTAATAAAGTAGCGGTAACAAAGAAGCGCAATTGAATGGCATAGCCCAAAAAGTCATTCGGTGATTTTCGAAGTTACTGTAACTATAAGTAAATCGTCGTCGAAATAATATTGTGGTAAAGCTCAAACAGCCAGTAGAATTCGAGAATAATATTAATTTTGTCTTACCGCTAGGGAAAAATTAAGAGTTTTTGCTAGCATGGTTTTGTGGAAAAAAAATTAAGGGAAGTTCCAGCTAGAGATTTCAGTTAAAAAGGTAAACCGGAAGGTAATGATCATGTTTATATACCAACATCAAAGGGCGTTTGAACCTTGGGAAACATCGCAATGTCAAAAGTTCAGGCAACGAAATTGTTTTGGTTGCATAATGCCAGCGGTATGTACACGTGCCGTTCAATAATCGCATAATTCAAAATTATGCATTTATCACCGGTTTTTGATGCACTAAGCAGATGAACTCAAATCACTCATTTTGCGTACGAGCTTAACAGTTGGCTATTACGCCGAATCATTACGGATGTAGGAAATCTCAACCGACAGTGATTGTAGTGCTAGTTGTTAGCTAGAACAGGAATTAATGTCTATCGCGAACTTTTTGTTTGCCCGTTGCCGCTATAACGGTTTACTTGATATTTGTACTGCTTATTGCTTCGTTTTTTCCTGTGCCCTTAACTTTAAACTAGAAATCTGGAAAAAAAAAGATTGCCTTCATGTTAAATTAATATGTTCCGGTATACCAGAACATTTGATCCCGAAGAGCTTTTAAAACTCCATTCGTAATATTTTCAACGCGTGCGTTGGTTCGAAAGCGTTAATTTAAGATGGCAGCACGGTAAGCATTATTTACCGCACTTTTTTAAAAACGTGAACTGTTTTCTTTCGGGGTTTGTAGTTAGCACGAGTATGTACCTTCAGTTTAATACAGTAAATTCAGGTATCAAAATGTACGCAGTAGCAAAAAAAACATTTTCAGAAATCACCATGTTTAGGAATTACAGATACTCAGCTGCATGACTTCATGCAAGCCTTACGAAGATTTCAAACTAATGGCCTTACATTGGTCAGTTACTTGGTTAATAGTCATAATTATCATATACTTCTGAAGTATGTGAAATATTACGGGTACGTCTTGTAGTGGTTTCTCTTCAAATTCGGGCGCACAGCGTAGTTACTCGTACTAAAGGAGCTTGGTCTGCGTCACCAGCAGGTGCCATATCTGGAATTATTGACAAATCAAATGTTTTTTAGTTTTTCATGCAGCTAACATAAACGATAACATTTATTTGATGTTTCAACTTTTAAACTGAAAAATACGACTATTGCTGTTGAGCATCATTGATTAATTTTAACAGTAACATTTAAGAATGATTTGGCTATGACTGTCTCGTTTGATGATTGGTTAACTTGGCCATGCCTTGTAATAATTATTATATACTATGTATCTGTACTCGTATTTTAGCAAATCAGTACAAGTACGGTCATATAGCCATGGCATAAAATCTCAGATTTATTTTGCCATGGTAGCGTATTGTTTCGGTATCAGCTTCACGTACACAGTTACAAGACGAATGACACGCAGAAATGCAATAAATGCAAAGTTTTTGCAGTAGAAAAGAAACAGGAATAAACCGATTTCACTTCAAAAGATATTCACAATGTTGTTACTTTGTCCTCTTCAAGTTCAGTGTACGGGCGTTCAGTGTCATCCCTCTTGGGACTTGTGCTACTCTAGCTAGGTTCCACCATGAAAACGCGAGCGTACCATCATATAGATATTATTATGATTCTATCAGTTCACAGCTGTAGACAATCTGCAGCCCGCGTTTCTGGCATGCCGGATCAGTCGAAGGATCCCGAGCTTGGAGTTTACAGAATCCCGGCTGATTTGGTTTGGTCTTTAAACACAGTCCGATCTTGTTGTCGACGTCCGAGTGCTTGCAGTTATCGGTTTCTGTGGCTCCATCTTCATTCAACAGCACGTACCATGCGCCATGCACAGCTACCGATTTGCCCTTTTGGCACTTAACGGTCACAAACTCTCCGTCCGGAATCAGCGCCACGCGGGCCCCGGTAATTGTGGAATCGCCGGCATCGCTGGTGTCGTGATCGTTGATCGTCACTTTCGGCGAGCTGGGCGTCTCGTCGGGACGTTCAGCCACCACCAAAGCAATCTAAAATGGCAGAAACGTATTTTTTATAATATTATACTGTTTATGCGCAAGCAGAACTACCACAGTAACTACTAACTTCGATCATCGCGTGACACGGTATAAAACACAGTTACTACAAATAGTTATATGTAACGTATTTTATACATTGTGCAACGAACGGAATACTGCTAAACTGAAATGATTAGCGTTTCTGATTTCTTACCGTGACGGTCAGCATAAGCACCTTTCGCAGCATTTTTTAACAAAGTGAACCCAACAAAGGCTAAGGGAAATCTGTTATGATCCGTTAAAAATCGAATTCAGTTTTAATGGTAGATATTTTTTGGGCAGGCTTTTTATACAACCATAGACGATTGAACCCAGTACTTCTACAGTATGCCAATTTGCCATGGGGCACGTTACGCCGGGATTTTTGAAACTACCGGCAAACAGGACACAGAATTTCTGCAGTAGGTCTATTCGTTCGATACCTATGGCATCCGTTGCGGAAGTGAGTTGCTCTGCGGTTTGTTACAAAGTAAAGCGTACACCACAGTGTAAATTGTAAATTATTTGTTTGCGGGCAGTTTTGACCGGTATTGTTCTGAGTCTGTGCGACGTGAAAACCTTAATCGCGTCGGCTAATTACGTATAAGATACCCGGTACCCGCAATCTTTTACACTGGCTGGAAAGGAGCTTTGGAAATAATGACAACGCATTTTAAACGCATGGTACTCTGCGTGCCATTCTTCTACTCGAGTAGTTTTATCCAAGAGCTCTGTGAGTTTCGCGACAAAACTAACCGTAAGGTAGACGGTAGAGCGCGCCGTATGAATTGCTTTTCGCGCCAGTATATCTGTATAAACTTATGAAACTGTAATAACTGTAATCCTGTGATCAATTTCGGAGATACATATCTATTTTATAAGTAGAAACATTTTCGAGATTTATATCTATAATATTATTACGAGTATTTATCGATGAAGTGCAATCGGTACCGTCAACAGCCAGTAACCACACAGCAATGTATGCTGTGTCGGGTTGACCAATAGAAGTATTCATATCGAGTCCACCGAATACAGAATTCGATAATGATTTCTTTTACAGTTTCTTGTACGGTATATCTGTTACGGCTATAACAACGACATATTCTGTTATCCGGAAAGGTGAAACGCGATTAATTTATCTTGATGCTAAAATAGCTTTGACTTGCGATCGGTAAAAGCGCTACATATGCTCCTGCAGTTTAACTTACAGGTACAATGCAGAAACGTTTCAACTGGTGCGATGCGTTTTTTCAGTTCTGCTACAAGGAGGTGCAGAAACAACAAAGGAAACATGGGATCCTTCATTCACCCCTATCTTCCTGTGGCTCCCTGTAGTGCAGTTGTTACACAGTTTGTCATAGGACGTGAGTTGTTACCCTGCCGGTGACCGATGCCGATCCGACGGCCGGACGCCACAGTTTAAATGCGGCTCGAGTATATACGGCTAATGAACATCTGTGCATCTGGTAGTGTCGGTGATCGACGGACACCACATTTTTCATAATGGTATGACCTTTATCCCCGTGCGCGACGGTAAAGCGATTGCATGGGATGCGACATGTTGGGAAACTATGGCTCGGTCTCACGTGCACGCTAGCTCGATAATGGCAAGAACTGCAGCGCAATGGGCTGAAGAAAGCTACAGCCAGAAGTACCTTTCGTTGTGGATTTGAGTTATGTTATCAAAATATTCTCTGGCAGTCGAAACACCTGGGACATTTGGAACGGCCTTCGTGGAACTAATCCCTTTCGTCGACGGGAAGAGTCGTAAAGTAACCGGAGAACTTCGATCTAATGCCTATTGCCTTTTTGTAAATGAGTCTAGAGGAGGTCAAAGGAAATGCAGCAGCAACGATTTCGGATGTTTTTTCAATGTTTACGAGTTTTTTCCAATGTTTTCTCGTAATTCGATCATTTTAATCAGTGTAAACCGTGTAAATCTGCGGTGGCTTATTGGCTATGGATATGTGTACTGACTGAAGTTGAAATAGAAAAGAATCTAATCTTCCATAATTGTCGAACATACAGGACCTCCGTTACGCTTCGATGAGTTCGGTCGAAAGTTGAAGGAGAGTGCAATGAAGAACTAGTTATGCGTAGCAGAGGGGAAGGATACATGTTCTTTCTATTATGGGCGACTTTTGCACCTAAACGTACAGCGATTGGACAACAGATTTTGACAAATGCCAGCGAGCTGCGGGGAATATTGGTCTCGTACATACTGCATACACGAGCATCCATCGCTCATATATGGCAGAATTATGTATTTACATATCACCTGTTTCCGATACATTTGACATATGAACCCAAATCACTTACTTTGCATGTTAACAGTTGCCACTTTTGTCGAATGCATTACGGATGTAGGAGACCCTTTCCAGACAAAAATTTTCAAAATTTTCATTCGACATACGCTTTTCCGGGTGCCTTTAACTTTAAAATGTAAATTTTTGTTTTTAAGCGAGAAGAAATTCCATCCCATCTGCAGCGTGCATATGCATGATGCGTGGTACTAGTATGCATTGTCCACTACGGTAGAAGCAGAATGATGTTTCCTGCATTCAGTATGAGTGAGCTTCTCAGCAAATTCATCGTCTTTCTGGTGTCAGCTTTTTATATAATAAAGTAGCGTGGCTTTGCCGGGTTAATAATTCATATTTTCCACTATGGCATACATGAACATTTTACCCTTAATAAGGACTGAGATGTTAACGACATTATCTGTGCAACCTTCGGCGCGTGCACTTATTTCAAGTTGGTTAATTTAAGACTACAGAACGGCGAAAATATCAAAACTGCAGGTTTTTCAGTATTTCAGGTGTCTGGTATGTAGTACATGGTAGCGTACTGTTTCGGTCTCAGCTTCATGTACATAATTACAAGACAAATGACACGCAGAAATGCAGTAAATGCAAAGTTCATGCAGTAGAAAGAAACAGGAATAAACCGATTTCACTTCAAAAGATATTCCCCATGTTGTTACTTTGTCCTCTTCAAGTTCAGTGTACGGGCGTTCAGTATAATTATCATCCCTCTTGGGACTTGTGCCACTCTAGGTTGAATGATGCAGGACGTAACCTCGCTGGAATTGAACAATCATAATTTTCAATGTTTATGTGGCTAACGAAAATATTTACGAACAATGACTTAGGATGTGCAAAAGAGGATGCAGTACAGTGTTGCCGTACCGTCATAGCAGCTGTAGACAATCTGCGCTCCGCGCCTCTTGCACAAAGGATGAGTAGAAGGATCCCGAGAGTACAGTCTACAGAGTCCCGGCTCATTTTCTTGGGACTCCGGGCACATTTTATCCTTGTCGGGGATGTCCGAGTGCTTGCAGGAAGCGGTTTCGATGGATCCAAAGGCGTCGAGCATCACGTACCATGCACCGTGTACACCCACCGATAAGCCCATTTTGCACTTAAGGGTCACAAACTCTCCATACGGAATCAACGCTACGCGGGCCACGCCAACTAGGGGATGGCCAGTTTGATAATTGCGGAAGGTAACAGCCGATGAACTGGGCTCCTCATTTGGAGGCTCAGCCACCACCAGTACAACCTAACATGGAGATAATGCTTTTGTTATACACTGATGCTATGCGTAACCAGCTCTACCGCAATAACCATAATATTATGTAAGACCAAAAACAAACATCGAAATTAATAAAAAAAGGTGCCGTATGTTACGAATAAACGGATCTTATGCATTATGCAATTAACTGTATGATAATAAAATAAATTGAAATGCGATCACATTTAGCGTTTCGACTTCCTATTAATTCCATACCGTTGACAGTGACCACTACAACTCTGCTGCTACTGCTGCTAATACTGAAAACGATAAAGGTTATTTATTGTACACGTATTATTGCTGTATTAATTAGTATTGTACCCAAGTTAATAAAGTAGCAATGCAGAGAGAGTCATGGCTGAATGGCGTAGCCCTACAGCCCTATTTTGACGATTTTCGAAAATAAGTACATAAGAATATATGTGATTGTATCATCGTAGAAATTACGTGGCAGAGTGTAACTTCTAACAGTAAACACAATATAATTCAAGGCGGATATTAATATTAATTTTTTCTTACCGTTAGACAAAACGTGAGAATTTTCGCCATCATGATGCAGTATACAAAAAAAAACGAGAGGCTGTTTCAAGAGGCTGGAGGAGGTTTCTTGGTCACAAATACAAAACAGAAGTTAAGGATGCATGTTTATACGCTACCATCAGAAGACGATAGCACCTACAGATACAGCGCAATGTCAGTTACCTAATGCTAGCGGTGAGAACACGTGGGTCATATAATGCAAAATTATGCATTAATTACCACCTGTTTTTGATACATTTAGTCGATGAACTCACGTCATTCATTTCGTCTGCGAACTTAACAGTTTACCCTTTTGCCGACTTCAATACGGATGCAAAAAAACCCTTACGGACGGTCATTGATAGGGCTGATCATAAGATTTACTAATAATTATTGTCACTCGCGAATAGCAGGTTTGCCCATTGCCGCAACATTCACGGTTTACTTAATATTTATGCACCGTCGGTTTTCCTCCTGCGTTTTTCTTTGGGCCCTTAACTCAAAAAATTAATGTAAATTTTAGATATTTGGCTTCAGCCATTGGTTTTCCGTTTAACAATATCTTTGCAACATGTTGATTAATTACTCGTATAAGCATTAGGCATTATGTTTAGCGATTCGTTGACACAAGTTCACCCACCTAACATTAACCTGCGAAATGGTTATTAAAGAAACAGTTATCAAAGTGGCATGTATCCATTACGGCTACAAATTACTTCTTTTATCCAGAAGGTAGAACGTGATAACTTTTTTGTACGTCAAATGTCTTTGACCTGCGATCAGTAAAAGGTTACATGTATACACTCGCAGTTTCGCGTACTGGGACTGCAACGATTGAGTGCGACCTTGGGATTCTTCGCATAGTATTTCCTTGTTGCAGTAAATACAATTGCAATTTCAAACAAACCTGCAGAAAGTTTGACCTGTAAATGGCAAAATGCATTTGTGTGTCAAATCGCTTTGCAAAGCGTAACCGTGCGGTCTGATTTGAAACTGTGGCACAAATTTATCCACAAGCGTTTACATGAAGCAGAAGAAACGATAGTTATTGCTCTTACTAGAAAATACCGGAAATACAAAATGTAAGAACAATAAAACAGAAATACTAGTATACATACATAATTCTGAATAAGTTTTTATAAATATTTGTATTTACATAAAGCGAATTTTGTGTACTGTATAATAATTACTGGATTACTCGACGTGGACAAGTCGTACTGGAGTGCTCCACGTAGTTTGATGACGACCAGTCGTGAGTCCGTGACACTACTTTTCACCTTTAATGGAAATATTATGGCAATACATTGCAGTCTGAATATCTATATTATAGGACCTGGTGGCGGTGGGCGGAAAGCTTTGGTCTGTTCTTTCTGTTTGTATTCTAGGCAATGGTCAGCATGCAGCAGCCGTTCGCAGTGTATGCGCTCATACTTGGCACTGTGTCCGGCAATGATCGGGATTTAAAATGATTTTTATCCTTTAGAGGTTGTTCTCGCTTGTACGCGGGTGTTTTTGTCAGTAAACAATAAAGCACCTCCCATTTCCATATTGCATTGTTGAGTGCACAGTAACAGAACCGAGGGAACAATAATGCGCCGGCACACCACGTGCGATCACTGTTATTTGCAAACAAAGTGCCCATCCTCGAGTGCCGCATGCTTCACATGTACAGCTGTAACTGACATCAAGTTGCGGAATTTATTGCCGCCTTTGCTAATGCCACGAGTTTGAACCCGAGTTATTGTTATGCGCACACGCGCTGATAAAGACCCAAATTGCAACAGTGTAACGCAACAGTAATAATTAATACGACACTCATAATAATTTATATTCGTAGCAGTCTGGACAAGACCTTGACGCTTAAAGGTCAACGGCACTCTACGCGGCAAGCAAAACGATGCATTATGCAATTGATTTCTACTTTCAAGTCTGCAACACAATAAATGCGTTTATATCCGTATATAGCATAAAATTTTGCCATTTCCATGCGTCCTGCAGAAAAAGTACATAATTCAACAAATAAATACGATTGCGGTAGAATTTTTATATGAAATCAAACAACGATATTTTTTATGCACCGTTTGAATCTGGCTGTTGTTCGAGACGAAGCGCAGGGGCGTTGGGAAGAAAACGCATGTACTCGTACGGTTAGAAATGTTCCACGATATAGCACTAAATTTTTTAACAATTGATAACAAAATTACGGTGGCAGTTTACATACGTTTGTAAAGTTACATTATACAGCAGTTTTAACTGGTTCTGGAAAAACTACACAGCAAGTCGCTTTCTCAACGGAGAATACAGGAATCCAGAGAATAAACCCTGCAGAAATTTCTTGTCCTGTTTCCCGGCAGTTGCCGGGTTATCTTTTCCGTCCTGTGGTAGTCGAAAAACTTGGGATGCGCGGAACGTAACGGTCTTCGCGGAATTGATTTGTTTCGTCGGCCGGAAGATTCGTGAAGAACCCGGAGAACTTCGCTCTATTGACGTATGGGAGTAGGATCATACGCCGGATGTACGAACTGGATGCTGACTGTCCGCCTTCCACCTGCAACACAACGGATAATCTAGTCAATCTCTTCTGTGATTTGCTGTTCTCTTTTACTAGCGATGTATATGATGTCATAACGCGAAGTCTATATAAGTTCTTGTGATGCCTAATATCGGTATCAGTAGTCTGAGATTTACTTCTGAGACTGCTTTCTAATTACAATTTCCTAGCGTTGTGAACTGTGATGTGTATTGGATAAAGAGACAGCAATACTTGTTCCTACGGAAGTGCATAGTCGTTCCCGGATTATCGCTTAGTATACAGGTTTGCTCGTGACACAATCGTCCTAGCTCTTGCCGATCCTCACAGGACTTACGACCGGAAGTTGTGGTTAGCGTGTTCCTGAGGGATTCCTGAGTTCCCGTGTTCCTGATTCATTCGTCTTATTTCCACCATAGTTCTTCTGTTACAGTTTGAGAGTACGAGTGCCTACCGACTGACATTACAGGCGTGGAAGAGTAAAGATTGTTCATGGAGCCTTAACCGGCGTGAACGCTTATACACGACATGGCGCCCACCGGTGTCTTTTAATTTTCCCGATGTAACAGAAAATTATTGGTGGAAAGTTTGATGGTAATTTTCGGTAAAAAGTGGTCCGTTTTTGAAAGGCGTCGAACCGCAAAGGTACGCCGAAGGAGGTCAGCGTTCCCGATCTGGCCTAGTTAATTTATTTTAGCGAGCTTCCTCGCAATTGTGAGCTTCCTCACTGGTGAGCTTCCTCGCCAATTAAATTAATTTAATTTAAATTGGACCGTAGGAATTTAACAGTCGAAACCTCAAAGGTCGGCTGTGTAATTTATTGGTATCTGTGTGGGTAATTTCCGGGTTGTCTGCGCAAAGCAGTAACCGCGGCGAATAAAGCGTAATCTGCAGTGTCAGTGTACCTGGCCTGCAGATAGATCAGATAGTAAGCACCGAACCATTGTCAGTGGCCAGGTGAGATAACGATCTCCAGCAAACTGATAGATCGTTATCGTTATCTAAGGCAAGCCGCAAGCGGTAGCCAAAATCAGCAGCTAGAGAGAGTTGACCGTGAAAAAGGTAAACACCGGCAAACGGTGATTGACCTGTGAATTTTAAAATTACTGTAGCACGCAGAGTGCAGCAGCGTAATTTTAGGAAGTTGTTACAGTCGAAACCGCAAAGGTCGACTGCCTTTAAACCATCACTGAACAATTCAAACCTCAAAGGAGGATTGGGAAGTGATTGTTATTGCACAATAGCAATAACGGTATTGGTCGGAAACGGTAGCACAATCGCTGCTGTATGTAATATTTTAATTAGCCGCAAAGGTTAATTTTAAAATAAAAGCAAAATGTCGGGCGGTTCGATTCCTAGAAATTGCCCACCACCGCGTAAAATTCCAGACAACAAAGTGATTATTGGGGCGTACGATGGGTCGAGAGCTCAGACAAGGTTCAAATTCAACGCAAAAGAAATTCCGTTGAATTTGATGTACCTTGCTCTTAACGTTGAACCACCAGAAGCACAAGATGCATTCTGTGGAAAGTCATGGATTGATTACCAGGAAATCAGGCGGTACTTAAACTCCAAAACGAGATTACCAGCACATTTTAAACCCTGGATTGAGTACGAGGGATGTATCCCTGAAGCTTACCTGGACATCACGGATGAGCAGTTTAAAGCGGCTGTGCAAGATGCAAACAGGTGGCTGCCAGAATATACGGAAGATTTGAATAGACGCAGAGAGGCGGCCCAAGCTGCACTAACAGCGTCAAAAGCAACCGGAAAAACTCCCAAAAAACAGGCAGCAAATGAGCGCGTCACGCGCGGTGCCAAGGAGAGAATTCCAGCTCAGGCATCCGGTGTGATACTGGATGAACCCATATCGGAAACTCCAAGCGTGGCTGAGAGTCACACAGAACCCCAGTCGTCCCAGTCGGACAATAATTTGATAGCGTTGTCAGCTGCGGATAAAGCGGATATATCCGAGGGATCAGAAACAAGAGCAAATAAAAGCATTCGTGGTGGAACAATGACATTCCATCCGGCACAATTAAAATTACATAGTTTTGTGTCAGAAAAAGATTTTGAGCAACCAGATGAAGACTTTCTTACTCAAGCTAGGGAAGTCGATGAGCAGTTAGCTGCGGCAGAAACTGACCAGGACGTGGGCTTGATAGTTCGGCAAACTATGCCCGTATTGATACAAAGTCTCCGCACGCTCATCGCATCTACAAAAACAAAAGGAGATGAAATGGGTAATACAATGTCTTTAGACGCTCGTGTAGATGCGGAACGAAACGAAAAATTGAAATTCCAAAACGATTTCAATGAGATGCGTGTTAAATTCGAAAATGAACAAATAGAAAATGATAGATTGGCTAACGAAATACGTATTGCGAATGATAATTTACACAGTCTAAGACAAGCCAACAGAAATGCGGAGGCCGCATTTAATGCAATGCAAGATGAGCGCGATACTTTAAAAGACACGAATCGTAATTTTGAAAAACAGTTGGAAGATGCTCAGAGAGATCTTTCAAACGCGAAAGCTACGATTGATGGCCTCAGTGCTCATCCAACACCGGATACGGCAAAACAAATTGCTGATTTAGACCAAATATTGAATAAAGCACTGAGGGAATTGTCTGCCGAAAAAGATGCGCACAATGTCACAACTAAAAAACTAACTGATGAGCAGAATTTGTCCACGAAACTTACTAAAGACTTGGAAGCCGAAAAGAAGCGGGCTAAAGACGCGGAAGACTCTCTACAGCGTGAACTCACACAAGCGAGAGTGCAGCTGAATAACAAGTCTTCGGTCGGCCCGATGCATATTCCCAAGGAAAAGGATGATGCGTCCCAAAAAGAAATTGAAAGATTGCAAGGGCTGTTGACCACAGAGCGAGAGAATGTTCAAAAGGCCCAAAAGGAATTAAAAGATTCGAAAAAAGACAAAAGATGCGATAATTGTGAGAACGCGATTCAAGCGAAAAATACAGCACAGGCTGACGCTTACGAAAAGTCTGAAAGGTGTAATCGGCTGTATGAAGAAAATGCGCAATGCCGAAAGGAATGGCATGAAAAACAAGACCAACTTACTAAGATGGAAATGGACCTAAAGCAAGCGTATGACGAACTTCGTCGGCTTCGAAATTCAGATGCTGCTCTTGGCGGCGGTGAAGGATACTTTCAAAGGGAAGCGCCGGTAGCAACAGGAGACGTATTACGTCCTCCTGCTTTTACACCATTTAATCCCCAAAATTTCTCGTCATATGTGGATCAGCCTATAGTTACTGGCAGTAATCCGGCTGGCATCTTGCGGAGACCTAGACAGGAATCGCGAGTCGAATTCTCGGAAGCTCATTCCATGCCGCGTTCATCGTCAGAAAGTCAAATTCCAAGGGAAACGGCACCTGCCAAACAGAGGAAAAATGGCTCAACAGATTTACGCCAACAAATTCTGAAACGAACAGCTGACGAATCTAGTCGCCAGATGCGAGGAACAGAAAATAGAGACAGCTCTGATACAGAAAATGAACTGATGGATGATGCCCTGATGGAGGATGAACACCGTCGCCCCAGTAGCACGGCCAGCAATGAGTCTATGTCCAGAAATCCTCAACTGGAGGAATGGCTGAATAAACAGACCCAAATTTCGGATAGAACGACGCTTACACAAGAAAGCGTTGTTGAACTTTTAGCGAAATTTGTGGAAAAGGACAGCGATAAAACGGTAGGTGGCATGAAGCTCCTTGCCTTTGACGATGCTCATCCAGAAAAAATTCAAAGATGGCTCATGAATGTTGAACAATGTAGAGCCACAAATAATTGGAATGATGAAACAACATGTCGCAGAGTAATTGGTGCATTCACCGGTCCGTCTTTTCAATGGTTTGAAAAATTCTGGAAGGACAATAAGGGCAAGTCGTGGTCAGATTTCTTTAAGCCGACTATTGTAGAGCACTTTAACGGCTCTCTTTCTAAAGCCGATATTCGCCGAAAAATGAATAACCGCAAATTGGAGTTCTATGAACCAGTTCGTGCTTATCTGGATAGTTTCCTCCCATGGTTTGAGGAACTAAAAACATCTGACGAAGAGCAGGTGGAAGCACTTCTTGATGGCGTGCAGGAGCATCGACCGGCGTGGTTCCGAGACATTTATAATGCGGCACCTAAAAATTATGCGGAATTTGAAAAGAAGTTACAGGAATGCGAAAAACTGTGGAAGCGCATGAATAAAGATAAGAAGACACCTGAATCAACTCAGAGAAATGCTCCTGCGGAGCCCAGAAGTGCCGGCAATAATAATAATAATAATTCGAATTATGAAAATCGAGGCGGCCGCGGTGGCTCGTCTCAGAGAGGAAATTATTATTCGAACCGGGGAGGCCGCGGAAATTATGGCAACAATCGTGGTGGATATTCACGTTCGTACACGGAAACGGTGATTCCGCAACCGCAGAATTCGGGGACTCCAATCCAACCTGTCCTGAATGTTCCCCAGCCGCAATTTGTTCCAGTTCCGGTGTATTCACAGCCACCATTCGTTGAACAACACCCGGTACAATTTGCGCAGACCTTCCCACAGCCAATTCCTATGCAGGCTCCTATGCCTGTCCCAGTTCAAATGATGAATCCAATGATGCCGGTTATGCAGCCGCAATTTCAACAACCGGTACAGAATTTTGATCTACAGTACCAACAGAATGGTCCTGCGAATAACAATAGCTATGATGGCGGTAATAATCGTGGAAATTACCGAAATAATAACAATAATTATCGCGGACGCGGAGGGTATAGAATAATAATAATCGTCAGCAAAATAACCAGAATTACAGACAAAATCAGCAGGCCGGGAGTCAGCCTCCCTTTGATGAACGAAATATCCTGAAAGATAAATGGCGAACAAATCGCGGAGTCGAGATTTGTTTCCGCTGTCATGGTCTGCATCCGGCTGCAGGCTGTACGAATCAGTTTGTCCTGCCTCGACAGTATGAACCGTCTGCAGAATTGTTGGCAAGGTACAACAACCCGCAGCAACAAATTAATATGATGGAGTTGGACCTACCTGCTGGTTTGTCTTCTCCGACGCCGCAGTGTAACAAAATGGAAGTCCAGGACTTTTCGCAGTATCCTCTAGCGGATCATGTGTGTCTGTTGCCGACGCTTGATGCCCAGGCTTGGTATTCTGTAATCGACATTAACTATCAGAAAGTGAAGACTATGCTGGATACGGGTTCTAGCATTTCCGTTATGTCTTTAAAAATGGCAAAAGATTTAAAATTAAATATTCATCGTTGCCCGGATCACATTAAAGGCAGAGTCGTCCACACAGCGTATCAAGGAAGACAGTTGATCGAGCCGTTGTCAGTAGTGGTTACAATCCACGAATTTGGGATGGCTTTTGAGCACGCAATGCTTGTGAGTTCCACTTTCGATAGGGACCACGTTGTTTTAGGTTTGGACTTTTTAGCTACAAAGCCTTTTATTTTAGATATGAACACTATGACTTGGCGTCTCTCCCGTAGACAGTCTAACGCTCCGGCATTCTTTCGCCGCGAAACTCACCTGATGTCGGACGTCATTAGGTCACACGATTTTGATCCGTTAATTCCTGTGGGAGTTAAGCCATCCCCTGCAATCCCTGCGTTGATGTTGACAGAGCGCATTGGCGTCGCTAAAGAAGCAAAATTTGTACCATATGAGTCAGCTCATTTAATTCTAGCAAAGGCTGATCCAGAAATTTGTATTCTTCACTTACAAAAGGCTAAGCAGGAGTGGCCGCGTCCAGTCGCGCCACCACCAGTGACTAAAGTGGCTGATGCCCCGGTGAAAACGGAAGTTAAGGAAACTACACCAGTCCAGTTAGCCCCGATTAAAAAGGGATCCGATCAGCGTGATGAAGAATTTGTGCGTAGTGTAGTACAGGAGATGATTCGTCAATATCTCCCGAGAGCAGCTTCCGTCGCGGATGAACCTGTTCGTCCTGCAATTAAGCAAGAGATTAAAGTAGAGAAAAACCCAGAACCAAGTCAAGTTCGTGGGGGAGGCGGTGAAACAATTGTAAACAGTATGCAGTCAAGTTCGCGGGGGAGAGAACAGGCGTCTTCCCAGCCGCCATTTAAAAAGGAAAAAGTTTTACAGCCATTACCGGCAAGCAACCCGATTACCTCGTCTTCGTCATCGGTCAGTACAGTGTCTAATTCCGGCTCTAGTCAAGTTCGTGGGGGTGACGATTCCCTGCAACTTCCGATTCAGATTTCTTCTGTGGACGCAGTATTGAAACAGCATCCTGCAGCAAAATATCTATACATGGGAGTTTTGGAGAAATCAGCGAAGGTGGTCGAATGTCTTAGCATGGATAACAAATTGCTTAATGTTATACCTGTTGAGCGCGACCGCAGAGAAGTCGATGAGGTCCACGATTATCCGTCTTACATGGCACGGAATCCAGAGTTGAAGAAGTGGATGACGCCGATGGATAGGCCACAGGATAAACAATTGTTTCCATCGGAACAACGTTTCAGAGATCCACAGTTTTGGCGCGAAACTCAGCAGCAGTGTGTTGATAGCCGGATGTGGTACAAAATGTACAAAAAGCCGTCGCATGCTAATACGAATTTCACAAAGTACGAGATTAATCGGTTTATTATCTGCGAAGGTATATTGTGCAGAGTACCCGATCATAGTGGTGCTTGCCCGAGAATTTACGTGCCGCATCAATGGCGACAAAAGTTGATAGCCTGCTTTCACGAAATTCTAATCCATAAGCAAGCGTACGGCCGGCATGAAAAGTTATATCCGTACTTAGTGAAGTTATTTTACTGGCCAGACTGTATAATTGAAATTGAACGGTACGAAAAGAACTGCGACGTATGTCGAAACTCGATTAATGACCGTCGGCATTTTGAAACGATTAAAAGAAATGAACAGTTGACCGCACAGAAAGCTACAGGAAAACGTAAGGTTACCTTTTCCGTGGATAACCCGGCACCAGCAGGTGAATTTGAAAATGGTAGCTTTATCCCCGCGGAAAGCATGAAGCCCATTAATATCGGCCCGTGTCCGGTCTCCTATGAAGATAAACAGGCGGAGAAGCAAAGGGAAATAAATTCTCAAATGATTAGTAACTCACCGCCGCCGAAGCCGTCGGAGTTCGTTTCAGAGGATGTCAGAGCGACCTATGATGTCTCGACAAATGTTAATATGAATGAACAGTGGGAAATCTGGAATGAGATCCAGAAACAAAAAGCGTTGAGTGAATCTGCAGCTGTCAGTCTAGTCCAACCCACCGTGGGAAATTATGAACCGTCACCGGAAGGTTCGGGAAGGAGTTCTCCTCGGCGTAAAAAGTCCAGTTACAGCCGTAGAATCAGACGGGAATATGCGGAAAGAGAGGCGGCAAGCCAGATGTCAGCTGAGACAGTGCAGCCAGCACTGGCAGTACAACAGCCGGTGGCTAAAAATTTGCCCAAACGGTCTCAGGACGTCCGGGAATCCACGGATATCCCGGCATGCGTGTATTCGAAGGATGTCATCGAGCTGGCGTACAGGGACGCCCATCTGAACCAGGCACAAGCGCAGGTCGAAGTTAGTTCGGTAGAACACGATATTTACCGCTTCGAGCCAGAACCCGGTCCGATTGATTGCTTTAAAATGGAGTTATTTCCGGCTTCCCCCGGTGATAATCCAACCCCATTCACAGGGAATTATCCGCGCTACGACGTCGATGTCCGATGAGCAATTCATGGAATTCCAGGATGAGTATTTATATACTCAGCCCTTTCTCTACGAAGGAAAAATTCCAGAAACAAATAAAAATGCGGTATTGCTGGACGGCGTCTTAACGCTTAACGAATACGGAAATTGTCGAGTCTGCGTCGTTAACGTATCTGATAAACCGCTGGTTTTAAACGAAGAAACCAACCTTGGCGAAGTCGCGCTGGTAGATGCAGTGTACCAGATGGACTCTCCAGAGTTTCAGGAGAGTTGTCAAGAAGCGATTAGTGGTGTTCCCAGCGATGACAAGGGCATTCCAGTGCCGGGAAAAATTACCGAATGTGTGGCGATGCAGTCGCAGTTGTCCGCTCCTGTCTCTGTTGACCCTGAAACAGAGGAAACCTTCGCCAAAATTAAAGTTGGAGACATTTGCCCCAGCAAGGAAGAATTAAAAGCTATATTTTATCAGGCAAAATCAGTCTTACCGACTAAAGCGCGTCCTGTGGGATGCTGTACCATTTATGAGCACTCCGTGGACACAGGTCCGAGTTTGCCGGTCAGAACTCCTCCGTATCGCACGTCGTTCGAGGATCGAAAATGGCTCCAAGCTAAAACACAGGAAATGATTAAAGACGGTATCATTGAGCCAACAAATTCGGCGTGGGGCAGTCCCATATGCATCGTAAAGAAGAAGGATAAATCCCGGCGTTTAACCGTGGATTTCCGTAAGCTTAACGAACGGTTAATGGGCAGCAGTTACCCGCTTCCCAGAGTTGACGATATTCTAAATGCCCTTGATAAAGCAACGGTCTTTAGCAAGATTGACTTAAAGAGTGGATTTTGGCAAATAAAAATCAAACCGGAAGACCGATGCAAAACAACAATGGTTGGCGAGGAATTCACATTCCAATACAAAGTCTTACCTTTTGGGATGAAGGACGCGCCTTCGGCTTTCCAGCGCGCCATGGATTTAACGCTTGCAAATATGAAGTGGAGGAACGTGTTAGTTTTTATTGATGACATTATTGTCTTCAGTAAAAACCTGGCAGATCACATGCGGGATCTACAGGAGCTCTTCTTGCGGCTCCAGGAATGCGGCTGGACCATTAACCCTGAAAAAACAGAACTGTTTGTTAACTCGATTACCTTTTTGGGTCATACGGTCGATCAGTTCGGTATAAGTACAGATCCAGAGAAGATCCAGGCGGTTAAGGAATTTGGCCCTATAAAAGACAAGAAAGACATATTACGGTTCCTGGGCATGGTGGGATATTATCGCCAATTTATTAAAAATTTTCAAGAGATTGCGGAGCCGCTTCAGAAGTTGATTCCTAAAAAAGTTACCTTTGAATGGGGAACGGATCAGTGCAGGTCTGTGGAACAATTGAAGGAGGCCTTGGTGACGGCGCCGGTCTTGGCCCGTTATGACCCAGAGGCTTTGTCGCGAGTTATCGTCGATGCCAGTACTATTGCTGTGGGTGCAGTTCTTATGCAATGTCCCAAGGATAAACCGACGGACGTGCCAACAAACTGGCGTCCTATTGCATATTTAAGCCGCAAGTTGACTGAAACACAGAAAAGGCTCTACTTCCCTACTGAGCTTGAGGCCTATGCTGTTATTTGCGCTCTCAAAAAATGGAAACACTATCTTTCCGATTATCAGTTCGAAGTACAAACTGATCACCAAGCTTTGGTCTTCCTAAATAATATGCGTGATGCCGCTGGCCGCCTCGGGCGCTGGGCGTTGTATATCCAACAATTTAACACTAAACCGGTACATATTCCCGGTAAAGAGAACGTTATTGCTGACGCGTTAAGCAGAAATCCAGGAGAGCAACCGGAACCCGACTCCGACGACTCGGATATCGAGTTTGACTATCGGCAAACTTACCCTTTCGCCGGTGATGCCGCGATGATCGAGTGTTGTTTCGCTATCCTGGAACGAGACTACGTGGATATCCGTTTCGAGATGATGTCGGCCGAAGTTAAAGCCATTTCTGAAGAAGATATGAAGGCTTTTGATGCAGACAAAGTGCAGAAGCTCATTACTGACGATAAGGCTTCATACTGGGCTGAAGAGCAGTCTCGAGACGCGAGGATTGTCCGATGGCGACTGCTCCTAGAGAATAAAAAGGAAAAAAATGTCAGACCACGAGAAATTACATCTAAACAAATTTGCCGTGAAACAGGGCGTTGTTTATTATAAGTTCGAGTTAAACCGGAAGATCTATTACTGCATGTATGTACCTGTTCACTGGCGGCTTAGCTCCTTCAGGATAACCATGATTCCCCGTTAGCAGCACACTTGGGCGTCCTGGCCACCTATAAGAGGATGTATAAATATTTTTATTGGCCCCGTATGTTCGAGTCTGTTAAAAGTTATTGCGCTTCTTGCCCGGCGTGCCTTGCACAAAATCCTCTTACGGCACCGGCCGGCGCTCTCCAGTCAAACCCGACCGTTCCTCCTCGGTTAGTTTGGGCAATTGATGTTGCTCCGGCCCTCCCAACGACGGAATCTGGAAACAAAAACATAATTATTGCAGTAGATTACGGGAGCAAATACATTGTGGCTGAGGCGGTCGAGAGAAATGATGCCGCCACTCTGGCGTTGTTCTTTTATCGTCGTATTCTCACGGTCTTTGGCATGCCGGTACACATTACCTCAGACCGCGGCAGTAATTTCATGTCTGAGATGTTTCGGGAGCTTCTCGCTCTCGCTGGTGTTGCTCACGCACCGACGGCGTCAGGCCACCAGCAGGGTAACGGTCTGGTTGAAAAACGCGAAGGGGAAATCAAAAAGGCGCTAGCCAAGTATGTGAATGAGCAGCAAAGTGACTGGGACATATTCCTCCCAGCACTTTGTGCGGCATTTAACAGTAAGGTTGTGGAGCGAACGGGCCGTTCACCGTTCTTCATGATGCATGGCACTGAGATGCGCTTACCGATAAATAACTTCCTGCCGTTGGAAGAGGATTTTGTGATTCCCGCCCATGTACATGTACAGCAGATGCAACGCGGCCTTGGTGAGGCCTTGGATTTAGTGAATGCAGAAGAGTTTCGCCATAAGCTTAAAGATAAAATTAGATATGATGCCAATATATCCCATACCTCGTATAAAGCCGGTGATCAGGTTTTGGTGTACGTACTTCATCGGAAAGTGGGGAAAAATCCATCCCTTATGCCCCGTTGGACTGCTGGATGGGAAATTGTGCGTCAGTCAGGGCCGGTACATTATGTAGTAAAAGGTAACCGGCGCGGAAATGTCAAAACTGACACTGTACATGTCAGCCGTTTAAAGCCGTATAATTTCCGCGACGTTGATACTATTTTACAGGATGAGCACTTACCGAAGTTGCTTGACTGTGTGGAGAAGGAGTGCCCCGATGAATTAGTTGAGGCGCCCGCGCCGCCACCGGTGGTTCCATCCGTGGACTCAGCATCGTCGCGCCTTGATGCTGAGTACGCTGAATATCTCGATAACCAGATGGAAGCGGTTCCACTGCTTAAAACCCGCTCCGGGCGTGTGGTGAAACCTGTGGAGAGATTTATTAATCAGATGAACGACAAAAAGCGTAAGAGAGACCCGTCGGCTGATGCTAAAAAGCGCATGGCCACAAATGATAGAGAACCGGCTATTCTGAATGTATCCCAGCCGGGAGGGGGCCAGTCTGAACTAGTTGCCCCGGTGGCCAGTGATACTCCGCTAATTACTTGTAACGCAATGGAGATTGGGCCGTCACAGCTATCGAAAACTGCCTTGCCTATTGTAGAAGACAGAATTCTTCCAGTTCCGGCTTGGGCACGTCCAATTGAGCAGTTCTGGCCACAAGGCGTAATATCCGATGACGCTCTTGATAAGCAGGAATTCTGGAGGTATCGCCAGATGGAGTGCAGTGACATGATGTTGTGGGACGCCGTTGTTGATGGAGATTGCACTCTTGAGGAATCTGCATACGCGGCCTGGCATCTCCCTCTAGTTCTGAAAGTAAAAGGCATTATCTGCCATTACGGCGAAAGAGAGGATATCCAGAAAAGAATCCCTAAAATTCTGATTCCGTTTCAATGGCGTAAAATATTAGCCGAATCAGTACACCGTCGGCTACTTCATAAGTATGGCAGTGCCATTTCGCCATATGATTTCTTGTATAAAAAACCTTCGGTTTTTCTGGCCTGAAATGAAGTCTGATTTAGCGAAATTTTGCAGAATTTGTACCTTATGTAATCTGGATTAAATGGCCAAGCGGCCGTGTAAATTTGTACATTTATTTTATTTTATTTTATTTTGGAACTTTAAGGATTGAAATTTTACCTTCAATGCATCAAAGCTGTCTGGAAAATTCCCAAAAATTGGCTGTACGTACAGATGAAGTGTGCGCGTAGTCGCCATTGGACAGTCCGCAGTGACGTAGTAGCGTTCGTTGCTCCTTCGGCATATCATCTGCGTGGAAAAGCTGCTTTTAGCTGGCCGCAAATGCGATTTTTACCTGCAAAGATCAGTGTCATTCATTAATTCGCTCTTGGTCTTGTGCGAATTTGCTCCTTTTCTACACTGATTTTACGCCTAACAATCTCTGATAATGAATCGTCCGAAAGTGCCAGCACATCATTCCTTCATGCATGAGGATACCACGAGTTCCTCGGAAGATTCGGTGCAGGTTTTGGCAGATGTCCTGCCCGATGTTCAGCCGCCAATGTATCCCGATCCTCATGTTGGATGGCCTGAACCAACATTTGAATGGTCCCATCGCATGGTGGATTGTGGCCTTCGTCCGTCTCCGTATGACTATGCTCGTGGAGGAAAGAGTTACATTCCCCCGTCTGGTTTGATTAATTGTCCCTACAATCCGGACAGAGATTATGTGGAGCTGCATCCTGAAACTCGATTGCGTTTTCGCGGCAAGATTTACCATAATGGATCGGAAATGACGCTGGACAAGTACAATCGCTATGTCCATACGCTGGATTTGTCAAAGGATGCCCACTATGCTTTACTTCGTTACCTGCGTGTGGACTTCCGCCAGGGATGGCTCATCGGGCAAATTGTTTGCGAACTCCGTCGGAACTACGGCATCAACGTGGTGCGCAATCCTGTCGAGTTTCTCACTGCGTTGGATTATGTTCCGGGGGAAACAGGAGATCATGGTGCCGTTGTTACGCTCGTGGACGCGTATAATCAGCATATCGAGGAATTGGTTTCCAATATTGACGAGGACCACCGCTTGGAAGCAGAGCAGCGTTATTTCGATCGTCTGAATGCAGCGGATCCGCGCTCGTCATCCCAACAGCAGCAGCAATTGCAACGAACTCGTTGTCTGTTACATGAAGGACAGGAGAAGCGTGGCCCGGGCAAACTGGATGCTTCAATCGCCAAACGCCACCGTCCACGCCGTGATGACGACGACGATAACATGGGCGCTGCGGTGTAATGATGATTTTCCCCTGCAATTACAGCCCTGTTTTAGTACCCTTTTATTTTAGCTTCTGTATTTTTCGTTTTACGGAGGAGCATTATCTTTAGTGTTGAGCATTTTACTCCAAGTCTATAGAATTCTGTACAGAACCTGTTTTCCGTTTACAATTAGCTCTTTAGCGTTATTGTTACAGCCTGTGCTATGTGCAGCTTTCCTATGAAATGGCTTACCACTCATTCTCTGGAGCACAGATTTGGGCTGTTCAGAAATAAATCGGTTTAAATCAGATGTCTCCAGTTGTTTAAAATCAGAATTTGGCACATAATTCGACAGGAAACGATTTTGACACACAAAATGACAGTTTAAAAATGTAAAGTCTTCACGTTGAACATGTAAACAAATGATACCATGGCAACCGCCCATGTGTCGTTAAATGTTAGGGCAGTGAGCTGTACAGTGCACAGCTGTTTCCGGTTTTGCAGCTACTGCAGTGTGTCAGCGGTTTTCCTGTTTAGTTTGTTTTACATTTTTAGCTGCAGCTTTAAATTCTTCAAACTTTGGCCGTCATTTGTTCTGGTTTAAATCTCTGCTCTTTATACATGGAGATGGAATTTTACAAATCAGAGCGCGGGCGTTTGATTTGCGTGAACAGGATGATAAGAAACGCCGTAAGTTTGTCAAGTTCTCTGAATCTGTTTGGCATGTTTCTGCGAACCAGGAACACATCGCTGAGTTTGTGTACTTTTGGCGTTCCTTGGTTGGCCCGTATATTTCTATTTCGGAGCTCTGCAAGCTTTCTAATTCCGAAATCATGGCCTTAACTTTTGTAGAACCGGAGCCGTTGGATTTCGAGGCTTAGGTGGCTCTGGAGATTGAGAACATCCGCAAGTCAGAGTCGCAGATGTATTACTTGAAGATCGGGTTTATTCTGTATCCCGACACTCCAGTTCGACGCGAAACATCTGAACGCCTGCGCAAGGAATATGGTCTGCCATCCCTATTTAACCCGCCGGAAACTCCGCGTGAGCGTCATCAGCGCATGGCAGAACACAACAAGCGAGTGATGGAAGAAGAGCTTTGTTGTGTGGACTGTGAGAATAATGGCCCGGGTTCGTGCGGCCGTATTTTGTACACCTTGGATGATGACGAGCCTGTTCCAAATATCTGGGGATCTGGCAATCTAGAGGACTGGAAAGAGCCAGACTTAGACGTGGATGACTGGTGGGCAGAGCACAAGCTGGATTTAAGGATCCGATTGAATTCTTGCCTGTGGACATGCTGTGGGTGGATGATGACTTCGGCACTGCTCAGAAACCGAAGAGAAGCGTAAGCACATCGTTGTGCAGCGCCATGTTCTCCGTGGCATTCCCCACAGACTTGCCAATCAATGTTCTCATGCTGTGTGCTGTTCGCTCTTTAATCATGTCTCAGCGTGGCTCGCTCAATCGTATAATTTCATAGCTGCTGCGTTTTGAGCGTTTAAACTGAACGCTGCCTTGCTCTTCCTCCAGTTGTGATCGAGCCTATTGTTCTGGCTCTGTTTTGTGAATTTTGTATCGATAGCATAATGCTGTGGATGTTGCGGTAATTTTGTGGAAGTTTAAAGCATTGAAACAGGTTTTAAAACGTTCGGAAAATCCTGCATTTTATGAATTAAAAGTTGTAAATTGCTGAGTGTATATTATCTTAATATACACACTCTAGTGAAGTGGCTGACAACGTCTAGAAGTGTGGCTGCAATACACACGCTCTGCCGTAGGCCGTGTGTTAATGGACTTCGCTGGTTACGAAGTATGCGGTCGCCAGCGTGGGCGGCTGGCAGAGCCCTATCCTGAATGTATCCCAGTATCAATTTTTATTTTAATTTAATTGTTTACAATTACCGTAATCTTATTCCGCTGATTCCGCTGCCTTAAGTTTATTTCTGCAATCTGTTATACTGTGGTTATCTGTCAAATCACGATGACTCCTCCAGCTTCGGAGAAGAAGAACGCGGCCAAGCAGGCGCTGGAGAACCGTGTCTCGGCATGGACGGAGATAGTGGCGCAGAAGATGGCCGAATGCACTGAAGCCCAGCAGCGTTTTGAGCGTGGCAGAATTGCCGTCAAGGAGGCTGTATCCAAGCTCCCTCCTAAGATTCCTTGATGTGGCATTGTCTGGTGGAATTTGGGAGGCGGATCTTGCCCACTATCTTGTCTGGTATTTTGTGTGAAATGCTGGAAACCGTGCTTCACTCGTATGATCTCCTTTACCTTCATCCTTTTATTTGTACGATCATGTCGCTTCCGAGATCTCATGTTGTAGATTTAGTGTATCGTTTTATCCTGTAGTTCTATTGTGCTACAGTTAGTTTTCTCCTTTATTCAGATTGTGTTTTGTCACACGGGTTGTACACGCTTTAGTTGGTACATTATGGTTTGTGCGTTTTGTCCCGTAAGGCGTGTTTAGTTACTGTGCGAGTTGCGAGTTCAATAAAGTCAGAGTAGTTGCCGTCCATGCTGTTGTTGGTAGATTCCGAACAGTGTAACGCATAACCGCACGAGACTACACTTCCGTTGCGACGTTGTGCTGGTTTTCATGTAGCTGGTGGCGCAGGTAGATTGCTCACTGGCACATTCACTATTGCCTGGTGTTTGTGTACGTTTTTGGTGCTGATGTTTTTCTAATATTTTACGTAGAGCGACCCCGCTAGTATAGTAGAGGCTTCCGTTGCTTCGTCATTGGAGGTCGGAGGTTCCAGTCTACATAAAAATGCGATTTTGTAAATATCCTCATTTTTGGTTTTTTATTTCATGAATCGTTATATTCTTATTCGTGGGATTTAATGTGGGGAATATTGGCTGAATCGCTGTTGAGAGGTGTCGAAATGAATACTGCCAGCTGTGTTGTTAGTACTATTTTTGTCGATGACTCTTGTAGTCGAGTGGTCCAGTTAAGAGGACAATACCAGGCGAATCCGTTTACCTGTTGCTGGTCCTGGGTTCCAATCCCCAAAAAATCAAAAACATTTTCTTAAAACCTTCTTTTTTGTGCTTGAATTTTTTTGCATTTGTTTGTACTTACACATTCGGTGTGATACCGTTGATTCCTTATTAGTTTTCCACGAGCGGCACATAATTGTACAGCCCTTCTCGTTTGGATTTTGTGTTTATAGCGTGAGACTTCGTAGTGTAGTGGTTGTCCGCCTTATCTCCGCGACTACTCGGTGAATTTAGGGCCTTGGGTTCGAAACCCTTACTAGTAATGCACATTTTTGTACACCTTCTTTTTGTCTTTTATATTGTAAAAGTAGCATCAAATACGCGTTGCTGTTGACCGTGGTAATTTTACGATCGTTTCCGATGTGCGAATTAAAAAATGACTGTCGTAGAACAGCGTAGTATAGTGCTTTGCACCGTTGAACTGCAGCAACGGGGAAATAAAACGGTTGCGGGTTCAAGTCCCTTACAGCTAATTTGCACTTTTGAGAAACTTACTTTTTTTTCGTTTTATATTTTTGTTCTCGTCTTGGGAAAAGTATTGACAATGGTTCCCAGAATATTAGAATTAAACTCAAAGAGCTGGGCGTAAAATTGTATACACACTCAATGGTTAACATTGCATTTGGCCGTCTCTCTGTCTGTGTTCGAATGACTTTGTAGTTCAGTGGCTATGAATGATGGCCATTCGCCTCATGTACTACCTCCTAAACGGCTAGTCTTAATCTCAGGGTTGCATGCTGCATGCTTAAAACTACATTTTTCTGCCCTATATTTTCGTACCTTTGTGGGATGAAGCGTTAATTGTTTGGTTTAAATATACACGACATGGCGCTTCCGGTGTTCAACCTAACTCGGCTAAAGCGTTGAGCACCTTGTGGCGTAGTGGCTAGACTGACAATCCATACCGACCCGCTTCTTACGAAGTCTAGAGTTCGAAATCCTAAAAGTCAATCCGTTTAATTTAAAACCCTCTTTTTCGGTTTTATAGTTTTAAATCTCTATGCAGCATTAAGTTGGCTTCGAGATCGCTAATTTTACGGTCACTCCCGACGAGCGAAGTTAAAGTTTAACTCCGCAGATTGTAGTGGCGTAGTGCACTGAACTGTTGAACCACAACAACAGGTGCAATGAAGGTTGCGGGTTCGAAACCCCTTGAAATTAAAATTGCATTTTCTCAAATCCTACTTTTTCGTTTTCATGTTTTTATTGGCACTCTTGTGGAAATATTCCCGCTGTCGGCACGAATTTTGCGATCATCATGACGGTGAAATCTTAAAATTTATCAGCTGCTTCAGTGGTGAATTTTTACTATATTATGAATTCTCCTAGTACAGCGCCTCCGGTGATTGCCAAATTAAAAGCATAATGTGGCATAGCCATGCTAGCGTATGGGCAAGAGCAGGATTTAGTTGTCCACCTAGATGCAAGGTTCAATCCTGCGTGAATACAAATTTTGCAAGTTTTAAAAGTTTCTTTCCATTCTTTTTACTTTTCTTTGGTGATTTCTGTAACTTTATTCTCCGGATGGAATATTAAAATTGTTCTTGGCGTTTGATTCACGCTTACGGCTACGATATTTGATTTTACCTTGTTAATGGGCCGATCTATATTGGAATTGACTGCAACTGCGACTGCGTATTCTCCTTCTCTGATTTTACTCCGGTTATTAAAAGCCTTGCATTAATCCAAAATTAATCTCAAATTAAGATCCGTTCGACCAGCAAAATTAATGGCTATGTGAGAATCTGTAGGATGAGAATTATATAAAACCACCAAGAGTGAGATTAAACGGAAGAAACAACAGTCGGCCGAATTTTAGAACAAAGTTATCAGACAGCCGCGGGAAATTATCAGATAGGCTTCAACCGCTGTCTAATCCAGATCCAAATTCTCCTTCGCAGTTTTCAAGTTGGCAAGACGCTGTTCCAAAGCTTCACGGATATACGCGATATGTTTAGCGTCCATGGTTGCTCGAGCCTTCAGCGTATTTACCAGCGCCTTGCAGTTATCCATAATATCCTTTTCGCGTTCAACCTGTTCTAGTAACTTGTCGATTGCGTCTGGCTTCTTAATAGCATCCGGTTCTGCAGTGCTCACTTCATTGTCAGGCTTTTCAGCCTTCTCCTTCATCTTCTGGCTTTTCTTTTCGGTATCTGTATTTTTTGATCGGGGAACGTATTTAGGACGGCCGCCCATAGCTTTCAGTTGAGTCAGCGTGATAATTGGTTCTCGCTCAATGCGTCCGTCTTTGCTTGCCCGGATTACCAGATTTACGTTGGTGGTATTATTCTTTGCCGGCTCGATTGCGTCCAGCCGCTCCATGACGCCATCGACAACCAAATCCCCGTCTTGTCCCACATGGCCAAAGCTGCAATCGGCAACATGCTGTTCGGTCTCCTTGCCGTTTACGATAACCTTCATCGTGCCCATCTTGATATCTGCAGAATACATCGTTCTAATCAGGCTACAGAAAGTACGACAAATTGCAGTATGTAGCATGGTTAGCCTCCTTTTAAGCGAAACTGTCTATAAATTAATATAACCAAGCACCTACATTGCATTTTCCTGACTTTATTACGGGAAATCGAAACTGCTTAGTACTTACTGATGGTTTGGGCTAAAGTGGTGCAGAGACAGCAGCCGCGAATGCTTCGTAGCCACAGGTCGATGCAACTATCCACGAAAAGATTTCCGTAGACGACGACGACATGTTTCTGGTTAACCAGTTGGCGCAGCCCGCGCTCCAGCCAGTAGTCTACGTCCTGCAGATGTACGTCGAACGTCCAGATTCAGTGTTGGATCTCTCGGTGCGTGACATGGCATATCGGCCGTGGTAGAGGATCACGCGGATCATCCGACGAAACTTGCTAGTTATGTCGATTACCTTCGTCTCTGGATCGCGGTTATTCTTTACTTCCTCGGCCACTTCGAGCACAAAACGTCCATCGCGGCTCATTTTCTTGAGCAAGATTCCAGCATTAATAGCGTCGCCGAGGAAGAAATCCACTCGTTCTTCTGTAAAGTCATCGTGCATTTCCACAATGAATTTCTTGATAGATGACATGTCCACATAATATCCCGTAATGTCAGCCTCAAGAATGCACGCGTGGGCTGCCGTATGCATCGCCAATTGTCGACGGCTTCGGATGGTTTCGTTTGCCTGTAGAGGCTCTGCCATGGCAAACTGAACTGATTCGCGAGTTCGTCCCTTCCAGTATTCATAGTGGGCAATCGCGTCCGCTTCGGGCGAAGGTAACGGCTCTCCAGCTGGTCCTACAGCCTGTGTGGACATGATGCTCGGATGATTAGAGATGACTAAGATAAAATACGGCGAAGAGAAACAAGCTAGTAATAAAATGAAACAGAAAACCCGTCACCGCGAAAGGATAAATATTGTTGGGTTCTTCGCTTTTTATGAATGAACAGCTGATATTTTCTGTGCTTGCGATGCGGCATTCTGTCACTTGCCAGCCGCCCTGATATGGCAATGCTATCGGAAACTGCGCAGTTTCCGGTCTGTGTTCTGAATATTTCCCAGCCGCGTGTTTTGGTGTTGACTTTCTTTCTTCGAGTCCTTTTTATCAGTATGATTTGTTTTTTGTATTAAAATTTGGTCTTTGTGGTTGCAATTTACAAATCCTCAACGAAACAAGCGGTATTCTGTGTGATTTATGGCAAATGGTGAAAGTGGCGAAAAAATCACAAAATCCTCTTGTCGCCTGTCAACCGCCTGGAGGTATACTCAGTGAATTTTGAGTTTTCGGTGTCGGTGCCAGTGTAGATTGTCTGTTGTGCTTTTCTCTGCACTTCAGTTTTTCAATTTTCTGAACCTGCTGGCAATCCTGTTATTCTCCTTTTCCCTTCTTTTTGCGATTGATTTGTCACTTTTATGCTTTGAAAATGTCGCCTCCTGCTAAGAAGCCAACTGCGCGCAAGACTGCATCGCGAACACCGCGCCCGAGTCGTGCTACAGCGGGTTTGAGCTTTGGTTACTCTCCGGACAGCGATGAAGCTCGTTCTTCATCGCGTGTCACTCGATCTCGAGTTTCCCGCCGTACTGCCGCTCAACCAGTATTTGCCGCGCAATCCCCAGGACCGTCGGGAAATGTAAGTGCAACAGTGAATCAACAGCCTTCAGACAGTCGGGCAGATGCGATAGTCGATGCTTTACAGCGCCGATATGATAAGCAACGGCGACGAACGATTTTACGACGCAATGCTGCTGTGGTTCGCCGCCGTGCCCGTCGGGGATCATTCCCTACCAGTCCAGACGTTGAGATTCCTCAGCCGTCACCAAAGAAATTGCAGACACAGGCTGAAAGACAGTTGGGCACTCCTGATTTGACTGAAGAGGAGCCATCATCTTCCGAAACTCCGTCTGTGCGAGCAAAGCGAGGTATTTCCACAATACCCTGTTGTTTTGGTTCTCTTGGTTTAATGATAATGTTAGTATTCACTTTTGCTTGCTTCTGCGCGCATTTATCAGCCTAAATTTCCAATCTGTCCTGTTATAAATCTGTCTGGTGTGCCTACTTCAATTAACGGATATTTAGTCTGTTCTCGTTGCATATCCGTCATACGGTTTCGCGAGGATAATTCTTTGCCTCGCTGGTATTAATTGTTGCTTCTTGTTATGTCAGATGAAGAGCATCTGCGTAAAGGCGGAATTTTATATGCGCCCTATAACCCGGATGCACCGCGGCCGGTCTTTAAGACCAAGCAGACGGCTCGCAAACGAGCGCATTCCGGAGTGTTTCCAAGAATGGCTATCGTGGATAAGCAGGGTGAGCTGGCTGTGTCTGAAGCCTATTTTTCTGGACTAAACCGCTTTCATCCTTTTTATCCACGTCTATATTTGTCGCGCTTTTTATTCCGTGATGGAGCTTTGATTCACCGTTTTGACTTATGTACATTCACTCGGATGCTTCCTACGGCTATCGCTCTTGAATTACGAGGCCAATATCTCTATCTCAACCCTGTTTTTATTGGTCTATTTAAAGAAATCGCCAATCGTCAGCAGCGTGATGCGGTGGCTCGTCAAGCGGTGGTCGATGCCGGTGCTATGATGAATGCGGAACCGCAGCCATCCACTTCTGCTGGACCATATAATTTTCGCACTCGTGGGGAAAAGCGCAAGTACAAGGAGGTCTCGCCGTCCTCGTCTTCTGCGCCAAGTGAAGTTTCCGTTTCGGATGATGGGGAGGACCGTGAGGACCCTTCGGCTCTATTATCCCCTGATCAGAGCGCTGATGTTGAAGCTGATGAGAACGTTGATATGGAAGTTGATTGTGAGGGCGACGTTGGATCTGACTTGGAGAAGATGGATGTAGATCCCTTGCCGTCTCTGCAGCCGGCTGTTCCAGCTTTGCCCCCTCTTGCTGCTGTCCCCCGGGAAGATTCACCTGAATTTGCGGAACCAGTAGTCTATGGTAACCAGCAGCCACACTCTGATGAATTGTGAATTTGCCGCTGTCGGCTGTATTGCTTTAATCGCCCTTTTGCCATGATCTGACGATGTCTCCTTTTGTTTTAGTATTAAATCGCATTTAGTTTTTACCTGCCGCTGCTATCGTCGAAATTATACAATTTTATTGAGGCTTTTGTCCGAATTTTTATTTCTTCTCGTTTTACGCGCTTTGAGTCAATGAACTGGTCTTCATGTGCTGTATATGCACAGCTATCCGTGTTAAATCTTTAATTGTACCTGGATAGATCTGATCTTTGATTACGTTGAATTAAAAGGATATAGCGCGAAGCGCTGATTGGCTGTTTTTCTTACCTGTGTGGAATCTGCCGCACTTTAAAATTTCGCTCTAGCAGACACGTATAAAATCACTTGCGAGTGGCGTGCAGAAATCGGCATTGTGGATTTTTCGTTTCGGCCTTCTGGCATACCGGATTTTCAGTGTGTGTAGACCGTGATTTCACGCTTTTTCACTCTATACTTTTAGCGTTTAAGGTCACTAGTTTCTTTAGTTTGGGCATGCCGCCTATTGATCCTAACCGTGCTTTGATAAATTGGTAGACGCCATTTTCATTCGTCTTCCAACCAGCAGCAACAGTATAATGCCGGTTATAATCACCGAGGAAGGGTGGAGCCGTGGTGCTTACCGTGGCAACTTTCGTCCGTACGGCCGAGGAAATCATAGGAATTTTGGAGACAATAACTTGCGTCGTGGAAACGATCATTGGCGTCGTAATGGCCGACCTCTGGGCGCACCGGAAGTTATTGAAGTACCTGATGGAGACGCTCACCCAGTTGCTCCAGTGGAAGCTGCCGCCGCAAACATGGAGGTTGACGACCCGGGCAACCAAGCAGCGAATGCACCGAATCCGGTCCAAGGCAACGGAAATGTGGCTGCAGGTGAGCCCATGGTGTCAACCCTGCTGTCAATCTACATGGCCCACCAGCCTTGAATGCCGTTGTCGTTCCTCCGGCTGTCATTCCACCTGTGCAGGCCCCGGCTAACGCCGAATTTCCCGGTTTGCCACCAAATGTTACCACTTGCCGAAGTGGATCCGCTGATCTGATCGACGTGCAGTTGGCTGCGGAAGTTTCTCGCCGTTTGGATGCCGCTGCATCTGGCTCTGGTATCACTGGCCTCTTTTCATTGGCTCCCAGTGCTGGCAAGTAACCTTGACTCACCTCTGACATTGACCTTGGTTGCTTTGATCTCATATTGTTACTGGCTTTGTTGCACTGCCTTGACTTTTGATTTTGTTGTCTTTTACTGGTTTACATTATTGTATCAGTGCGCTGGTAGATTGCACTCACCATTTTTATACGCTTATTTGTAGCTTGTTTGTTGTTGTTGACATTTGTTGCTATACGATGTGATTTGTAGTACTCGAGAATTCGTAAGAATACTACTGGTTGGTTTATTTGGTGCTTTTCGCTCGTTTAATCCATAGTTCTACAGCATCGCACATAATTACATTTTACGATTTTAATTTCACAATTAATAAAGCTTTATGCCGTATACTGTACATACACACCACCATCTAAACTCAACCGGCACAGTATCAGTAGTTCATAATTCGCCTTCCTGGATCCTTGGACCTCCGCCCTGCCAAACCCGTGGACTTCCGGATGCCTCTTCGCCAAGGATTCCACACTAACTCTCTGGGAATCGCGGCGTACAGTCACATCGGGCATCGGATGGACGCGTGGATTGTGCGGTGGATCGGGATCAGGATGGATGCAGGTGCACAATCGCACTGGGATGTTGCGGGATGGATTGTTTATTTTGGCACGGCCAAGCATCGTTCGTGGGGGTGACGTATGGGAGTAGGATCATACGCCGGATGTACGAACTGGATGCTGACTGTCCGCCTTCCACCTGCAACACAACGGATAATCTAGTCAATCTCTTCTGTGATTTGCTGTTCTCTTTTACTAGCGATGTATATGATGTCATAACGCGAAGTCTATATAAGTTCTTGTGATGCCTAATATCGGTATCAGTAGTCTGAGATTTACTTCTGAGACTGCTTTCTAATTACAATTTCCTAGCGTTGTGAACTGTGATGTGTATTGGATAAAGAGACAGCAATACTTGTTCCTACGGAAGTGCATAGTCGTTCCCGGATTATCGCTTAGTATACAGGTTTGCTCGTGACACAATCGTCCTAGCTCTTGCCGATCCTCACAGGACTTACGACCGGAAGTTGTGGTTAGCGTGTTCCTGAGGGATTCCTGAGTTCCCGTGTTCCTGATTCATTCGTCTTATTTCCACCATAGTTCTTCTGTTACAGTTTGAGAGTACGAGTGCCTACCGACTGACATTACAGGCGTGGAAGAGTAAAGATTGTTCATGGAGCCTTAACCGGCGTGAACGCTTATACACGACACTATTAATTATACTTGCTTACTGCCTTTTCTAGACAACTTTTGAATATAAACGAATCTTTATTCATGTTTACATCGCGACATAACATTCATGACTCTATCACTACGGCTGACACTGCACAATCAAGAATTAAAAAACAACCAAAATCAACAAATTAACAACAACCTTTATCAACAAATTTATTCTTGCCCGGTAAAGTTTCTAAAACGGCAGCCGCATTGCCCTTAATAAATGCAGGGCTTATACGCTGTTTTAAAAAAAAAAGGTGGACCTAACTTCGCCGGATCTTTCCTTATTTTACTTCGCCGAATCTTTCCTTAATTTTTGAATATACTTTGTAGAGGTAATCAGACGAAATGCAGCGGCTGTTGGGGTACCCTTAATCAACGCACGTAATAAGATCGCTAATGGCACTGACGATTTTGGATGTTTTTTCAATGTTTTAAAATTAGATCTATTTGATTAACAGTGTAAAACTACGCTGGCTTAGTAATATTGGGTATGTGTTCTGGCTAACGCCGAATAAAAGAATCTATTTTTTTATAATGGAATGAGCACAAAAGACCTCTGCTACTTTGCGGTTGAAAATCGAAGGATAGTTCAAGCCAGAAGGAACCAGTAATACACAGCAGCTGGTCAGGACACATGTACATATTTTACTGCTTTTTCACCTAAAGATATACTGAAGTGGTGCAATTTCGAGAGTTCGGACAACAGATTTTGGCAAGTGCCAGCGCGGATACATACCGCGTTTACACGTGCATCAATCGGTCAGATAACGTAAAATTATTTGTATGAATTAATTTTATCATCTGTTTTCGATACAATTGACAAATTAACACTCAAGTCACTTATTTGCCCAAGTCACTCATTTCGCCTGCTGAAAAGCGACATTTTTGTTAAATTCAGTACGGATGTAGGAGACTTTTGCGGACAGTAATTTTAAGCAGCTCCGGGATACGCTTTTCCGGGTGAACTTGACTTCAAAATATAAATTTTTGTTTTTAATCTAATAGAAATTCCCTCCCATCTGCAGCTTGCGCATGCATACGGTACTTCAAGTATGGATGCCTTGTCCACTACACGTAACTTTTGCCTGTACAACATGAATGAACTTCACAGTAAATTCAGCGTGTTTTCACTGTGCTATTTGTTAATTTTTTCCATAATAAAGTCTGCGCGGTTTTGGGTTAATTATGCAATCGTATACCATAAAGTTTAACCACTAAAAGTGAGATTTTAACATCATTTGTGTGATTTCCAGCGCGTGCATTTATTCGAAGGTGATTACTTTGAGGCAACTAGAATATCCGTTGTAGGTTTTACAGCGTTCCCGGTAAGATAGGGTAGTGTATTGTTTCGGGCTCACCTTCACATTTACAGAGAAGAAGTGCATTAAATGCAAAGTTTATGCAGTAGAAAGGAAACAGGATAACCTGATTTTAATTTAGAAAGCATTCAGTGTGACTCCCATCAAGCAATACTCTGCACAAATATTTCGAATGGCCATGGTCTTTCATGATGTTTGTAATTTGTATAATGGTTTCCCCTTCAAGTTCAGCGTTCGGGCGTTCAGTATCATCGCTTTGGGGACTTGTGCCATTGTACGGGTGGGGATGGGGGTGCGGCATCACGAACGTAACATAGCTGGAATTGGAAAATCATAAGTCTTATTATTTTTGTGGCTAACGAAAATATTTATTCATAATAAGCTGCGATGTGCAAAAGGGGAGGTGTCTGCGCTAAACGGGCAATTAAATGTACCCTTAAAAAAATTTCCTTTGTACGAATGCAGGTGAAAAGTAATCAGCGTACCCGCGTATATACATGTATTTCAGTTCACAAATTGCAAAAATCTTTAACTGTTCTTCATCTTTTGGATCCAGTAGCAGCATTCAAGAACTACCGAGTATTATTTCTCGTTTGCTGATTGATTAAATTATTGTATCACAACGCTTCGTGATATGTATCTGCATAATTTATTACACATAATTATTTTAGTAAATAGTACGGTATAGTCAACGTACCGTTATGGCAGTTGTAGACAATCTGCACTCCGCGTCTCCGGCACTTGGCATTAGTAGAAGGATCCCGAGAGTATAACCTACAAAGTCCCGGCTCATTTTGTTGGGACGTCGGACACAAATGGTTCTTGTCGGGAATGTCCGAGTGTTTGCAGGTATCGGTTTCCATGGCTTCCAGTTCGTCGTCGCTCAACATCACGTACCATGCTCCATGGACAGCCACCGAATAACCCTTTGTGCACCGTACGGTCAGAAACTCTCTGTATGGAATCAGCGCTTGGCGGGCCATGCCAGTTCTGAAATTGCCGGTGTCCATATCACTGGTGCTCACACGTGATGAACTGGGCTCGTCGTCCGAAAGTTCAGCTGCCACCAGAACAACCTAACACGGAAAAAATCCATTTATTAGATACTGCCTATGCCGTTATGCGTAACCAGTACTACCGCAATAACCATCTTGTGCAGCACCATAAAAAATTAAATTAACAAAGCAGGTACGGTTATATGTAGCGGATATCAAGCATTGTTTAAGTAACGTACATAACGCTGATAAACAAGAATAATTTTGTCTTATTCAACGTTTCGAATTTTTCACCGTGACAGTATAATTTTGCATGTAATCAGTTATTCTACTATTACTTAGAACAGTGCACAAGCTAATGAAGTTGCACTAACTGGTAAAAAAGAATCACAATAAAATGGCATGACCCTAAAGTCAATTTCGGTAACCATCGCAAATAACGATAAGTACATGACGTAACATCATCGGAAATTAACTCGGATTACTGTGGTAAAGCTCTAAGATTACTAGGTACCATCCGGGAATAATTAATACTAATTCTATCTTACCGCTAGGCAGAGCGTGAGAATTTTTGCTATCATGATATTGTGTAAAAAAAACGAGAGGTTGCTCCAACAGGAGATTTCAAAGTCAGAAATACAAAGCGGAATTTAAGGATACACTTTTATACACCAGCAGCTGAATGCGTTTGCACCTACAGATACAGCGCAATGTCAAGAGTTCGGACAACAGATTAATGCCAGCGGTGAGAAGTGAGACATGTGCCGTCCATCGGTAACATAATGCAAAATTATGCATTAATTGCCAACTGTTTTTGATACATTAATTTACTAGATGGATTTACGTCACTCGTTTTTGCATGCGAGCTCAAGTATCAGTTGACCCTTTTGCCGAATTCATTGCGGATGCAGAAAAAATGTTAAGGGCAGTCATTAATAATGCTATTAAATTATAAGCTTTATTAAAAATAATTAATGTCAGTCAAATAGGAGGAGGAGCAAACAGAAGGTTCTCCGTTGTCGCTACATTAGCGGTTTACAAAATATCTATGCAGCTTCGTTTTTCCTCGTTTGTTTTTCTTTGTACCTTTAACATAAAAATGTAAATCTTAATGTTTTAGTTGCAACAAATTCCACTCCGTAATCATAACGCATGCATTGTACACTACAAGTAGCCGTGCCCTGAAACCGCAATCAGCATGACTGAACTTAAAAATAAATGCAGCGTGCTTAGCTCTGCGTTTGCTTATCTGCGTTTGTAACTTAAAAATAAATGCAGCTTTTGTATCTCTACAGTTTTTCCATAATAAACTTTGCGCGCTTTGTGTTAATCTTGATACCATATACCAAAGCGTTTTATCCCGAAGAGCGGGATTTTAACAACACATCAGTGAGGTTTTCAAGGCGTGTTTTTATTCGAAAAAATCACATTAGCGCCAAATGGCCAACTGGGACCCAACACCGGGATTCCCGAAACTGCCGGCTTACATGATAAATAATTTCTGAGCAGATTCTGTTCATGCGACATCTATGGTATCCGTTGGGGAAGTGACTTACTCTGCGATTTGCCAGAATAGATCAAAGTATTATTAAACTGTAAATTGTGTGCTTTTGGCCGGTATCTTCCTGGTGCTTTCAACGAGAAAACCCTAATCGCATCGCCTGAAAACGTGTAAAATGCCAGGCAATCCTTCGCCCTGGGCTGGTAAGCTGCATTCGAGAAAATGGCGAAGTATTTAAAATGGCACTTGTAGATGCACGCAAATTAGTATTTTTTGGCCGTATGCGGTATTTTGTGCACATCCGTCTATTAGCAAATGATAGTATGTTAATATGCCTGAGTGACTGCACACTTGTGGCCCGTAGGTTTTCCGTGTAACAATTTTTGCAACATTATTGATTAATTGGCATTAGGCGTTATGTTTAGTGATTCGTTGACTCAAGTTCACCTACCTAACTTTAATTTGCGAAGTGGAAACAAAGAAGATAAAGGGGAATGTATGCACTACGGCTACATATTGCTTCTTGTATCCAGAAGGTAAACGTAATCACTTCTTCGTATGTCAAAATTTAATGTCTTTGACTTGCGATCAGTAATAGAGTTACAGGTATGCACACCCGCAGTTTCACCTACAGGTATTGCAACGATCGAGGGTGGCCTTGGGATTCATCGAATACGTACTTCCTTATTGCAGTAAATATTTCTGCGATATCAAACGAACCTGCAGAAAACTGAAGTGGTAAATGGCGAACTGCATTTGTGTGTCAAATCGCTTCGCAAAGCGTAACTGTGCGGTCTGAATTGGAACTGTGGCACAAATTTATCCACAAGCGTTTGCATAAAGCAGAAGAAACGACAGTTATTGCTCTTACTATGTGAAGGCCCCAGAAGATACCGGAAATACAAAATGCAAGAACAGTAGAACAGAAATACATACTATACTCTGTAGACACCTAATCTGCCTTTTCACGTCCACAAAATCTTTCTTTCAATACTGCAAATCGCACTCCGTAGAGACTGGAGCCATTAAATAAACGTTTATTAATATTTATACGAGTACATAGCGACTCTTACGTATACATTAACAATTATTGGCTCATGCCGCGTGGAGAAGTAATTGTTGAATATGATGACGGCCAGCTGTAACACTACATTTCACCTCTGATGCGCCGGCAAACCACATCGATCGTTGTTGTTTGCAAACAAAGTGCCCAACTGCCCATCCCCTTGCCGCATCATTCACAGCTGTAGCCGAAATCAAGTTGCGAAATTTATTGCCGTCTTCTGCAAGTGCCACGAGTTTGAACCCGCGAGTTATTGTCAAGCATGCGCACACGTGCACGCATTATCAAAGACCCAAACTGCAACAGTGCAATGCAACAGTAATAATTAATAATTAATACGACACTCATAATTTATATTCGTGGCAGTGTAGACAAGACCTTGACGCTTAAACGTCAATGGCACTCTACTCGGCAAGCAAAACGCTGCATAATGCAATTAATTTCAACTTTCAACTTTGCAACATAATGAATGTATTCATACTGGTAAAAAAGCTTAAAAGTTTGCCCATATTTCATGCAGTTGCGCGTGGATACCTTGCAGATGTAGACTATGCATAAGCTGAAACAATTAGAATATAAACACAGGTTGTCTTAGAAAAGGTAAAGATTGCGTTACAGAAAGAAAATGGAAAAGCATACAAATAAATACGATAGTTGAAGAATGTTTCTACCAAGTCAATCGACCGAATGTTCTATGCACCGATTGATTCTGGCTGTTGTCCGAGGCGAAGCGCAGGTGCTTTGGGAAGAATGTGAATACACGGTTTAAAATGTTGGACGATACAGCACTAAAAATTTTTATTATTTTCTAATGCATATGCGACGTTAGCTTAATGCATTTGTATTTTACGCAGCGTGTACGCTGCAGATGCATTTTACCTAATTCTGGCATTTGCCGTATAAATTTTGAATATTCCTGATCGCGTTTTGCTTTCTTGATTGATTTTTGTAAATTAAAAGTGTCTGCTAACCGAGTTTAATGGATAGAAGTTCCACTATAACCGCGTGACTAGGGACGTTAACTATTATATCTCATTAATAATTATGTCTGCTACGTAACTGGTAACATATCAAACTATCAATTTCATTATTTTGTAAAGTATATAATTATTACACTTCCAATATTCATATGAAGCACGGATCGTCTCCCTTATGGTTAGTTTTGTCGTAAAACTGATACAAACAATCGAACTGAGCGAACTGCTTAGAAAACCAAAATGCCGTTTAAAATACAAAGTAAATTTTTAACGATATTGCTCTGCAGCCCAATGTAAAGCTTCTGCCTTTACCGGGTATCTCAGATGTAACAAGCCGACGCAGTTAACTTAAGGTATTCACGTCGAACCCACCGGCAAGAATATCAGCCAAAACTACCCGGAAAAGCACGATTTTCGATTTAAAAAACAAATACTGTTTTTATTCAGTCTGGCAGACCACAGCAATTGCCACTATCACAACGGAGAACATCCGAATCAAAAGAATAGACCTACTGCAAAAATTCTCTGTCCTGGTAGTTTCTAAAAGCCCGGCGTAACGTGCCCGTTGTCGTTGATAATTTGGCACCCTGATGGAAGTAATGTGTTCGGTTGTTTGTGGTAGCAAAAAATGCCTAGCCATCGGTACCGAATATTTATCATTAAAATTAAGAAATAATTTTTAACAACACCTGACGGAACGTATCTCATATACAGTATATCCGACAACGACCGTATTAAGAACACGACGACACGCCCAGTTCGCTGGATGTGAGGCTCGGCGATTATACTCTGTATTACTGTAATACTATATGACACTCACACGGCGATGCCCGAGTCGGCAGGACCCGCATGCCAGACGCGGGTGCTGCAGATTGTCTGCAAATGCTAGAATGGTAAGTTACTGTAATAAGTTACCACTAAAATACAGAATTATTACTTGAGATAATGCAATCAGTCAGCAAAAGGTGTACAGTATTAAATCAAATTACTCTTGAAAAAGTAAACTACTACGAGGAGTAATTGTATATTTAGTTGTTTCGAATTAAAGTTGAAGAGCGGTGCAAGATTTTTGAATTTGTGATCTAAAATGATACATACGCTGATTGTTTTATATACCTCGATACAAGGAAAATATTCTTAATGGTACATTTAATTGTATATTCAGCGGCATCAGCGCAAATACATACCCCTTTTGCACAACGCAGATTACATAAATATGGACATTTATGTTAGCTACATTAAAGATTAATAATTTTGATTCCTCAGTTCCAGCTGTGGCACGTAGCGGCGCACCACTGCCAAAGCAGTGACACAAAATGCCCACGGTGACGACCGCGATACTGTGCGCCCGAAATGGACGAGGGGGTAATTGTATATACAAAAACATGCAACTGACACGAAATGCTGAAAGACTTATTCTGAAATCCTTGTTTGGCATGGATGCAATCATATTTCCGAATCTGGTTATTCCTTTTTGTTTTCTGTTGCCTGAACTTTTGTATTAACCTCTGTCTTGTAAATAATACATTGGGGTTGACCGAAACAACACCCTGCCAAAATTTACCGAAAATATTGCATAACGTACAGTAATGATGTTTTACAGAGCTGCAGTTTTAAATTAATCGCTTTCGCATAAACGTGTGCGGTGAAAGCCACACTGATGGTGCTGCTAAAATCGTAGATCAAACGTTTCCGTATACGGTGTCATAATTAATTTTATTTTGGAAAAATCTGTAAAAATGCACTGGACATTGCATTTACTTCGAAGTTCGTTGCATTTTTTTTAAGTTCGCAGTTACAATACATGTGCCATGCATGCCATAAATACGTGTAGAGCACAGCGCGTATATCCGTTTGTGGAAAGAAATTTGCTACAGTAAAGAAGTTCAAATTTACGTTTTAAAGTTAAGGGCATGCGGAAATGAAAAGAGTTTAAATGCATTTAAATTATTGTACAAATTTTGTTTATAAATATCAAGTAAAACGTTAATTATAAGTTCTGCATTATGTTTTAAGGGAAATGGCCCGGTACATGGTGTCAAAAATGGGATACACACACTAAAACTTTCGCTTTCGCGCACTCCAAATCACCTTTTTGTAATACTTTATGCCATTCTAAAGCTACAGTATATGATTTGTATACATTGTTCTGAAAGCCGTTTGCGCGCGCAACATACGGTTGCCGAGATATGACGCACTAAAATGGGTAAAAACTTTAAATGCATTGTTGTGTACCAAAAATCTGGTTATTACCCGATCTTCTTGAAACTTTGCTGCAAACGACACATGGCCATAAAGTCGAAAGTTTTAGTGTATGTATCCCATTATTAACGTTATGTACCGGGCCATTTTCCTTTAGTTTACGTTAATTAACTACAAACGCTTTGGTACCGCATAAAATTTGCAGGCTGTAAACTGTTTCTATATTATTCGAATATGTAATTAGGCCTGTGAAATCAAATTCTGAATCCCAAACCCGGCATGCAGTGCTGGCAAAAATGAGCAAACGCCACCAGTGCAGGCTCTACCACGATCAATGCATATGAAAACGTTTTTGTGCACCAGTTGCAGACAGTGTTAAATCATTTCCGCTTCAACCACAGGAGAATTTATTTTCTCCTCTTCCTAATTGGGTAAATAGCTAGGACAAAATGCTTCTGTCCATTACATTTCCGGCTTACTCCGAACCCCACATGTTGTCAACAAAACTGCAGTCATCAAACTTTCTGCTGCAGAAACACCTTACGTTTTCTAAACGTAAAAAATTTCTAGCGTAGAATTTGTGGACGCTTCAGAAAATGCAGACGGTTGTAATATGCTCATATAACCGACATGGAACAACTGCAAAACTGGAGTACTAGTCGTTTTCTTAAAAAAGTGTTTTTCTCGTCAAGCACAAGATAGCATACTCTACGTAATCCACACAGAATTAAACCGCACAGCTGAGATTTAGCAAAAGTCCAGTAAATATATGGTGACAAATTTTTATGCTCTTGTGAAGACAAAAATTGATATTTTAAAAAGAGTAAATTATGTTGTTTTATTATATGTATTAATATTACCTTTTATTAATGTACTGATACCTACGTACGTATTATTATTACCAACATTCTTCGAAGGGCATTACTGTTGATTATTAACCTATGCTGTTTATGGTACAAAGGATTTAAAATGTCGAAAGCTTTTTTTGCAGAGCGAACACAGTTTGCCTAGACTGTTGATTCTGTGGCACACTTATCCAATGTCGAAATTGACCTGCCACCTCAAATTACGCACAGCACCGCCTGTGACTCTTTTAATGGAAAAGATGTGCCGAACGCGCAATCCCGCACACCTCACCGGTGGCAAAACCCGCAACCAATAGAGGCTTTGAGCAGAAAACACCATAACCATACCTTAACCATCCCTTATCGTGTAGTTGGACGACCGCCATCGAGGTAGCAGTGTACAAAGTACTCAGCGAAGGCGCATAGCTGACTCTGGGTCCCTTCAGATTTAATTTGTTTTCTCGCACTGCGTGAAACGATCTCTTTCCAAAAAATTACATTTACATTCAAAAATGTTTTCTCTATTCAAAAAGTGTATATCTGGGGAAGTTAAATTGGGCAGGTGTTAAGGGGAGCCTTTGAAAGTCCATCACCATACGACACGTTTGTATGGTATTCACACTTACCATACGCTCGCACTTAACCATATAGTATGGTTAAGTGTATGGCTATGGTTAAGTGGAGCAGTTGCTCAAAGCTTCTAATGTCAACAGCGCGCGAAAAAGACGGTTCCGGTGGTTAAAATAATAAGGCAATCTGATTAAGTACGGGAGATTATACAAACACTTCTTCTACCATCAACTGCGCAATCCACCAAACAAACCACAAACACCGAATCAGCCGGTCTACGTAGCCACCGCAGGCGCGCGCTGCCATCAGGCCAGCGACCACGCCCTGCCAATCATTACTCGGTTACGCGCGCGCAGTACTCCATGTACAACGCTCCACGCAATTTGCTCACAGGGAATAAAATTCCCAGTTTTTATTTTCCGGGACGGTTATGCAGTATCCATCCTGTACAACGCCGGTGTGGTTCACCACCGTTTAACTACATATATATGCAGCCCCATCATCGCGTCGGGTCCGTAGAAAACGACCAGATCAGTTTACAACCGTTGTATAGAGCTGTGAACGTTACTAAACACCAACTGGTCCCGGCAAACGCGCGCGCGCTTTACACAACTGCCTTAACACCAATTTTAAGCGCCTTGTCTTTCGTCCTACATGACATCCTAGGGAAAAACTGTCAAATCCGCTACATTGGTGTCGTCAAGTTTTTCACCCATGGCAAACAAGCACATTTGATACGGCTTGTACTCTCCCATTATATGTGCGTCAATTATTCAACGACACACACACGTAAAGCGAGACACACTTGGCAGCCAACCTTTTATATATTCGGCCAACAACTGACCCGGGACTGCCAGCTTGTCACCTTTGCCAATTTTTCTCCCTATCCCGTTTAATCCGCTATGTAATACCGGTTTCATACTGCGGCTCATTTTGAACTTTATCCTATCATTTAACGCTTGATCATGTTGCCGTTTGACCGTTGCGCGCAGTGGTGGCCCACGCATAAGATGCTGGTGTTGGTAGTGCTGATGATGCTGCTGGTCAGTCCCGGTTATGTGGAGATGTCCAAGGACGGCTGTTCCGGTTTCTGTAGGCGGACCGGGTTTTCGGGAGTAATCGGGAATTGTGCCTGCGGACTGGCCTTGTTCTCATCGAAACGTAGCGTGCTTCCACCTAAGTAAGTCACTTGACGCGCTGCATTATTACAGCGCGTCCTTAGGCCTGTGTATCATTAACCCCGGATATCGATTCCATCCGGTTGGGCATTGTTACCGCTTAGCTATCGCGTTAGAGCCCACTGTTGTGTGTTTTTGTACTATTTTTACTTGTCATTTTTCCACAATGCCCATCACCTGGGACGATGGCCGGAAATAACGAGAGGGTTTTACAATGACTGTTGCCATGTTGACAGTTGCATAATGAGTTCACGCTATCCTCTCCCGGGATACGCAGGTTGTGTAAGGTATCTGTTGGTTGCCCAATATAGGCGTGCCGGCACCCGTGACCTTTGAGTAATTTACCTTGCGGCGTCAGAGCGGCCCCGCCTGGATGAAGTAATTTAACCTCACAGCTAAATTATGTGTGGCTTAGGTGGGTTAGACGCTAAATTTAAACTTTTCCCCCCAAATAATCAAACGGTAAATAAGGAGGATTTGCATAATGCAGGATAAACCCATTAAACCAACAAGCAAAAAGGCGTTTCATTTCCATTTCCCTTACTACCAACAAAACCTCAACTCGTAACATTTAGTATTGTATCATCGATCGGAACAACAAAGTATTTGCATTTCAGCAATGCACAGTATGCTTTGGTGTCGTTAGTATGATGTTTAGTGCGGCGTATACTGGAAGTTTACGATGCACAATGTGCCTCTATATAATCAGATTGAACAACATTACTGTAAAAATCGGTGTTTAAAGGAAGAAAAAATTCAATCTGTTTAACGCCCATTCATCGCTAACGTAAGATGATACGGGTGATTTGCGCTTACAAGTAGGACAGCAGACAAAGTCCTCCCTACCACGAAAGAATGATGGGAACATCTTGATCTTAAAGGATAAGCAGCCACTATACACTCCCCGTTCAGAAAAACATTACTTCCATAATCGCAGCGGAAAGGTTGTCGGCAGGATTTAACGGTTGTAGCGGGACACGCCAGTCGGCACTGCCGGCATGTGTACTTGTGCCGGTTGTAATCGATGCAAAGCTTTTAATTGCCGTTTCTACCGCGGTTACCAGCGATCATAATCAAGTGTCAAAAACAATCTTTACTCCATCCTACTAATTCCAAAGAGCTATTTTCCACACTATTTATTTCGAACCTGAATAATTTAAGGATCTATATGTGGGTGAGGTAGCTGTAAAAATAAATCAGGTCACCGGCAATGTTGTTTTCTGGATCACGTAACAGCTTAAACCAAATGTTATCCGAAGGCAGTCGAAATGAACAAATGTTTCTTTATGTCTTTACAGACCGTCTTTGGAGAATCCAAGCAGTGACACGGGATCGTTAAGCGATCCAGGAATGAATGGGAAATTATTCCGAAATGGCATTCCCAAATACTTGGATTCGGCTGCTAGGCTACTAAGCGCCACGTATTACGAGAACTCACCGGTGGACAATACTGGTATGCCGCTGTATAATTATGTATATAAGGATTATCTTCGGTAATTCGCAATTAATTTCACACACTTATTGAAGCATGCACCATGCCACATATCTAATACCGTTAAAATGCTTTGACCGCATCAGTTTTTCCAACCATTAACTTTAAAGTTTGCATTAACAAATTTTTAGCCGGATCCGGATATATTGAAAAAATGTTAACAACAATTTTCCGACATTTATTTGATATAAAGGAATGCGTTTGCTAATGTTTTGTACGCAGCTATCAAAATAAACTGGCCAAATTACCATAGGTACATTATCTGCTTAAGATTCCACCATTGTCGTAATTATTACTGAGCGATTGGATTTACCGCTTAGGTCTCCCCGATGAGTACACGGACATCTAAGACAATCCCGGATAAACCTATTACGAACTCCCGCCACAACGCCAGCACTGAAAAACATTCCCCGCCGATTTGAAAAAAAAACATGACTCAATTGGATCTCATGACTCCGTTGGAGTTAAACGATAATTCTTCAAAGTTATTTTGTTGAAGAACTTTTATAACACTTCGCACAGTTCTTAATAATTATGATGCAACGGTTTTCAATACATGTTCTCATACCGGCTGTCTGTCTGTCTGCTTATATAAAAAATAATCCAACTGTTTTATACAGTTGACATAAATGTCGATGTGAACTTTTATCCATGTGCGCTTAACAATAAAATATAGTCAATAATATCACGGTACTTTGAGCAATACAGAACCCAGTGTGAACATATGATTATTCATTCTCACATTCGACGCTATGACTTTGCAAAAATGATATTTGTAATGGAATATGTGAAATGGAATGAAATTCGATGGGTCACTCAAATGCGACACTTTAATGCAGCAAGCCCGTGTAAAGCGATCGTAGAAAGTTTGTCTAGAAAATTATCAGGAAGTGATCCACTGTCTGTGGCAATTCCAGTCATGTGCCCAACATAAAACGTTTCTTCCATGTGACCGTGCTTGGGATACGTTTAGCAAACTTAGCATCTAACCACACCGCTTCCGGTTGGCAAATTCCACGTGCAAGGCGATAATGTCATTAAAAAACGATAATCCGTATGCAAACAGGCTATATGTGATTTTTGCGGTGCCGACATTTGCATGCGCCATCGCCTAATGGTTGCGTACACAGATACGAGCTTTTAGCTTATTACAATATAAATAAAATATTTTTATGCAGATCGATCCTACATGCAGTACTCTGCGTCAGGGTATTATAGGTCATTGCAAAATGTTACATAATATTATTACACGTCGATAAAATGTGCAGTAATAAACTAATTTTATGTGCTGTGGTGTACTGTACTAATAAGCAGATATCATTCCCAGTTAAAAATTGACATTTACGTCACCACCAGTTAATTTGACGTCATTGGAAGGCCATGAATCACAGACGTGCACGCAGGTACAGTTGCTTGTGGAATGGTCGTTGCGATACTCGTACTATGGTAAGAGTATATAACGAACCGAGTCAACGTACACGATACACCAAACAAAGTCCGCGTGTACAGCGCGGAGATGACGCTGAGGCAAAGTTTTAAAGTGATCCAGATTGGCGACTCCCAAAGGTGTCATCCGCTTACAAATGTCTTGATTGCGGAAATGTAAGTATCTTATGTTATGGCACGGAGTTCGTTCTGCCCAGTCATCTCCTCACTGAATTCGAACTTGACCCCTTGATCCCAAAATTAGAGCAGGCGCAGCCATAACTCGGGAGACAATCCATAAAAGTTTACAGTGGTATTTTCCATTTTATTTCATCGTACTGGTCATGGGTTGTTCTGTACGCAGAAACTGCACGTCAGATTGTATTTATGTGCATGCAACACCCACCGAAATGGCTTATTCACTGAAAATTTATTCACACGTTGCATGTACATGTATGCGCTTGTTTGTTAATTGTTATAATTTCAGCGTATTGAGATACATATATTGAAATCTAAGCTTCTCATCTGCGGCGGCAGATATCGCGAATAACAACAAAAATGCAACTAAAAGATCTCACTTCTGCATTGCTAATCAGTAATCATCGTACTCCTAAAATTTGTATGCAGTACGAAAAAGAGTATCCAAAAAAATATATGGACATCCCATACAACTATGTACTGTAGTTTGAAGTATGAACAGGGAATGCTGAAACTTATGACAAAAGGTTGTCAAGCCTTCACAACGAGTAAAGGATAATACTCGTGCACTTAATTAGGAAATGCGAAAGACTGGAGAACTGCCGTTTTAAAATCTTCCGGCAGTTTTTGAGAGCGTAAGGCTACAATAATCGCGGTAGAAAGCGGACAGCGTCCAAATGGAGCAACGACTTTCATTCGAATTCTAGTCGACCTAAAACCAAAACACTTTACAAATTTTTAAAAGAAAATTCCTAAAAAACTACTTTGCGCGATTTGGTTCTACTTCAAAACATTGTTTCTGCAGTATTGTTGTTCGAGCACGTGGCAGTACGGCATCTGTTTTTCACATTTTCACTGAAGTTATTCGTAACATGACTATAAACGCGAACAATGAAACCGGTTATTTTTATTTTGCTTGTGACCCAAACTTAAGGTACAAGGTAATAATTTTTGCGGCAATTTGCTTGTTACTATTGTTTTAGCGGACGGGAACATACGATGATCAGACTTTATTGCCCTAGTTAACCATAAGGTTTGGTCCAAGAATACGAGTTAAAGATGACAGGTTACTTTTCATCTTGACAAATGATGGACAAGACTGCATTTTAAATTGTCTGACAAAATGAATATTTTTACCACATTTACACGACAGAAGATAATTATGCCGTTAACGGTGTACGAAAAGCGACAGAATCAAATCTACTGAGCTACTTATAAAAGCTATGCAATATAAGCACCAATTATAATATACCGTTGTTATCGCACAACGATATTTGTATATGTATGTACAGACATAAAGAGAGAATCTAGTCTTAATATACAGCGAAAATTGCGTGATTGGTTTCGCTAGTGAGTAGAAAAGGTAATCGTTATCAGGCAGGTACTAACTTGTTCCATTAATCTGTTTCGTTATCGCCTCCATTAATTCACTATATAATTATCGGATAAGCGACAAACAAATAATTGTCGTTGTTATCGGTGAAATGAGTGTTGTAAAATCGCTCGGATTATGACAATCACGCACATGCCTGTACCTGCCCTCCTTATTCCGTTTTGACTGCTACAACGGAATCCTATCAGCATTAGCTCTTCCGGGAGTAGCCCAACTCATTTTCGTTTGGTTTTGTAATTAATTGACTGGGTTCTTTACAAAACACCGCAAAAATGACCATCACCGTGCAGAAACGGAACGAAAGCCAAGAGCTGTAAGTACATAGAAATACTTTACTGTTTTAATAACTGATTTTATAGAGTAAGACAAGATGACTACGGAACCTGTAAAATAATTCTGTGACTTTGTCAGGATCATTGATACCACAAAAAGGAAGTCCAATGCCAGCCGATATATTGCGGGGACTATTGTCGTCTTGCTGGCCTTGTCCATTGCCTTCATTGTCCTGTACGTCCAGGAAGTGACCAGAGGTATGTCAGGATTACTTCTTGTAACTGCTTTTTGCTGTCACGGTAGGAGTAGTTAAAAATAAAAATATAGTGTAACTGTACCTGATCTTACTAGCTGTTTATTTCCAGATCCGAATGAGGGAAAAGTGGACCGAAGCATCAGGGTTTGTCTGACACCAGAATGCGTACATGCAGGTCAGTCAAGCTGTATTGTCACAGTTTTACATGTATACCAAAATTATACTTTACCAAATACTGTTTAGTACAGAATAAAGGTATTTTAAGTTATATTCGTTCATAAATAATGTGCTTACAAATGCTCAGTACGAGCTAAGAAAATTCATTTGCGAGTATTATTCACTACAACCTATTATTTGTTTTACAGCGGGCACTTTGGTTACCAATATGAACAGGTAAAATAATTATTGGTTTTTTAATCTTACAACGACAGCAATGACCAAATTAAGCATAACCTATGTCACCGTGTCACAGTATTATCGGTTATAATCAGTAAATACATATTTATTAAAATAGCTTGCGCAACAAATACACGTTTTTAAACGCAGAAACGTCAATCCATGTAACGACTTCTATGAATTCGCTTGTGGAAACTGGAACCTTAGCCATCCTATGCCTGACGCTAAATCTCGCTATTCCACCTTTGATCAGCTGGACGAGGCTCTTAATCAAAATCTGAAACGTAAGCTAAGCCGTAAATATGTAAATCAGCGATACTCCCGGTCGAGGCAAACGTATATGTTTTATTATACGTAGGTTCTGCATAAGACCTGAGATGCGATTGTATAACATTTCTAAGCGATCCACGTAGGTTTATCTCTGAAATTAAATAAACGGTTTTAGGTTCGCTGACGAGGTCTAGCCGACACGTCAACCCATCAACTGCAACCGATAAACTCCAGGACTACTATTATTTGTGCACAAATTCAAGTAAGACAACGACTCAACGTGATCGTTTAATTATCTGTATTCGATGCACCAAAAACCCGCTAGCTAGTGTTTCGGAGTTCGGATATTTATCGCACATTTATTGTGCATGACAACCTTTTGAATTTTTGCACACACTTACCGTATATACTTGTACGTATTTTAACATTACTTCAGCCAAAAATAATGTAAAATTTGCTTATAGCTCTCATAAACGATGCCGACTCATGGACAGCCCTGCTTCGCGAATTGACCGCTTTTAACATGGGCTTGGAAAACTGGCCCTTCGAAAACAACACCGGCGACCTGCCTGATTTCAGCCCGGATCAGCTGGTGAACCTGATGAGCCACGCCCGTCGACAGGGAAACATGCTGGGTGTGTTCAACACCGTCCTCTTCGGTGACCCCAATAACACCGCCAACAACGTCATCAACTTTGAAGTGCCGGTCTTTGCGCTGCAGCGTAATTACTACCTGAACAAGACCGATCCCGATATGATTGCCGCCCGCGAGGCATATAAGCGTTATGGCATGGAGCTGGCCAGTGTTGTCTACAATCATCTGCACAATGAGACCTCCGTACCGGAAGACTTTGATCAAATCTTCACGGAAATCGTTGAGTTTGAAGCCGCTCTTATGAACGTATGTAGCTTAACGTAAAACACAACTGGCAACATCGACGTTAGACACGTATGCCTTAAAGCGAAAATAAAAAAAAATTATTACAGGCCACTCTGCCTCGCGAGCAGACTCTGGACGAAACCAAGCTTCAGCATCCAACGCAGTTGAGAAATATTGCCGGTTACACGACGGCCATCGGTCTGACTGCTGACAACTGGGTGGAGTATTTCAAGAAAGTCTGGCCAATGGCGCAAGACAAAATCAACGCCGATTTGATGGTCAATGTGCGACAACCGGATTATTATGACGCTCTCAACAACGAGCTTGCAGCTAGGATAAACAGTACACGGTAGGTTACCAGAATGACATTTTCGTCAGAAATTAACGTTGTTTTCAAAAATTAAGTATTTATTACTTCAAACGGATTATGGTCTAGACTGAAAGATGGGATCCGTTACAGATTTTTTGCCCAATATATCGGCTTTAAGGTCATCGAATCGTATCTAAGAGTTTTGCCGGATGATGTGCGGGCTGTTGCCGCGCGCTTCGAAAATGTCCTCAGTGGCACCACGGCGCAGCCTCCGCGATGGGAAACCTGCATTGATATGATCAACGCCCAACTGCCCAAGGCAGTAGGCAGTATGTATGTGCAAAAGTATTTCCGCCGCGAAGCCAAGGAGGAGGTATGTCGGTTTGTAATATTACGGTCTTGTGTACATCTCACTACTGTATACAATTGCACGCAATAGGATTTATATGCTTATGTGAATCCTTTTGGCCAACGACAACTGCAGCACTACTGTTTGTAGCTCGAAGAGATGATCGTCTTCCTGATGGACAGTTTCAAGAAGATCATTCAGGTAATATGATACACAGGGAGTGATACAAAAAACAGAAGATGATGGCAATAAAATGCAAAATTAAACTGCCAGTGAGGGACGTCAAAAATTCAACTTTGAATGTTTTCTTTACACTTGACAGGAGTCCTACTGGATGGATGAAGACACGCGTGCGCAGGCTTTGGCTAAGGCCAACAAGTTCACTTCGCTGGTTGCCTACGAAGACTACCTTATGAACGACACTAACGCGGTTAATGCGGAGCACACAAATGCAAGTCACCAACAAAAGTTTTTAAGTACCGTAGTTACTTTTGCGCAATAGATGCTGTGCAACTGTAAGGTAATACTTTGCATTGTGCCAAGCCACAGTATATTTATCTGACAATGGTAGTGCTGTATTTCTATTATGGAATAACCGAAGTTGTAATTTTATATATTTTTTATAGTTCACGGTCAAGGACGACTTGCTGGGCACCTTTATTACCGCCCAAAACTTTGTGGTCGATGTGGAAGGCAAAAAGCTGCTCCGGCCTAACGAGGTCACGGATTGGATTACCGGCGCCGCTGTCGTTAACGCTTTCTATATGCCAGACTACAACTCTATTTGTAAGAAACGTGTCTGCAGTTAGAAAATTTATTTCATAGTTTCGACAATAGGTTTTCTATGAACGCCTTCCAGCAGCGTACGTATGCGGTTAAGTTGGGTAAACTTTAAACCATATATTTTTGTAGCGTTCCCCTCCGGCATCCTTGCTCCTCCATTCTTAGGACATGGTTATCCCAAATTCTGGAACTACGCTGCCATCGGCACTGTTATCGGTCACGAAATCACTCACGGCTTTGACAACCAAGGTGAGTAACCTTAAGAATCACGGTACCGATCTCATAGACGTTTTTGATACACTGATAATTTTTTATGTACATTAAACTTCAAAATATCTGAAGTGCAAGAACTTTAATGAATTTTGTAATTTGCCTCCTTTGTAATCGCTATAATCCACAAAATCAACTATAGGTTCGCAAGTGGATGGTGACGGCAAGCTGGTCGATTGGTGGAGTAAGGAATCCAAAGCGGAATTCCGTAAACGAGCGGACGGCATTGTCAAGCAGTACTCTAGCTACAGCTACCTGGGCAGCCAATTGAACGGCGAAGGCAATCAGGGCGAAAACATTGCCGACAACGGTGGCATCAAGGAATCGTTTATGGTAAAAACGTTCTTGTAAAGAGTGTTTCACTGTGAGAAAACATCTGTTTTCATGTGTACGCTTTTTAGGCTTATCAAGCGTACATCCAAGATAAACGCCAGGGAAAGCCGGAAGATCGCCTCCCTGGATTCCATGACTTCACACCCGGTAAAATAATTTTGTTCTATAAGAATCCACGTTTTACTGCAGTATCCGTTTTACATGCGTCGGTATATAACGCCGCGTACTCATTTGCAACATCTATTATATTTTTGCAGAGCAAATGTTTTATCTCAGCTACGCCCAGGTATGTGCATACTTCACTCTTTAGGAACTGCATACACACCTCTTGTCACAAAGAATGTGGTGAACTTGTTTCTTGACCTTTGCAGGTGTGGTGCAGTGATTACACGCCACAAGAAATGAAGAAACAATTAAGCAGTACGTTGTTCCATCATGTTAGCTTGTTAATTCTGGGAAAACTAACGATTATTAGTGAGACTATAATATATATTCATTAAACTACAGCGTATTAAATTTACAAGTACGAGAGTATCGGCATTGGTTTTATTTGCTTTACAGGACCACACAGCCCAGGCCGCTACCGTGTAATTGGACCGCTGCAGAATTCTCCCACTTTCGCCCAGGCTTACCGGTGCGCCCCCGCCGTGGGTAATCCGCCCATCGGCAGTGAGAATGCCATGAATCCGGAAACGAAATATGCCGTCTGGTAGATGAAGGGTCAGCACGTCCCCGCCCTTTCTGTGTACAAAATTCTATATGTGTGAACTGTGCTGGTCGTTGGAAATATTATATACTCACAGTGCAAAAAGAAAGTTCTGTGATTCGGAATTGTGTAAAAGTGGATCTTTTGTACTCGACTACAGAATGTTCTGCTGTATTTCGACAGATCAGTAACTGTGGAAATCTGTCAGAAAGCTGAATTACTGATTTAAAAGCAGAATGAATGTAGAATTACGATCACGTACCGCTCCATGCACCACTATCGGCTCTACAGTATGTGTGGCGTGTATGAAGTAAACCCGTTAATTATCCATGGATTGCGAGATGTAAGTAAACACTGCACACCGGAAATTAGACTCTATACTGAGCAGGGTACCCCAGAATTAATGAGCAGAATACGACATTACAGCGTAGGCTGCGTAGTATAAAGAAAACGGGGAACCTAAAAGCGCCGCCGACCGGAAATGTTTTATTTATGAGTAAGGCGTCAACCGCCACGGGCGTCAGTAAGTAAAGCTGCAGAAACGGGCAAGCACTTCTAAGCACATACGGCACTTTTGACTTTGACACAAAAATCCAGCGTGCCTTCTTTGAGTTTCTGTTGTTCACTTTTGAATTTTTGTTTTTAAGTTTAAAGTGCCCATCTGGTAATTTTCATCTTCTTAGTAACTTTTCTTAAGAAGTTAGCTTATCTGTGTGGTTTGCTCGTGTTGGATGCAGTTTCAGCCAGAGTTGAATTTGCACTGATTTGGAGTTCAACCCAGCATTATGTCGAAGAAGTTGCTTGTGGGACTGGGGCTGGCTGGTGCGCTTGGAGGCTACCATTTCTATATGTGAGTGAGCACGCTGTTTGCATGTGATATCTCCGTGGAATTCAGCATTTTAATAAATTGTTTCGACCGTATGGTTGTCTATCCTGTGAAAAATCACAGTCTACTGTTCTGTAAGATATTTGTTTTGCAGCGAACACTCAGGATGCACATACAAGGGAGAGGAAAATGTAAGCAATGCTGCGATGAAGCTGTTATGCATTTCCGCTGCATTTCTGTTCCTAGAGGAGAATCCTTTCTATCCGCGTGTGTTTGTTGCAGCTAAAGGGCCAGGCGTTTATTCTGACGGGCGCGACCAATCCCGGGATCGGGAAGGAGACCGCCAGGGAGCTGGCAAAACGAGGTGGCTTTAAAAAATAATTACACGCCTGGGTGAGGGAGAAGCCTCCAGTGTACGTATGTCACTATGTGTGTGTGCAGGTGCCAAAGTGATTTTGGCCGCCAAGAATCAGGATCGCTGTCATCAGGCTCGCCAGCACATCATGCATTCAACGAAGTACGCCAACCATGATGTGGACTGCGCGGATTTGGATTTGAAATCGCTGAAATCAGTCCGCAAGTTTGTGGATGAACTGCCAGCAGGTACGCTGAGGAAGGAATTTCTCGAAAGTTTAACGCACGATCAGAATTAATTGCATAATTTCGTACGTTTTCGGTTTTCCATTCTTTTGTGAGCGAATGGCAGGTTTAGAATATTGGCGAATCTTGATTTAGAATTTTTGGAGAGTGTTCCGGGATAATTTTGTTGAATGCACTTAACATTTGGACCGTAAATAGCCTCGCTTCAGGAATAATCCAAATAATTTTTAACAAGTTTTTTTATTACTTAAATCAGTTTTTAATAAAATATATACAGGATTTGAGAAAAGAAGTAATGGCTTCGTAGGCTTGGATTTTGATGATCCGGCTTAGACTGATTGTTAAACTTTCTGAAACGTTCTCACTGTATTCGTCAAAATAATGCAGAACAAGTACAAAATTACAAGTTGAATGTCTATTTTGTTCCGTAAAGACGAACACAATACAATACAATACAAAACAATTGAAAATCGCTAACAACAAAATTTGTAACAAAATTTTATTTAACGAAGATATGTGTATGCCTTTAATTTCTGAGGGCTTTCACGCTCTGCACAGCATGATAATAGTGAAAATATATATTGTAAATTAATTCTAGTTTGTAATTTTCACGGCGGATGCGCCAGAATGCTTAATTAACATTTTTACAGATTTGCAGCTGAAAGGATTAATTAACGCCGCGGAAACCGTGAAGAAACACCGCCGGGAAGAAACGCATGACGGATTAGAGAAACAAATGGGAGTTAGTCATTTTGGTAAAGATTCTCGTACTGTATAGTCATTCTATGCGTTGAATCATTGGTAGACAGTGCGCGGGTTGGTCAGGCTTCGAAGAAAGTGTTTTCTAATCTGAGACATTTTTTATAGGTCATTTCTTACTGACCAACCTGTTGGTGGAGAAATACGGGAGGAGTTCGCCTTTTCGCGTCACCGCGGTGACGTATCCGGCCGGCTCCGTTGAAATGCGTATGGAGGACTTGAACTCGGTCAAGTCCTACGATCGGGATCGCGTGTACCGTCAAGCCAAACTGGCTACGTTGTACACCATTTACTCGGCCGCCTTTCAAGTCGGCGCCTTCCCGGTCCGGTTTTTTGCCGTCAACCCGGGACCTTCCAACACCGAAGTGTTTCGTCATGTTTGCGGCGACAAGTCCTTTATTATCAAAGTGCTTCTTCAGCCACTGCTGATGTTTTTATTTCCCTCGGCGGAAAAAGCCGCACAGCCCAGTACGTGCATGTTTCTTTTTTTGGATGTTTGTTAAACATTTACCACATCGACATTTGACGCATTCCGATAACTTTAATCTTTTATAATCGTACCATCTTCTTACAGATTCGTTTTTGAAAATTTCCCGAAAATAATTGTGGTAAAATTTTTAACAACATTGAATCTTAAAATTATTTGGCCTATAGTAAATTTTTTGAACGGTATTCCCGATACCGCATTTACATATGATTAACCCATTTTTTCCTATTAGTTTTACACAGAAATTCGTTTAGATTGTCGTATTAACTTAGATTTAATTCAGCACACGGAATGCTTTTGTTTGCCACATTCCCGTTAGGCAGTATGGCGTTCACTACAAAATGGTCATGCATTAAGAAACTTTTGATGCATGCGTCCTGTACGAGGTTTTTGAATTCTGCTTAGATTAATAGTGGAGTTAGTTAGTTTACTGAGCTTTTGTATTTGGGAATCTCGGTACGTGATATCGGAATTGATGTTGAATTCGTTTTCTTCTGCAGTACTATACACCGCACTGAGTCCGCAGCTGGACAATCTTTCCGGATCATACGTGGAGAACTGTACGCCCAAGGAAATGCCGATTGGCAACCGAGATCTCGTTCAGGCCAAACGCCTGTGGCAGATAAGCCAGGAAGTCGTGGCTGATCCCAAAGCATTTGTTGCGGCTGCCGAGAAAGCCAAAACGGAGGCTTAACGAATTTTAAAGTTTTATTTTTTTAAATCCACTGCAGCTTTGGCGTCATGTTTTTCGTCAATGTAATTGCGGCATGTAAATGCATTTTTTAATCTTATCGAGTTTACCTGTATCATGGTTCGGTTTGGTTCCAACCGTTAATTAATCAAACGATTCCCTTGAATTCATGACAACTGTGTACTTGTACTGATTTTCTCGTCTTCTCAACAGCACTATTTATTCAAAAGATTTGTGAAGAAAAATAAATTTTTAAAACTTTGGCTAGTTAGATGTTTTGCCTGTTTAACTCCACACACGTGCATTGATTATACTCGTAATTTATAAGGAAACGCTAGGTTCACAATAAATTGCCATTACTGAGCTACGAAATTTGCAAGCTAGACTTTCGTTGTTGTATTTTGTGACATGAATCGTATTCGATCAAATTAATAAAATCGTCTGTACCTTTTCTTTTATTGTGTGCGTAAAAATAAACCAGAATGATTGTGAGTCTTGTGGAACAGTCACCCAGTGTAATGGTTGGATGTCATATTGGTTGCGCCGCTATTAAAGGCTAAATCGCATTGCATTAAAAGCGGTATAACATCTTACGATCAGCTTGTTATAACCACAAAGACCACACAGAAAACTGGTTCGGCCAACTAAGGACGATAATAATCGAATATACTGTGTAAACAGACCAGATGGCATTTTTCGATCTAAATCGTTCGATTAACGGCAGCGATGGTCTTTAAACTGTGCAGGACAGGGTGTTGTTGTTGTTCACCTTCTGTTGCCGTCTATGCGTGACCGAAGCGGGCTGTTTGCCGAGGAACTGTATGCTCGCCGGGATCAAACGACGGTTCAGCATTACTACGAAAGGTCATATGCGTAATTATTAAGAGAAGGCTTTCATAAGACATTACGCCGGTATATGTATACAGGCGCTCGGGTTATGTTTTGTCACCGTTGACAGGTAATCCGTCAAAACGGTTGCTGCGATGATGATTTGATTTAACTGCCACCTGATTAGCCGGCCGGTTCCGGCAAATTGACTGAATAATCAAATTGAGACAAAATGCCCCCGTCGAGTAGGTACTGCGGCGTAATGTAGATAGTGTCGCCAATTATTTGTTGATTAATTTGCTATCATGAGTGGAGAAAAACAGCGTTCGTCGGTATGTAAACGGTGATGGTGCGATTGACGTAGAAATTCATGTTAAATTCACGTTGGGGCTGGTTGTGATGAAAAGAACCGTATTATGTCGACCGGCTTTTCGTGTCTCGATTGGCTCGGATTATGTGATTAATTCGCATTATCCGCTCTCAGAGGAGACCGATATAGCATTATTATATATCTTTCATTTTATATCTGCAGATAAATTTCGCAAAATAAAAGATATCAAGAAATTCCGAAAATCAACTTTTCTCACAAAGCCGTGTTGGGCATAACGAGCAACGGGGTATATATGTACTATAAGGAACGTGGTATTGCATATATGCACAATACAAATGTTAATACGCCGACAGAGATTTAAATTTAAAAAACATTTTACGTTCTAAAATTAACTAAAATATTTTAAAACAATTTTTACAAAAAAACATAATGATTTTGTACTTTCATTTTTGTGGTGCGAAATTTTATTTGGCTGAATTTGATAATAAAATTTGCAATGTTATGTTATGCCGCAATCGATTGCGGCGCGACAGCAACAAACTTCTTTGCGCCGTGACCCGAAAACTTCAAGGCTAGACCGCGACGGAAACATTTAATTATGTTAGTGTTACATTTAATGGGCAAGTGTTTGTCTAAATACCACTTTCCCTCCATGTTGAGCCGGTTGTGTAAAACCAATAATCTTGCAACGGAGAAAAACGTGCACCCTCTTCTTTTGCATTTAGCCGATACTTGAGATAATTCCTAACCGACCGGAACCGAACATTCGACTAACTTGTAAGCTGGTGCTTCGTATGCTCCTGTATCTGCTGCAGCGCGCCGCAGGTGGAGCAGAACCTGCAGTTACGGCTTTTGTATCTGTTGATGTATCGACGAAACAGATGGTTTAGAAAATTTGTACAATTTCCATTTCTTTAAATGTTTTCACTTTTTCCATTAGAATTCATTTTGTAAAAGCACCATCTTTTAACCGATGCTTGCCATTAATAAAAACACAAAATTTCAATAAAATTTTATTCGTCATTTTTTCTTTAGGGTATTAAATGAGAGACTGAAACCCGAAGTATATTATATAATACTGTGATTATCCGATATTGTAACAATCCGTGTCAGTACTTAAAATTACCAGTGTGCTCTATTTTTATAATGCATGTATAAATTAAGAAATTGTGTTGTTCTAACCATAAGGTTTGATGCGATTGTGTGTAACTGAAAATGATTAATGATATAAAACCATTAACCGCTTCATTATCTACCGACCGCAACAAAACTATTCGCAGCAGATTCAGATCTCGCGCGTTGGCTTTCTGGTAATAGTTAGCACAAAAGCCGAAAAACAGTACACCGGAATGGAAAAAAAATATAATTACCACAACGGCGCCGTTTCATCGGTAAATTAAACCGGCCATTCATTGCTTTGTTATCAGCCACGCGCACACGGAGTCCGCGCGACTACCGGTGCACGATAGCGGCATAATACGCGATAAAACCGTAAAACTATCAGAGCATTGCCAAGCAAATTCCATGTTATTTTGCACTGCATGACAAGACTACGGCGCCCGCGTATCATTTGTAGGAAAAATTAAACTATGTTAAACGCCAATTACACTGACCAACGACTGTGTGAAAACAGCATTGTGGCGGAAATAACGGCCCGGCGAATCGCCGTTGGTGCCGCACCAAGCCGACTGAAGCTCCAACTCAATCGAGCGTTTTTTTGTTCGCCGATCCGACCAACTGAAAAAACACCCTCCAGCCGGTATTTCGTGCAGTGGTGGTTGCATAAGGAAGTAACGCATCCAGTAAAAAATCGCTTAAATTTTTTTTATGAATAATTTGACCTTTGTAATTAGTTACAGTAACCAAATAACTTTTTCATATTTCCTTTAATTTAGTTCATTTTTTCGATATATATACAGTCGCTTGCTAAACCATACGGGGCTGCACTAAAAGTGACCAATCCGTCGTTGCGTGTTATAAGGTTTATGCACATACGGCAAACGCTGGCACACGAACAGGTTGTAGTAAGTGAAATGGAAAGAGCGATTATTTTGGCGCGCTGCTGTCAAAAAAATCACTAAGAAAACTGCACCACAGCATTTCTCCAGTCGGTACAGGTCGTATATACCGCGTCGACGGTTAACAAGTATATGCTGCAATACTTTATTTATGCTGATATTTGCAGCCGCATAATTGGCATTCGCCGAGGGAACTCCCCTTCGGGACACAAAATTATCCACATGGACTTCTGCTGACTGTGTTCGTATGTACACGCCATTATTGTGCAACAATGGAATTGTTCATATTTCGGCGCCTTATACAGCGTTAATCGACAGTAAGCGGGATTTTTCCTTCACGGATACTTTACGAACATGGTGTTCGATGACAAGATGCCGGCCGGGGAATGGAGTCCCGAGAATTACTCCGTAGCGGAACTGCGCAGTAGCTTCCAGCTGCCGCAGATTGTCAAGATCAACTGTAATGAGCGGGTGGAATCGGATGCCGATCTCGATCTCTATCAGCCATTGTTGCTGTATAAAGCCTACAAAAGTGTCAAAGTTCAAGCACGGCTGCTGTACCGGCATCGTGTTGAACGCAAGGATGTCTTTCAGACGTACGGGGATATGTCACTGGTCATTCCAAAAGGATACACAGGTATGTTGACAAAAACATGCACTTCCGTTCGCAATTAAGACGCGGGTCCGTATAATGCATTGCCGCACAGTAGTTAATTTCATACTTATAAACGCATGCAATCGTTTACTATCAGTTATTTAGACGTAATATATTTTGTGCATACACGGCAAATCGTTTTTGCCAAAAATACCATTAATGTAATATAAGAAAATGCCTGTGCTACTTTTTACACCTGCTAAACAGTTGAAATTAATTTTATTAATTTCACCCTGCTGGAAAAAATTGCAGAACGTTTTTTAATGGGGCTATAGTTTTACGGACAAATGTACATTATCTCAGAATGGTTGTGTTTTAATTTATTCGCATAAACGACGATCTGCACAAAAAATGTGTGAAAGAAATTTAGGTATATAATTATACGCTAGTTTTGCATTAAACCACCCTTATTAGGGGAAAATTGCTACTCTTTTACAGTGTTATGATATAATGTGTCGCACATGTGCTTAAGTTTCACTGCAGCGCCTGACGTTGTATAAGTAAGCCGACGACATTACGACAAAATGTAGAAACACTTTTGTGCTTTTAATTAATGGCGTTGAAAACGAGAACCGGTTTGCAGTTCTGCCATTTTTCACTATATGTATTTTTGGAGCAAAATTTTTACGATCGGGTGTCTTCAAATTATCTCCGTTACGTAATTTTAAAACCTGTAGCATGTTATTATTATAGACAAGTTGACAAACGATCAGACGCTACAGCGGATATGTATACACAATAACTTCAATATTCTTTTACAGTTACTGTTTAAAATTAATCGTTTTTACGTTTCGAAATGCACAAGAAATTATTTTTGTTATTATTTTTTACGCGGCATTGCAAATTTACTGATCGACCCTAGGGTAATTACCCAAGTTGTTTACCAGAAGGAAAACCAATTTGTGTATGACTTTCCTTTTCCATTACGAAAGTGTCACAGTGACAGCTAGATCGAAATTTGCGTGGTGGTTACATTTAACGAGCGTGTAGGTTTTCAGAGCGAACAATCATGCCTAAAACTGTTTACCGTGTTGTTTTTTTTCATAGGCAAAAACTCGCACATATGTCGTAAATCATTCACTAAACAATATCAAATCTCATGCTTGCCACGCCCGCAACTACGGCGTGCGTAGGCGGTTTGTCTGATCTACTAATACGGAAATGCTTCTTGCTCGTTGTTTGAATGCCGTGAGAAAATGGTATGCAAAGCCGATTTTTTCTCTTTCGCAGCTGATTGTAACAGACTATCTGCATAACGAATTTTAAGCACTTATTATGTACAAAATTGAAAAATGGCAATATTGATCCATGGTTCACATACGATGAAAACACTGTTTTAGTAACAAATTGGTCACAGTTTTTTTATTCTTACTGCTATTACATGAGAGATCAGACTGTTAAAAGTATCTAGAATTCAAAATAAATTAGATTTTCAGAGTTTAAATTTGGCCAGCTTTAGTCTTGGATAAAACAAAGCGATCTTGGATTTTTTTTATTCAGCCGAGACTTTTCCATCAAAAGCAGAAACTTGAATTTTTGTCATACAGACTTTCTTTTCAGCAAGTTCTGACGCCACAGAAATGCAGGACAGTTTTGACACTTCGGCTTCGTTTTACGATCCGTCGGTGCTGAATGAAATTTCCATAAGAAAACGTTGTAAACCTTGTAAAATTATACCTAATACGTAATTCGTGCGGTTCATTCACATGATAATTTTTGTATTCTTTCCCTTATTGCACTACGCTATTGCCTTGTGGCATTATTACGCTTTATGAGCGTTTGGCGGTAAAGAAATAGTACTGCACCGCTCCTTGTAAGTTTGTAATAACTAAAAAATAGAGTAACTTTCCTTTTCATTTACTTTCCTGTCGAAGACTAACGAGACTCGCAATTAAAGCCGATGGCAACGGAATTAATTTAGTCTCGAAACGAAGTAACATGCACAGTAGCCACGCTCATTAATCAACATTCGTGCATGCTGATTTTACCATACGGCGTTTGCTTCGTCGCATTGCATAAGAATGAAAATGAATGATGTCGCGGAATTTACGATACGTCTGGAGCAATCTTTTGATAATACTCCAATGAAAAACAAATTCCATATGACATTTTTGGCCCAGCCGGTGTTATTATTTCCTGCGGATTATCATTCCAGTCAATGCAAAGATTGAGGAGGCTCGAGAACCATTCGGAAAAATGTTTTACAGAAGATATACCTATCTATTCAAATGGATTGTTCACTTCGCAAAAAGTTAGGAACAACCGAACAGGAACAGCAAAAAACTGCTTACTCGTTGTTGAAGTGTATTCTTAAGTTAAGCCCATTCTCAAAGCCATTGCATAACCGGGGCACTTGTTGGATCACCGATATATATCTAGTCGCGCTGATTCAAGTGCAAAGAGCAACAAACGAGATCAACTGGATTTTTCTGTCGCATTAAGACGGAATGATCTGTTTTCTTACCGGTCACTTAGAGGCGAAACAGTGGCAAATGTTTATTTGAAAATAAAATCACCGCACTGAGCATTCAGTTATTAATATGGAGTTTGACCTTTTTATGCAGGCACTGCATGCCGGTGTCTACCGTGTGAGGAAAAGCAAAAGCGATTACATAATTTAATCTACATTTTTCTCTCTCTACGCTTTTTCAGCGCGTGCATAAGTGATATACTTATGAAATATTCATAGATTGCAGACTCTTGGCGATTCTTTGTACGCTAGCATCTTGTGTGTTATATTACAAGTAGCTCAAGTGCGCCACTTCGTGAAAGTTGCCTTGGAAGGTATATCGCTTGCATAGTACTTATAAACAAACCATTTTCAGAATGCGCTCCAAGTACTGTAATTATTATCGCAGTTTTTCTTATTTATTTGAAATCGTTTCTAAATTATAAATTAATATACATTTTTTAAAAATCCTGCTGACATATTAAAATACATGTCACATTTATGGCGTTAATTAAAAAAACCGTTTTACACGAGGTAATTCAACCCGGCTTGAAGTATAAAACTATCTACAATGGTAGTTTTGGTGTTGGGTGACGCGACACCGTGGCCACAAATTTAACGTAGGGACATTATGTAAATAAATAAAGAACGTTTCAGTCATCCATAGAAAAGTTGTAGCAGTTATTTTCCTCTATTCGTGCGATTTTCACCGGCGTTATAAACAACATAATTTTGTGTATATATTGTTATACGGTAATTTCCGTACGTGTGTGATTTTGATGCGGTAAATATTACTCGCGCTTCCATTGTGAATCCTATAAAGGAAAACGCATCGTTCATTGAAAAAGTAATTGCAAGTGCACATCTTCCGCAACAAAAAGACCAAATTCGTCTCGGCCAAATTAACCCTGGTTAGCCGGCTATAAGAGAAATCGAGCGGCCCAACAAGTGCTGTCCAGCGACAGTTCTCAGCGTGTCCGCATAATTTCGCACGAAATAGGTCAATGTAATAAGCGTTTAAAGCTTGTAATCTTCACACGGTAGCGCTCTGATTTCGGCTTGATAAGCAGCAGGGATGCCGCAACTTGAACGCAGAGTCGCAGACGAGTACTCCGTAGCGGTCAAGAATATTTTTAAAATCTTTAACATTTGTGACGTCAGTCGCGGTCATTAAGGTTGCGGTGCCGGTACGCAGTAACGGAAGTTGTTAATCTAAAAAACGAAAATTGGCTAGCTGGGGAAATGTTTTTGTACATTGTTATGCAAACTGCTCGTTCATAAAGTACCAGCACTGTATTTAATTTCGAAAGGCTTTGGGCTATCAAATTTCGAATAATTTCGTTCTTTCTGAATTTCCAAATGTATTTGCAACGTACTTGCATATCTGTAATTAAGTGAGAAAGATATTAACTCTGAATCTGACATTTTGGTTATCCATTCAGCTACAGGCACGTCAGCTTTTTGTAAATAACTCAAGTCGACAATAAAACAACCGTATTATATACTATATGCGTAGTAGATTTGAAACATTGTGCAAGCGATTAGAATTTTGATTAAGTTGAAGCGCACGTGCAACTGACATCAATTGGATAATACCTGTGCCAGGATGTAGTGCATTAGCAGTTTTGGCAGAAATGTTACTTTTTGATCTGGCATGATCCAATATAATGGGCACTGTATTCACTGAATCACCGTTATCGATCAACGTCATAATAAATATTTGCCAGTCTCGTGTAACACATACTGCGATATACCTTCTCTATAAAATGCATAAATTTGTAGCATTGTCTTGATTTCTGGTCAAAGAACAGCGACTGCTCACTGCTGCTGCTTTCTCTGTGGCTCTGACCACACCTATCTCGATCACTGGCTGTTTGTATTATCGAGTAGACAGACGTGTACGTCGAGTGTTATTAAAAAATTTATTATTAAATGTTTTGGAAGCGTTCAGCTGCATTTTTGTAGGTAATACTAGTAATTTGACGAACCTGCGATCAACACTCTACAGATACTCTTTATTGAGTACCAAAAATAAACCCACTATTAATCTTGAAATGTGAGAGCCATCAATCATCAATAAATTAAAATTCATAATTTTGGGATTAGGATTTTGGGATTAATTACACATATTAAAGGTGCTAAAGAAGAAATTCGATCAAAAAAATTTGGAAACGCTTCACGATTTTGCGTGTCATCCTTGCGCAGGGGCCATGCTAATCTTCTCTGTATCGTTTCCAATTTAGTATATGAGGTGGAAACACCTCGGTATCTTAGTGTTTTACCGGCTTATATAGGCTAAGGCAGCCCGTTTTATTCCGAGTTTCTAAAATCCAGGATATCAAACTTGTTGTTTGTTGAAAGCTGTCGTCTTTTTGTTTACACATTATTTTATATAATGAAACAGAATTTATTTAACATTATCAAATCGTTAGTGTTATATGTAATCGTGCTTCACGACTCATAAAAATGTTGGAAGATAACCATTTGGCCACTGTAGAGGCACTCTCCGCACAGTCACTTCCGTTGCTTGTTTTAATTCCATTGAATCGATTTTCGACATGTGTGACTGCTCCATCCGGGTGGCTGGGTTCCCTTTAACATCGGTTTTAAGTTACTATTTTATTCGAAGCTACTATCAATAATTATTATTATTATTATTATTGCAATACTTGTCTATTGTACAACGTACCCTAGCTGTGCTTTGTAGTCTCTTCTCACCACAGAAGCTTGCGAAAATTCATAACAATTATTAGAGGACAGTCTTAACAAGCCTCACAGTAGTACCGTATGTGTGTTATATGGCTAATCGGATTAATCGGGTTACGTTTCTGAATTCAACCAAAAGCAGTGAGAATGACTTTCAATATAAATAAAAATATTTTATTATTTTATTATTAATTGAATTTTATTTTTTATGAAGTTAATTTTGTTTCGACGTAGTTATTGCCTCATAATTTCCGCAAAGTATTTGTAAGTTATAGGAGTTTAAGAGTACAATAAAAAGGGAACTTCCTGGTATACACAAGTAACTCAGATATATAAGCTGCTTTCGGCGGAAAATAAAACTTCCGACGTAGTGTTTCAGGTCAAAAAATACTAAACATCCGTAACAAACATACAAGGTTTATTGTATAAGATACTGAAAGGTACAATGTTATCGAAACAAATTACAAATTACAGAAGAAAAGTAGGATCATGAAACAATATTATTGTACCACCACAACGTCATTATTGTTGTGTAGGTTTGTTTGCCCTTTTGGATGAAAATGGCCGGTCAACTGCCAAGCGGTTCATGATGATCAACGACCTGATGAAAGCATCCGGCCGTGTCTCCTCCTCGTTCCTCATCCACAATTGCGTCGTACAGGGATTCCGTCGCATCTCCGACCGCCACTACAAACGCACAATCCTTACCTCCGGCACGGTCTTGCGCGCTGTCGGCATCTTCACCGACCAGACGACCTTCATCCGGCGGGGACCCGGCAGCATGACCTCCCGGGCCACCCTCAAACAATCCATCATTAAACTGTTTACCCGACGGCAGAAATTCTACGAATATGGCAATTCTTGCAGTTCTGAGGAGACCGTCGTATCCACCGCCGAGGACTTCACACAAAGGTCATACCTGAAATGTGTGAACGCATTCCACGAGGAATTGTACATTCCCTTAACGTCAGCCGGGACGTTCTACCTGATCAGCGACCCGGAACGACCGAAAGACTATAATAACGACTGTATTCATCTCATGTCGACACTGATTGCCGGGTACCGGTTTCCGTGTCGCGTCAAGCTAGTCTGTGGATATCTACCGGAAATGCACGAGCACTTTAGCGGGTTCCTGCAACTGGAATCCATCCAGACGTGTGACGTCATCCTGGCCTGTACCATGCAGCAGCCGCCCTATCAGCTCTTCGAAGTGGACTTTAATTCGGAGTTCGAGCTGAAGGTGGCGCCAGTGGCGCATGCGCTATACCTTGACAGTCGCTTCCGGTCAGCGCTGGCCTTTGCCAAAGTGCAGAGTGATTCCTGGCGTCGGCAGATTAAGATCGCCCACCAGGTCACCGTGGATGCCGAGGAAGAAGAGCACATCTACCAGGAGATTCCCGGGTCCAGCTGTTTCGAAGAACCGGTGTCGCGACTCTCACCGGGCGGCAGTACGGGGTCCCGGTCACGGTCACGCTCGTCCAAAGAAGACACTGAAGTCGAGGATCCGGCAGTGCCGTCTGCCGATACCGATACGCTATTGTATCGGCTGTCTGTACTGTCACATCCCACAAGAATTTCCTTTGCATAAGCAAAGAAGGGTTTAGAAGCTGTAAAAATAGACCATTAATATTAATGGCTCATATTATCTGAATTTACTAAGTGGTTTCCGTAAACATTTGCTGAATTGATTCTACCATGCAGTTTTGCACATTGAATCGAAATGTTACAACCACAAATGTGTAAATAAAAAAAAATTTAATGCGTAAAAAAAGACGGGTGAAGGTTACAGTACGTACTCTGTAGGTATGGACCGTATGGTTATGGTGCAGATTGCAGTAGGCGCTGGAACGCAAAATAATTATAGTAAAATTTAATAATAATCATATTATTCTACGTTAAAGCTGGTTCTTAGGCTACTTGTATAGATAGTAGTAGATATCGAATATTTATTTTAAACGTATAAGCGGTATATCAATTGGCAGCAGTCCGTGGGAAGTCCAGTACCGCAGTAATTATTGCCCCGCTTTTGAGGAATTACAGCTAGATTTTATCTTTTTCTGTCTGTATATCTGCAGTGTGATAAATAGATATTTTGGTAGTGTACGGCTCTGCTCTGATAATAATCCATGAATGCGGTTTTATGTTGTGAAACGCCGATCGATATATTTAAGTTTGTTGAAATATGAGTTTCACATACCGCACATCGTCTTTTTGCAAGATAAATTAGATAGAAATATAACAATTGATTTTATAACTATTGGTACGAATCTACGCATGATATTTTCACTTTACGCAAAATTATTGCATACTCTGCTGTATACATACAAGCAGTTTCGCAATCATGCAGTACCGCACAGTAGGGATGCTCTTCGTGATACTGGGTACTTCGTTGTTGCTTTTGTGTGTTAACTGCACAGATTTAGGTGGGTGTACCAGGTGAAGTAAAGATGTTTCCTTATTTCAGGTGGTGAATTTCCTGTTAAATCGAGTACATGACCACGAAGTCCGAGTATGTACTTTAGATTCAAAATTTAATTAACCGCTAAATTTCGAAAAAAATTTCCTTTAAATGCCTTGTACAACCAAAAGAAAAATTGCTGCAATCTGGAAGCACAGTTAAAAAATAATTCAACGAACGACTTAGTTGTTATTCCAGATGGATATATTAACCTGACGGATGTTGAGCGGGAATATTCCCGGAGGCAGAACTTAGCTTCCGCAGAATGTAACAGAACGATAATAAATCAGCCCTATCCAAATGACGGTAAGCATTACTTATACAATATTCGTGGATAAAGTATCGATGCTTACTGTTAGTAGAATGAAGTACCGCAGTCATTAATTCATGTTCTAATATGCGCCATATTAATAATAATTTCTGTAATTTTTAAAGTTTTTCAAAAATTAGAAAAGACCTGTGGTTTAGAATATAACTATTTTAAGGGATTGTTGTATCAGCTATAATAGTTTAATTTTAAAAAAGCATCGTCTGAGCTCAGCTTCATATAAAACAACATTTATTCATAATCCAGGTGTGTCCAAAGACAGCGGCAAGGTAAATACTACTTCATCTATAGAAGCACAGTACTTCCAGTATTTTTTAATTTTGATCATAAGCAACCATTGCAATGACTGCATATTCTAGTGCACGTAGATCGGTAGCTTTCGGTCGTGCGTCATATCACAATGAGTCAAAATACCGTATCCAGAAAAAGGGTAAAATTGTTGTCGTCGGCCTTCTGATGTCGTTTGATTCCCTCTGACGTCGAGTATAGTCGAAGATCATGACAAACTGTTCGCTCGAAGGTAGAAAACTCCTGCCCTGTCGTGAGTTCCAGGAACGCCGGGACACAGAATCTAAAATATATGGAGAGCTTACTTAAAAAACTTCAAATACCCCTTACGATAACACTCGCGCAATTTTATACCCGTGTACAGTACAGCGCTAACCTCCTAATTTTTATTGCACGGTGCCGCTCTTTAGTTGTACGAATACCTCGTATATACGTCATTGATAAAATTAATGATTATCAGCGTCTTATGTAACAGGTAGGCGTTACTGTCCCGCGGTATTCGACGGTTGGGGATGCTGGAATTACACTTTGTCTGGGACGCAAGCCTACATTCCTTGTCCACAGTGGGCACACCGAGAGTTTAACAATCCCAAGTGTAAGGTCGCGATAAAACATTGCTACTGCAGTCAATAACCACTATGCAAAACTAAAATGATCATTTTGGTGGTAGTGAACGCATTCAAAGAATGCACCGTCGATGGAACCTGGTTCTTGCACCCGGCGACCGAAAAACCGTGGTCAAATTATACTACCTGCTTTCAATATCCATCGTCCTAAAGACGTTAGGGGCACCAATAACACAACCTAATATCATGCATGTGACGACTATAAGTGCGTAATCGTACCGTTTTATGAATAATTTAGTTACGAGCACAATCGTTTTGGATAATTGCGCAATGGAGACTCACTAATACATGTATTCACGTATTTTTTATTTTAGCGCGACCATCTTTTGACATCAGTACGGAACCCACATCCCGAAACAAAGAACAGTAACGCTACGATTTATAATACACATCTCAGCATAACAGGAAACCACATTTCGGAAAAAGATCTTATCGCTCAACCGTGAATAATAATTTGAATTTTTACTGAGAATTTTATTCTGACGTAAAATTATTAATTTCTGCGTTACTACTTTAATTAATGGTTAAGCTTCCGCCTCATGCAGTATTTTTATGAAGCCTTGGTCGTACAAGCAAGTGTTCCAATGTTCGTACTTTTATAGAGGAAACAAGAAAATAACTGCAACAAAGTTATGCACCTATCTGAAGTAAATCTGCCGAAAATATGTGAAGCTTTTTTTCCACATTAGTTACCACGTCCGGGCTTTTACAGACAAAATACATAAGCTGCAGACTCTTTAGTACTCGTATTAAACCATTGCAAACGCCCCGCGTTGGGCACGGAGCCAGTCTTTTCAAATTCGATTGTAATTTGCAACGATCAAGCAATCGGTACTTGTAGATTTTGCAGAAAGTTGGAACCTATAGAAATTTTCACGATGATGGATTCTTTGTCGTTGTGCCAAACTAGGAAACGATGACTTTTGCGTTTTATAGGGCAGGTAGCGCGCAGCGCTACACATGTATCAATATCAATAGATTCATATATCAGTACGTCCTTATTTTTTGGAAATTATCTCCTAAATCAAGATTGATTTTTTCAGTAAGTTGATAATTTTATAAAATACAGCATCGCACAAGCGTTCCTACCTTTATCTTTAAAAAAATCTTAAGTTTTGGAGGAGGTTTTAAAAAATTTTTAAAAGTTGTAGTGCTTAAGGGTTGTCAGTACTTAACGGTTGCTAGTTTTGGAAATTATCTCCTAAATCAACACTGATTTTTTCAATAAGTTGTTAATTTTATAAAATAGAACATCGCACAAACGTTCCTACCTTTATCTTCTAAAAAATATTAAGTTTTGAAGAAGGTCTAAAGAAAATTTTTAAAAGTTGTAGTACTTTAGGGTTGTTAGTACTCGTACTTAAAAATGTGGTACTACGTAAGTTGTAGTACTTAAATGCTGTTAGCTTCTACAGAGTTCGCAACTTAGCAACCTAAACAATAGTTATTTAAAATTGCCAAATACATCAAACATAATTTTATTTTTTATAATTCTTGAAACCTTTAACACGTTCTTAAATCCGTTCGATTACCTCAACATAACTATAAATTCTTCCAAAGTCGGCTTTAAAGCTTTTACATTTCCAGAATTTCTAAATATTTCGACTCGGCCCCGCGCAGCGGGGCCGTTACCTCTAAATATTTTTAGCCTCCAGAGTTTCTAAATTTTAAAAATATCTAGAAATCTGAGTACCTCAATATCTCACTGTCTAAAGTGTCTAATTTATACGAGTATCTAATTCCTAAATATCTAAGAGCCGGCCCGCGGCCCATTTACTGAATTCAATAACGTAGCGGCTCTGTGGTACTGGTGGTAGCTTGGGCATTTACTAACCTACGTTACTTTGTAATACTGATGGCAGGTCAGGTATTAGTATTCACTAACTTCTAAATCTAATAATTTAATATGTATTTATTATTTAATTTATTTTATTAAATACTGAACAGCTGGCTGAATGGCTGAAAATCTTGCAATTAGTAGCTAAAGATGCAGTCTGCGAGGTTATTTTCAGCAACTGTTTATTGTTTCCCACAAGTTTCATTAATTCTGCGCCGAAATATCGGCTCAAGAAAAGTGGCCCGGTACATGGTACCAAATTCGTGTACATACACGGAAACTTTCACTTTCGCGCAATCCCAAACACTTTTTTGTTTCGCTTTATGACATTCTGTAGCCAGACGATTTGTATAAACTGGCCTGAAAACCGTTTGTGCGCGCAACATCCAGATAATCCAGCATCTCCCAAAGCTTCCTACCTGCTGCTTGGAAAAAAATTTTGGTTTCCGGAACGTTTTCAAAAACCTTTTTAAGCTTTCAGTACTTAGCGCTTAAAGTTCATAGAAATTTCCAGTAAATTCTGGAAACGTCTCGAATGAGCAAATACAGGTTTTGCAACTTAGCAACCTAAACAATAGTTAATGTTACCGCTTCCGGTGACCACTGTGGGCGTTGGAACCCCGGCTGCTGGGCGACTGGTACCCTCGTGAGCGGCTGTGTGCGGTGACCGTGGGTCAGCGAGAAGCCGGCCGACCGGAGGTCGGCGGAAGAGAGCGACCAGTGCCCTGCGCAACCGAAGGCCCCAAACAAACCCCAACAACATCCATGATCAGGCGTAAGGATTGATTCCGTCCGTTGGAATTTGGCTGCGGACGTAGGCGGAGAAACAGTTGCTTTTCCAGCGTCCAAGGCGCTGGATTTCATTGTCGCTGGATCCTCCAACAGCGGCTGTTGTGGTACCGCCGATGCGGAAGCTGTGGGTTCCGTAACGGTGATGTTCTGGCAGGGGACACAGCAGGTGCTTCAGTGTTCGATCGACGTCTTGACGAGTCAGGTAAGCTCTGCTGGACAGTATGAAAAGCGGTTCACGCTTACTTCCGAGTTCGAGTCTTGACGCCGCGTATGTCGCAAGAGCACAAACTGGACAAACTGAACGCCCTGTCTTACGCAGTAACAGCTTGTAACCGTGACTGTATTGGTCAGTTTTTGTCGTTTTAAGGGACACGGTGATGACGTCAGCGGTAAGCGCGATATCATTGAACAGCAGCGTGCGCGCCGTACTGTAGGATGCTGGTGATGGTGCCGTGTACTCGCTTACTCTGAGAAGTCCGGCAAAGGCCATGGTGAATGCCGCCCAGTACATATGCTTGTCGACCGTGGCAAGATTCATTGCGGAAAGGCGGTCTTTCAGGTACCGCATAATATCGAGCGTGATAGGCAGGCGGTGATCCCGAGGCGTCGGTGCCAGTCTCTGGTAACCTTGGAGCGCGCGAGAAACGGCAGCGCTACGTGTCGGAATCGGGAATTCGCATTCAGTATGTTTGTTGGCGATGGATGCCAGGTAAACTTTGGCTGTTGCGATCGCTATGCCCCGTGAGTGAAGATCGGCAAGGAACCGGAGCACTGTGTCATCAGATGCAGGGAGTGGATGTTCGGCAAGGCGCACGCAAAATTGCTCAAACTGGAACCAACCGGCATCATACGCTTGTCGGGTGGACGCTGCAATGTGGTGGTATTGAAGCCGGTTGGCTACGGCGTTCAGCTCATTGCACTGATGTAGTTGGCCTCTAGCTCCTCCCATATATCCGGTAAGGCGTCCGGCGATTGTCTGGCGTCCGGGGCAAGCTGGCGGAATCGCATGTCCTGAAACCGTGACAGAGCGTCAGCGATGCTGTTGTCACAGCCATTAACGTGCTTGATAGTGATAGTAAAGTTGTTCTGAGCGACCGTCATCACCATCCTGCGCATCAGCGAAAGTACTGCTCTGTTAGTGGATCCAAGCTTATCCCACGCCTGACATACACCCATGTTGTCGCAATGAAACATAACCTTCAGGTTGCGAAATAAGTCCTGCCAGAGGGTTATAGCAAAGAACACGCCAAGCATTTCTTGGTATTCGATACAGGGATTGACCCTGCTTATCCATGCAGGCCAACGAGCATTGAACCAGCGGCCTGCGAAATAGCCACCGACACCGATTGACCCCGATGCATCGGTGTATAACTGCATCACGTCAGGCCTGCTCCAGTCAATCGTGAGAAAACTTGCTTTGCCGTTCCAATCCGGAAGAAACTGCAGCCACCAGGCAATGTCGAGCTGGAAGTCAGCGTCTAATTGGAGTGACTGCGCATGGTGCGGCTGGCGAGGCGGCAGATTTGTCATTTTCTGAATCAAACGTCTGAGAAACAGCCTTCCGGCGGGAATGCACTTCGTAGCGAATTGCAGTGAACCAACCAGGCTTTGCAGCTCATTGAGCGAACACGTAGACTTATCCGACCAGGACCGGAGCAGCTCGATAAGTTGCTCGAGCTTCCCTGCTGGTAGAGAGAGCGTACGCGATACTGAATCTAGTGTTATACCCAGGAAGACTAGCTGAGTGGCGGGTCCCTCTAGCTTGTCTGCTGCGAGGGGAACGCCTAGCTCTTCGCATAGTTCCTTGAACAGCAGCACAAGTTCAGCGCAAAGGCTACCTGGCGGTGCAATAATCAAAAAATCGTCAATGTAATGCAGTACGGCATAATGACCGGATATATGAATAAATATCCATTCGATTGCGTCCGAACAAGCGCAGAACAGCCGAGGTGAAGATCGACAACCAAATGGCAGTACGACATCGAAATAGTAGTTACCTTTAAACTTGTATCCCAATAGGTTCCACTGTGACTGCATAACTGGTATCAGCCGGAAAGCGCTTTTTATGTCGAGCTTTGCCATAACTGCGCCGCGGCCGGCTCGAATAATCAGCTTTACGGCGTCGTCAACCGAACAAAAACTTAGAGGCGGATCATCTTTCGGAATGTAGTCATTCACAGAATTTCCGGTTGGCTGTGACAGGTCCAGTATGGGTCGAAAGCCACCGCTCGACTTCGGTCGGATGCTGAGCGCATTGCAGACAAAATTCGGTAAAGGGGAAACTTTAAATGGACCGCGTGCGTGTCCGGAACCGATGCTCTTCTGGATGCATTCAGCCATAACAGCGGGATGTTCGGAGACTGTACGGGAATTTTGCGTAAATCGCTCAAGCTGCGGGCCCGTGTAGCCAAGGTCAGCTCCGTTGGTCAGCATGTTGATCAGGCCGGTTACGTATTGCCGATTAGGATGATCGACGAGGTATTTGGCAAACACGTGTGGCCGAAGTGGGGTGCGAAGGTCACTCCCGTTTGACGTCGTGGCCACTGCGGCGTGGGCAACTGTACTCTCCATGGTTGAGCGACTGACACTCGCTGCATTCGTGGACGCGTCCGCGGCGGCATGGCGTTGAGCAAATGCCCTTATTGAAGAGGTTGCAGATTTCCCCCTCTGCAGCAGGGCGGCCTCGAAAGGGCTGTTTACAATCCTTCTGAATATGTCCAACCTCTTTGCAGCGTCCGCACTGGAGCGTCGCGTGACGAGCCGAACCGCTAGTGCTAGCCGCCTTAGAGGTGGATATCTTGGGATTAGCGATACACTCTTGAAACGACTCTTCGTGGCGTCGCGTCCAAATATCCGTGTCGTACGGATTGTTGGCGGCGTAATTCCGAAATTGCATGTCGTACTCGAGGACGTGGTTGAAGTTGTACCCGCGGTCCGGATCGGAAAACAACGCAATGAGATCCATGTATTTCATAAAGGGAACCGTGAACTCGGGGTGGTTAAGCGTGCGATAGGAGACAAAGACTCCAAACGCTCGAGACCAGCTGGCATAGTTCGTGATTTGCTCTTTTTTAACTGATGGCATGAAAACCGCTTCACCTGTGGCTGGGTCGTGCATCATCTTTGTGCCAGTTTGGGGACGCTTGGACGGCACGCGATTCTGTGGCAGCAGGTCCACAAAATCGACAAACTGAGTGTGGTCCAGAAGAGTTTCTCGCAGTTTAGGGTTGACGGCTTGCATATCTTTGAAAGCTGAAGAGGCGGCAGGCTCTCCCGGATGACGGGAATTATTCTTCGGCTCTGGAGCGCTATCAATAGTTATCTGAGCTATTGGTTGCTTACCGGTGCCAGCGACGATCCGATTTGAGGATTCTGACAATGAGCGGGATCCAGCCGGAGGGACAGTCAAACTCGCTAATCCGCCACTTGGCTGCAAAGTGGAGACCGTCTGCTGTAAAGCAGCCACTTGCTCCGCTAGCGCTCGGATACTGTCGTCGGTGCTTGATGTGAACGTGGTAGTAGCTGGGACCACTACTTGTGAACGCAGGCGGCGGGGACCCGGCCGCGTTGAATTCCTCTGTCCGCGCGTAGAATTCGTGCCGATTCTCCCACGTCCTCTTCCTCTGCGTGTAGGAGGCATGTTGGTTCGTTCAATCAGCAGTAAACGTTCTATCGAGACGCCAAAAGTTCGAAAATTGAAGAACTTGTAAAGAACAAATCACTCGCGCGCAAACGAACAGATATGCAGTGACAGACAAATGCAAATGCAGAACCAAAAGCAAACCAAGCGCGGGCACAGGAACAGTGCCGAGCGCAAACGTCGGCGCGTGCAAGGTGGCGGCCGCTTTGATCTAACGGCCGTAGCGGCGCAGCGCCACCACCGACCCAGGTAACTGGCTATAGAAGGCGAAAGGAAAGAGCGGGAGCACACAACCTCCAGCTAACATTAAAACCAATTAACAACGTTAATTGTAACTTATTTAAAATTGTCAATTACATCAAACTTTTAAATTTGCTTTTTTAAATTCTTGAAACTTTAAGATGTTTTTAAATGCGTTTGAATACCTCAAAATAACTGTAAATTTATCCAAAGTCGGCTCCAGAGCTTTTACATTTCCAGAATTTCTAAATATTTCGACTCGGCCCCGCTGCGCGGGGCCGTTACCTCTAATTTTCTGAGCCTCCAGAGTTTCAAAATTTTAAAAATATCTAGAAATCTGAGTATCTCAATATCGCACGGTTTAAGTTGTCTAATTTATATGTAATTTCTAAATATCTAAAAGCCGGCCCGCAGCCCGTTTACCTATTCACTCACGTAGCGGCTCTGTAATTCTGGTGGTAGCTTAGGCATTCACTAAACTACGTTGCTCTGTAATACTGGCGGTAGCTTTGGGTATTCACTAAGCTCGAAATCTAATATAATACAATATATTTATTTTATTTTAATAATTACTGAAGAGCTTGACTGAATGGCTGAAAATCTTACAATCTTACATGCAGCCTGCGAGTTCACCTTGGGCAACCGTTAATTGTTTCCCACAAGTTTCCATTAATTCTGCGCTGAACTATCGACTGGACGGTTTTTATGGGCATCGTGTAAATGATCTCACTCCATCCATTTTATCACCGTTTAAATATTATCTGTAGTACCAAAAATACAGGTTTTAAGTTCGTTAGAATCGGCAATATAAAGTTACATTAAAAACGGGAAAAAGAACCGTGAAAAAGGCAAACAAAAAGAGAAATTACGAACGCTTTCAGTTTTTATAAAACTTGTCGAATTTAACTGGAAAGCTTATAAAAACTGTCCGCATTTCCATATGTTTAAAATATTTTCGTAGCTGACCTCGCTGGGGTTTTATATTTGAAAATTGAAATATTTCTCAAAACCTTTTTTATTGCTGTACGAAGTGTATTTTGTATTTCTTTCATTTTTCCATACCTCGAACACAACTGGTCGCGCGCTAGCGCGACCGATACTTGTACTTGATTACGACTACGAGAACGGTAGTTATTCAATAGATCGTTGTCGGTATAAAGGTCAAATACATGCAGTGTCACTGGAATGAATATGCACAAAATCAAGCGTAAATAAATTCATATCTTAAATCAGGCGAACCCACCGTCCTCCACAGTATTTTCGTCGCGCGCCTTCACGCTAATCAGCACAGTCTATCAACGACACTGTACCTGGATGGCCCAGACCAGCCAAAACTGGGACCTGGACGGAAACGGCAATCACGATACTGCCGGGAAAATCACCAACAAAATCTAAACAAAACAAAATTTTTGCTGTAACGGAGCGACTACAACGGCCACCTTGAAATTAATCAAAACATCTACATCTGCATGTATATAAGCTGTGCGTTGGTTTGATGTTTTTGTCAGTATTACTCTTACACTGCATTTCTCCGGCTTCTTTCTGGTAGCATTTTCTGTACGCGTTCACTCGTAAAACCGGCATCATGAAGTTCCTCGTTGTTCTCGTCCTGGCGGCTGTTGTGGCTGCTGATGATTCCGACAAAGAGAAGCGCAAGGCTGCCGCTCTCAAGCTGATGACCATGGATGCCAGCGAGATGACCAAATGCACCACGGATGCCGACTGCACCGGAAAGGGCGAAAAGACCAAGTGCTGTGAGAAGCTGCACCTCTGCAAACCACCCCATGCCCCGTCTTTCGAGCTCGTCAGTACGTACACCCACATTAATTGTTATTCATCGAAAACACTGATAGAATAAGTATTTGTAATTTGTTTTTCGTTTGCACGTCATAACGTGCACGTTCTTAGTTATGCTAAAAATGTTTGCACTGTAGCCGGAGACTGTCAGGACCACGCCGGATGTCCCCCCATCTATCGATGCAAATCCAACAAATGCCACTTCGCCGGACCCAAGGCCTGCGAACAGGACTCCGATTGTCTGCAGGGAGTAGAAGGACACTCCTATGAATGCCTGGAATCCGCCAAGTCTGCCCCCGGCAAACGCTGCTGGCGAAGTAAGATAATCTTGCATTTTGCTGCTCTCGTAATTAATTTTTCGTAACACTGCTAATATGTATATGCAGTTACATTAGTACTATTTCAAAGTTATGCATTTTAAAATCAGTAACCGTAAAGTCCATTGTATAATTTTTTTTAATAAGTATATAGGAAGTGAGAATTTGTTTTTCTGGAACAAGCAAGACTGCAGCAATACTAGAGTGTATTGCACAAATATGGAAAACATGAAAGATTTTATAACATAAAAACTTCAATAAACGTTGTTGCGTTTATTCTATACTTGGATAAAATAAACATCACGGTACTCCTACTTACGAAAATCAAAATATTACTTACTAGTAGACTTCTTTTGTATTCACTATGCGCTTTTACAGAATGCTCAAACGATGCGGAGTGTCACGACCGTATGCCAGAGGAAGCCAAAAGCAAAATCGGCTGTTGTCAGGTGAGCAACATTTACTGAAAGGATGTCGCACTAATAAGGCTAGCGTAACACTTTATTTAGGCGAACTAATTAAGGAACACTTAAATACAAGATAAGAGTATGATACCATGGAGCATATTAAATATTTTGTCGAGTTTATAATACCCAATCTCATATAGCCAGTTACATTCATTCTCCATCCTATTATGAAATCGGAGATTACCATGCCATAAAGTATTGAAAATAAAAGTTGTATCATTGTCATGTTTCTTTGCAGGGACACTGTCAAAAGAAAGCGGCCTGTTAAATTATTTCTTAATAATTACAGTCTGTCTTCGACTTCGTAAATTTAGTACTAAATGCTTTTGACGGTGATGGCCTGTAGTGGAATTGTGTATCTGTAGTGTTAGAAATGACTTGATTGTTTTAACTGTTCTACTGAACTTGCATTTTTCCTATGGAACGTTCCAGCTGCAAAACAACAAATGCAAAATATGGTTGAAATGTATTGAAAAAACAACAAAATTTTCGAAAATTGGTGGCCGGTGCAAAAGATAATCCACATAGAAATTTCAGTTAATTGAATTTGACAAAAGTAGAGCACTTGTATAGTCCACAATTGCCAATATTACGAGTAATTCAGCGCTACTGTATTTATATATGGTACATAAAAATAACCACGAACATTCTGTAACATTAAACAGTGCAACAAAAAGAAATTTTGTGGCAATGGCAGTCTTAAATGAAACAATACACTTTTAACTTAAATTACACATGGCTTAAAAATAAATTATTGTATAATTCACCTACACCTGTTAATAAAAATAGAAGAGTTTTAAATAAAACTCAACATTTTACTCAAATTGTGTTGGGCATTTCCTGCTGAACAAATTGCGGTGCTTTCCGTAATGATCAGCAATACAATAGTTCTTATCAGTTCGCAGAAGTGTTGGCCTGTTCACTATGAAAACGGGGTCGTGCGCTGACCATCGTATCCAACCGGAAATGACCACACAGATCCAGCGACAAGGAGATTTCGTTTCCATTCACTAACCGGAATGATATCATACACGCTACTACAACGCTTCTGTGCAGCCTATTTCCCATCCTTCTGGATTTGCTAACAAGCGATACATTCGGAAAATTTAACAATTTACTGTAAATTTTGCCAAATTACGTGATACTATTTTTATGATGCGACCGGCTGATATGGAACGATATTGCGGCCACACAGCCCACACTCCCATATATCCAGCCAATCAGCGCATTACATAAAGCATGCCAGGCATTAATCGAACGCGCAATCACATAAACATATTTACCGATTTGGGGAAAAATGGAACCTAAACTAAAGAAGATAAGTTACTTGACAATTTTGAAATCTGTATATAAAGCCATAAAAATCTTCGTTTTCTCAACAAATTCTTGAACTTTTCTTTGATTTAGACTTTATAACTGTCATTTGAAGTATTTTCATAACTCCCAACGTTATTTCGCAACGCTGCCACAATGAAACTGTTCGTACTTGCTGTAATTGTCGCCGTTGTTGCCGCCGAAGAGGGGCAGAAGATGGACCAGAAGAAGAAAGAGATAGCGATGAACATGGTAGGTCCAGTAATTTAATTGCATATCCTCTGCACATGCAGTTGCGTATTATAAACAATGATAGAGTTGACCTTTAAGTCATGCCGTGCATGTCAGCCGGCTTTCATATGCTTAGAAATAAAATTATTAAGTAAATCTGAAGGCATCTCTTTACACCTGCTCTTATTTTAACCAGCTGATGATGGACGCCAAGGACATGAAGCACTGCATGACGGACGCCGAATGCACGGACGCAGCCCGCCCGAAGTGCTGCACACATATGCGCCTGTGCGGACCAGCTGACATGCCCAGTGCGGACAAAATGCAAAGTACGTTTGCTCACATTAGTTTCACTTAATTCAGTTAGTTTTAAAATATTTATAGCGTGACATTGTACGCACGATGCGAAATTGACTGGACTACAAAAAACTTGAACTGCACTTTATTTTTTTATGCTTTAGAGCAAAGCTGCAGCAGCAACGCGGACTGCAAAGCGGCTCACCGATGCCACAATGGAATGTGCCACTTCACCGGGCCCAAAGGATGCGACTCGAATGCCGACTGCATGCAGGGAGTGGACGGAATGATGATGGACTGCATGGAGATGCCGAAATCCATGCCCGGAAAACGATGCTGGGCCAGTAAGTGGCTTAGTGGCGGTTGTTGATGTCGCATTACAGTACTTTCAATTAAAAAATATAAAATTATCTGTATGCACATTTCTACAATATCTGTAAATCACAGTATTGGATTTCCAACATGAACTAATTTTAGGTTGTACGAGGTATAAAGTATTTTTCTGCCGTCAGTCACCGTCAGTCATGCGTCAGTCATGCAAGCAGCATACTGTATCTAAAAATTAATGTTTCTGTTTTCTGCTAGAATGCACCATGGACAAAGACTGCCACAACTGCGATGGAGCTGATGGCAAATGCCGCATGCCGGAAGAATTCAGAGCAAAAATAGGATGTTGTGACGTAAGTTAATGTTTTTGTACAGAAAACAAAGTGTGCACATTTTGCAATCTCAGCTGACTGCTTTCAAAATACTTCTTTATTTTTTAGGGACACTGTCAAAAGAAATCGGCTTGCAATGCTTAAACAGCACTCACATTATATAAATAACGTATTTAGATATATGTACGCCAAGTGCTATGTGTATTTTCTTGGTTTTGTCTAAATATGTATTTGATGTAATGGTCAATCATGTTCTGCAATTAATTGTGAAGCAAATGGAACACATGCACTGCAGTATTACCTAGTAGCGCAGTATCAGTATGCACCTTGTATTTACCCCTAATTAAAAAATTAATGATGTCGGTTCACCGTTCAGTCGGACACAGTTCTGATAGCATATATAACCTCCTGCAAACTGTTTAGAAACTTGAGTAGCTTATCAAAACAGTAATCAAATTTACCCTTACCTTAATTTGTAGGAAACAGGAAAATAACACAGTTTACTTAAAGGGCTCATACCGTACCGAAGTTATCCAGTGTTTTGTTAGTACGATCCATTATCCCTTTCCATGATGGAAGGGACGATTGAGTCGACAGGTACAAATAACTACCTTGCAGTTTGCAGTAACAGATTCTTCTCACCATGTATTTTTGGTAGCAGCAAAAGGTAAACGTCGTCGTTATCGCAATGGCGCTCCTAATAAAAAGACCACGCTAGCCATTAACACATAGCGAAAACCGGCATCTTTTCGTGTTATCTGCCCGGATTGCGTAAAATGCTGCAGTGCACTGTGCACATGCAGCATCAGATTTTCTCGTGATCAAAGAAGCAGCCGCCGACATTATAGCCCTGAGCGTTCAAAGGATGCGCAAAGGCGCTTATGCAATTTTTAATCAAACTTTTGGTAATCTTCTTACTTTTTCCGTCCGACAAAGAAACATAAAGCACTAAATGCACATAACCAATGGGTTACTGTCAGATTAGAAATATATTCCCAAGCATTAATGTGGTAGCTGGTATCCCGGATGGCGCTGCCGTCTGTCGCGAGATCTACATAAATAAAGTGTCATGATGAACATGGCTGTTATTATGCACGAAAATTCTGTTATGCTGATCTCTCACAACAAGAGCTAACCGGCTTGCAACAGTTCTGATGTTGCTATGAATCTGTTTAAAATTCAGTAACGTTTTACTAACGTGCTAATACTGTACAGACCGTGAAGAGCTATCAAACCATTTGAGAAAATATGCAGCTTTTCGTGACCTTTATGATTGTCAGCTTCAGTTTAGCAAATATCTATCATGTCGGTGCTGCGATGGCGGACATCGGTGTTGCAAATTTTCTCCACAAGATAGACGCTGCCGCCTTTGTAGCAACAAGTCGGGCTCACCGAGGTAGCTGTGGTGGGAGTATTTCTATTAACGATGGAGAAAGTATAACAATTCGATCGCCAAATTACCCAAATAAATACGGCAATAATTTAGTTTGCAAGTGGATCATTTCTTCAGCTACTGGAAAGAGTATGACCGTAAGTCACCATGCAGCAATTAATCTGCACTAATTTTGCCAATGCCTTGAGAAAGTGTTGGCAAAATCAACATGAAAGAAAAGTAGTTTTATTTTTGTGCGACGTAGTTGACTAAAGAGTACGCTGTGCACCCGTTTCTACATAATTAGGCATTGTAAGCACTTCATCCATTACAAAATTTACACGTATGATAACTCGTACTGTAACAGGTTTCGTCAAATTCCTTTCACCTGGAATACAGTTCGATATGTCAATGGGACTATTGGATGATTAACGGCATAAAATACTGTGGAACTGTTGGTCCTCAAGGAGTGACTTTTTCCGGGCAAAAGGTACACCACAATTACTGTAAATATCTACTACTTTTGTCGCCTGCACCCGCGCAAATAAAACAACTTCATCAGCACAAGATCTGTGACTTTGTGAACCGTAGTGGCTTTTGCAGGAAATTTGGTTTATCACGGATAGCACGATAACAGATTTAGGATTCGACATCACCATAAAGGTGCCAGCAACCGGTGGGTAATTATTACTATTGCTGTTACAGTTTTATACATGACAATTCTTTTTATGGCCCGGATGGGCAAGGCAATAAATAGGAAAATGCAGATTTCATAATATCGATTGAAATACTTATATAAACAGCAAAAAGGCCGTTCGATTTGCCAAGTTTTTTAGATTTTTCTAGTAAACAAGAACGTCTTATATGTTTAACATGTAAACTATTTAAAACGGGTTTTTTTTTAGTGCCGCCAACGTGCACAGACAGCTCAAATTGTCCTTTCAAATGCGGTATTCCACAAACAGCACCCAACTTAACACCTTCCTCCAGTGCCGGTCGGATTGTTGGGGGCGTTACTGCGGTTGCCCACAGCTGGCCCTGGCAAGTGGGTATCCTGACGGCAGCCGGCAACAATTTCCAGTTTTGTGGCGGTTCTGTGGTAAGCACCTAATTATTACCATCCTTTTTTAATAAATAACTGAAAATTTTAGCGGGAAAACAAATTTTTTAAACTATGGTAGTTGGATACAAAGTGGATTCTAACAGCTGCTCATTGCTGTATACATCAAACTGCCAACGATCTACGAGTTCGCGTAGGAGCGCATAACTTGTCACGTCCAGATGCAAGCACTCAAATTATTCCAGTGTCCCGAATTGTCATGCACCCGAGTTACGGCGACACCACGCAGACGCACGATTTCTGCATGTTGCAATTACGCGAGGTATTATTACATACACTCGCATGTTCTGTCTTATTGCAAACTGTTTTCCCACTGTAGAGTTATTCGCCATATATTTTGTATACGTTCGGTCATTTATAATTTTATATTTACCATTAATGTTCACAATGAGTTAATAGTTTTTACTGATGTTAACAGTCTTATAAAAATTTTACTATCACTAAACCTTCATTTCTAGGCAATCAGCATAAGCCGGGATGTTCTTCCGGTGTGTTTGCCCACCGCCTTAGATGCCTCACCCGGCACTCGATGTTTCACCACCGGTTGGGGCGTCACACAGGCTTCCCGAATTGCGGCGGTACCTAATATCAAAGCACTCCTTCAGCTGCAACAGCAAGCAGCGATTGGAAAAATTCCACCAAGAATTGTCAAAAAACTGGCGCGTAGTACTGCAACGGTTCTGCAGCAAGTGGATGTTGCGGTAATGGAGGCGAATGCCTGTGCAGCGAAGTATAGTCCCATAAGCCTGATTGATGACAGCATGTTGTGTGCGACAGCCCCGGGAAAAGATTCGTAAGTTGATAACCTCCGTCAATTCAAATGAATTTATTGAGAATGCCGTAGCACTATAAATCAAAAGCCTTGAGACATGCAGCTACATAAAATTTACAAAAATAATTTGTCGATCATTGGATCATTTAGATGCCAGGGAGATAGTGGCGGTCCCCTCGTGTGTCCACGGGCTGATGGAAAACCGGGATTTGTCCTGGCTGGTGTGACATCCTGGGGAATGTATGTTTGTTTATGTACTTATTACAGTAGGATTTTTGTACCGGCGTCGTAATTCCGGTCACTTTACGAGTGCCCGTTTGTATGATTATGCAGTAATTAAACGTATACAATTACGTTGACCGCCACAATATTTACAGTATTATTGGTGAATCAGTTAAATCGAAATTCGTGTGCAGTTCTAGCTGCTTACAGTTTAACGTCTGAACTTCTGTTGATTGTAGTGGATGCGCTCGGCCAAATTATCCAGGTGTTTACGGAAAGGTCATCGGAGTAGTACCATGGATTACCACAACAATGGCCAGTTAACTAATCAAAGAACAACCTTACGAACTCGTTCCGTGGATTTGAAGGGTAGTTGTGGAGGGCCGGGCCGGAATTATACTGCAGCATGTGCAAATACCGGGCAACCGTTTCCTACATACGTATATCTGTACAAGCCCAGCACGGATGAATATTGGCCGATGACTATTAAAAAATTAATAAGTAATTCTAAGGATGTGTTGCTTTGCGGTCGCTTACAGACTGTCATAATATTAATGAACCCGTACGTATGTTTAGTAATATTATGATACACTTTACATAAGTTAATCGAAACACGGACTGCCTTCTTGTACATACAGTACATAACTTCCAATGATGACTAACGCAGTGATGACTGACGTGTTAAGTTACTTACATAAATTTTTTACTTTGTATTGTACTCGTACTTATTGTTAAGTAGCAGCTCAGATATTGCTACTGTTCTGGGTCAAGTTGTGTTAGAACAGTGTGCATTTCTTATCGCGTCCATGGTAACAAGCTTATGATTGACCACTGGACCTAGACAAATGATTTGGGCAAAACGTCAACAATCTTGGATCCACCGCTACACCTAGAGAGTTTTGATGTACTTTAAAGCAACAAAATTGGTGAAGTAGAAGCCGAGATCCTTTGCCTCAAAGGACAGGGCCGAAGTCCTGCCACAGATAATCAGTATTCATATAACAACTATATACTACGTTCGTTTTCTGACTGAACTATTTCACCGGCGTTTCTATACTTCTGTATGTAATAATTCACAAACAATTTGCACGTCTCAGCTGTTGTGAGTGGCACTTTGTTTTTGTTGAGCACTCTCCAGAAAAACTGGAAAGATGATACAGTACGTAGTACGTACGGATCTGATTTTTGTGACGGTGTAATGCCGTATTCAGATAATCAGTATATGTTTTGGTAGATTAATCTGAGCTGCACTTTTCAGCTGGAGTTGTGTACAAGTTAATAAACTTTATCAATGACGTGTCCCAAAACTGTCGACAAAGTAGGCTGGCAGATTACGAAGATCTGGAAAGGTAGACTGATGAACATAGCCAATTTTGCAGTAATTCGACGGCATCCAGGGTGCACACCTAATTATCCTTCTTCCGAAAACTGCATATCACCTTTCCGGTTAATTACCGGATTTCGATGATCTTGAGCCGTTGATCAGACGACGAATGTCGTGCTTCAAATCCTCTACGATACGATTCCGTGAATGAAGCATGTCCTGTTTGATGTCCCGGGCTTGGTAGATGAGAATGAAATAAGTTAAGGCTAGTCCGAACAACTAGAAAAAGCAAAGGTGCTCTGTAGTTCTCAGAATTACAGTAAATTTCTTGATATCACGCGCTGACGCAGTGGTATAACACTCGTAATTCGTACAGCTGCAAAATATTCTTTGGTCAAGGAGGCAAAGCCGGCAGCAGTGATAACAGTGCTTCCATTAACGCGTAATGTGGCCAGCTGGATTAAACGACATTCGTTGCGAATGCTATCGTCGCTGGATTCCAAGGAACACCTTTCGGCAAGGACACCTACATTTTGCCCCTAGCGAAGAAACATTGTCTAAAACATGATTATTAGTTGTACTTTTACGTTTATTAACCAGGCTTATAACTCTGCTAAAACTAATTTTCACAGACCTGTTCCTGACAATAACTGCAAACCGCAAAGCGGAGACCCAGATTAATTACGGAAATGCCAAACGGAACGGCGTTTTGTACGCGGAGAATTTGTCGGTCATAGAACTTCACATACACCTCTTCTTCATTATCTTCCGCTTCTTTAACGGTCTGCTGCAGAGATAAATCCATATAATTGATCAGGTTCAGTAAGTCTTGTACACAAACAATCAGGTTAATCCAGCCAAAAATATCGTTGCACGCTGCCACACACTCCAGCAGTTTCCCGACGTTATTGCGGCACAACTTCCACGACTCCGGTGCGGAGTTGAAAACTTCCGTTTTGTCACATATTTGGCGCGCTTGATGTGCAAAACCTCGTCCGATAGCGAGGACAATGACAAAGGTCAACATCTGGCTGGCATTCGTAATCGACAAAATGAGTGCTGTTTGCACCGCATCCAAAACAACCCACACTAATTCAGGCGCTTTCAGTAAACCGAAAAAATTCATTTGCGAAGGATTATCCGGGTCGTCTCGGGAATACTCGAATGCCTCATCAAACATATTCCACAGTTCTAATGCGAAACGTATAGAAGCAAAGGGCAGAGCAACGCTGATTAGAATCCATAACATGGCGGTAGTCGACACCACTTTCGGCCATCGGGAATTTCTGATTTCGTTGTCTTCATTGTACCAGAGCAAGGGTTGCTGCAGTTTATACAATAATCCAGGAATGTGTTTGGCTTTGAAGCATATGATGACCAAAATCAAAATAACCTATCAAAAACTGATCGAAATCAATCTGTATTAAATCTAATTGTACTTGTGCAAGTAAGCCGTACGGTATTATGACCATGTAGGTAGAATCACATAGAGAAGTATATATTTACCTGCACTTCTATTTATGGATACTTTATGGATACCGCATGCCGTATAATTATTATGCAGTATAAACTTTATTATACTGTTAGCATACGTAATAGTAGTTTTATTTGTACTGTTAGCATACGTAATAGTAACTATGTAAAATAAATAGTACGATATTTAACATAATCATGTCTGCAAGAATTTCGTTTACCTGCAACTGTGCTGACACGAAACACATAAAATGGATCAGCGTGAAAAATTCCAACTCTTTCAGCTCTTTTCTGTAAAAGTCCGCATAATTTCCAACACGGATAACCATATAAACAGCAATCAAGCAGACCAATACGATCGACCAAGCCAATAAACAACGGTTGAGTGTTCTTGGACGCAATAAATTGTCGGTATTTTTAATGTAATTTGCGGGTAGTACACCAAACCCTTGGACGAATCTCCAAAAGTACGGTGGCAAAATTTCCTTTTCTGAAGTCTCCCTTAAGTAATAGCTGTTTTTACGAGAGCGCCCCGGAAATGTGGATGATGCGTTTGCGCTCCCGCGACCCATGATTTGCACACTTCATTAACGCACCGTCGAACTTTGCATCACTATACTATATGCAGTCTGTATTGCAATCGCTTAGGCAAGAAGCTTTTAATTTGCGATCATTCGGATGCCGAGAAATGTGCCGCTTCAGATCGCATTATGCCTTCTGGAAGAATACAAAATGTCACCACCACTGCCTTGCATAAAATCGCCGTGGAATTTACTTGTTGTTATTCCCAATTGTGCTGACTAAACTTAATTTCAACGCACTTTTCTGATCTGCATTGTGCTGCTTCAGTTTCAAATGTCAAGCACTATCTGTGCAGGTAGCCGAATGGTTCACAGACGGTGCGACCCACTAGTAGGTAATTGTCTGCAGTCTGAATTATGGATTTTTCCACAAAATGCTTAGACAAACATTTTTACTGAGCAATTCAATACTCAACACCAACACAATCCCATGAACCGGTCTAACAATACATAACCACAAAATCAATATCAACAACAAATTATTAAAATCACCTCCAGAATGATTCAGCAAACTGTTTCGTCAGAAGTTTAAAGTTCAAAACACCGTTTTAAAAAAAACATACAACCAAAGGTGTTTCAATACAAAAATATTTAACACAGCGACCGAAAGTCCCATTACAACGGAAAGTGCATTCAACAATTTCCTTTAGCACAATCCAACAATACGTACGATAACAACAATACCTTAAAAGCTGCTTCATACGATTTTTCCTTTCCTGATTTTTGAGTCCTTCACATGTCCAGATCGTTCTCTTTCATGTGATACCACAATGCCCACAGCGTTAATTTCTTCAACGACCGCAATCCTTCTGCACTCGTTCCGGTCAGGGGGCTCTGCCCTTTTGGAAAGTCGTGAGTGAATCGTTTATCGCCAAGCTGCCACTTCCGCAACACCTGCTAGTCGCAAACATACAAAATCACGTTAAAATCTGCAATCATTTATTTTCCAAACAATTAAATGATACATAATGTCGTATGAAATTAAAAATTGCAACTGCACCGTAAAAAGACCGATACAAAACCAAAAAGAGCCAGTTTTTTTAGTGTTCTGTCTATCAGTTCCCTAGTCGTTATCTTGTACCATGAAAAATAAATAACAGCGGATCAGACGTACCGTCAAAATTCCATCCCCGGCGAATCCCATGCCTACGACCGGTCTCAACATACGAAGACGCTGGATCGTCATTTCCGGGCAAGTCTTCTCCAGTAAATCCAGCAACGTCTTCAGCTGGGCGCTGCCTTTCATGCTGATGGACCCTGCTGTCACCGTAACGGTGACGCCCCAGCCTCTGTCTACAAACCGGTTGACAATGCCCTTTCGCCTAGCGGCACCATTCGCGTCTTCCGGATACTGGGCTTCCATCAGCCCCCGCACTGCCACCTCCTTCAGCACCAACTTCTCACAGACATCCCGCCATTGGGGATAAAATGCCAATCGCTTCGGATCAGAATAATCCAGCAGAAGATTGCCCCACACAATACTGTCCGATACAACAATCACGGGGATTCTGATCTTCATCGCCTTGAGCATAGCGATAACGGTCCGTAACCGTCCTATGGAATCATCGTAGCGTGGAGCCAGTCGATGTTTATTCGTTAGGGCTAAGAGTTTAGTGGAACGTGTGACTGTTTCACTGAGCACCGAGGCCAGCCTATGCCCGTCGTAGTGCGATCCAGGAATTACCACCGAGGGAACGGGTGGAGATAATTGTAGCGCTGCTTCCCATACGCGGCACACTCGACGTACTTTCGCGTGCTGAAACACGTCGACGTAGGAGAAGATTTCGCATAATAATTCCGCCGCCAAGCAAGTGTTGATGGAAAGCTGTGATTTTCCAGGTGCCACGGTTGATTCGTCCTAAAATTCCGGTAAAGTTAGCAAACTAACGCATTCCGGTTAAATTTTAATACCGAGCGGACAGCACCATAAAGAGATGATTGCAATGCTGCGAGTATGCACTAAACATGAAAATTATGCAATTACCGATGCAGTAACTATTTCGCCGACATTATTCCGTTTAACCCCTCGCGAAACCGAATTCCGCAACTCACTGTCGATGTAGAACAGATGTCTTTTCTGCAAAAAAAGGTGAATATCACACAGTAAGAGACCGCCATTTAATTTATAAAACAGAGTCAGAAGACATGCTGATAAGCGGATCATAAGCCATGACATAACCAAAATGTGCGCAACGGGGATAATATTGCGCTCTGTACTACAATTTCGTTTTGGAGAGGATAAGTTGGTAAATTGTGAATTAAAAATTTACAAATAGTTTGTTATCATAATTTATAACTATTTACCTCTTATTCTTAATCTAATACCAACAATACCAATCTAACAAAACAGTAACACGGAAAAAATACACTAAAGAACCTGAAACCAGCCATAATAAAACGTCTTACTCTAATCACCATATCCACATGGTAAAATAAAAATAAGTAGTTATTAGTACTTGGAACTTTTAATACTGTAAGCAATAGCCGTCAAAGTAACAAGTGCAAGCGCAAGCACACTACATCGCGGTTAAATTAATGAAACCGTTATTATTAATACTTAAATAAAAATTAACACAACCGACAGTGCTGTGCCCACTTACGGAATCCTTATCTGCCACTGGCGTTGTTTTTGTAGAAATGTACACCAACATCCCTTCTTCTGCACGCAGCCCGAACGTCTTCGTGCATTTATTCCACTTCTCGAAGAACTCCTTCGGACGTGCTGAAAGCATCTCCCGTTGTTTTTCTGACAATCGCACCGCATGCTTGTGATATTTCCGTACCACTTTCAGTGGTGTCGTAGAACAAATTTTCCGTACCCTCTCCACTGGCACCACTTTGCGAACAACAATGCCACCCATCTCGATGTCAACAAAAGCGTATCCTTGCTGTGGGTCGTTGAGGAGCTTGGAGGGGTACCAGCGCCAGGGCTGGTCTGCTGCGGGCTGGCATAGGGTTTCCACTCGATCCGCAATAGTGAATTCAGTTTTCTTAACCTGATCCGAGCACTTGGCGCGAGGAATGAAATCCGCATTCTGACTGGGGCATCCGAAGTTAACGATAAAACCGCGGACCTTGTCTACATCGCTGATTAGACCATGCAGCATCAACCCGTTGTCATACTGCACATCCACGGCGCCGTACCGCCAAACGTTTTTCTCGAACATTCTATACTCCGTTTACCAAAAAACAAAAGTTAACAAATCTCCGATAGTCTTAAAGCACTGCTGAAGATTTACCATTTTATGCAGCTAGCCGTTTGACTTTGCACCAGTTTGAGTGTTTTGTTGAGTAAGACTCACTGTAAGAGTTTCCATTTTTCCTAAGTTTGCAAGCTCGGCTCTTTATTGGCCGCGTTTTCTTCCGGTCGGTTGGGAATTTCGAATTTCGTATTTAGATCGCTTGCCAATGGTGGCTGGCGTAGCCAAACTGAGCAACACGATACCATGACACCCCTCACAGGAGGCTGCTATGGAATAATAGCGGAAGGTAACTACACAGTACACCGTACAGACAAAAACTTTAGTATTTTGAATTTTCAGGGCCACAGACATAATAGACAGTCGCTGGTATTTTGCAGCAAAATGTCAGCAAAAAAATAATTTAAATTTTGCTAAATTGGTTGCATGGTTAATAATTGGTTGACGTTAAGTTCGTTCGATTGTTATTCGGTCATGACCGATTATCATGGCGTTTTTGAAGGACCCTTACGGATGGAATAGTGTGGATGTGTGGGAGAATGATGGACTATTTCGCTATGGACGAGTTGTAGACGTCGCGGAACAAGGACAAGGTTGGATTGTGGATTTGGGTTGTGTTGACAGGAGACGGGAACTATTCCCTTACAGCAGCGTTTTTGCTACATATGAGTGCCGGAAAGTGGGTGACAGGTTGAATATTTACCGTGATCGATCCCGCCAGAAACCTGATAGGCACCCCGTCGAAGTGCTGCTCCGTGAGCACAAATCGGGCCCGTGGATTTGGTGGCCCGCTTCTATGCTCCACTGGACTGGCAGCTTGCGTGATGAGCTCAATAACTACCGATGGCTGGAATGGTGCACGGCGGACGGTGTAAAGCAAACAGGCATTTTTCCATGTCGAAACATCCGAGAGGCGTATGCCGAGTGGCGGCATCGCCTAGTCAGGCTGCAGCGTCGCGGCAAACCTTTAAGGCTTCGATGTTGTAGTGATGACGAGCCTGTTACAGTAGCGACTTTGCTCAGTTGTATTCCGGAGGGAATGTTTGAACGGCGACGTATGCCACTGCCCGATCGGTACTCTGCGATACCTAAGTCTAAATTACTAAATGTGATTGCTGAATGTATTCGCTCCCAGAATTACCACTTTAATAATGATTTCTCGTGGTGTGCGGCTCCAGGTGACGTGATCGGAAATTGCTTGATTTATGCGGAGCACCAGAAGCAAGCTCATCAATGGGTTAATCTCCTAACCCGTGTAAGTTTCCTTCGTTCTGCACGAGTAGCATAGGCTGGACTTGCGACTTGTAACTTGTTGTTTGAAAGTTAATGATGATAAATCATCATAAATACCGTGCGAGTATTCTAGAAGTCACTTGTTATTACTGGCACATGTCAGCTTGAAATGCCATTTGGATTACGTATTGTAGGAAGTTCTTGAGCGCAGGATTGATTATTATATCGAAAACGAAACGGAAAAGCTCAATGTCCAGCAGAATCCTGTGCAGACGGACCCGACCGAATCACTCGCTGCTGAAATCTGTGGCATTTCCAGTTTTCCTGCTGTATTGTTGGCTGAAATCTTTTCTTGTCTGGATACGACTGTGCAAGCACAACTACGTAAAATTTGTGGGTATTGGACTTCGGTTCTGGATTTGCAAATCAGCCGCATCATTCGAATCTCTGAAAATCCATTCACATTCCCGGAAGATGACTTTGACGATAGCGGATATGTCGTCGTGGCTCCGATATTTAACCACCTGTCCAGTACTACAGAAAGAATAGTTATGGCGTATGGAGCGCCCTATATTATTAGAGATCTTGCGCATGACGAATGGCACGAGGGAGAGTTCTTTACAGCTTTGGCTATGATTCAGCATGTTTCGTTGTCCGGTACAGCCGTTAATCTGAAATCCCTCACGATGGTTGGCATGGAATGGGCTATGCTGTTCGGTAAGAGTATCACCAGACAGGTTATGCCGGTTGATGGTTAAGACTGTATTTCGCCTTATTTGCGCGTGCAGTATGGTTTGCCCTATAATTTAGTGGCATTTCTCCCTAGGCAAAAAAGATACGGAATACGGCAGTTGCTCCAATTCCTTACTTCTTGGTGCTTTCATCCAACGGTGTAAGATTCTCCAGACCTTGCCATGTAAAGCGTTGAAATTTTTTCGGTGTATCGTTTCTCTGTGTTTCGTTTTCCCCGATGATAATTATGAACGAATCCAGTTAATCGCCAATATATTTGATGCAAAAATTGATCTGTCTATTGGGGAATTCGGGTCTGCCTTTTGGAATGTACTGGAATCCAGTGTTTGCGCTCCGGATATCGGGAAAGTCCAAATGCTTAAAGACTGGCTGAGATGGGTTGTCGCGCATCAGGACATGGAGAACGACCACAGCCCACCGCCCTGGTCTCGACTGAGCGACAACCGTCCTCGGCGCTTGTTTCGTATTGTCCAGAAGGTGAGTGTACCATGATTAGCATGGTTTATACGTATACGGTATAAGGCTTCTAAAATTTGTATGAGTTTTTTGCACACTGGATGCGCGATTATCTTCATAAATGTCTACGGCGATTTTTAAAGCAGTACAATGTGTTATGCGTATAGGTGTTACAGTTGATGTGTATTAACTTTAACTGATCGGGTTTGTAATGACGTTGCCAGTTCTTTTTCGAGAAAAGGTGAAATAATTTTCCCCTTTTGTGTTTCTCTAGATACTTCGTGAAATTCAGTCGAGTGATCCCAGAAGCCCTGCTCATCAGCGAAACAGTAAATGGTGCCTGGATGATGTGCGCCATCTGGATACACACAGCCTTTCCAGAATAACGATCCGTGTTCTGATCGAGTTGGCAGACGAAAATCCAGAAAAGTATGACTGGCTTGGATACCCCGCAGTATATCACATGCCTCTTGTTTATTTTGAAATGAAATAAATTTTGGGAGAACAAATCTGATACCGGTATATATACTGCCTCCAATATCAATATATTCTCCATGAATAGTTAATAACTAACTACTCTAGGTTGGCTAAGTTTTGTTTTATAAAATCAAAAAAAAACGTAAAATTTTCAAGTATAAGTTTACAAAGCATAAATTTTCAATTATTTTATAGAACGAATTTTCCATTAGCCTAGGATAGTAACATATATCTATTTGAAAGAGTTGGCTACTGTAATTGGATAATAATAGGTAATAATAATCATAACTAAACCATCTTAGATTTTGCCTGTTGCAGAATTTTGATGTAAAAAGTACATGCAATAGACACGCTCATTTTGCTTCACTGGTTTAGGGATACTTCTGTTACGTCCATTGCAAATGCTGAATCATGTGGTTCATACAGCCGCACTCCAAGCCCTTGATCTTTGCGAATATTTCGCACAAGTCACAACTTTCTGCATTTTCCCAACCTCCAGTTTATCCAGAAAGTGACAGCGAGAATTCCAGAACGTCGCTGAAAAGTCCCTTTTTAAGAAAGCATTTGTTTGGATCTGGTTATAATAGGTTTATTTTCGAATTGTTGTTTTTTGAATTCAGTTCGTTGCTTGATTGAAATTATTTAGCATCTGTGTACTAATGAATACTCGTAGTATTTGTATTTGTTCTGCTTGTGTAAATAAATGGCTGACTGCGTATAAAATATGATTTCGTATGCCGCATATGTTCACTGTGTTACTTACAGCTTAGAAGAATTTTTGTAAGCGGCTGTACTGTAAGTCGGTGGCATCGGGTTTGTGACGGTTTACACCTCGAGCAAATTTACAAGTGATTCTTCTAGACGCTAAGCTGTTTAATAATTAAGCAAGCAAACACTGTACGAACAAATACCTGGAGCTGCAAACTCTAGCTGACCGGCAGTATACTGTAATTATCCGTTATACCCCCAATTTAAGCGCACGTTCTTGTGTTCCAGGCGGTCATCGCGCCGATGGATGTTTTACAATCGGAAAGCTAATTTCACAACGGTTCACGGATAAATATTTCAAAGACTGGTATATTCGCCGCCGTAACCGTTCACAACCTTTATGTGCTTCACCACTTACAGTATTTGGCTATTGGTTAACATTTACAGTGTATGGTTTAGTTTTTGCCAAATTCCGGTAAATTCTTGCGTTAAAGACAACTCCAAATTTGTAAGAATATTTACAAGGTGCATTCTTTAATGCGGACTTTTTTCTTTTTTCTCGCCGCACCACCAGCGTTGACGGCAATACTGATAGGCATCAACGTTTCGCGTACAGCAAGAATTTCTGTCTGCCCATTTTCCTGCTGCAGAATTTCGGCGGCAGCCGCTTCGTTCTGTACATCCGGCGATTCTGGACTAGTCAAGTCTTCAACGGTTTCATCCTCTACAGATACAGCTGTCCTTTCAAACCTCCGCGTCGCAGCACACGAAGCCTAAAGTCCAGGCTTTTTGTTTACGATACTGGAAATCAGGCGAACACCGAAGAGTTCACGTACCTTGGCAGCTTGTCTTTTACGGACGATACATCGAGCGAGCAAAAATAAGCAGATGAGAAGGAGGATGGTTACCGTGGCGAGAATGACTGGAAAACAAGAAAGTATGTGTACGTCAAGTATAATCAGTACATATTCGTGGATTAACGTGATGAGATTCTGCCTACTTCCGAGTAAAGTTTCATGGGCAGTACCAGACTGATCGACCTCTAGACCAACTGGATGTGCCGCGTTCGGACCAACCGGCGACCTGAAGTATAGCTCGGGTCGAAGCGGAACCGGCTCGGGTGGATGTGTCGCCGGCTGCACATCGCACCAGTCTTCGCGTAGACGACGGTTCGCTCTCACGTTAGCTGGCGGGTTTTGCTGGAAGAGCTGTTTGAGAATGAAAAAATCTTCGAAGGACACGCGCGATAGGCACCCCAGGAATCCTTCCCTCTCGCGCATCGAATCTAATTTTAATCGAAAGCAATTGCGCGTGATTTACGTTGCAATAGAACACTGAAGGATGTTTCCTCACTGTTACGACCGAGATATATTGTCCGGACATCGTTCAACTGTGCGTCTTGCTTCTTGCCGATCCGGTATGTCCGCGACACGATGTAGTACCCATCCGCCTGCAATGCATCCATTAAACCGCTTTACCATAAAAAAAAGAAAAATAAAATCATATGTAACTAGTGGTGGTTGCGAACCACATTATTGCACGAGCGCGAGCGCCAATACCACTGGGAAATGGTATTGGGGTTGTGGAATTGGAAAAGCGTGACGTACGCTCTTCGTGGCGTCAGACAAATTTTATGCTCTTGCCGAAGACTTATTGCAGCACCTCGCGCTTCGCGCTCGGTGCAAAAAAAATATTAATAAAAATAATTAAATGTATGAAATTTGGCGTGGTGGTCAGTTGAATTCAACCTGTATATTAATCGTTCGGCCTTCGTTGGATCTCCACACATGGATGTCGTGAAACTGTCCATTAGGATAGTAGTGCGATTCCTCATACAGCTCTTGGCGCTGGAAGCCCAGATCAAAGGCCACCCGAATAGTACCGGCATTGGATATCTCCACGGAGATGTACTCGTTATGTGCACCAACAATCTGCATCAGCAGTCCCCGCGGCTCGGTCGTGACGAAGCCGACATGGATATGCTCTTCGACAGTGGAAATCGAGTTATTTGTAAAGTGGTATTCGACTTGGTCCTCTGTGCGGAAATGAGCGCCGATTTCTGTAAATAATAATAACATATATAAGGTTTGCCCGGTTTATTTTACCATAAAAAGATACCGGTGTTTCTTAATAAGAAAAACAAATTGTACGAATTATGATATGACTGAATTACCATCCGAACAAAGTGGTCCGCGAAAAGCAGTAAACCGGCAGTCGCACTTATACGAATCGTATCGTTCCTGGCAGACTCCATTGTTCATGCATGGACTTTTATCACATTTTCCAACGCATCCGGGGAGTAACCCATACGCTCCCAATTCAGCAATTAATCGCAGGTTATACTGGAGTCCGTTTACGAACAGTGAACGCAGGCATCCGACGAAGCCACCGGATAAATCTGTCGCCGCTCCAATCTAGCATAAACGTCACATTCTCGTAATAACTCTGTCGAAAAACTGATTGGGATTTTTTATAATTTTTCTATACATTTTTCTTTTTTTCTTTCTAAATAAATATCTTGCCAACACTTTTTTATACTGCTAATAATTTGTTATCGATGGTTTTTAGCCGATGCATGAAGTATTCTCCGCTAACCGGTAAGCAGTACAACAACCAAGATGTGCATATCAGATTTGTACCATTAAATCGTAACCCAGTTGCATCTCTCGGTATTCTGCTTCCGTCACCGCCAAATCGGCGCTCAGTGCTCCATCAACTCTAATGCGCGCCTCTTTACGATTTCGTTCCACCAGCACGGAATGCCACTGGTTGTCGTTCAACGGGCGTGTCACATGCAAACTGACACTTCGTGGCCCGTTTCCGGCGGTATACTCGAACTGGATTTCGGTTGGACCGATCAGAATCACTTTGATTTCATCGGACAAACCCTGCGCGTGGATAAATACTCCCGATTCGACAGTTGTTCGAAAATGGAAGTATATGTCACCCTCTGTCCATTCAAAATACGGAAAAACCAACGTGGCGTCTTGCCGCCAAAAGGTCACGGCATTGTCAATTATGGCTGTAAAAGCAGACACTTGAACTAAGTATTTTTTAATGCGGTAACTACCGTGTATTTTCGATAGCTTACAATTCCCTTCGCAAATAAGTGGACCAAGTTGATATCTTGATTCTTTTCGGTCGTCCGCTATTCCCGTATCTCCAAACAGCAGCTGACGTACCGGAAGGTGGTCTTTGTGTGCCAACCAGCCTTCGTCGGTCAGCCAAGTGTTTCGTAGGGGATTTTCATCTGTATCACAGTTACAGCCTCTAAACAGAATAAAAGATCAGATTCATAACATTTTACGACATGAGAACAAGAAGTTTGACTTGAACAAACCTTGTACGCTGGAAGCAGCTGTCGGTTAAGCCGCATGCACACATGGGTGTTCCAGGAGATGCACCGCCCCAGTTAATCATCTTCTGGTTAGTTCGGCTGACCCAGTAACCGAAAGGCGGACCCACTGTTGCATTAATAAGAACTTACTATCAAATTCCAGCCAAATGTTTTTGCCGAACTTCTTTATTCGTATTGGGCACCTCATATCATGCAAAGTTGCAGTATAAATCTTTTTGTTTACTAGCAAAATGAATGTATGAAATAACTCGGTCAGTTTTATCCGTTCAGTTAAAACTGTAAGCGACTTAATGGACATACCAATAACATTTAACTTTATAACAATTTTTTAAAGAATTAAAGTAGAGAAAACGGTGACACACCTGGACTGCTCAAAAGTTTAGCGTTAAGGCAGGTGTACTTGATGTACTGCCGACACGATGCAGAATAATTTACGAGGGCGGTCAGCTGGGACCAAGATGCGTTGTATCGTATATGCTGCACATACGATGCTGGAGACTGATACCCGTCCACGGCTGTTTCGGCCATGGAGTCGTGATTAACATGGGTTTCTGTTCGTTCATCGACTATACAAAAAAATGAAAAGTATTTTTGTTATTTATTTGGTACGGTTTAACAAAATTTTTTTAAGGTCTTTTTTGACTTACCGAAAAATTTGCATAACACCGGAAACGGTTCCAGGTAGCCACTTCCGTCTAAATCAAGTTGAATTTGAGCCTCCCTGCTTTGTGGATTGTACAGCTTGTACTCTTCGCACTGTGGAGCATTGCGTTATGTTACTTCTGATTGAGCGTCCTTAATATTGTATTATTATTTGTCAGAGGCGTACGACTGCGCCTGGTGCGTACGGTCCACACAGGACGTACTTGCACCATTGCTTGCCGTTACCACCTCTCTCACTGTACGTACGTGTGCTGCTGCACTGCACTCATCCGCTGAAGCGGATATACGCAGCGCATACACTGAGCCACACTTGCTCTCTCGTTCCTCTTTCGCAGTATGACTCAGCGTTCATACGCTCGCGTTGGATAGAGTCCAGTCTGCGCATCATCACACAGCTGATGGCACACAGCACGTGCTTGCCGCCAGTTGCTTCTTTACACGCCTTGAAGACGCTCAAGAACCGACTTTAGCACACACTTGCTAGATTTAGCCATCACTGCTATTTGCCATTTGTTCCATTGCCATTTGTTGATTTAGCCATTTGTTCTTGCTTTCCTGCTATTACGCAGCATTGTTCCCCCTTTATTTGTACAATAAAGCATCACTCGTGATCTCCTCGTGCTTGTCTGTTACATGGTAGCAGCATCTTTTCTGGTTTTCCTTCCTACGGAACCTTTGAGGAGACGGTGAAGGCTTCAATTACGGAGAACTCGTGAGGAACCTTTTCAGTCACTGTCAGACAGATTGCTGAAGCAATCTCTGCATTGACTGTCGATCGGACTGATCGCATCGTCTTACAGCTGAGGAAAACGAGGATCACTGAAGTGATTCTCACCCAGCTGGTGAGCACAGTTTCTCTGTCTCTTCCACATTGAAGAGCACATTCCCAACAGCACGGAATTCTCCCAACTGACGGATCAGACTCGAACGAGAGTCTGCAGCGCGAACGGATTACTCCAATAATACGGGGACCATCGGTTTGAACACCGACCCGCAACTTTAACGGCGGATTTTTACTCGGAAACGACGGATTTCCGACCTCGGACGGAGGAAATCGAGCGGAACCGACACCGACACCGACACCGGTAAAGTAACGGTTCTATGTCGATCTTAGCCGCAACTAGGTCGGCTTTTCACTTTCTAACGGTAGAAAACGAATTCTATCCGTAAAATTTAACTTTTTAACGGTTAAAAAGTAATTTCTGACGGAGAAACCGACTCGGAATTTTGCTTTTGGTCGAGAACCGACCTGCTAGGTCAACGAACCTGTCTAGACAGTTAGACAAAGGCTAACCGGCAACAGGTCGGAAACTCTCTTGTTTTTGATTTCTAACGGTGTTTCGACCACCAGAAAATTTCCTTAATTAATAAAACTAATTCCTAACGGTTAAAAACTCAAAAATCCGACTAGATAAACTTTCTAGCCGAGCAAAAATAATTTGTTTTTCTCGCGGGAAATAGCGCGAAAATTCTCGAACTTCCTTGTGACGTCATAACGACCGCTTATCAGTACTTAAGAGGCAGCCAATCAGAGTGCAGGGGAAAGTTCCCATAGCCTAACATAGGCGTGATTCATCGTTTTTTGTAAATTTTGCACGCGGCTCGCATTCTGTGACGTATGCAGAAGTGCAAGACCACTTAACCTGTTACGTCACACTGGTCAGCACAGTAGTATAGGACGTACTACACCGTACTACTATAACGTACTGTACCGTACCATAGTACTGCATATTAACCCTGTGTACTGAGTCACCAACAGACACAACAACAACAACAACAACATCTCACCGGACGTTCCTGACCCTCGGAAGTTCCTGAACCAAAAGACGTTCCCGATTTCATCGAACATCCTCACACAGAGGATTGTTCGATTTTCTCTTCTTTAACTAATAAAACCTTTGAGGCTCCACCAGAGCCGACCTGATTCGACAACAATGTCGAATCCTCGAGAAAACGAATACGCGAGAAAGTTCAACACCGACTATTCTCGGCGTGCGAACATGACCGGAAAGTACTCACTCCGGTACGCCGGTCAGGACAAAAGTCAGCCGTCCTCAACCGACTCGACTAAGTCGGCCGAAGCGAAGGAGAGACGCAACGAACGGATTCTCCTCGCTGACTCGAATCCAACTTCGGATGATAGTTTCGAGGACGCCAGGGATAAAACATTCCTGGAAGCCCCAGCTGACGTAGCAGCCCCGTCCCACCCGACCGGGGGGGATGTGGAACAGCTGCAGGCAGAGACCACATTGTCTCATGCCGACCAACAGTCGAGCTCACACGGAGCTCCAGACTCGGTAACGGCTACAAAAGCCACCGAGCTTGGACGGCAATCACCCAACAGGACGGAAGAAGTGCCGAAGCCAACCTCGTCCAACACGGACATACCGACTAACCAAGTCGGACGGAAATCGCCGACCACACAGGTCGAGCGAAAATCTCCGACCAAAGAAGTCGGTACACAATCACCGACTAAGGAAGCCGACCAACAAATGGTCGGCCAGCCCTCAGCAAAGGAAGTCGACCAACCGAAGGTCGACCTACCACTAACGAAAGAGGCCGGACAGCCGACCTCGAACGGAATGGAGAAACCGACAACAGAAGTCGGCAACGTCCGACCGACCACACAGGTCGGAAGGATTTCGCCAGTCTCGAAGGTCGGTCAACAGACGCCGACCACCGAGGTCGGAGAAAAGGAAGTCGGCAATAAGCAACCGACTAGCCTGGAACGGCAACCAGCCGACACAAAGTCGGATGCGACCGTCCAGTCGACTAAATCACCGGCAGGAACGACAGATTCCGAGGTACCGCCACGAAGCGGCCCTCACCCAGCCGGATCGCCGACCAACATGCCGGCACCCAACGAACGGATAATTTCGCCGTTGAGCCGACCTTCGCCAACTGGAAGCGAGTCGACTCGAGCAACCGAAGCTCAACAAACGGTGAAGTCGACTAAGGCGACACAAAGTCGACCTGTCGACCAGACATTGAGATCGTCACCACCAATGTTCGGAACCGGCGAACTTGGTAGTACTCCATCACCGACAAACGAAGTCTTTGAGGCAACAAACGCGTCAAGACCGAATAGTGCGGATGGATTTTTCACCACACCACCCAAGTCCGATAAGGAGAATCTCGGATACCAGGCCAGTGCACTCGAATACACGGCCAAGAAGTGGATCGCGGCAACACCGCCCGAGAAGATTAACGATCTCGACCTACTCCGAGCGAGATGCCATAAACTGATCACACAGATCGTTTTGGCGGACAAAATCGTCGACTCGGCAGAAGGATCCCTCCGAAACTCGGAGGACACCCATAAGATCGAACGGAGGAAATGGGAACGAGACATGGCCGATGCTAACAAGGGCATCGCCACCCAACAACGGGAAATCGACCGGCTCAACGCCATATTAAAGCGAGCTGACTTACCGTGTCGATACGAAGACGACCAAATCGCCATACTTACTGGCATGTTGGAACGCTCAACCGCAGCCGTCTTCGAAATCAAAAAGGAGCTTGACGAGGCGCACAAAGCGCTCGAAGAAGCACAAAAAGACCTGGCCGATGTCCAGACCGCACTGGTCGAGTCGGAACAGGCAGCAGGAGCGTTCCACCAGCAACTCAACCAGGCCAACGAAGAGGCCGAAGTCTATCGACACGAAGTCGATAGGTATGCGGTGGAGTTGAAGAAGGCCGATAACGAGATCGACCGACTAACACAACGAACCGACGAACTCGAGTCGGAGATGGAACTCCTCTTCGTCAGAACGGGACGTCGATTCATCGACGCGAACGCTCGAGACATGGGCTTTCCTAACCAAAGGACAGCCGATGTCGACCTGGTGGAAGCAAACGCTCAGCTAGCCGACCAGGTTCATGGACTGAACCAAGCCCTCAAGGAGGAACAGAAACTCCGAGCTCAACTGGAGTACAGCCTGAACGAGGCTCGAAAGGTAAACGAGGCGCAACACGGCCGCATCGTTTACCTGGAAGCCCGCGAAGTCGAACTATACGACTTTGGCGAACAAGCCGCCCGCAATCTAACGGAGATGATGCGGCAAATGGACGAGATGGACACGGAAACACGGTGTCTGAGGGAAGAGAAGAGGCACCTGGAACAAAGCCAGGTCGAACTACCTTCATACCGGGAACACAGCCGGGTTGAACCTCCCTCATACCGGACGTCCATGGCACAGGATCAACAGCCGTCACGAACAATCAGTGACATCCTGTGGGGAATCAACCCAACCCAGCAAATGGCGGAGAAGGAGAACAACACCTCCTACTTCGTCGGAGTCGTAACGACCGACCCAAGCGTGGGAACAATCCCACAACCACCAACAGTTCCGGCTGCTCCGGAACCGGAACACAATACGTCGACCGCGGCACCGCGAGTGCCAACGTCGAACGTGGCGACAACGACGTCTGCCGGTGCATATACCAGCACCTCGTACGCGACGCGGACAACAACGTACGCGCCGGTACCTAACGTGAGAGGAGACCAAGCAACAGACGCCGAACGTCTCCCAGTCCCGCCACTGAGACCGGGCATACAAGTATATCGCCCACCAAGGACGAACTCCAATCCGAACTTCCTCCGCCAGAACCCGCCGTTCGACTTTGAACGAGCGAGGGCTCGGTCATTCAACACGACCGACCAGCGGCAGGACGGACAGAACGGAGAGGATAGCTCCGACCAACAAGGTCGGGTGCCCCTACACCGACTAATACAAGGTCGGATACCGGCTCAGGGAACACAGCCCAACCGGTACGGAAGAGTCTACGACCAACCGAGTGGATTCTATCCGCAGGCGCCGAGACAAAATCGAGCGCCCCCTCCACAACAGTATGGAGGACAGCCACAACGGCCTCGTCACGAAGACCAGGCCCAGGCTCGGTATCCGCAACAGGACGGATACGACGGCTACGACGAAGAAGCCTATCAACAGGGGCATACGAAGACCAACAAGGTCACGTACCATATGCCAACCCTCCACCCGCCCCGGCTGCACAACAAGCTGCGCCGGTGGCACACCTAATTCCTCCGGCACAGGACCCGGCACATATTGCTTTGGTACGAGCGATATCCACGGACGTCGGCAACCCTTACCGCCGTTCGACGGAGACCACACCAAACTTCATGGGTGGCTTAAACAGATCCGAAGCCTGTATCGTCAAGCCCAACAGTGGTACGAAGACGATCAGACTTTCATGTCCGACTTGGTAGCCCGACTAGAGGGCCAAGCGGAAGAGTGGCATACCCTCGAAGCCGCCGGAGAACCACTCGGCGGATGGCCAGTCAACGTATGGCTGACCAAATTCGAGCAGCGATTTGCGGACAAGAACAAGGAAGTGAACATGATATCCCGAATTAATAAACGGATATTTCGCTTCGGCGAAGAAACGCCGGAACAGTACTACGACGCAATGATGTTCATGAAGTCCCAAGTCCCCACGATTACCGATCAAATAATAATGTACCATCTCAAGGAGAACGTCCACGAACCCAAACTACGGGAAGCCCTGGAAATCAGGATGCCCACCTCCCACACAGGGATACGGCGGCGGAGGTTTCGGTCGCGGAAAAGGACGTGGCGGCGGAAAACGCGGCCGCGGCAACTTTCCTAACCGCGGCGGAGGCGGCAACCAACAAGGGAACCGACCTCCCCAAGCACAACAAAGTGCTCGGCAATATACGACCTATGTGGATCGGATGGAACAACTGTTCCTCCAATGGTCGCTAGCGGACAGCTTTACTTGCAACTTCTGCAAGTTCAGCAATCACGACCAAGCACGATGTGCGTTCATCGGTACTCGGGTACAGGACAACCCGAATCGCCGTTGGTTCGAGGATTGGCATACGCGATACCAGACGGGAGGACCACTGGGATCGGCCAGCGAACTACGCACTGGTCGTGCCGCCCCCGCGCCAACGCCAACAAGGTGGAGGCTCGGGCGGCGCCGGTAACGGAAACCGGCAAACCGGCCCAGGAAATGGGTCGGGTGGCAACCGCAGGAATAGCGGTGGAGGTCAACAAGGATCTCCGGAACGGCGGCAACAGTTACCGCCACACCATCCTTTCGGCTTGGCGTCGCCCAACAACGGGCCAGCTCGGAGTAATTCCCCGGGAAACGCCCAAGGTCGATGAGCTCCGGTGACTCATTCGACCTCCAACATCCGACCGAACCACCGGACAAGGATAATCCGACTAACCAACCGCTTAATTACCGGAACGAACTGAACTTTCCTACGACAATCGAGGAAGGCTATCAACAGGTAGCAACTATCCTCCAACTACTCGGACTGAACGAAAACAGCTCCGAGGAGGATTTCGCAAAAGCGATGTCGACCTCCACAAAGGAGGCGGAAACGGCTCGGAAGTTAGCCGCTCAGCTCGGCGTGTACGCCAACAATGGCACCGTCGAAGCTTGGCCCGGGATGCAACAGGCACTCGAGGCAACCGACCCAGCGCATCAACTCGGCGCTGGAACGTCGGAGGTCGGAACGCAGGAATTGCCCGACCCAAGCAGCGCAAACAATGCGACTGCGCCGTCCGTCACACAAAGTGACGTAGTACGGCCCGGCCACGGAAGTTGGACCGGATTGCCGGTGAGGACAAACTCAACCGAGCAGCCCAGACGGGGCCCAAGACGTGGAGGACCGGGACGCCGATCCACGCACCGGGGCAACAGAAACTTCCCCAATGTATCATCCGGACGCGCAACGGATAGATACGCTGCAACAATGGCAGCAATCGACCTTACCGAAGAACCGGAAGGATTCGAGCAATGGGAAACCGTCCCATTGGAAGCACAGGTACCCGTTTACTCTCGGCCGGGAGAAGCGGACCTCTTCCAGGCAAAGGAGCAGCCGACCAGAACGGTAGCTGGCTCTCGAACATTCCTCAACCTCGACTACATGTGGTCAACATTGAGGCCAACAGAAGTCTCAATGGAGGAACGGATACTGGCACAGGCACGACGGTTCGGAACCGCCGAAATACCGGAGGACGGAGTAGCTAACCGACCCGAGGTAATAGAAGTGGTTGAAGTCGGAGTCGGACCTACACAAGGTTCAACTCAACAGCCAGCCGACCACGGACCGGTGTCGTTAATCCCCATCAAACCAACGGTGCGGGAAGTTACCTTTGAGAAGGGAACACATAAGAAACCGAAGACAGTTCGAGCTTGGACACACGAAATCCAAGTCGGATCCACGCCCACACTGGCGATGTTGGATACCGGAGCGGAAACCTCGCTCATCGAACAACGGTTTTGTGAGAGGAACGGCTTAACGATACAACCTCTCGGACACTACACCAAAATACTCGGTGTAGGCGGACAAGTCGCCTTCGTAGTGTCTCATTGCTGTACGGCACCTGTAACAATGCAGGGCTTTACCAGCCATCACACTTTTCACGTCCAGCCGACCGAAGCGGACATCCCAGTGCTACTCGGATGCGACTACCTGCATTCGAAATTCACCTTCATTCTGACGCCGATTCCTATTCCGGAACAACCAGAAGGAACGACGGTAGTGCAGTCTATCCCGATACCAGAGGCATCGGACACGGTAGGAAACGAAGTTCGGATTAGTCGGCTTGATCACCCGGCGAACTCCACACGTAACATCTGCCGTGACTGCCGGGACAACAACCGGACTCTGCTCGAGGAACTAGCTGCACAACGCCATCGAAGCGTACGAAGAACGGAAAAGCACGGTACATTACGATCGGCGAAGACCGTATTGAAGTCTATCCCGATACCAGAGGCATCCGCTGACGCGGATGCCATGAACCGAGAGGAAGTACGACAAAAGTACCGAACTTGGTTCTCGGGAGTTCGACACTTTCTCGACCAACGGACGTCGGAGATAGTGACCACTCTGCAACAGAACGGAGCGGTAACCCCCGACCAGATACTGGACGCACAACAAACGTGTGAACCGGTAATCGCCCTCATGAACGACATAGAGGACGAAGCATGGGAATGGGAAGACGAGCGAATTCCGATCCATCGACAGTACATGGAGTACGGACTTCCTATACCACCCCCGCTCGAAATGCCGTGCCAGGAACTAGGCTCTCAACTTTTCGCCCATATGCAGCGAATAAGGTTGCACGGAGAATCGTCAACGACTGCATTTTGGCGACGGTACGGCGAGGACACCGCCATAACGCGGCAAGTTCCTAAACCGTTACCACCTCTTATGCCGCACACTCCAACCGACGTGAAGTTTGCGAGTAGCCCGGCGAAGCCTCAAGGAAACGTAGTCCTGGAGGAAACCGATCAACCTTATCGGTGTGCTATCTGTCAAGACAATATTGACGAGGTAGTACGAGCAATAAAAGCTCATCACGACCTAACTTGGTCGGACGACAGACCGTCGTCGCCGTCGCCTCCGCAACAGGAACGGAAGGTAGATCGCTTTCGGAAGCCCCAACAGACGAGCACCCGATGGCTGAGCAACATAGGCTTACAGCCAGCCGACCTTGAGAATCAGGACGGAGCAAGTCGACCTACCCAACCGACGGATAAAGTCGACCAACTCGAACCGACCACAAAGGTCGGATTCGAAGACATGCCAGAAGTCGACCCCGAAAACGGATCGGAAGTCGAATTCGAAGATTATCAGTCAGACGACTCGGACATACAAAGTACGAGCGATTCGGCGGACACGGACTCCGATAACCGACCTTCGGAAGAATCCGAGGAAGATGACGACGAAGAACTCGATCTGTCAGTCCGGCACTGTAGGACGGATAAACCGAGCATAAGCGACTCGGACGATTCGCCATCGGACGACGAAGAACCGACCTACGATGTCCGGCTAACTACAGCATTGCGGTCTATAGTTCACACAGAATTCATAGACCAGCAACCGGAACAAACCGAACAGCCCAAGCCGGTCGGCTCCGAACAACAGGAGGAACTCGACCAACTTAAGGCTTTGTGGGAATTCGGAGGAGGTAAACCGGAACAAGACGATTTCCGACCTCCAACAATCGTCATTCAGCAGTTGTCAACCGAACAACCGACCTTGGCTAACTTGACCGACCAACAGAAGTCGGAGCATTTCAACACATGGAAGGCACGAGTCGCCAAAGTCAAGACGATTGACGAGCTGGACCTGGACAACAAATGCCCAGAAGTCCACCACTTGAAGCTGGATCCTTACGTAGAGACGAAAGCGTTAGACCGACAAGTTGTCTTTAACAGCGACCGAGTCTCTCTCCCACCATGGTCAACATGTTCGATCAAGGTACGGACGGCCAAACCAATGGATCCGAGAAGACGAATTTACTTCTCTACCCTACAACGGGTAGTCCGACCTATTCGGCCAATCGAAGCCAAGATCGATATCCGACCTCAAGTCGACACGGCATGGATAAACATCCAGAATACGACTCACCAAACGAAGGTGTTGAAAAAAGGCGCACGACTTGGCCATATGCAATATGCCGATGTCTATGAACCGGAAATCAATAATGAATTCGTCGAATGGGAACTCCCACACAAAGTGGCGAAGACATGGCCCCCTACTCGGGAAATAAAGCCAAAACCCCAGTTCGAAGTTTTCGAGGCAACAGGAGTTCGGGCCCAACGGAAGGTCAAACTCATCCCTCGAGCCGTAACGATGGTAGAAGTCGTCCTGGACGTACCGGTATCCACGGACCAGAGACTGATGTACCTAGGTGAATCCGACCCCAAACGAGACGGAGTCGAATTCATGGACGGCGTAACCAAGCACGACGGGAAACGATTCACCGTCATGGTGGCAAACCATACTCATCGGGAAGTCACCTTACGCAAAGGTGCACCGATGGGTCGAGCCGAAGCATGTACAATGATGACGGACGACCAGAAGGTCGAAGAGGCACGAGTCAACACGGCAGAGGTAGAAAAGGAAGACGCCGAATCCCAGGAGGAGCGACGGAGAATCATCGACTCCATGAACTTCGGTAAAAACTTAACCGATGAGCAACTAGCTAAACTAAAGGCAGTTGCATGGGATTACCGGACTGTATTTCCGACCTCGAAGAAACCTTACGGAGACGTCAAAGGGGTAACACATACCATTGATGTCCAAGGTGCACAGCCGATTAAGATGAACCCCACCAGGACAAGCTGGAAGGGACGCGAATTCATCCAGAAACACGTGCAGGAGATGCTCGACCAAGGAGTCATCGAACCGTCATCGGCTGCATGGAGCTTCCCCGTCGTCTTAGCCGCGAAACGGAACGGAGACGGCACGGTAGGAACACGCTTCTGCATCAACTATATCAAGTTGAATGCCGTTACGAAGAAAAACAACTACCCACTACCGAACCCGGACGAGCTATTGGACCGATGTGCCGGAATGGAATACTACGGCAAGGTAGACTGTCAGTCCGGCTTTTGGCAAATTCCTATGGACGAACAATCCAAAGACTACACGACCTTCGTAACACCCGAAGGCATGTGGCGATTTAACCGTATGCCGTTTGGAGTCTGCAACGGACCAGCAACTTTCCAAATGCATATGGATAAAATTACGGCATCGGCTCGGAAGAAAGGTGTATTCGCCTACATCGACGATATCATCTTCTTCGGCAAAACGTTCGAAGACTTCCTAGAGGCTTTCCGAGCGACTCTCGAATGCCTCCGCGATGCTGGATTTACGGTCAAACCCTCCAAATGTGAGATCGGAACGGACAGACTGCTGTTCCTTGGACACGTCCTTAGCAAAGATGGAGTCCAGACCGATGACGAGAAAGTGGCCTGTATTGCAGAACAAAGCTGCCCGAGAACTGAACGGCAACTTAGGTCGTTCCTCGGACTGGCCAACTACTATCGGAAATTCATCCGAGGATACGCTCAGAAAACGTCAAAAATGTACGAGCTCCTCCGGAAGGATAAAAATATCAAGCTCGATTGGACGGAAGCCCACACGGCTGAGTTCAACGACATCAAGAAGGCGCTAACAGAAGCACCCGTACTGGCGAAGTTCGACCCGACCAAGAAGACCGTCATCGAATGTGACGCAAGCGGAGCCGGACTAGGCGCGGTGATCTCACAAGACGATCATCCAATCGCCTACGCCAGCAGAGTCCTACGTGGACCGGAACTCAATTATGGAGTTACCGAATGGGAATGTCTGGCCGTGGTATGGGCCGTGCAGAAATTTAAGCACTTCATCGACCACGGACCATTCACCGTACGAACGGATCATCGAGCACTACAGAACCTGCTCCGATGCGAGTCGAACCGACCCGGCATCAATCCTCGACTAACGAGATGGGCACTGGCTTTACAAGGACGGGACATAACCATCGAGTATAAGCCAGGCGTATTCTGCGACAATGCGGACGCCCTGTCGAGATGGCCACTCGAACGTAGTGAGGACAAAGATCCACACGAAGAGTTGGACCAAGTCCCCAACTTCGAGGACTTTAAGGACGAAGTTAAGGTCTGTACAATACGGACTCTTAGACGTCTGAAGGCGAACGCCTCCAAGAGGAAGAAGAAGGATAAGGAAAACCCACCGAAAATCCCCCTTCCACCGGTTCTCCCCGGATGCAAAGTCATAACCGACTGGGATGACTTGAGTACCACAGAGGTCCGAGTCATAAACATCCCAGCACCGGAGATACCGGAACCGACCATTCGGACCGTCAACACGGCGGAGGAGGACGAGTTGGAAGTCGAAGAGACACTCCCACCTCCACCCGAACCGAACACGGAACTTCGGAAAGCGCAGTTGCGAGACCCGCAACTACGCAAAATCATTGACGAACTGGAAAACCCAGAGAAACTCGACCACAAGTCGAAGCATCTGGAACACTACCAGATGGCGCAAGGAGTACTGTACAGACTGAAAACGATCAACACAAAGTTGGAACGTTGTTTCGTCGTACCACTCTTTATGCGGAACCAAATCATCCGATCGCTCCACGACGGAAAAACCGGAAACCACTTCGGACGGGAGAAAACGATCGAAGCATTGAAGCTACGTTACTTTTGGACTCGCATGAATAGCGACGCCATTGCCTATATTGAGAAATGCCGACAGTGCATTATGACGAATAAGCAACGATGTCCACCACCGGGTAAACTCCAAAAGACGGAAGTCGGTGAAGCTTGGTATCGCATATACGCGGACTTTAAAGGTCCTCTTCCTCGGACGGAGACGAAGGGATACCAGTACATCGCAGTGGTAACCGACCAGCTGACGAAGTTCACCGTAGCCCGGGCAACGAAGACGAACACCGCGAGGGAATTCGAAAGGTTTTTCGTCAAAGATGTCCTACTCAAGTACGGAATGCCGACCTTCATCCACTCGGACAGAGGGACTCACTTCACGGCAAAGACATTTGCTAAGGTCGCACGGATCTTCGGCATCCAACATACACTTGGAACTGCCCATCATCCGGAAGGACAAGGACAAGTCGAACGGCAAATGCAAACAATATGGGATGGGATAAGGAAGTTCTGCGATGTAAAAGACGGACACCGATGGCACAGAGCCTTGGATTACGTCGTCTGCGGAATGAACCGAGCCGTCCATGCCGCGACTAAGTTCTCACCGTTCTACATGTTGTATGGTCGCGAAATGACCATGCCACAGGACGTAGTGGCCGGAACGAATACACCGGAAACCTTTACGGATAAAGAACAATACATCCGACGGATCAAGGAACGACTCCAGCGCTCGCACGAGATTGCCCGCATCAACATTGATGAAGCATTCGAACGAAATGCCGAGCACTATAACAAGAAGAAGTCGAATCCGACCTTCAAACCGAGGGATAAGGTAACGGTGGAATTCCCGACCAAGGATCCCACCCGAAAGGAACGCTACGACGGAGTTTGGACGGTCATCAAATACGTTGGCCCTAACAACTTACTCCTCCGATGCGAAGACGGACGTGAAGACACGGTAGCCGTCGACCGAGTAAAACATTGCCGAGTCGAGACAAGTCGACCAGCAACTCGGTCAACAGGCCCGGTAGCCGACTCGACAGAAGGGAAAGCTACTCGGAAGCCGAAGAACAAACCGGAAGAAACTGTCGAGAAACCTTCGGATCCGACTAACGACGCGGATAAAACTGAACCGACGGTAAAGAAGAAACGAGGTCGACCTCGGAAGAAACCCCCGACCGACTTCGAGACACCTGCACTGAAAGAACTCCAGAAGCAGGATGTGATAGCTGCCGAACCAGCACCGACCTTGGACGAAACTGAGAACAAAGCTCAGCCGACCACGGAGAAACCGAAGGAGTCGGAGAACAAGTCGGAAACACCGGTTCAGCCAGCCAACCGACCTACAGAAGAACCGAAGCCGGCGACAAAGCCAGCTCGGAAAAAGAGGACGGTTAAGAAAACCGACTCGTCGGCACCGACCACAGAGGTCGCCGTAGCCGACTTGGCAGTCCAACCCACTAAGCCCAAGTGGAAGTATACAAAGCGGAAGGTTGACTTACCTAGCCCATCGGCGCCGACCATGGAAGTCGAAGCAGCTGACCAGGCAGTCGAACCGACTAAGCCGAAACGGAAGTATGGGACAGCTAAGAAACCGAAGCTGACAGCACAACAGATGCTGGAGGAAACTGAAGTCGCTGAAGATGAAGCCCATAAAGAAATCCTCGAACGAATAACCGAAGGACGGGCAGACTCGGAGAAACCAGTCAAAACAGCAAAACCCAAGACACCCAAAACAGCAGTCACAACAGAACAGACTCAGTCATAGGGCCATAGCCGTAAAACTTAGAATAAGTTTTAGATAGCTTAACAGTAGCTAGGTATAGATGGACCTTTGGTGTCGAAATGGAATCTCTTCAGTTGACCGGAACATCTTCAGTTGAATGTACGGGAGTTGGTAGAATTCTAACGCGCCGTATTTCCTCTCCTTGACAGCAAGCAACAATGTCAGGTCGTCGCCGACACGACCCACCTTCCAGCGGATCGAACAGCGGACGTAGCGGTAACGGATCGAACCGATCACAGCCCTACCCGACCCATCGCTCGACATCGCGATCGGATAATTCGCGGTCGGCCACACAGACGCCATTACCGCAGGTAGACAATCCTCAAGCTAACGTAACAGCTAATGTGTTAGCAGGTCTTACGGTCGGGCCCCAACGTGGAGCGATACCGCCGCAAATTTTGCCACCGAACACAGCAGTCGATAACACAGGCTGTCTGTGGAACCTCGGAACTGGAACGAGTCAGACGACTCCGACAACGGTAGCAGGCCCACATGGCCAAATGCCACCTTATCAGTGGCCGGTACCGACTACAATAGTCGGACCGACCAGCTCGGCATCAACAATGATGACCGGAGCAGCTTACCCGACACCGACAATGGTGCCAGGGATGGCGAACACGCCCGTAACGATTTACATGGTGCCCACAATGGCGCCAGGAATGGCTAACACAGCGGGTCCGATCTACACGACGCCCACATTGGCGCCGAGTAGTTTCCCATACAGCCCACCGGCAATGCGATTCGCATCAATCCCGCCAACGTCGGGAATGCCACCCCCACAAATCGCAACGATCAGCATGGTCAGCCCGGATGGCACAATCTCGCCACCAAGGCCAGTATTGCTTACGCCACCGATCTCGCCGACCCATCTTAGGCCACCCGGACAACAGAACCTCTGGATGGATCCAAACGCGACGACCCATCTAATGAACCGGCTGAACCAACACAGAAGTCAGGTCGGAGGACAGAGCCAACAAGGGCCTGTTTCGACGATGACCACACAGGTCGTAACGTCGATGCCTCCACCTTTTGCGGTCGTCCAAGAAATCAACACTAACGGCAGGACGGAAGAGGAATTGCGTCAACAGGCAAAACTGGCTCGTGCTCACATAGACACGATCAGCCAAGCACTTACGCAGACCTCACAGATGGATCCGAGCCACACTCCATACAGAACGAAGTTGTTGGCTGAACTGTCGTACTACGAGAACCGTCTGAACGACGCCACCTTGAAGCTTCATGCCGAAGAAAAGGAAACCCTCCGAATCTGCCAACAAGCGGTAGCTCGGCATGTTGGCCAGAGACTGGGAGACCCTGACCCAGGGCCCCCGGCGATAACCACACAGGTTGTCACGCCGACGTCTCAACCAATTCCGTCGACTTCGGCAGGCCGACAAACGCCTGGCCGAACAACCTCACTGGAGATCGGAAAACTACGTCTCCGGAAGGAGGAGGCCATGAAAGAGGCCGTAAAGCTAAGAGTGTCATGGGCACGCCTCCCTCGGAACACGGACAATTACGAGGCCGAATTCCGTCGAATACGCCGACAGGAAGACCAACAAGTCGACATTGCAGCCGACTCGGAAAAGTGGATACGAGCACAAGAACAAAACTTGCGCTCGTCGGGAATATCAGCACCGACCACACAGGCGGTGATTGATGAAGAAATCCGACTAGCCCGGCTGGACGCTTTAGCGCAAAAGCGCAGTGAATATCTTCACGAAATAAATGAAGTGAAGAAGCGCCTGGCTACGCTCGACCCAACTAAGGAACACTACCCTGAAACCGTTCTGGGTAATACCGGACTGATCGAGCATTGGACTAAGAAGTTGACGGAGAAGGAGAACGAAATCCGAGCCCTACAGCCGACGACGACCCAACCAGCGGTCGTCCCAAAGAGCCAACCTCCACCCATGATGACGTGGAACGTAGGCCAAGGATTATTACCAATCCAAGTTCCGGCCTTACAAGTGAACCCGACACAGCAGACCCCACAAGGGCCACCCGTTGAACCGCTCCCAACACTGCAGGAGCTACGGGATTTTCTGCGGATGGCTACAATAGTCACAGGTCGGATGGATACAGTATTAGAAGATACACCGGCAGGAACTACCGAGGCAATGAACCTCAATAGCCACAGAAAAGCCATCCGCGACTTCATGTCAGGACTCCAGTCTTACTTAACGACCGGAATGCCGACAAGTCTGGAATTACTGAACGCAATCCGGAACAGGATACGGAACGCTCAGAACCGAGCTAACCTGTACCCACAGCTCGTCCAGAACCTGGAGGCAGCCGAACGTCGGTCGGAAGCCGTACAAATGCCCACATTGGCAGAAGTACAGGCCGCTATCCGAACGGGAGATCGAATCCTCGATGAAGTGAGGATGACGCAAGGCGGCGACTTGATCGCCGTAACCAACAGAGCAGCGTTGGTAAACGACCTTTACCGGAGTTTACGGATCGCCCGCAAACTCGCCGAGCAGGACGGCGGCATAACCACAGACGATTAGGCCATTCGACTAAACATACATTACCGGAGGATTAGACAGATAATCCAGAGCCAAACAGGAGGAGCCGAACAACAGGTTCCCCAGCCCCGGTATCATGCGATGGCATTTCAGATCGGACAGGATGACCAGACGACAGAGGTCTGGAAAACCATCCTCGAAGGCAAAGAAGCTCTTCAGACGATCTACGGACGTATAGCTGACGGAACCCGGGATCCTACCGAATTAGATCCAGTTCGGAAAATTAACGATCTCATAGCCCACATAGGGCTAACTGAAGATCTTACTCGGTACGGTTTGCCCACCACAGAGGTGGACAAACACCGACTCCGAACAGTTATGGATCAGGTGAAGACGGCTATCTCGGCGGAGAAACTTCCGTCCTTACTGACGGATAACGTCCAACCGACGACGTTAATACCGGGAGCCGTCGTGACTTCACCGATATCATCGCCTCCGCCGACGACCACACAGGTCGTAACGGCGAAATCTCCATCATCCGACCGGATAATCCTCTACGGTGGATCCGCTATACAGGAGGCGGAAGACACCCTTAAACGGATTCAGCAACGCGCCGAAAGAGGACTCGAGCCGAACGTGCAGAGGATAACTTCCGAGTTCGCCACTCACATACAACTTGTGAGGAACCTGATACAACCAGGCACGGTCGAACCGGGAGTTCATTTCCAATTCGTAATGAATGGTATAAACCAACTGCGGGAATATAGCCGAAGCCAACGCCGACCAGAGTCACGGGGTCAACATCGACCACAGGACTCTGACACGGAAACCTTGGACGCATTACCGTCGACCTCATCGGCGGCGGAGACGCACTCGGCAATGCGGAAAAGCCGCAGAGAAAAGATGTCCTCCATAATTACCGACGGATGGGACTTACTGGAAGACCTCCAGCGAACGTTCGTACAAAATACGCCAACGGACGGCGAAACTCTGAGAGTGGCACGGCAGAAGATGAACGACTTGACAGCCTACTTGAAAAAGGCAGACGACTTACTCCGCAAAGAAGAACCGACCGAAGTCGACGAACGACAACTCAGGTCGGTAGTTGAGCGGATCACAGAGATCCTCAACGCGGAACCCGAGTACACTCGGATCGCCACGCCGTCGCCACCTCGCCGAGCAGCACCGACTACGACAGCGGTGATGACTCTAGTCGGCACGACACCAATGGAAAACTTGACCGGTAACTTGGATATAATTTCACAAGCCGGACAGGATTTAGCCGACATCTTTCACCACCGACTTAGTGGAACCCTAACGGAACAAGAGGAAACCGACCTCACCCGGATCGACCGAGCACTACGACTCGAGTTGGATTGGGCCGATACTCTAGGCTCATGGGGAATTCCACCGCCGGGTCCGAACCGGGACCGGCTAATTGAAGCACTTCAGTCGGTGATCGATCATGTTAAGCAGTACTTGGCAAACCCGAACAAAGCGGGAGCGCCAGTACCAGCTCGTAGGAAAACACCTTCTCCAGTCCCATCACCTGGACTCGACGTCGAACTCCCTTTCGCCGAGGCAGCCGAACCAAAGGCAGTCGACATCGGTGAAGTCGAGAATCAGTACCGAGAAGCGGTCGACGTCATGGAGAAGCTCGGAAGACAACTCCGGGAACTCGACCCGAATAACGCCATGGAGAAGCAAATGCGCGACGCCTTGGACCAGCAGTATAGCATCTGCTCAAGGCGGGTCGAAGACTTGTGGAAAATTTTAGAGGCTAACCCACAAAGGGTTCAGCCGACTTCCACTCAGCCGCAGCCGACTGCTTCGCAACAACCGCTCGAGCCCACATTGGCAGAAAAGCGTGAAGCCCTTAACGACAAGTTGGCTCGTACACAAAGGATTGCCGATAGCTTGCAACGCCAAGTTGATAACATGGACGGAACAGATCCGACCATCCGCAACATCCGGACGGCAATCGAAGATCAAATTAAGTCTCCAGATGCACATCCAGGATGTGCAAACCGACCTCGAAATCTTACGGCGAAAGGAACTCGAGGAACAACGGAAAGCGGAACAACACGCACCCGGTTCGCAACAGCCGAACACCTCGAGTCAGCCGACTTCGACAACAGCTCGGATTCAATCCCAGCCGACCTCAACAGCAGGCTTGGCCCAACCGAAACCGATGGAAATGGCCGATCGGCCCATGTCTCCGGCCACGGAAGCCCGAATCATGGAAGCCATACCGGACACGGATGAACTGCCGAACACGGTCGCGCCACATATAGTCAAACTATTGACTAGAGTAGCGGAACTCATCACAGAGATGAGAGCCCGCAGAAATTTTTGTGAAGATAACAGCCAAGAAGCGAACGACTTGGATCGAGATATCCTAGCGTGGGGAAACAATGCCCGGTTTATACGACGACTATGTCATCCGGACGCCCCACAAACGATGAGGACTCGACAACACCTAATCCGAACGACCTCATGGTTGGAAACAAGGGTGAACGAATACGAGGAAGAGAAGGAACGGGACAAAGAACAGGAATCGACCAGCTTGGCAACAAACGCCATGACTGAAGGTCGACCGTCGCGGATCACAAAGATCCAGTCGGCTCGGAAACCGAGTTTCGATTCTGTCCGACTTCCACCTCCAGCCCCACCAGCCAAACCCGACCTTGAATGGGCAAAAGCAGTCAACACACAGTTACTGCGAGCGGACGCTGTCATCGTCGAACTTCGAAAGATGATGGACGAGACCGACCAACGGAGTCCGCAATACTGTCAGATCGATATCAATCTCGGACACTTGGAGAACAACGCCAAGGAAGCCCGATTTATCCTCCGACCAACAACAGTGTGGTCGGTAAAGAATCAGGAACGGCTGCAAACCCTGACGGCCATGATTCAGTCCTTCGTAGACGACTTCTACAAGCGGAAGGAAGCGGAAGTGCAACGTAAGCCGAAGAGGCCGCCCTCCGCTAAGAAGCCTAAGGTACAACCTGTCAAACCGACACAGGTAGTTCCACCGGTGAGTCACCAAGACGAGCCGATGGACGAAGTACCGGTACCTGGACTTGAAGGCGAGGATGAACCGATGGATACTTCGGAGGAAGTCGGAACAACAGAAGTAACCCGACCTAAACCTTTGGAACGACCTACAACGTTACCTGGGCTCTCACAAAGAGAACCGCAGAGTGAACGAACACCCGACGGTCGACTCGTTCTCCAACCTGGCGGATCAAACTCACCGAAATTCGCTAGGAAGCCGAAACTGACGGACAACATTGAAGAGCACGGTCCACGCAGGCGTCTCTTCCCGTCAAAGTCGCCATCACCAGTCAGGACCAAGGAACGACTCTTGGAAATCCTGAAGGCGACTCCGTCTTCCTTACCACCGGCTGAAGAGAAGCCGAGCCCGTCACGGAAAGTGATGGGAGCGAAGGCCTTATTTACTCCCGGCATCCACAAGAAGTTGGTTAGCCAAGCTAAAACATTGGATCTTCAACGGATACTTTACGAAGCACAACTTCAAGGAGGTATCCGAGATCGGACCATGACCGACGAGCAACAGACCCAAACGGCCCAGAAGATCCATGCTACGATCCAGGATAGGGACAAAGTCCTGCGACGGTTGGTGACTCTAAGATGCGGAAAGCAGGAGTTACGACAACTCCCGCTGGACTCTAACATGATCCAGACGATCCAACGTCTCCGTAATCCTAGCATCAACCCGGGCGCCTACACACTGGAGATTCAACCTCGGCCCGGAGAAGAGGTAACCGAGAAGATTCCGATAACAATGTCGGATAGTAGTGAAGATGAGGAGAATGCGGACGACGTTGACTCCGATGACTCCATTCAACGGAAGGCAGCGACACCACCGAAGGGATCCACGCCGAAACGAGGCAGATCGCCGGTAAAACAAATTTCGCCGACCCGATCAGCATCCCAGCCGACTAAGCTGCCGAGTCAACCGACAATGGAAAAACCACTCAGGTTTACACCTCGGAATACCCCGACGAAACCGAAGAAAACCGAAGACGCGATGGACACACATCCCCTTCGGAAGCGCGAGTCGAAACAACGGTCGAAACGTCACCACAAAGGGACGAACCGACCTCGGTACACTCCGGCCCACGTCTAACAATTGACGAGTCTCGAACGAACGAGTCGGCAAAGGAATCGGTAAACATACCGACCAAACGGAGTACGGCTAAGGAGAAACCACCTCAGGACTCATCGCGCGAATTCCATGACGACCCAGCCTTACAACATGTGAAGGACTTGACAAGGTCGGAACAGGATGCCTGCATCGACATGGCATACCCGGAGGATAGGGAACTCTGGCACTCATTGAGAATCCGACGTGCCAGCATACTCGGAAACACCACAGAAGCTCGGCGTGACCACGACCGGCTTACCGAGAAGATGGCCGACGTTATGAAACGTATGGGAGAACATTACCGAGCGGAAAAGAGTCGACCTAAAGCCCTACAAGCGGCTACGCCGACTCCACACAAGGTCAGCGCTTCGGAACCCAAGTCGACCAAGAAGACGGCACAGCAATCCGTCAAGATGAAAGTCCCTCCTCCAACCAGACAACCTTCCGTCCAGATCAACGATGATCTGGACACACGGGTCATCAACTCGGCCAATTCCGCGAAATCCCACAAGGATAATCGGAAGGCCAAGAAGGAAGCAGCGAAACAACCCGCTAAGCCGCAACCGACGGAAACTCAGAAGAAACCAGTAAAGTCGGAGGCCAAAGAGACGACCAAACCGAAGTCGGACTCTACGGTAAAGACGCCGAAGCCTAATCCGGCCAAGCGGCACAAGTCATCCGATGACTTGGATATTTCGGATGCCGGCCCACAAAGGACCGAGCAAAAGGAGAAAGCTCAACAACCGCACGACAAGGATGCGGTTGAGCGAAAATTCAAAGAAGTCATGGAGCGGACCGGCACAAAGCCGGCTAAGACTTCAGGAGGTCGGCTACGGAACCCACCAAAACCGCCGACTCCGGTCGAACAACCCCAGCCCTCCACATCCAAGCAACAATCCGATGTGGAATCCGATCAGATCTCGGACATCGAGGAAAAGGACTCAATCTCCGACCACGGAGAAGGTGACCCTTACGAAGGATTTAAAGGCGACCTGAAGGAAATGTTCGACCATGGAGCGGACACGGACGAATCACAGTGGCCAGCCCCAGATGACGAGCGCGAGCGCCTTCCGGACGAACAGCCGGATGACCCGGTCGATACATTAATCCGTACCGTCCGAGTACACGTCGAAGTTGTAAGGAGCATCGAAAACGCCAGGAAAAACGGCGTGGACATTTACCAGTCCTTGGTCCGAGACCTGTCCAATAACATCCAAGTCGGAGGCGAAACCGGAAAATGGTTGACGCATCAACTCATGATGCAGATCGTCGCCTGGACTTTGGATTTCGGATTAGCAGTAGCCGTTCACCGACAATGGGGACGGACGGCCGAACTGCTTCCACCGGACCTCATCAAAGCACTTAAAAGTGCAGCCGCCAGGAATGCGGACGATACACCGACTAGAATTGCACGGTGCATCGGATACAGTAGGAATCCCCGTGGATCAACGTTGGTCCAAATTGCCCGTGTATATAACGTGATGTACATGGACAAGAAGGGGAACATCGACGAAATCATCACGGATAGGATAAGCGACCGGATTACGTCCTTGGTCGAACAACACACCCTTCAGACGACCAACGCGGAACGCGACGTACCAGTACGGTACACTGTGCCTAACTTCATACCGGAACAACATCGGCGTGAGTTTAACCTCCGGATGTCTTACGTCAACACGGACAAGCCTCCGGCCGGCACGGAACCTATCGAAGAATATAGTGACTCCAACGAACAACCGTCGGAGGATGCAGCCGCCTTGCTGCATATAGCTCGTACGGCTGGACAGTCGTCACAAAGACGAGTCCAAGTCTTACCCCGACCTCGAGCACCCCATGAACCGACAACATATGTCGGCACGGCAGCAGCTCCAGGGGGACGAGCAAGTACGGCAAAACCGACTCGAAGCGCGAAAGGACGGTTCATTCCGAGGGACGTACAGTCACTCCCGCCGTCTTCGCCTATGGAAATTTCACCGGAGCCGGAAGACTTAACCCAACAGAAAGGAAAGTCGAAGTCGGCCAAGACGAAGTCGACTAAGCCGGCCAAGAAAAAGGAACCGAAGTCATCGGAACCGATCTCGTCATCCGAGGAGGAAACCGAAGATGACGATGACGACGACGATTTCCAAACACCTGGAAATGGATCGCCGAAGGACGACGACGATGATGACGACGACGGGGATGGTAAACCTCCACCACCGTCGAGCTCGGCACCTCAACAGCAGGGCGAACCGGAGATACCGGATAGACAACCGGAGGAGAAGGACGGCAGCGACAAAGCTGAAGAATCCAAAGGAAATGAAGACGATGGTGGAGTGTATATCCCTCGTCAGTACGGTAAACGGATACCGATAACCCCTGATACTGACGAGCGGCCACTTCTCTCCGAATGGAACGAAGACACCATGGAAGTGTTGCCGGACGACATCCCTCCGTTGACCAACGTTAGGGTCAAGTATACGGGAATTAAATCGGCTTCAAAACCGAAGCCGAGTGTATCGGAATACGATGCGGGATGGATGTACACATTCGCCGCCCTGAAGGCCTTGGCTAACCGTGGACCGAAATTTGCCACACCAAGAATCGCCTTCAAACTCCTCCAACATTGGAAGGTAGACGAGAAGGGCGACTGGCGACAACTTAGCCAGAATAACGTGCGACATTACTGCGACCTGGGATACCATGCCGGAAAGATAATACGTACGTACACCAGCACAAAGCGGATGTACTACGAGTTCCCACCGGCTAAAAAGGACCCGGCCCCTTCAACATACGAAGGATGGACACACGCCATTGAAGCGTGTATGGAAATGTCCTGGCATCCCGACGGACTTACCCGTGGAGAAATACTCCACCAACTTACAGCACGGTTCGAGTTCGAGTGGACAGCAGCAGAACCGCAGTTGGTCGACCCCAAATACAAGCCTAAACCGGACGTAACTGCCGGACGCAAGAAGTATTCCCTGGAAGACGAACTGGAATTCGTCTTATCGAAGGCACTCTATCAACAAAGATTTGCCACAAACACCGATCAAGTCCAGGGCGGCCAACGGTTCATCGCCTTAAACCCATCAACTCACCGGCACGGACACTTACCGAAGGAACGATCCACCTCCGCACAACCGATCGAGTTGGCTGACTCGCACCAAGCAAGTCGGCCGGAGTCAACAGAAGCACCGACACGGGAATGAGGAAACGCAGAACGCGTTGGAGGAGAGGCATAACCGACCTTCCTCCAGTGACACCACATAGGCGTCACCGACCAACAGAAGTCGACTTACCTCATTAGACGACCACAAAGGCGTCTTGGACCAGCTCGAGAACCGACCTGGCCCGACCGTAGTAATTATAGGGTGTAAATCATAGGACGCAACCGAGAAACGGTTGGCTTACCTTTGTTTTGACAGACTCGAACGGAAGCTTACACGGTGGACTGCCAACAGTGCAGGGATAACGCGACGAGGGACAACAACAGATTGCCCTGCGCGCAATGCATCGTATCCTTCACGAACGAACGAGTTACCGGCACGGGACCACAACACCGCGCTCAGGCGGCGGCACTTTACATTAATGTTGTCGCTGGTAACTTGAGCGCATATCGGTACCTGGCCGGCAGAGAATACCTTGTCGACCAACTAGAGTCGCATGAACAGGATAACCTGGCTACACTCCAGCGGCAACGAACCCGCGACCCGAGATGGGAAGGAACCCGACCACCAGTCTTAACGGATAGACTGTGGGAGTACCGCCAACTGCAAGACGCAAACCGTCAATTGGAGGACCAGAGGAAGATCAGAGAGGTCGACAAACGAATTGCCTCGATGAAGGTCCATCCCCCACCGACCGATTATGAACCAGAAATAAAAATTCGGTTACCGGCACCCACACAGGGTCGCTCGGATAGCGAACAGCTGATCCACGACGTGCGCGACGTCTTCGTCGGAGACCCACACCGACCATTGACGAGTGCATCGGTAACGATGATGATGAACATGCCAGACGGAACCCAACAGTCGGTTACCCTCACTCCGGCGACTCAGGAACAGTTGATGGCAATCCCACATAGGGCAACGCCAGTAGTCACACAGGCTCGTCCAACTGTTTCCCAGCAGATTCCCCAACACGGAACCCACGGAAATCGGACTCAACCGGCGGCTCAACAGCAGCAACGCCGACCGAGTAAAAACCTAGCGGGACACGACCTCCGACACAGGATTGGTCCTGTTGATCTTCGAGACAGAATCGAAGAGCAACGTGCAGTCATTCGGCAAGTCGGAAAAGAGCCGACCAGACCTCCACCAGGAAAACGGACTGGATCCGGAGAAACGGGAATTGGACTTACGGTTATGACACATGAACGGTATGCGACAAAGTATGCCTTTTGTGAGGATCACATAGATCCCAGCGACGACGCGACCAGATTCATTAGCTGGTACCGACAGAAGAAGACTTTGCCCAGCGGATTCAATTCATCGCCCTACGAACCTTGGATGTCAGATGACATAGCACCCGGCGCACGACCATATGCGCTGCGGCTCCGCAAACAGGCGGCCAGGGAATCGAGGAAAGGCAGAGCGGATCGCCCCGGCCAAGAAACGGATGAGACCGACGAGATGTCTCAACGGAGTGGCCCGGCGACTTGTAAACCCAAGGATCCGACCATCCGGCCACATAATCGACCTGGCCCGGATGATGAAGATGAAGATGATTACTTCGGCGGCGACAAACCCGTCGAAGTCCCACTCAGTTAAGATCGAGTTCCCACATTGGAACTCGATCCCCCACCGGAACAAACCGAGGGGACTTAACGCCGAGAAACGGCACGGTCGAGAACCGACCTGACTGAGAACCAGTCTAACGGACAAATGGCACCGTCGAGAAACGACCCCGGAATGGACATTTTTCTTCAGTTTTCTCTCCCCAGAAACCGACCAAACCATGTATACAGCGGAAGTCAACGATGACTTTGCCAGAATGCTGACTACACAAGTCAGCCGGATTCTTCGGTTTTGACCCGGACATGGATGGTTAGACCTGACAAACCGGTTTTTCCACCGTTCCGGTACGTCTCCCGAGGAATCCCCTGGACAGAACTGAGCAAACCGACCTCAGTTCCCCAGCATGGCATGAACAGATCGTGAACCACATCTGCTAACATAGCAGATCGACAACCACGTTCTGCGACCATCGGAGCCAACAGAAGCCCCAATCCGCGTTACATGGAGCCGACCGATAGTTACATGGTACAGATCACACCATTAACCACGACCGGCTATGAAGATTACTCCGGCCAACCGACTCCGGAGCATAGACCGAGAGGATTACGCTAACGTGGCGCTGAATACGTCGCTGCGTGTTCACCGCCATGTTTGCCGAGCACCCGTGGCCAACTTCGGAACCGGGTAGCCGAGCAGCCTTCACCAGTGTAAATAGCGGATATCCCTCGGCCGAGCTGCCAACAGTGCAGGAAGACTCGGAGCTGACCACAAAGGTCGACTTCGTACTTCACTCATAACTTGGAGATATAACAGATATCGCGGCACTAGCCGACCACAAAGGTCGGTTGTGCAAGCCGATCACAAAGATCGGTTTTGGAAAACTCGGAACAGATTGTTCAGAGAGTTGAAGTCGGAATCGCAACGATGCATGATCGCCGAACTACGACTTGCTACCTTAGCCGATCACACAGATCGACTAAGTATACGGTAGCCGACTAACGAGAAATCGACATTATGGCCGACCACACAGGTCGACCATAACGGCCAACAGAAGTCGCCCATGAAGAATGAACGGAAGCTAACGGTTACGTGGCAACTTGACCGGATTCTCCGTTTGAACCCAGATCTACAGGAACTCAACTAGGAACCTGTACCCGGAGTCCAACCGCAGTCTCCCCCGGACGATATCGGGTAAACCAGCCGATTCACCGGTGACCACGACTACGCGCGTCTCGAACGTGCTGCCATTACCTGAAGAGGAACAGCGACGGTGATTTGGCCGCCACTCCAACGACTCCGCCGCGACCTGCTTCCCCATGTCTTCAATGGAACACCTTAGGCAGACCGAGTTAGAACACTCGGCCGGCACCCCTTTAACGAACCCCCGATGACGATGACCACCTGCCCGCAACAGTACTGGCCAGTCGGCCTTCGTCAGCGGCAAAGAAAATCTCCCCGTGGACGTGAGTTGTCTACCCCCCAACAGAAGTGGCTAGGCGTCTCAGGTTCGCGACAAAACAAAACGGAAGAATCGAATCTGACGACCTCAGGGACTTGCATGTGCATGAAGTTTAAACCAAAGAGCCTGGCTCGGCAACCGGGGCCACAAAGACCCCTAGTGTTGTAGGCGAGCACAGTCGCATGACGAAGCGCCAGTCACTCGGCCAACAGATGCCAAGGAAACTCTTACTTCGCAGGACTTGGCGGCCCAGAGGCAAGTCATTCGGATAAACAAGCCAACAGTAGCTCGGATCCGACCCAGAGTTCATGTCAGAAGCCACAGAAGGAACGGAGTTGTGCTGCCGAACATCCTTCTGCCAGTCAATACTGACCGACGGATGTCCGAACAACGGAGACCCGGCCAACTGTAACCGTAGGCACAGAACTTTTAAGTCGGAAATCAGCCGACCTTGGAACTCCGACATGGATAACCGACCTCGAACGGAAGTCGGAAGTCACCAGAGGGAGGTCGGAAGTACACGACAACAGGTCGGAAAATCCATCGGAAATAGAAAATCGACCTCCTAGCCCAAGAACTTTGCTTTTTCGACGGATGAACACACAGTTCATCCGACTCGAAGAAGTCGGAAATTAGCCGACCTCAAATGAAGGTCGGAAGTGACCGACAACAAGTCGGTAACGTCATTTGGAAGTCGAGAACCGACCTCCTGGCGGAAAAACCTAGCCTTCGGACGGATGAGCACACAGTTCATCCGACTTTCCGAAGCCGACCATAACCGACCACAAGTCGGAGGTCGGAAACCCAGTCAGCATGACCGAAGACGATTGATCACAGTTTGCGGTGGATGAATTCGACCTGAAGGCACTTGTTTAGCCCCACATGGGCATGTTATTGCAGGTTAACCCTAGTCGACCACCGACGGATAGGATGACCGACCTCGACAGAAGGTCGGATAACAACGGAATACACCGGATGGAAGTCGACCGGACACTTCCATCGAACAAACCCACGATTTCCGATCGGACCTTCGAGCCAGTTCGACTCGGATTACTCCAAACCAGGCTCGTGGTAGCAGATTAAACGGTTGTAACTGACCACTTTTCGAACGGAACTGCTGTACATGACGACCACAAAGGCCGCATGACTTACATACAGCTTTTTCCGATCTGAACTTTAAGAATTCTGAACATAGCCGAATTCCCTTTAGCCGCCGATCGACTTATCGGTAGGCCGACCTTGGTCACACCGACCTTGGTCCTATTCCCCATTTAGAGAGGATGCCTCGGCATTTGCATCTGCAACAGTGCCTCTCCATCCCGAACGGACGGATACGAGTCGGAAGTAAGTGTTTAACCGTGCTTACCCGACCTCGGAGAATGTAACCGGTTACGACGGGTAACCCGGGAACCGATGCCCCGGACCCAACTTTACCGGATGAAAGTGGACAGGAGACCCCGTGGAGACTCAATCGCCCCGTGGACGTCATCCTAGTCGGAATAGGACCCCCGGACAGATTTTTGCATTTTTTTAGCATTTCTCCTAACAAACGGAATTGTATTTTTCTAGTTCGATCTCTTTGACAGATCTGTTTTGTAACCCCTTTTGCTCACTGGAATTGTGATTAAACTTTATTTACTTTCTTTCGCGCTGCATAAAACTTTCATTACATTTTTTTTTTACATTGTTCTCCGCTGCCAACAGACGCAAGAAGCCAGCCAACAGAAGCATCACCGGTCCAACGAAACGCCCGAGCGGCTTCCGGATTTCTCGGCCGTGAGTGGCTTCCACTCATGGGTTCGGAAGTGAAGAAGGGACGGTCGACCAGACACCGGACTCCCACTGCCAGAGGACGCGTACCGGCGACCCCACATTGGGTCCAACCGGAGAGTTGTGCGGTACTGGTGCGGTACCGAGTCGGAGCATCCTTCGCGGGAGCTCGGATTCCCGCCCAGAGGCATGTCAGAGGCGTACGACTGCGCCTGGTGCGTACGGTCCACACAGGACGTACTTGCACCATTGCTTGCCGTTACCACCTCTCTCACTGTACGTACGTGTGCTGCTGCACTGCACTCATCCGCTGAAGCGGATATACGCAGCGCATACACTGAGCCACACTTGCTCTCTCGTTCCTCTTTCGCAGTATGACTCAGCGTTCATACGCTCGCGTTGGATAGAGTCCAGTCTGCGCATCATCACACAGCTGATGGCACACAGCACGTGCTTGCCGCCAGTTGCTTCTTTACACGCCTTGAAGACGCTCAAGAACCGACTTTAGCACACACTTGCTAGATTTAGCCATCACTGCTATTGTTCTTGCTTTCCTGCTATTACGCAGCATTGTTCCCCCTTTATTTGTACAATAAAGCATCACTCGTGATCTCCTCGTGCTTGTCTGTTACATATTATTCTAAGCATACTAATACAGGTAATTATACTGCACGATTACCAAAAAGATATCGCAATCTTCATAATTACTATTCCTTAACATGAATTTTTCTACTTCAGCTGCAGTACACGTACTACTCACGGTCATAGGATGGGAAGAGCTACGGCACACGGCGCCACCATAGCCAGTTCTGGAACAGTCGCAGGTGAATTCTTCCCAAGACTGTCGGCAGATCCCTTTGTGATGGCAAGGGTTTGGAATACATCTGTGTAAAATACAAGATGAATACACAAGATGAGTACTGCTGATACACCAGCTGAAAACTGCTTTGACAAAGACTACTGTTGTTTATTTCTGTTTTCTCCCATTTTTGCCATAAACAAAAAACAACAGTTGCTCACATAATTTTGCTTGCCAAGAAAGGGACAACAAAGTTTTGCAGAGGATTATTCTATTGCATCTGATATTATTCGTAATTGAACTAGCGGATTATACGAGTAAGTGATGATACCTGACTTCGCAGCCGCTGTTCTCCATAAACCTTCTACTTCGGTTACTTATGACGCAAATTACGCGGATAAGCTGATACCTCCTCACGCAAATTGTAATTGTAGATCTAGAGTTTACGATCTCACTTCATCGGATTTGAAATTCGGAAGTAACTATTACAGCGCACATAAACTGATAACTTACCGATCTCTCATTGGACATTCGTTGAACAGAACTTGAGAAACATAAGATGCAGATATTCGGCTAGCCATTGCGGTGATATCCAGGTTCATCCCGTCAACAACCAGTTTGCGCAGGCACCCGCGGATGCCCAGCTCGTCTTCCGCTCTGCGGTAGCCTTTACAACGATAGTTCAAATTCATAGTTAAAAAAATCGCAAAGAAATGCCTTTCGACTAATCGTCCACGCGGTTTTAAATATGCTACCGAAGTACCGAAGACATATTCCGGTTTAGCGGTGAAGGATAGTAATCGCTTGGTGGTGGCTACCATTTGGTCCAGTGTCTGTATAATTTGATTGAGACGCGCTGATACAGAATACGAATGCCACATTCCATCATTGACCGTTACTCCTGAAATACAGTTACTTTTATGCTTTTACTATATTTTACCATTAGGATAGAATCCATTCAGTACAGAGTAAATTTATGAATTGTACCAGCAAACGCCTCGATCGTATCCAAAGGAATTTCCGGAGTTTTTATGCGCAGTTTTAAGCGGTGTCGATCAAGGAAAAGCTGTAATTTGTAATCTTATGCACGGTAACTTCATGCTTAAAGTAAACTTGGAAAAATATTCGATTACAAACAAATGATCAGAAAAGAGCGGATGTGTAATGTGCAGACACTGTAGATATACTACGTAGTACGTACCTTAATAAATCCATTTTCGAATTCCCGAAAGAGGAACAATCCGTTGTTATCAAATGTTCGAAACTGGAAGGAAATGTTGATGCTTGAAGACGTTTGTGCTGCCACTATCAGGTACGACTGTGAGCTAGTGAAGGTCATCGGCATCGACACAATTTCCTAAAAATTGGAAGCAGCTTTTGAGCATACAGGGGCCGCAGAACTGCAATCTTTATATTATATTACAGCACAATACAGTAGTTTTGATTTTTATATAATTATTTTATAAAGGGCCATTTGCACATTTACCGGACAGAAGAAACCGATGCCACGAACGCGTTCGAAACCCGGCGGACGGATATGTTGCAGCTGCCAGAAAATGTTGGTATTGTTGAATCGTAAATTTTCCATACAACCGTAGAAATTTGTTCTGGCCTGGAAACTCGAAAAAACGTCATAAACCATGTTGTCTAATTATAATCACACGAATTTCAATTCATTAGACTACAGGCCTTACCTGCACGCCATATTTCCGCAAGTTGTCCATACCGCCGATAAATATCTATTCAGTAATATTCAGCATTATTATCAATCATAATCCTCATCGGTCAATTAGTCTATGCTTTTTGATTTGGCGTAAACTCAGTTGTACATACCTGGTTTTCCAGATTTAGTTTATAATAACCACCCGACAATATCTGCGTTTGTAAGATGTTGTCGACAATAAACTTCAGGTGTTTTTCATCGCGAATGACCCGCACCGTATGCCACAACCCGTCATCCAAGGCACTGCCTCCTGGCAGTGTGTCGCGGTAGCCACCGCCCAATCCCATTGTTAAATACAGTCGGGAGCGTACGAGCTGCAACAGGAGAATGTCGCCCTGGGAACCCTCGGAGAACACCAGTAGTCCGTCGGGTTGAACGGTCTTAAAGCGGAAATGCAGGCTGTCTTCCACGGCTGCGATGGGATTAAAGGCTAAGTCGATGCGGATATAGCCGCTTCCATCGAAATGGGCCATGTCGCTGTCTGCGTAACAGAAACGTTTTGCGTTTTGAATTGTTTAACTGCAGTACAAGGTACATAATATTAACGTTAATTATCCCGGCAATACGGTGAATAGCATGCTAAAACATACGAGAAGTATTTAACACACGGTTTCCAGTTTGGACTTGAAAATTTTTCAACGTTGTGAAAAATTTGCAGTTACCGGTTTTATTAAGTGAAACGTAAATTTGAATTAATTTAGCGATGTCCCAGATGGCATAAAGTTTTTAACTAAAATCTTTATGCTGTCTTCGTGTCACCAAATTAATTAAGAATTCCTCGGGCTACAGTTACATACTATCAGTTTTAATTATGTTATTTTGCCTACAACTTCCTGCACTGCTGTACATTTTCCGTACTAACCATGATCACAGCCGTACAGTTCCATTCGTATGCTAATGCTGTGACTCCACTGACGCGGATTAATGCGGATAAATCTCGCTACTAGTGGGTATTCCAGATCATTCCGTTGAACTGTCACGCTGTCTTTATTCCCATGGAAAACCTACTTAAAATGAAACAAAATATAGCAGTTATCTTTTTCAGCGGATCATGTTTAACTTGTATGTGCATTGTGCAGTACATGCATACAATGCAGTGTACACGTGCTGAAAAGCTCGACTGTTTTCCGTAAGTGCCCCGCAGTGTCACTGTATAGAATGTATTTACAAAATTCTTATAAATTTATAGTACGGGTTAATACGTACGGTAACTTGACGCAGTGATATAGTAACTTATGGTTTTGTGTGCGAGCTACATAAAATAGAGTAGATAATAAAGCACGTGCTCTGCTGGTACTCACTAAATCGTTATCCTGTAATATAGATATATATTTTATATCCAGCGTACGAAACCGGTGAATTTCTTGTCAATTTTTGCGCCAAGACTCAGTGCTATTATTTTATACTCTGTACCTATAAATCGTAAGCAGCATTTACAGTCAACACATTACACTCACGTTTGTTAGTGGTGCAATACCTAAAAAATTAATCGACAGCTGCCGCAACAAAAAATTCTAGATCTATGAAGCCTCAGCAAAAGATTTACCTTGGGTGCATTAAACTGATCTGTAAATGGAACGAGATTATCGGCTGTTTGGCCGTAATCCAGGGTGTAGTTGACGACGTACTCCTGCGTTTTGGCGCGCCCCATTGTGGCCACTGCCCATATCCGCTTGATATCCAGCAGGTCAATCAGAAGGTACTGGTTAAAGTCGGACACTGTCGGGCTCCACGCATTCTGAGCTCCGCCTTCTGTAAACATAGTGCTCCGTTCAAGTTGCAACCCGCAGTTTCTCATCCGATAACGAAAAAGGATTTTGCAGATAATTTAGGCGAAAATAGAACGTCCTCAGCATCACCAAAAAATTTGGTCGTACTGTACCGGTAAAACGGGCGCTGTCCGCTGAGCGAAATGCAGGACCGGACGATGAACTCGCTGTCAGCTTGGCATAGCGCAATAATGGTAGATCACAAGAAAAGTTTTGTCCTCGCATTGGTAGCACAACGCGTTTTTCGTCTGGGAACAAAAACCACTTCTAGAGGCAATAGCCAACCATGTAATAATACGTACTTTAGCAATACTTTAGCAAGCGCTACTTTAGCACAATAGTTGTAAAATAACTGTTAAATCCGAAGTCGAGATAAACCAGAAATCAGACACAGAAGCATGTTCTGTGAGCAAAATATACAGCACACAATGGAACAAAATCCATAACCTATAAATTAATAAAATATATGAATATACATAATTTCGTTTACCAGACTGGCGTTTTTGGCGGAAGGTGTATTCAGCCGAATCTTGTGCGTTTTCAGCAGAATACGACAACCCATTACAACTTGCACTGACGTTTTTAAGAACGAGAGCGAACATCCAAAAGTAAAACAATAACCTGTCCTCTGGAAAGGGCCAAGGAACAAACATGGTATAACAAACTAGATTTGCTTGTTTTGGCGGTGATCATCAGTTAAGGGGGTATCGGGGCGAAACATATCCAAATCTGGACTGATATACCATCCTGAATTTCTCAAGATTTTTCTGCAAGACGTTAACGACAGCTGACTTTGCGGTTAACAAGGACGCTACGCACGGGTATGTGGCTTTTAAGTGGATGAATGGCGGTGCATGTTATGGTGCGTATTTTCCGGTTGCGTTAACTTTATGTAAAGCCTTGAAAGATGTATCATTGTTATCGCAGACATCGGTACATGGGATTCTTTTGGCGGCGGATCGATCATCGATGGCGCTTGTAAGAAAGTGCCGCATGAAAGAATATGATAATTTGTTAACTTGGGATAAATGGGTCAACGAGGAGCTCTTGACAAATATGTAAATCCACACAGTCTTCCCCGTTGTCACGCAAAACCCGATGGACAAACAACATTAAGCACGGTATATTGGTGAGCTTAGATAATCAGCGTGTATAGTTTTACTGTACATGTGCACATTACAACGTACAGTATACAATACACGTACAGTAGTAATTATGACAGCATACTGCAGGATTGCTGTTGGTCACTATCTGCAAATCTACGACATCTTATTTTAACTTTAAATAGGTACGTAGAAATTTTAATAGATAGTTAATAGCAATTTTAAGGCATCTTGCTGGAAAATGTTTTAAGAAAGCTTGCTGAAAAAATCCCATTAGCTTTACCGGCACGCAGCGTTGTGATTAATAAAGTTTGATGTGGATTCTTAACGAGTTATAATTAAGGAATTGTAATTGAGTTCTTTGCAAGAATTCTTTTTAATGCGAAGTCCATAACGAAATAAGTACATAAATGGCATATTATGCTAACTTGCAAATCCTCAATGTATTTTACTGTCCATCTGGTGTGAAGTAATCACAATTAATTTTTTTACATGCGCCTGGCAGTGAGTATACGATCTGCGAAAACGCAAAATTGCACAGATTATGTGCAAATTTAGGGTCGCTGGTACTGTATGTCTGCATAACTGCTTAGCGCAGCATGAAGCACAAGATCGAAATTCGGCTTCGAAAGATACTAATACATAACATAACTACTGAATGTATTCTATTCCGTTTAGTAATAAAGGCTTATAGTTTAACTATATCCACTAGCTATATAGTATTGATTGCGAGAAAACAAATTCGAAAACAGAATAAACGAATCGTTGCATATTAGTACCTAAACAAACGATTTGCTCTTTATTATGCGCGAGCGCCATCCATTATGGCATCCAATATGCACAACATGACACACTCTCACAATATTTATATAATTTGTTAAATCTTAGTGTTATAATCTGTCAAGACGCGTATGGCACACGCAATATTAATAAACACGAAAAGAAAATCCAAGTCTTCGTTTGTGTTCAGTTTAGAAATGCAGGCAAAGTTTGGCGGGCTTGTTTGGGTACAGAGGAATGCTATTTAAGTGGAACAATATCACGTAAGAAAGCGCAGTGATTATCAGCTGCATCCGAATATCCTCGCACCGGAAGTCAGTCTCGTGGGAATCCGACGCCAGCAATCGACTGAGCAATCAGCCAACGAAAGCGACTCGAGCTGTTTCGAAAAGGGCACTCTTTTGGTTATGAAAACACTTTTAATTTATGTTCATCATTTCGTGCTGGGCAAACGTACATAAGCATGCATCGATTCGTTAGACTACGAGCACAACAAAAACTTATGCTTCAGTGCATACATTTGCATTTATTTTACCAAATGCTATAATAACCGTACGCATAATGTGCATCGGTTATTATCAGTAGAATTTTTGGGGCGTAGTAACATGTACTTCGCTTTTTGCGTTTTGTGAACCTAAAGCCCAAAGCAGAACTTGTCGTCGCTTCTGATTTCTTGGCTAGTTGATTTGGAAATCGGTCACATAGTCCCAGGAGAACAATCACATCAAATGTCTTGTTGACAGACAAGAACCGTATTTTTAAACGACAAGACGTTCTGATTATGTAAGACGTGCGTTGCGGCATGACGTAGTAAAAAGGAAGGCGATCGCCGCCTTTTTTGAACAAATCTACGCCCACGTTCACATGTATCTACAGGCGTGTTTGTCTGCAAGTTGCTTTTCAATATGAATGCGAACACAACAATTATTAGCTGTACGTCTGTCAATTAAATTGTTACCAGTATTTGTTAGAATTTAAATAACAGAGAATCGTGGTTTACGTTACGATAACGCTACCGCTCACCGCTGTTTTGTACAGCAAACTTTCCCTTTTGTACAGCAAACTCTTATTTTTTGTACTAATAAAGCAATTTTAGAGTGGTAATACGAACTAACAATGCTCAAGAATATATTATGCACAATAATACCTAATTACTGTGTATTCATCAAAAGTCAAAATTTTAATTTACCAATTAATGCAGTGTTCATATAAAAACTTAATAAATAAATTAGCCCACAAATTTTGCTCGTATTTTCTCATTTACTGCATGTTGCTAATTTGGATTGCCACTTTTCTAAATCACGAGTATTCAAACATACGTACATACGAGAATTTAAACTGTCGGACAATGGCGTATACAATAATTATTGAAAAATCATAATGATGCCGTTGACACATCTGTGTGAATGTATTTTCTCGCGCAAAACTAGACAGAATTCGATTATTCCGATTAACTACGATATTTTTCTTTATTGCACGCATGTCGGCACAAATAAACGTTGTGCCGATATGCATGCGATAACGAAAGATACCGTCACATTATGCTCTTTACGGGTTATCCCGAAATATCCCCATATGACAGTTTTTCTCATAATTTACTGGAACAGCTTCGGAAACTATGGTCACAGTTTTGTTTGCCATCAAACGTGCTGACAATGAGACGTGCTTAAGTAGCATAATGCGAAACAAAAGCGCCACTTGTTGTTTAGAGGAGTGCGGCACTGTATAAACACACCGGAAAAGACGATGCTCTGCTCCACTGGGCAGCACAATCGGCAGTTAATTTGGAAAAAACTGTCAAAGGAAATGGCCATATATAGCAGTTGTTTCCGGGTCGGCCCTATGAAAAAGCTGTCGTTCGTGTTGAAAGGCTGAAACTGCTGGGCCATTTCGGGAAAAGGAAGATTCTTGTTTTCTTTCCGGTTTTATTTTATGTACTTGGCTTTATTACTGAGCGAAAGCGCAAATGCATACCACATTGGCAAAAAAGTAGGTCTAAAACAAGCAAAAGCGGAATATATATATTTCAATGCTGAATTTATAATATCGTAATAACCATTTTCAACATTAAATCTTTATAGGCCAGGGTAAACTATAATAATGCGTAAATTCTTTTCCAGCGGTTGCAAGATAATGGTCGGCATACATATTTGATCTAGAAAAAGGTTATTTATTGACCGATCGCATTACAACCCATATCCCGTGGAAATGGATTTGTACAATCCATAACACCAAATGCTCAATCGTGGAGAATACGCAAAAATATTTATTATCATGCGTCACGCACATGCAATACACGTACATGCATATATCGCATATATAGATATAACGCGAAGTTAACAACTGTAAGTTTTATTACCGCTGCGCTATCACTGGCAATCAGGCCCAACTGCTCCCAGTGGGCGTATCATGTTGTTCAATAGTGGGTAATAAAATGATACGGAACAACATTATCCATACTTGTTCCATTACCCGTCTGGAAAAACGGCGTACACTGGGAAAAGAAAAACTTAATTATGAATCGCATACACTTCACAATACATTGGCACACTCGTGTTTTGCATTTGTACACACATCTATTAACGTTGTCAACGTCATATGCCTGGTCTTAAGTAGTGGTAAATACGCACCCGGGACCGAACTGGGATACTCCACTGCACTACGTTAACGGAGCGTAAAAGTGGTCAATGTAATTATCCTAATCTGCACCGGCAAAAGGATAGTGCACTGATGGTGTGTATAGAGTCATAGATACGCATTCATAAGCAAAGCTGTTTTTTTCGCGTGGATGCTGGGAAAATACGATGTCACTGAGGCCTGGCCATCCAATCCAGACTTAGTATAAACAACTTGATTGTTTAATAGGGTAGACAGCGAAATGATTAAGTGGCTGGATAACAAGTACCTACTCGCAAAGGGCACTTGCGCAAAAATCAAATCACTAGAATTTTCAACATCTCTGACGGCATCCTGCTCGTCATTCGTCACACTTGTAGACCTTGGGTAGCTTTAATGATTAAAATGTAGATCCATAAGTAATCCTGCAAACGCTGTTTATTTCAGTTTCAGACAAATTTGACACAAAAATAACTTTAATGTTATTTGCTGGAAAAACGTCATCAACGCAAACACCAAATGGACACAAAAGGCTGAAACAGATTTTACTTTTTATTTCTTTTAAACTCATTCGGCTGTTTTAAAGATAAGTTTAAATACTGAATGGATTACAATTTCAGCACGGACTGCGTGCTCCAGTAATGCTTAACCTTTCCCAAATTGTAAATTTTGATATTTCCGTCCCAGTTACAACTGCGTATTTTGAAAATATTAATGACGAAAGTGACACCGGTGAGGCTTTATGTCGTTGCTAACAAAGATTAAAGATAAAATGAAACTGTCACTTTGCACTAACGTACTTGCATTGTGCTTAGTGACGCATATTTAACTGGATAATATGGTACTCAAACAAACAAAGAAAGTGCCGCGTTCGCGCGTAAAAGAGAGCTCTCCCAGCTTTTCCGGTAAGAACATCTGCAGTCACGCCCAAGCGGATAAAAAATCTTATAGCCTGGACCGAATATTGGGGATATATGGAGGATATGATCCCTGTCATAAAACCCGAAGCCAATTGCACGGACTTGTTGAATAGGATACGCACGGGCCACTGATGCATTAAAGTGTACACGGATCATGCTGGCGTCATCAGCCTGTACGTTTTCTAGGGGGGAAGCCGGTACACAGGAAGAGCGATATATGGCCGCGTGTATTGTGTAGCGGTTGATACTGTAGGAAACGATATTATGACTACATCTGCCAGCCATCAAGTGTTAGCGACATATAAGACCCAGTCACGACGTCCAGATGCCGTCACTGGATTAATCTCTTCCCCTTTCCGGCACCGGGTTGTACGCATATCACAGATATATGGGCAATATTTCTTTGTGTTAGATTCCTGTTGCATTACAGTTAGCACTGTGACATCTGGAGGGAAGATTTCTCACCATAGTTCTGAGTCTCCGCTTGCCACGCACGGACTTCCAGCATCGCCTTTGGGTACGTGTGACCTTTATATTTATATTAAAATTTGGTATAACTACGTACTAATATAAGCTAAATTTTGTATTCAAAGGATGAGCTGCACTTAGTAGCATTGTTATAGGAAGCGGATTAGATTTCACCTGAAATGCTTTTGCTGAACTATGTATTTTCACCTGTTTGAGGCGGGAACTGTAAAAACTGTACTTAGCTTTCAGCAAGGGCTATCGATGTCCGGTTTTACAGGATCAACAGGAATAGTTCCCTAGTTAAATATACAGGTGAAACTAGAAAAAACCTCGAAATATTGGTAAAATGTGTTGAGTGGATTACGTTCGCATGTGGCAAAGGTGCAGCGATAGTCTTTCATCGAGCGCCGGTGATGTGTGATCGAACTGTTTAATTTATTGTACGTTAATGCTAATATCTGTACTTGTCGAATGTTTGTGGCATTTCATCAGATCATGTGCTATTCCTGTGGTCATGCCAGTTTTCAATCCAACTGTGATGTTTTCCACTAAGTACCACCCATTACACGTAGCCAGAGCACGCAGATAATACGTATGCAAAATTTCCACGAAAATTACAGTGTACAGATATACACGCTAATTCTTTAATCCCCTTTAATACCAGTATATCTACAAACAATTCAATTTCAGGATACATGGTATCCGCATACTGCGCATGTTTTGGCGAAACACCGGTGATAAACAGTAGGGAAACCTTAGAAAGCTCCTCAAGATTTTTTTGCACAAACCCCGACTGCTTAACAAAAGGTCAACAGCCAAAACTGCGTCGTAGCAACCCGGATAGCATGCCGCTGGGTCGTAATTCCGGCGCCGCATGTTCTCCCATTTTTCTTCCATAGGCAAGACAAGCCTTTAGCCTTTAGGGCGTTGTGCAAAATGAACAAAGCTTAGGTAATGGGCTTTCTTTCTCCTCGTTCTCCGTGAGTTATTTCATACGTGCATATCTCGTGTTCCATGTCGTTAAACTTTTGGGAATTATGCCCTTCATTACAATAGCAAGCGGGCATGTTTACGGAGAAATGTCGCGCCCCGTTTTCTGAAACGACAAAAATAATTAGGCTCTGCCATTTATGTCAAAGGATCGACTAATGCACACTGGATTTCCAGGCTAATGTATGGTATTTATAGGGAGACTGTCGCGGCATCCATGAGCATTTCATAATCAATAACAGATTAATTCATATTTTCCTAGCTCACTAGGTAAACGGATCACTTTCTTCCATCGTTAAAGTAACAGCCCGTCTTCTTTAGCGTAGTTTTGCTGACATTGACCTTTTTAGAAATTTCTTGTATACTTGAAGTAGCAACTATTTGTTGAAAAACAATGCGGAAACTATCAAAATTAACCGAAAGACGACTTAATCAGATCATATTCTGGATGTACGTGATTAGTCGGTGTAATTGCTGAGACGTCACTAGTTTTAGTTAAGCAGGACACTGCTACGTCGAAATAATTATGTCAAAAATCAAATCCGATTAAGCACCATGTGCATCGGCACATTATGGCCGCCGGCGTTTAATTACCCAGACAAAATACAATTAACACCCGCTTCTTTTCACAGGGTCGTGTGATTTGTGACACGTCCATATATTACACCACATAAAAAAAAGAATGGAACTGCTTCGAGGCGCTTTGTACATGGGCGTTGTACTGTGCATCAGCATAATCGTGGAAGCCAATGTGGACCGGCCTGTCTCCTGGGAAGCGGTGGAAGCGGCACTACGGGATGCCGAACGGGTAAGGCGCTAGAATTCAGCAGCCAGTGGATTATTCCTTTCTAGGGAAATGATCATTTAACTGGTTTATATGTTGTCGCGCATCTAGGAAGCACTGGTGAATGAATTGTATAATTATGATGAGCGCGACAAACGAGGCCCGCTAAATTTCCGCTTCCGTGGCGCTAAACGCAACGCCGAGGAGGTGAGTGTGGCACTGTGCACATATGCTGCATGCGTGCGAAATCAGTCATGTCTGGCTGGATGAAATTAAAATAACGCCGAATTTATTGGACTTTTTTTTCTTGTTTAATAGCCGGCTACGAGTGTACAGATTGTGGCTGATCATGCCGCACCGGAATCATCCCGACCAAAACGCAGTCCCTACTCGTTCCGCTTCCGTGGAGCAAAACGGGCGCCTTCCAGTGGATTCTTCGGGATGCGCGGCAAGAAAGACGAGTGGGATTCTTACTACAATAACCAATATGATGGTGCGTACGTCATAGAGTAAAGTAGCGAAGAGGATAAAATCCCATGTAGTAAATAATAAATTACAAAAATCAGAGGATTGTATATTATATGAATGCAGTAAAAGTAAATTATCTGCCAAATCAGTATAAAGAGCGCAAAGCGTCTTTTTAAAAACAACATCTGTAAAGTATACCCAGTAATGTTATTCAGCATACAGTATATAATTTGCGGCATTTAATAACTCTGAGTCTTGCGGATATTGTAAAATATTCTGAATAATTCTGGGCGGCAGGATAAAAATTGCAAAATCAGTAGCAAGTAATACTTAAATCGCATGCAAGTTGTACTAATTACTGGAAGAATTTCACTGATAAAAGGTTTCAAGATTTCCGATTTTCTAACAGATATGATGATGGAAGAAAAACGAGGCCCAATGAATTTCCGCTTCCGAGGGGCGTAAAACTGGCCTGCTGTCTGATTCGGTGAAACAGCTGTACGATCCACATACAATCTTACCATTCTGTCATTCTGTGCTGCCAGAAGCAAGACCCGACAACAACTTCGTACTGTTGTACGTAGTGCTTACAGCCGTAGTCGCACGTTCGTTTGCATCTTTGGTTTAAATTATTTATATTCCTTATGCCACACCAATTTTTGTTGCTTTACTGGTTACTCAGTTTCGTTTGATTAAACGAAATACAATTTGCTTGATTTTCTGAATTTTGTAAACACCGTGCCTCCGAAAAATGTGAAGTGTCGGTAATGTTTACGGAAGTGAATTTAAATGCCGTTTGTTTACTACCTACACCGTCTGACCATGCTGCTGCACTGTACAATGTCACCATCCCCAAGGAAATAAAGGCATCCGAAAGGTCAATCGATGCAAAAACAGATTGATGTGTTGCCGTTAATGTGTACCGGCATTTACAAGATAATTCGGTTCTGAGAACTGATTACGCAAAAAATATACGACGGATGCATAAAGTAAAACCGTATAAAATCCGTGACAATTGCTTTTTATTGACCCACACTTTATATGCAACGCATACATCAACTTGCAATTTACGCAATGCATGGGTCCGATGTGCGTTGTCGTATACAGCACGAATCAAATTAAGCAGTTGGCTATATGGGACGATAAAACATCTGGACAACTGCACGAAAAGTCTGCGCCATCGACGCACACACATGGCGGTAGCCTGCGTCGGGATACCTCCTCACCGGAAATGGGATCACTGTTGACATATGGCACTCTATCTATCAAAATCCCCGGCCCAAAACATATTTGTACAGCGGAAAGGTTAATGAGCCTCGCGCGATACACTTTTCCTGTTTTCTGTAGTTGCGGCTAAAAGATATGGCAGTAATACCGGCATTTGCGCGCGCGCTTTGTCGCCCTTGTGACTGACACATCCTATACCTGAGGCGGCAACGTTTAGCCTATGCTTTTATACCATTTTGTTTAGGTTAAAATCAAGTTTTAAAGTTAAAAGCTCACATTTTATGTTTTCCACGCCCATGGTGGAATGATATACTGTACTGGCAATGCCCTAGGATTTAATTACTTAAGGGAATTTGAGGTTTGGCTGAAAAGTCACCTCCGCTCCAGTACACCAAACACAGAACACGTTTGTCTAGAATCGTTAATTATGATCTCGTGATTCATCCACATGAATACTGTTATCTAGAAATATTTTGGCGATTCGATCGTGACAACAATGGCCTATTGACACAAACTGGCATCCAAATACAGGAATACAGAATAAAGTTAATGCAATAATGTCAAATAATGGGCAAAGGGGAAAAAGTGGCAATTCTTTGCACAAATTTTTATAATACCGTGAAATGAAGGAACGCATGCAGTACCGTGTATATAAGTGCTCGATCCGATATTTACATTCAAGGTCAACGAAAAATGCAGACAGCCAAAGCTGTTATTACGAAGTGTAATTTGCAAACACAGTATTGTATGCCGATGCTCACAATTGTTTATTCGTCAGTGTTCGTTTTTCCCGAAAACGTAATGTACAAGTGATAGTTTTTCGCTTGCGGAAATTGAGTCGCACGCGTGCCAGCCTTGGTAAATTTTCTGTGTTTCTCGGAATTGGACCGGCAAAGTCACCCTGACTCTTATTGCATTAGCGCACAATGTCATGTACATGTACAGTTGGATAACACACCAATATGGGCATCCACACCATGCGCGAACGCTAGGAGCAATTTACAGAAAAAAATTTTCTCTCCTCACCGCCGTTATTAGGAAATAGTGCAGACGGGTTAACCAATTATTACATTACATATTGCGGAAGTGGTTACACCGGCTTTTGTGTAACACAATCCGCAAAACGGACAATCTTTCCGATAGCGTTTCACATAGTATGTTTTTATCGAATAAAACAATGGAAATTATCATAAACAATTCGGGATTCATTTGAGTTTGTTTATTTTCCAATCCCGTTTATGAGTATTGTCCCCTCATGGCTGCCGTCGATAATCCCAACCTGATAAAGGTCATCCCTAAAACCGACGACGAACCGCACCTGCCGCCGTCGCCCTTGTCGGATCTGCAGTATACCGCCGATGGAAAATTAGACGGATGTGTGGATGATAATCTCTTTGCATCGAATCCGGAAAGTGCCCACTCCGACGCCTCGGGATCGGAGCATTCGGAGAGCAGTGACGGAGAGTGCTCGGAGAGTTCCCGTTCTTCCCGCTCCCGCTCCTCCAGCTATTATTCATCTAGTGGGGAGGATGAGAAGGTGGACAACCGGCGCCGCATTAACGGAAAGCGTCCACCGTCGCCGCGGCCGTCGTCTCCTCGGGTCACCAAGAAGCCCTCCCCGCCGCCCCGTAAACCCAGTCCGGCAGGATCGGATCGTAAGCGGAAGGCGTCACCTTCGCCCAGTAAGCCAACGGATTTCGGGAATAATTTACCACGCGTCGGATCCACACAGCTAAAAGAACGCCTCCTGGATCATACCGTACATATTGATATGGCTGACCTCTTGCCGATGAATACGGCACGCAGCCGCACGGATCCCAATAAAGGCTTCAGTAACAGTCGGCGCGAGCCGATCGGCTCCTTTGCCTTATGGGCCCGCGCGTATTCAGTCTTTATGGCCTACCGGACGTACAACCGCCCGGATATGGTCATCCCGATGCTGAAATATTTGGATTTAATTGGGCTATACGCCGATCCGGCGAAAGGCTACCGGTTGGAGCAGTGGCTGGATTATGATCATTATTTCCGCCGTTATGCCACCTCCCATCCGGATGAACCGACGATCTGGGCGGTGCGCCATGAAGAGTCGTACGTGCGCTGTATGGGACCGGGCACTGATCGGCGTTCGGTGGCGCCACCGTCGCAGCCGGCTAACGATTATTATGATCCGCCGCCCGCACCCGTACCCGCGCCACCACCACCACCACCGCAGCCGGTTATAAAGCCGCGGGAGGTGGAAGTGTGTTTGCGCTTTAACAGCGGCAACTGTACGACGCCGTGTATAAGGAAGCGGCGTCATGTCTGCTTGAAGTGTGGATTTGCTGGACATGGAAAGTATTTTTGCAACAAGGCCGGTTACGGAGCCAGCCGTGGACGGAACTACTGATGTTGTTATTTAATTGGACCGTCGGGTTACGTAAAAGCCGATGTCGATTTGCTTGGATATCCAGCTAATGCTCAACAGTAATTACTGGAAACCGATGAGCTGACAATGTACTGTCATGTATACATAACAATCGCGGACTGCCATGCCTTCCAGCACTTCACCATTCCTTCCTCGAGAAATAATTCGGTTGCAAGGAAGCCGGAAAGGTCACTGTGCTGCAAACTGATGAACATTCCATTAATTTTTTTCTGACTTACGCTCGCTTGTTTTTATGCAAAAGGCCTCCCATGTGATATGTACAGACATACAACATTTTCGTAGTGCCATTGTCGTACCAAGTATTAAAGGTCAAGCTGATTGCGATTGCTGACTTCTACAGGCATTGGTAAATCGGTTCAAATCAATGTTTTAGTAGTGTTTAAAGCCATAGCGCGCACTCGGTCATACAGTTACACCAGTAAGGCTAATATAACCATGAGAACATTTGAGTTTAGCGACAAGAGAAGCACGATTTTAGAAAAAGCTAAATGCAGTTTTTGAAATCTGGGAATTATCCTTTAGTTATGATTAATAACAAAGCTAATACATTTAGGCCAAACCGGGTGAGTGTAACTATATCAATCTCTCATTCTAAAGTACCCTTCTAATTTTCCGTATAGGAACCTAGCAAACTGTAGAGGTTACACTGAACTTAAGTTCTGCAGATGTGACTTGCTGTTTATTTATAATTAACTTTACATACATTGATTGAGAACATGGCGCAATTAATAAACACATTTTGTAACAATTTTCGGGCAGTGCATTTCGTAACCAATGTGTTAAATCAAATCACAAATCATCATTTTTATTATCCAACAAGTTTGCAGACAATTTTCCCCCGGAACATATTTGTTAGGTAAAGATTATTTTATTTGGCGCCCTTGACAATTATTTACTTTCTCAGAACGTCGCCTTCGGGGCATGTGATAATAAGCTTGCATGCCGCCTAAAAAAGGTAGCTAGCAACGACAGTAAGTACGGCATACGTATACCGAATCCTCTAGAGAGCGGTAGCAATTTAACTTCCTGCCGGCAAAAGTAGCGGATGTCACAGGTACAACATCGCCCTTCGGTTAATTCTGTTTTCTCTTCGGGATAACCTCACGTTATGGCGACTCGATTAGTAATCCATCGTAAAGAACGTATTTGTACGTACGCCATTTATTTAACAAACAGTGTTGAGATTATTTTTATAAACAAGATCAGCCGACAGCGTAGAGCGTTAATGCTAGCCACAACGCGCATCACGCGTTGACTACATGTCCTGCGTTTCGCAGGATGCCTAATTACGACATCGTTGACATTTATCCATTTCGCGTGACGTAACCGCTATGATTAGTTCCGATTTGAGGCATGTTTGCCAAGCGCCCGATAACATGGTTACTGATACTTTTGCCGATTTTTATTGTGCGTAATACGCGTATTTATGGTAAACGTGCTGCACCACGTTACAGTCCAAAAGTATACGAAGGGATGTAGCGCAATTGCATATGGTACATCGGTGAAGTTAAAGCAGTTGGCATTTACGAATGCTAACAAGATGTATTAATTTTATTTTATATTAACATAAAACTAGGTTGCGATATCTACAAATTATGAATTACTGTACATTCCGACGTAATGCACAAGGTCATACATACTAACTGCAGGTGCTGGTAATATCAGAATTGTCAAGTCGACTGCTTACTTACGGGATTTTTATTGTTGTAACAAAAAATCTGAATGCAAAGGCGGACAGTACGTGCAAATCAGCTATGAAAAAACGTTTTTTAATCGTTGGTAAAGAACTATATACGAGTAAGCACTGTCTTTGGTAACCGGCATTTGCGCTACAGGATGATGCAATTTTTAGAAACTTTCGCGTTCGTCAGGAAATAATATTTTTATTGAATAACTTAATCGTTACAATTTCGTTATCGCTCCGTACAGTAAAATATCGTCTGCCTGAAGGCTTTGTTATTTCTACAGACTACAGTAATAATTTTGACTGCTTGTGTTTAGTGAATATATTGAACAGTTGGATGGATTGCAAAGAGCAGAACTTCAGTTCACAAGAACTGATTCGCCAAAGCAACCAGGCGGAAGCTAAGCAATACTTTTGTGTTGTTTAATTCAGCTACAGTAGACTACCACAGGAAGATGTACTTTCATAAAAATGACTGCCCTACGTAAAACAGCACTACCACTAACATATCTTACATCATGATCAAAGAATAACGGCCAGCGTTGGCGATGTTTTTTTGACCAATTTAATTGCGTTCACTTGACACCGTGCAGACTGGAGCCGAAAAGGAGCGAATACAATTCTCGGAGAAGTTTGATTTCGTTCCAAAGCTGTTTTAAATTTGTGGTTTTACATTTTAAGAGCTTGTTATATGTAAATTCACAACCCGTTTGATTCGCAGCAAACCGGTAGATATGCAATGCCTATTAATATGAATCATTTGAATTTTCCTGATATAGAAAACTGCGTCGGTGCTGAAGAGGCGCAAGGTCAAAGCGTCAACAGGCTGGGCGGACTGGATGTTGCAGGTGGCGGTGGAAACAGACATGCGAGTACCCTCTTGCTGGACAGCACCCATTTACTGATACTTCGTACTGCTAAACTTTTATTCAGTTTCAAAATGACGGATTTATGCGTACAGACTGAAGCAAATACAGTTATCCGTTATAACAACAAAATCTCGCTTCACGTCGCCACTCCATTAATGGTCCCGACCACCCCGAAACTGCATTGCCCCGTTGGACGTCGAGCGACAGGCGATGCCGAAGGAATTCGTGGTGTGCCAGACTGGCTCATGGTGTTCTTGTACCGGTTACTAATTACCGGCCAGTTGGTGAAGCCAACAGAAACTGTACCGAGTACTGTACTGTTTCCAGATTGCATTAAACAATTTTCGGTAGAAGCATACAGAACCTGTATCTTGCTTAGGTTAAAATGACCGTTCTTGTCGGTAGTTTACCAGTCGAGCCTTCCTGAATGGGAGAAATCCCAAGATAGTGATTCAAATAAGCCGCTGGACCAGTTTTGAAACGGTGACATTAAATTTTTTATGGCAGGGGTATGGCATTTCTATTTTTATTGTTTTTTCTGCAGAAGATTACACTGCAGACCGAAATCCAGGTATCTTTGGAAGATGTTCTTAAGCTTTACAGTTACATGCCAGAGAAAAGCAATCAGTGTAGTATGTTGTTAGGTCCATACCGTAGCAGCCTTTAGCTATTTCCACCGCCAGCCGGATATGCGATACAGTACAATATACATGTACAGTATATAGATATTCAATGACGCCTTATGACGCATTGTTTACAAGTCGTTGCCAAACTCGCTCTTCTTCATGTTTTTTTAAATGACTGTTATTTGCTAATATTTCTTTCCTCTAGACGACTGCGTTTACGAAGGTGCACAATAGTTACTTTAATGGGGAGCTTTCTAGCGACATGCCGACAAAAAAGGCTCCAGACAGGAAACCAGACAGGAGATAGACAGCCACAGGAGTCCAGACAGTACCCACTTTCGACAGGAAATGCACCGTCAAGAGCAGAAAGACAATGGATTTATCAACCGGAATTGTTGGAAAGCGCACATGTTCCTTATTTTCTCAAGGTAATGCTCGCATTCTTGGCTATTTTATTCCATATGACACTATGTTTCTGTAAGTATTGTTTTATATATAATAATGCGCTGCTGTTGCTTGTCGGCCTTCGTTTTCACTAGTTGGCAGCAACAAAAAATTCTGCAGCTTTCGATATTATTGCGAGATCGGGCACTCCTAGTTCTGTGACTGCGTTCCTGCAAGACGATGCTTTAAAATCGGATATGCAACGAGCAACGGATTACGAATAATTATTTGTATCATCTTGTCGTATCAATATAATTATTTTTAGCAATACAAAAATTATTCTGGGAAGTTCATATCTCCCTATGTTTAGACTGGACAGCCTGCAGATGAACGGAAAAACACTGCCCTTAAGCAGCGCAATACTCTACTGGAATCTCACTGCCACCACGTGGAATCAATCGAGCCTCCCGATTCATCGCCAGAGCTTAATAATGTAAGCGACAGTTAAAGCTTTTTTTCATATTTTGGGGTGTTCCATAAGTTTTTTTAAGTTCCATAAGCTTTTTTTTCATATTTTCGGGTGTTCCATAGTTATTGTTCCATAAGTTCATTACTTCGACGCAGTTAATGTATATTAACTGAGTATCATGTTGTGTGTTAAAATTAAAAACCGTTGCAGCAAATGATTCAAAATAATTTAGGGGCTGGATGATTTTTTATTCCCGATTGCACGAGTTCTGGTCAAGGCCTGTTCAGAAGCCGCCGCGATCGGTGATCAAGGATGTCGGACAAGGGCGCTCGGTTGTTCCGTTCTCGATAATGCCAGTTCCGATCCTTTCGCTTTTTTGAAATATTCACACCAAGGTTGTCAAACGTGCCACGCAGCTCACGCACCAGGCGTCACTCGAGCATTTGATTTGATTAGCGAACTGTGTATGGGTTCGGCTACTAATGTTCGACTCCTGGACGAAACACTGGCACTGTTTTACGCCGATGCTCCATCCATTATCGGTTGGGAGCATAGTTACTGTCCGCCGGTTGCACCGCATGGTTTTGTCGGCTTAAAAAATGCCGGAGCCACCGGCTATATGAACTGTGTGCTGCAGCAGCTCTTCATGATACCTAGTCTGCGCGATGTCGTGCTGACATTCCATGACATGACCTTTCTGTATGGTGCGGATGATACAAAGAGAATATGTGATACATCGAGTCCTTCATTAGGGGGAACAGCTGCGCAGGAATACAATACTGGATTGATCAAACATTTGCAGGGGATCTTCAGACATCTGGCTTATAGCAAGCATAAGTTCTACACTCCAGCTGAATTCTGGAAACATTTCCGGCTTGATAATGAGCCGATAAACCTGAGAGAACCGCATGATGCCATGCATTTCTACAACTGCGTTGTGGACAGCGTGGACGAGGGACTAAAGTCAATAAAAAAGACGCCATTCATGAGTCGCATTTTTGGTGGGATCTTTGCTGATCAGAGAATCTGTCGAGATTGTCCGCATCGTTATTCTCGCGAACTACCATTTACTTCGTTGTATGTTGACATCCGAATTTCCCATACTCTGCAAGATGCCATAGAGCTATACGTAAAAGGAGATCTTTTGGAAGGCGTCAATGCTTATGAATGTGAAAAATGTAAACGCAAAGTAGTGGCAAAAAAGCGGTTCTGCATAAAAAAACTACCGCCAGTCCTGACTTTCCACTTGAGGCGATTCGATTACGACTGGGAGCGCGAAGAGCCAATTAAACTTAATGACTATTTCGAATTTCCACGCGAGATTGACATGGAGCCGTACACAGCAGCCGGTTTAGCCAAACGCGAAGGTGAGGAAATTCCTGGAGACGAATCTGATGAATACTCCACTGAAAAACATCTGGCGGAATCTCCAATCGACAAACAACAGCAAATAATCGATACTAACTACAGACTTGTTGGCATTGTTATCCATTCTGGTACTGCAACTTGGGGTCAATACTACTCATATATTTTGGACCGGTATGTACATATCTGCAGTTCAAACGGTTTTTTGTTGTGGGTGACGGCCTAACGAGTTCGGCCGTGGTTAATACTTTCCCGAACCCCGTGATTATTTATTTCATATTTTTAGAAAGCTTCCAAGCATATACTATTGTCTACAGATTTTTAGATGAACTGCTTAGTTCTCTTTCAGAAACGGGCAGAAGTGGTATTTTTTCTCTGATGAGAGCGTGACTGAGAGCACATTAGATGATGATAAGGAGTTGAAAAAGCAGTGTTTCGGAGGTGGACATCCAAATTCGTCGACTTTGAAAACAAGGAGTGCTTATATCTTATTCTACGAGCATTGTGGCCAAAGTATGCCGACGAAGAGCAATCATCCTGGTTTTCCTATTTCTACCTCGATAGGTAAAATAAACCAGAAATATGCGTGCCGGTTATCTGACTACGATCAGCATTTTATCATTTTACTGTCTTGTATTCAATTTGTTACATTAATTTAACTTTGTCACAGGCTCCAGAGTGTTGCACTTAATCCCAGTAAATCAGCGTACGGTAATACTGAAGGAAAACTTAAATTTTCTCTACAATCGAGCTGAGTTTGTCCCGGAATACTTCGAATTCTTCAAGAAATTCTTGCGGAATGCTGCAGAGTTAGTTAGTGCACCTGTGGATCCGATCCGTGATGAGCAGCTAGCGGCGAAACCGGGTGTTAAGTCGGCACAGATTGACGAATTTGCCGTAGCTGTTATCCAGTTTTCAGGGAAAATCTTGTTTGATGTGGTGTTCCGTATGCATTTTGATGTGCGCGGTGAAGTTAGCGAACTGACAGACAGCTTCGTGAGAATTCTTAAAGTGACTTTCGCTGGCCGACAACACTTCACTGAACGTATCTTGCTGAAAACACGACATAGGATCTTTGAGTACTTCGTCTGATGTCCCAGCCAAGACATCAGATGTGCCATGAAGCGTTTGCTTGGACATTTGATATTTTGCAGTCGAGCAGATTGTCCGTGTCCGCCTTCAACGTTACAAGTTGCTCGTGATGTCGGTGAGTGTCAACTTAATATTCTAAACAAAACATGTAATTATATATCTGGTAAGTTTGATTGTTCTGATGTTCACACCCATTGGTGAAGCAGACTTCATTACTTTCAAGGTATTACTGCTAATGGTTGCAACTTGATTGGATTTGAAACTTTCTTGTGATTTTTGCTGTTATCGTGATATGTTTCTATTGCACTGGTGCCGTTTTTCTTGTTTTTAGGCTATGAATTCTCACAAGAGCTCACTTCTTTGGGTGACCTTATCTTTTCTTGCTGTATGAATCTGCTGGAATGGCAGGAAACGGACTATTATGCACGACAGCTGGATCAGTATTTCGGGATGATTCATGATTTAGCAGCTAGTGGGTCGGCTGAACAGGTAGGTTGGTGTTGTGTGTGCTTTATTGGGAGAAAAGCCATCAACATAACAAAAAGGGCATTCGCGTAATACTACGTAACACGATTCAAATTTAAACGTTAAAAAACAACCAAAACCGTTAGCGCCGTCTGGCCGTTTAGGACGCATATTTATAGTGCCCAAAACCGCACCAGCATTTCCTTTCACAACGGCCAGACTAAATCTCTGCTTTAAAAATGCAGTAGAACGGGGTACCCCTGTCATGTTGCGAATCTTTGCCAGCGAAACGAATAAGTATATTAATAATACCGATGGGGAAAACAGCAAGCTGTATACAACTATCGCTCATTTAGTGCGATCCGTTGATTTTTCGAAATTTATCGTTTCTGGCAACAAGATAGAGGTACACTGGACAATCGGCGGTTCCTTTCTTCAAAACATTACGGTCGTATCTGCATTTACAGACTCTGCCTAATCCATATGCGATCCGTATGGATGGTGAGTATGCGATCACAGCTTCCCCGGAACTCGTGCAGCAAACTTATATGACCGACGGCTTTCTGAAAAAGTTTGTCGAAGAATGTCTTGCTATGGAAGAAGTGCGCCAAATGATTAAGGTTAGTATGCTGACTGCCATTCCGCTACGCTTCGAATACTTTTATCGGATAACTCGGGTTTCATCTAGTTTTTGTCATGGGAGAATTCCAACTTCACCGTCCGGATACTATGTAATTTGTTGACCGCTTTGGATGACCAGAGGGCTCAAGACTGGCCTACCTTATTGGATTTTTGTTTTTCATTTATCAGCTTGGAGGATTCGCTCATTAATATGCGTGTCGATAGATTTTTAACGGCACGAGATATGGGTAAGTTTCATATATACCAACAGCAGTTGCACACTATTATAGAAATTAAGAATTTTTATTTAAATGCGGTACAGAATGTCACGTCACGTGCATACTAGCCATTTGTTAAAACCACGGAGCTGAAGTATGTGTATAAGTAATAATACTGTATTTAGTGACTATTTACTGCAGATGTTTTGTGCTCTATGCCCTATGGTATTTTCTTCGGTCTTTGATAGAAGTTGGCATATATAGGCTCTGACAGGACCATAATATGTTTGTAAAACGATTGAATCGGATGCAAACTTATTTCGTATATTTATTTCATTTTTAGTACACATTTTGATACAAAACGATTGTCTATAGAAATTCTAACATTTCGTTTGCTATTTTTCAACTAGAACATTCCGAAGGATTTCTATCAATCATGTTGCGGCATCGCAGCTTGTATCCTCGCCGAGCTTATTTGTACTTCAAAACTTTATGGCGCTTCTTGTTGTCCCATCTATACACGCCACAGGAATCCGTGCAAGCTGCCGATTTAGCGGGATGGCGGACTTCCTTAGACGGCGAAGTATGCTTTCGAGCGATTTGGAAATCGCATTTTTGTCTTATTTAAAATTTTTTCTGTTTCCAACGTATAGATAAAACTCACTGTAACCATGATGTGCGAATGGCTTCAACAAGAAATCAAAAGTGGTTACTCGACGTATTGCGACAGCTTGAATAATCCGATTATTAGCAGTGATGAAACCTGGAAAGGGCTTATGTTTGAGCGGACAGCTTCCGCTAAGGACTTGCTGGAGAACATCATAGAAAGCTTACCAGAGGTAAAGCTGTTTCGCCAGTAATATTGGGCAGTTTACCGCATTTTTGTGTGCAATGTAGCACTGACCGTCTTTTATGGATGCTGGTACGTATATGGAGAATGCAGCACTCTAAAAATTCGAACCCCATGCTGGCCGTATTCAAATTGTGTTGTCTTTAAGTAAAGTGCTAATTCACTGCTAAATAAGATTATTGTTTTCTTCATAAATAATTGCTTAACGGTTACGGGCTGTACTGTATAGTGGGAGTCAGTTTTGTTCTTTGCATATTGTATTTGCAGGATGCCTTATTGAAGATAAATAATCAAGCTGGTAGTCCACCAGACGACGAGAAAGAAGAAACGAACAAAGCTACTGCTTAAACCGGCAATGAAAAAGGCACGGAAGTGGGCTGAATCACAGCCTGAATGTTGGCGTTGCTGGACAACATGCATTTTGCAGGAGGAAGAGGACATCCCAGTACGTAGTCCTGCGGATGAATTATTTGCGCTCAAAGTTCAAACGCCTTACGGTCTATGTGAAATGGAGAAAGGCTCCGAAATAATTGTGAAGAAGGTTTGCGGTTTGTTTTCATTTGATCAGCCTTAGAATGCAGTTTTTTAGCTTCTTCCTCCGCTTATGTTGGTTTTTGCTTTTGTTTAGTATAATAATGACAGGCTAACCTGGAATCACTAATGTTTAGCTTGATGAGCAGGGTGGTCAAGTGCTTTTTGTTTGTTTTTGGCTGGACAGATCTTGGTGATTATCTGGTGATATACGTACCATACAATTGCAAGGGCTTTTTTATTGCTGCTAACTGAAACATGAAAGTAATTTTTGCGGTGCTGGTGCATCCAGTTTCGTCGTTGTATAGTAACTGATTTATATTAATTTATTAAACAGGTGAAACAAAAAGTGAGAATTATTCTTGAAGATTAACGTCGTTGGTGCTACAGCTACCGTCTAAAAGTGGGCATTTAAGCCAATGAGTCAATACTGTAATACTCACAAAAATTTACATTGCAAACGCAAAAGTACGTACAAATAACACATGTTTTTACCACGACCGCGGAGAAAATTTATAAGTCTCAGTCCCGACATCGCAGTAAGGTGCACGGAGAAAAATTATGAGAAAAATGATGCCCGTTGGATGTCCGTCATATCATGCCAAAACACTATATTAGTCAATGTAAGACAGCTGGGCATTGGGATAGCCGCAACTTGCTTTATGAGAATCGAAAAGATCGCGTAGATCATCCAAGTAGCGCCGGTGGGCATGGTCGATTTCTTCCTACAAAATGGCAAAAATTGAAATAATGCTTAAGATCTGTACTCGTAATAGCGGTTGGTATCTGTCACCATCTACTACAGATATCTAGTATCTACCACGGTATCCGCATGCGCTAAGAAAAAACAAGGCGTACACGTGCGATTACAGTACGGTATACGGTACTCGTACTGTAATTCGGATTAATTTTACCTCTGTCGGCTGCGGATTCTGCACGGTGGGAATGGGTGCACCGATGATAACCGTGATAGGACGACGTTTGGGGAGGAAGCCCATGGTGTAGTTGAAGAATCCACGGCCAAAGAATACCACTGGTGCTAAACGAGTTTTGGCGTGCACAAAGCGTTGGAACCGGTCAATCCAGGATCCATCGTCGGGGTGATACAGACGGTACACGTCGTTTTCCCCAAATGAAAACACGGGCACAAGATGAGCCCTGCAGTGTACGAACTCATTATTTATTCTAGTTAAATCATCATGGAAGGGAGTGAACAACTTTTTTATAATTCGGTGCGAATGTTGTGTACCCCCAGTATGTACCGAAATAATTTAAAGCGTGCATAGTTTACCGAATGACTCAAACTCACCCAGTCTGAATAGCCAATTTAACGAAACCTGCAACATCAAATCGCAACATTTATTAGCGAATTCCCCACAACGACAATACAGCTACTGTACAGATACATAATTATGCATTTGCTTTAGCAAATGCATAATTCGTGGAGCTGTCTATATTGGAAGCTCCACGACAAAACGCAAGCTGGCAGTATAAAACATTGCCGTAATTTGACCAAATCCAGTATTTGGGCAAACAACTACGTACCTTTTCGATTCTTCAGAACGAGTTTGACATTTTGGTAGTCATCCTCGCGGGCCTCTTTCGCCCCTCCGACCACAATCCCCACCGCAGTTCCCGGCGCCTTTCTCATCCAGTACTCAATGCTCTCCCGGCTGACATCGCACAGCCCCAAAGCCATACAGTACTCGCGGTACAGTGGAAACTGAAAAATCACCTTCATCCCTAGCAAATGCAGATCGATCCCGGGGAACAGCGTTCCCCAGCCGTTCGCCTCCGTGGCCAGGGCGCTCCAGAATCCACATCCCATGATCCCGTGGGGATGACAGCCCATAATGTACCGGCAGCGGGGGTCCAGTTCCGTGGTTTTGATCAGTTTCACGGGGAAATAGTCGCGGTAGTATTTCCAGAATGCCAGCCGGCGTATCCAGGGATAGGCCCAGTGCAAAATTTACGACCACCCTCTGACCTCTAAAGGGCAAGGTGCAAGATGGCCTTCAGGAGGTCATAAAGTAGGCAAAAAGATGGCATCTGGGAGCCCCCCAACTTTGAGGCCTCTGGAAGGCGCCGCCGGATGCCAGCAAAATGGCTGTTGGTTATGGGCCTCCCAAAGGTGCCATGGCGGCGTTCCTGGTGCCTTCCAGATGGCAATCCCGGATTGGGTATTAGGGCCTGTTATCAAACCACATAGTGCCTATTGCGGCACTGCCTTCTATATAAGGCTGGATTATCCATGTTTATTGTAACCAAGTGTGATTTAATCATGATCCATATTCCATACTTTACTGGGCCATTGTATCATGCTAGCTAATAACTTAAGTGCAGAATTGCACACACACGATAATTGCTAGGTTTTAGTTAGATAAATACATTTTTGTAATTTACCAACTAGCGCAATCATCGCCAATATTGTCCTAAGTTCCTAATAAAACTAACTGGACAATGACGCATATTGTATAGTATTTTCTTCAGTTTTCTACCAATTTAATAATTATTTAAATTTTATTAGCGCTTGCATTATTGAAAAATGAGAAATAAGTAACAATAAACAAATATTGATAAAGAATGCGAAAAACAATATCAATAATATTAACTATGATTAAATAAATGGCAAATTTAATTAGCAACAATTAATATTAATAATTATTACAGATATTAGCAATTGTTCATGGATACAAGCGCTAATTTTATACTTACTATTATTATTCCTCCTTTTTCTAACAGTATTGTATAATGCAAAAAGAATTTTTTTGTAATTACTGTAACAAAAAAAACGCTCTGAGAAAGAGTACGTTGTACGAACGACTCGTACAATTAAGTAAGTAAATTAATTTCATGATTAAATTTTGGAGAATTGGAGTAAATCCACACTGCCAGACCCGGCAGTATAACCCTTTCCCGCGTTTGGAGGCGGAGCTGCAGTTGGCATGTGAACAGCAGAGATAGCCAGCAACGGCAGCTGAGCTGCACTGCTGCAGTCTGTCTTTTTCACTTTGTCAAGTTTGCTCAAATAAGAACCTTGTTTTTGTGGATGAAAATTAATCATAAACGATTTTTATTCTAATTTAACAGTTATTACAATTACAAGACACCACAAATAGTTAACTATTGTGCTTGTTGGCAGATGGTGCTTGAATCACTTTGTTTGATATGTTTGCGCTCATGCATGATACAGCGATACTTATCCCTTGTTATAACAGTAATAATAACACATATGGCCTGTGGGTTACTGCAACTGACGATGGACTAGTCAGTACTCAGTCACTACTCACTACTTTCGCGTCTTGTGTCCTTACTCCTTCGAAACCTATAATCTTGGAAACTATATTCCTAAATCTTGTACTCTGGACTCTGGAGGCCAGGCTTAGCCAGCGCTCATTTCGAGATCACCCTAAAAAGTAAAAACTCCTCATTGTCAGTCGCAGATCTTCATGGGTCCCCAAGTGCTGCAGCAACGGTGTTTACGGTACGACTTTATTTTCACAATTTCACTGAATAAAGAATCTTTTCGTTGATGAATGATAAGCACATGTGCAGTTTATAAATTATTCGGTTGGATTGTTTGGTTGTTTGTCATCGTTGATTTTACTTAATTCCTATATTTCCGATTTTTCCTTTGATTTTTATTTTTTGTTGCTGATTAATTTTGCAGGCGTACCCTGTGATGCTTGGGAAAATCAAGGCCAACGGGAACTTCAACGCTCAAACCATTCACCACTAATGAGGCGCATGCGTTCAAGGCCCATCGATCGCTGACGCTCAGGTACAGCGTACTGTAATTAATAAAAATATAGATTTTTATCAAAATTCAAATGCAGTGTACCGTGTACGTTGCGTATAGTGTTCAAATACGTTGTTGAATTAATAGTTTTTCCATTTTTCTGGGTACCCATCATTAATAACCCGATTTAGTTAAATTTCTCCTAATTGTTATTAATTTGGCAGTGCGACACTGCGACGGAGAGACGCTGGTGGGTCTGTAAGTGAGCAACGACTACCGCGCCCGCGACGTAACGGCCTCGTTGACGCTGGACCAGTTGGACATTAGAGCGCATCGGACAGTGCCGTCGGCGCCGAGCCACAACATTACAATACCAGGGCATACTGATCCGGTTTCCCGGCGGCCAGATTGTTTCGCTCAGCAGCAGATACACCGGTACAAAATTAATTCATTTTAATTATTTGTTAGTTCTTTGAAGGATATTTGCTGCCTGCTTATTATTAGTTGAAATTACTGTAATTATCTGTTTATTTATCAATTTGGTTGTTTTAATATTTTATTTACTATAGTTTTTGGCAAACATAGATTTTTATGTCAATCATGTTGGTTAAGTACGTATTTGGATCATAATTTATTTTCAAAAAAATTTTAATAAATTTGAAATTGCAGCGGTTATTTTTTCTCGACAGGCAGTGACTTTCATGTGGCGGCCTAGCGGCCCTTGCCTACACAGCGTGTCCAGCGTCGGCTACGCCGTCGAGATCCCAAAACCGACGCGGCCTTCCGCGGTAAGCTATTTTTGTCATTTTGTCAGCGTAGTAGTGCCAATACTGAGTCGAGCGCTTGTACGTAATCTCGTTTTTATTTCTTCTTAAAATTTTAAACACACGGGAATTATTCGAAAAATTTTTGGTTGCAGGTGCGCACGGAGTGAGTGTCAAGTGCATTTATTGTATTTCCATTTGGCCGTTTGATAAAGTCTGTCTCCATCCAGAGCCGGAATCCGCTTATTAAACATATATCTTCCGAGTGGATATTGGACACTCTAGCCTCGATTTTTAATTAAATGAACTCTTGTTTATTAACGACATGTCTGGTTTAGCTTTGAAAATTTAAATAAGGTAATTATCCTCTTGTTTAGTCCTGGAGTGTGGTGGTGTTTGTTGCCTTTATAAATTTTATTTAATTTCAAACTAAATGGAAATCCTGTTGGCACAAGCACAATGATATTGTCCTTATTACGGTGAATCTCAATAAAAACAGTGCGAGCGAGCTATCCCGTACGCAAAATCTGGGCTGTAGTAGGCTGTCACCACCCTCGTCTAGAGGCCCTTATATGCACCCGGGAGGCCCAACCGTACACCTCCAAATGGCCCGTGGAGGCCTTCCGAGGGGCATTTTCTGTAACCTTTGACCGAATAAAAGGAGGCCTCCATTCGGAGGCCTCCGCACTGGGGCAAATGGTCATAAGTAGGCCCTGTGGGGGTTAAGTGTACAGGCCGCTTTCCAGCCGTTTGGATGTCAAATTTTGCGCTGGGGGCGCGCCCGCCCCGGGAGCTCTGGTCCCAGTCGAGCCAATACCAGATCCCGTAGAGGATGGGAAGGAAGCAGAAGGGGGTGAAAAGGAGGAAGAAGAGCAGCAGGGTGCTGGTGACTCCCATGAAGAAGAATGTCCACACGTGGAAGGCCGCCGCTAAGGTTTGCAGACGCCGCTCCAGCGGCACGAATAACGGTACGAAGTGGATGCCGAATGCACGCATTGTCACTGATCTGCTTGGATTTAACTAACAACTAGGAGCCTAAGGTAGGAATAGCAGTGTTCGACAAGGTAATTGTATTCAGATCTGTAGCGGTGAACCACAATTTTAAAAATTTTTTTTGTCGCAAAGATTTTTTGCGAGGCAAAAGCTACTCGTAGCGGTTTTGCACAGTCACGATCGAATGATTTGATGTACTCGTACTTGTAAATAATATTTTGGAACCCGGATTGGTCATGAATGGTATACAGTGACCGGTATCTGATTGCGACAACGGACGGTTAAGCGCCACAGTTCTCGGCAGTTATCTGTCACATGCATCATGTTTATAGTGAGCTTGTACAAACTAATAGCCTACAAACCAATCTGCTTTTTCCATACACGTACCTTTGATTATCGATGTATGGCGCTGACGCCACAAGTTGTACTTTGGTTTTGTTGTATCAGGTGTGAGACATCTGGACAGTGGTCAGTGTCTGATTAAATTGATATTTGACGTCATGCTAGCTGCACGGTAAATATTGTACTTACCGGTATAATAATTACAACAAGCCTGTGTTGTACCCTTCACTATATTGAAAAGATAATTAGTGAAATGGAAATTTTCCCGTGGCTGTGCATTGTTACTATTAACAGGTAGCGTTCTTCCGAATTATTATTTTTAAAACTACTGCAAATATGTATCAAAACTTTAAACCGTAAACTGCAGTAATAATTACGCACAAAACCATTTCTTTTTTTGTTTTTTTTGTACGTATACGAAGTTCGACTTAATGTACTCAGCAGCACGAACCTTCCTAGCAAAACAACCATCGATTTTGTAAGAGAAAGGGAAACATACGGCAATGGCAACTTTTAATTAGCTGCCACGAGTAGAGTGGGTTACACACCCGTACCACGGCAAAACAGGCTCAATGGTTCGTCGGTAATTACCTAGATCTTAACAAACCACAATTTTTGCGTATCGCGCGGATTCTGAAACATCAGCATCAATTTAATCATGAGCCATGAGTTGTGGGGAAGCGTGAGCCTGTCTACTGATTTCAGATCCGGAAAGGGATCGGAAAGGTCAGAACAAGTCAGAGAACTTACCGATAACACGTATCCAGAATTCTATTTAGTGTTATGGCGGTACATCTGTTTCCGGTTGAGATGTTACCAATGACAATCACCAGAACATGATAAGTTAAAGATGATGATTCTACGGTTCCAAAATTACCACTTCAGAGCAAAACAAACAGAAGCAGGCTTATTTAGAATTATGATGGGTCTGATCATCCCGTATGTAGACACTAGCTAGACAGCTCTTTAATACATCGTGTAGTTTAGATTATACAAGAGCAGACATATCCTGGGGCGCATATCTTGTGAGTCTGGTCATCACATCGCAATATAAAGCACAACTAACAGTCTAAAAGTACAGTAACAAAATCAATTTCATGTGTCGCAAGAATATATGTAACATGCAAAATACCAGTCAAGCATGCAAAATACAGCCAGCGTTTGGAGGTCATAAAATATATTTTGTCATTCCTGAACATCCTATAAATTTTATGACGTAAATCGTAAAATTTGTTAAACGGCTATGGTTTATTACTTTATTCCTTAATGCCCTTCTGGTCCTGACAGGATAATGTGTTTATTGTTCGGTAATAACTCCTTAAGAAAATGTTTGACTGAGCATTCGCCAGTGGCGCAGTGCAGTGTATTGAAATTTTAAACGTGGTGCAGTTTTATTGAAAAGTTGTTGTGGTGATTTACGTCATTGACCAAAAACATATTTTTTTATAGCTACTTATCAATCTTTCTCTCCAAATACACTTGTTACGGAAAATGCTTTCAATATCAGAATATTTGTTTGTAAATACTGACTACTACATACAGCATATGTACAATAGCTATGATGTTTTCAGCCATATGCGATAAACCGTGTGTGTACTAAGATCTTATTGTTCTTTAGTTTATCTCGTTTTTGCGACTGTTGCGAGTGGCAAATTCTATCCCGTGAATATCAGTGAATTTTTGGAAAACGGGATTCCTGATAAAAACAAAGGTGGTGATGAAAACTATTTCCGGGAGTGGGTCCACAACCGGTACGAGTTGCTGTTAAATGTACGATATCGTATTCCGGCATTTTATTCAACGAGCCGCAGTTACTGAATATCAAACCCGTAAAGGTCAAGCGGATTATGGAAACCTTGTTAGCGGTAATATAAAATAAATAATTTACGCTTGGTTTATCATTTTTATTTTAAAAGAGTGCAAACAAAAACGTTTACGTCAAAGTTTAAATTACGGAAGGTCATGTATCGCATTAATTACAGATTCAATCCGGTTGCAACAAAGGTACGCCATGCAACTGGGCTTTCTCTATGGGACTACAACACTAACATTACCGGCAAAGAAGAAGCAAATACGGTAACCCGTGATATCGGTCTTCGAATGCGCATATCCGACACAGTATGCGGAGTCAAAAATGTGACTTCTGTTTGCATATTGCAGGTCAAGCAAGCCCAATTATCTGCCAACTTTACCAAAAGCGTGGCCAAGATGACACAGAACTTCCAGGTTGAAAAGTTTAAGGATGTCCAACTAAAGCGGTTGTACATAATGTTAATGGCCGGCCGCCAGCCGCTGGAAGAGGCCGACTTCACAGAATTCACCTCCATTGTCAACCACATGCGTGCTCTTACTCATACAGCATTTGTTTGTTATGATGCTTCCAAAACTGTGGAAACCCTGGAGGTGTTAACGTTTACAAGGTTGGGATGTCTAAAGAAATATCACACAGATGTTTACGTAAGTCAGCTTTCTTTGTGTTGCTAACAAGTAACAACGACAAAAGCCACTGCCAGTAAGCTTTACTTCCATATTAAAATGATGTTATGTTAAGCTTTATGACATTTAACAGAATATATATTCCATCTCTGTAGGGCTTGTCCTTTATCTATACAGTTAGTTACTACGTCGTAAACGCTTGGAACGACCCGGATAAAAGAAAGTATTCATGGAAATCCTGGAGAGACGTTAGCGGGAAACAGCTGCGGGATAATTACACACGATATATACATTGACTTGAAAAACAAAGCAGCGCACCTTTCAGGTAGGAGAACCAAGTAATTTTACATTCTGGTTTCCGGAATACTCTTCTGCCATCGCAGTAACATGTTGACTATCGTTTTCCACTTTAACAGGATATCGGGACGCCGGTGCACTGTGGCGGTCTTATTACATAGTGGACAGTCTTAACTACGCAGATGCGGTATTCCTTAAAGATTTAGAGAATTTATGGCAACAAATCCGACCGTTGTATTTGCAACTGTATACTTATGTGCGCCGCAAGTTAATCCAGCATTTTCTCAACGAGAAGCTGTCAGCAACGGCCCCGGTACCGGCTCACTTGCTAGGTAATAGGTCACATCCGGTTGAGTAAGAAATACGTGCTATAAAATAATTATAATACAGAATAAAACTCTAGGAGACCTGATGAGTCAATCTTGGTCTGGCATGCTAAACTTTACGCAGCTCTTCCCATCGAAGCCATTGCTAGATGTTACCGACGAAATGAGAGCCCAGAAGTTAACGGTGGAGAAAATGTACCGCTTATCCGAGCAGTTTCAAACCGGGCTAGGTTTGAAGCCAATGCCGGCAAGTTTCCGGAAACTATCCATGCTGACCAAGCCGAATGATGGTCGCGTTGTCTCGTGTGGGGCCTCTTCTTGGGAGCTTCTTACAAGTCCTCCGGACGATACACGGTAAGTACATAATCGATGAGCGCATTACTAAATCTTACTTCAAGATTTGGGTTAACTGATCTGAATAACATAGCGATTTAATTTTTAGCTCTTCGTGCGGAAGTATTTATACAAAAAAAATTGAAATGTTATTATAATATGAATATAAATATTTAAAATGGCTGCTGCCCCCTTTCCGCCATCCGTTCTTTGAAATTAGAACGAGCAACCTTTTGATCATGACAGTTGTCACTCCCTGCCACGCCTCATTTTGGATACGTATTACCATCACCCTTCAGTTTATGCAGCAGGAATTAAAAGGCGATGGTAACGGCCAAAAGGGGGCGTAAATTATGGCATAAAACCGATGATTCGCGCATTTTAAATGTTGCCGGATTAAGTCCGTCACCCTGTCAGCTGGCAAGGCTTGACGGAAACGGGTTAAATCATGAGGTGTAAAAAGCTTCGCATGGTAAGTACCTTTCCCAACCGGTAACGGCCGTAATCGGATGGAAAAATAGCAGCTAAAGGTTGTAGGTATTAAAAATTGGCCATCAGATGCATTATGCCCGGGGCATGCAGCAAGTGACCAAAGCTGGCCAAATAGACATTTTCGGGGTTTGCGAATGTCTTGGCTGTACCCGTGGCCTTCGAACACCAGATAGTTCATATAATTCGCTAAGCAGAACGTATTACGCACTTTTGTAAAATTATATTATTACATAGTGAGTGATGGTTTGGGAGATATGTAGCTGAATAATGGACATCTATGGTCGTTCAAAAATTTCTTGCCAAAACTGACAGGGATGAGCATAGTGCTATTTTTACAGAAGTGAAACTGCAAATCTTGATAAAATCTCAGAAATTTGATACAAAATTTTGAGCGATACCGAAAAATCGGGCATAGAAAGCATTGCAAAACCTGGTATTTCGATGGTCATTGAAGTGACCACAGTTCAGCAACCGAAGAATTATTAGAACAGTTCAGCAACCGAAGAAGTATTAGTAAGGTTGGAACAGCTGTTCACGCACAAATTGGAATTAAGCGCGGAGGCATAAAGCTTATATGTCCTTCTTTGCGAACAAGCACAAGCACATCCACTCTATTGGGCTCCGGCATCTTTTGAGCCTTTCCGGTAATTTCACACGTCTGTGAGAAAGGTCTTCCACATCTCGCATCGCGTACAGAAGCTCGCCAGTGATTTTTTGGCATCTGTGTTCTCCGATAACTTGGTTGAGGAGTGGCAATTGTCAAAGGGGGTGTGAAAGGTGGTGACAATAGCCTACGGAGATGTTAACTTCAATTTTTAAAAAGGGGTGAAATAGTCACACCCATATTTAAAGGCCAAGACTGGTTTAAACTAAGTATGTGCTTGCAGGATTAAGATGTGCACCCAAGTTAATGTGCCCCACTTCATAACAATCCACCAGTAAGAACAACAGTTGTTTAGACTTCTGTCCTTTCATGGCAGACATTTCTTCAATTTTCAAGTATGCACCGTTGTTGCCTTATAGAAAAATGGATATTCATACAGCAAAATTTGATTTAGTTTAATTTTAGAAAAGCAGTGCATATCACGCTGTAACAAGTTGTACAGAGTAGGTTTATCGTTAGATGTGTTTTACTTGCTATTTTCACTTCCCGGTTACACTTGTGCAGTTTTAACCCTACTATGTATCTGCATATTTACGTGTACTGAAATATACCAATAATGATTTAATGCTAATTTTACTGCTTAATATTGCTTACCACGGTAAGTATAATTATTATCATTGCTTCATCATCGTATATTAATTATTAACATTGCTGCATCATCGTTGTAGCGAAATGGGACACAGCCAATACTACTTGCAGGTCAGTCCGGCTTCGCCACGGCAATAATTCATTAGAGACGTTTATAAAAGGTGGAAAAATAATTTAGAATTAAACAAATAAATAAGCAACAACCCAACGTAGTTCAAACTTTAGAGCAAAGCATTTAGTGGCTTTATAACATGTATGCATTAAGTAACATCCAAGAAAAGTAATCCAAACACTGTAAGGTATTAATTCAGTATTCTGCATATATAACACGTAAGTTAAGTACTGTATATTTTGCACCTTGTGTATCGTACACGATACACAAGGTGTACGATACACAAGGTCCGTCAGTTACATAACTTGTAACAATACGTAATTTTACAAACAGTACAAAAACCAAACTCCAGTATATTTCCGTAACGGTGCAAACCCTGGATTTCACGAAGCAGGTAAAATTTGACCTTTCGCTAGCTACCTACTTTTGTAGTTAATACCTACTAGTTTTGTGTCGAAGAAAAAATATGCTGTCTTTCTAGTGGGTGATACTTTAGCATTAAGTGTTGCAACTCCTAAACATTTAGCATGGCTGGGTTTGCTAAAGAACAATTCGGAAGATGAAGGTAAAAGCGAAATCTCAAAATTTTACCTGAATATCTGAAACCAAGCAGGACTGGTGAATATGCAGAAAGCGAACTTAACAACCAGTTTATCACTTGTCTGGATAAAATCGCCAATCTCCCATTTTTGTACCTACTGGACAGATATCGTTATGACGTGTTTTCCGGGAAAATCTCCAAGAGCCGTTTGAACTGGGCATGGTGGAAATATGTGTAAGGGTTGCCGTTAGGCATAAATTCAACTTTGTTTATGCTACCGGTTTATCCGCTCGCCAAATACATGCACACTCTGCCGCTGTAAACTTCAACTGATTAGGAAAGAGTATCAGGGCATCGTTCCTCCAGTCCCGCGGTCGGACTTGGATTTCGATCCCGGTGCACAGTACCATGTCACTGCCGATACTGAATACATGTGGTACGCTATTCTTAAACATGGCTTTTGCGCTTTTATTTCTTAATATTGCGAAAAGAGTTTCGCTTTAAAAAAAATTGAAAGGAATATAAAACCACTGAAACCACTAAATCTGAAAAAATATCGATTTTACCGCGTTGCAGTACTTCGTAAGCTCTGTGATACAGTTCCAATTCCACAAAGCTTTGTGCAAAGCAGCCGGACACAGCGGGCCGTTGTCAAAGTGCGACATTAACGAGTCTAAGGCCGCTGGTAAATTGCTCAGGTATGCAAGTAGCTATTGTTTTTTAATGTAAAGATTTCTGCACCGACTCGCAAAGGTTACACCGTAATTCTTAAATGAAACCAGGCTGACAAGGTAACTGTGCGGGTTACAGTGGCATGCTCTCACTGGGCGCTTCCCAACCGTGGCCCGTAGCCATGGAGCGGGTAACTGGCTCGCCAAAAATGGATGCGGCGGCATTTTTGGAATATTTCGATCCACTGCACAAATATCTTCAAAAAATCAATGCGGAGAATAAGGAATTTATTGGCTGGAAATAGCTATCACGGATGCGCTACGCATAAGAAAATGTTATTGATAACTAGTCCTTGGTATTATTGATAAGTAATCCACGAGTAACGAGTGTCATCCCTTTGTACTGGCAGCTTTTGTTTTGCTTATGCTGCAGCAATTTTTGTACCCATACTAGCCATCGTAAGTGCTCTTTCGAAATATGCACGGTGATTAAAATGTTAGTGATTCTCGCTGAAATGTAGATGGCTACTCCAGTTAATAGTACTTTAAAACATAGCTTGGAATACGTTGGTAACCTTTGCTAGCCTACGGGCTGGAGCGACAATAACTATATCAACCCGATGAACTTTATTACGGTTCGCACACAGGTGGACACAAAAATTTCCGTGCTACTCAGAATAGGCATTGCAGTGCTAAAGAGGCTGAATATTTCCAGAGACGTTATTCCGAAGCTGGCTGGTGATATAAACAGCACAACAAAGCTCTTAATCACAGACAGGTACCCGTTGCCGAGATTCCAGTACTCGTATATTCGTTTGAATTTTTATATCAAGGCTGAAGCTTCTTAATGAATGGGTCATGGAACTGAGAGGAAACTGGCTTGTCTCGTTCTCACTTTCTATGCTTGTGCGCGGGGACCGCGCGGTAAAGCCGGCCCTGCGCGAGCCTCAGTCTCGGCTCAGCTTGCGAGCGATCGCTTGCCGTTTTGGACGGTCAGATTCACTAAACATTGTATGAATGTAAAGACAGAAGTATAAAGAAAGATATTTCTAAAGGATTTTTAAAAAAAACGCAGATGGAAATTCTGCAATGTATTTGTAAACTTTTGTACTCTGAGTAAATTTTTCCCTAATAAATAATTTTGTATTAACAGTGCTTGGTGCAGAAGTTAAATACCAAAATATATTTGCTATTTGATGTGTATAGCTCAGGCTTTTTAATTCGTAGCATTTATACGTCTCCTGTTTAATAAATTTTATGTATAATATTTACCACTTTATTCTGTTGACCTTACAGCATAGAACGTTGTGTGCCGCACTATTAGAAAAGCTAAACACGTGATCAGACAACAAGGAACGTGTTAGATTGTCCCTCATACGCCCGAATCGTGCCGGTCCATCCGCTCTTGTGGAATCCGTAGTGCTTGAACCGGTACACTCCCGTCGTGTACTCGCCACCCGCACGGATGTACCACTCACACTGGCTGTTGCTGTAGGCAATCGACGTTCGGCTCCACTTGAATCGCACATCCCAGTGATCATCCCGCATGACACGCTTGAACGTTCCATCAGCCTGCATTTGCTCCACGTCGCAGAACGATTCCACCTGGGCGAACTGGTTCTTGGGGTGACCGCCGTAGAAAGCGGCACTGGCGGTCTGGCCGACGCTGTACTGGGTCCTGGCTTCCTCGCGAACAGCCCCGAAGGGTTTCAGCAAGGGTTTGTCATCCAGCAGGACACCGGTCTGGAAGTTCAGGAGGTCGTCGATGTTGAAGAAGTATGGCGAAGCGCCAATGTCCAGTGTGTGAGCGGGGTTGGCGATGGAATCAGCAACGCGGGCCAGCTCTTGCTGGACGGCTTCCAGTTGGTACGGGCCGAAAAGGGTTGAGGCTCCTTCATAATGCTGCCGAACGAAAGCACAATGAAATAACACTGTTTGTAATCGTTAATAATCATTGAAGATACGAGAAAAAACCACTTTCCTGTTTTTCTCGTATTTGTGATTCTGGTACGCAATTTCATATTAACAACAAGCTAGGAACTTAACATTATTCTGTAAAACAGTTTCAGAAATCGTCGGATATCGGAACATGAACAGTGTCATGCCCTCTTATTTTATATTGCCTTTGATAACAATTATTATTAATTTTATGAAATGTTACTTTTATATATTAATAGATCTTGTGGCTGAATTTAGTATGGCATTAATAAGCAGTGATATGATTAAAGAAAAATAGCGCAAATGAATATAAAGCGCGTACCGACGCTTTTACGTCACCGACGCTTTTACGTCAAAGACTGACATATACAGGTTTTCATATACATCTACAAGTCGCTCAAGAAGGCAAGCAGGTATTGCAGGTTTCTAATTACCAAACGTGATGATCGTCTCTAGTTAGTGAGAAGTTAGAACTGTCGTTACGTTAATATAAATGCCTGGCCGGCTGGCCCTACTCCTTGCGAGCATTACGTACCTGTAAAGCATACTCCTCTCGCGTGGTCAGGTATTGTGAATATCCATTACTGATAGCGGCAATCTCGACATGAGACACACCGCTGCCTTCCAGCCTGCTCAGCACCGTCTTCCTAATTCTGCGTCCGGCCATCGTACTGACTTCGAACGGCACCGAGACAATTGCCAACTGTCCAATGCGCAGGATCTGCATGCCCAACACATCGGGTGTCCAGGGATGCGGCTCCATTAAGCCGGTCGGGAGCAGTGGCACCTTGGCGCGGGTCTGGCAGTCCCGCACCCATTGGGGTGTGGGTTTAATCGCGCTGGAGACGAAGGCGAACAGCGGGTTGGCGTCAGTGTCGCCCTCCTGGAAAACACCCAGTCCCACTCCGTCTTCTGTGCCGGCGGCGAAGTTCTGTCCAGCCACGGCGGGACAGGTGCGGGCGCCTGGCGTGTTGGCGATGTTGACGCTGGCGAAGTTGACCCAGGCCAGTTTCCCGACGAGAGTACCGGTAAGGAGAGTGCCGTCGGCGGAGCGGATCAGCTCGTCGGCTCTGTCGGCCTGACGGGTGCCGATGATTTCAGTGCTTTCGATCTGGTCGCGGCCTTCTCCACGGAATGTCCCGTCACCGTTATCGATCATGTTGGGACTGATGTCGCCGGCGTTGGAAATGCCAACGGCGGCAATGACACCTTTGTGACGCTGTTCCAGCAACCACGCAGCATGACCTATAACAAATTTCATTTTAACATAATATTATGAAGTAAAGAATTTCACGTACAGCTAGTAATTCCATATGATTCAAAAATGCAAAAGCTATGAATACTGGTACAGTACTAGTTCTTAGAACTAGTAAATATTTATCACATTACGCTTAGCAGTAGTTTAAAATGTGCTATACACATTGCGCTTGGTTTAAACGTGGTGGCAGCTTCATAACGGAAGCGTAGTCTATGGGTAGAAAATGAAATAAATAATCGATCGTATATAGTACTGATTGTAAAATGTCCTGGCTGCTATGTTTTGTACGGAAAGTTTTTAAAGATAACTTTTTTAAAAGAAATAAAAGAAATAATCAAGTTCTTAAAAATAAACTTTTTAACAACGAATGCGACGCAACATTTTAAAGCACACGGCTATGTAGTGCAACTGCGGATCAAGTTAGAAGCACTTTGTACAGTTCGTTATACCTGATAATTTGAAGAAATACAGTACTTAGAATCAAAATTTTATTTTCCCATACACAAAGTAAAGACTTCTATCACGGTTTAAGGCATCACATTTACCTTACCTTTATTATCTCCGCTAACCAGTTCATTGCTTTTGTTGAGACTCGTCGGGTGCACCGGGTACACCACCTGCACACCGCGCAGTTTTCCCTCGTTATCACTGAACTTCAGCACCGTCATCGTGGAATCTTTATCCTCAGCATACTGATCCCGTTCCTCCTGGGGATTGTTCAAATACGCTTCCGGTGATCGATTCCGTCCGCAGTTGGCCACCTGGCCCTGCACCATCTTGACATTCCCAGGCGCCAGGGAATTATGCGCATTGTCGATGGCCTTAACGATCCCGTTAACGATGGCGTGGAAGTTGTCCTCAATAAATCCCAGGATGGTGAAATCGTACAGAAGATAGGCCGACGATCCGCCCGGTCCGGCGTGGGTGTGTTGGGCGTGGAGGATGATGTTCTGTTCGTTGTAGACGCCGCCGTACTTGGCCTTGACCTGCTTGATGACCTCGAGGTGCACTTGCTGGAAGACGGCCTGCAGATCGCAGTTGACGAAGACAACGGTTTCCGCCGGGTTGGCGGGGTTGGAGACAATGAAGGCGCGGGCGTAGAGACGATTCAGGAGACCGGCGGTCTTCTGGCCCAGATCGGCATAGCCCATCATGCCCACTTCCGCTACCGGACCGGTAACGTCCGCTTTGCCCACACCGATGAGGTAGGAGGCGTCCGTTACGCAGGCCAGTGCTCCCAGAGCGAAAACTGCACGTGACAGGAAGTTCATGGTGGATGAGATAAATTCAAATTTCAACGTAGGGATACCGGCCACGGAATGCAGGAACACTGCAAGGAACCAGAATGATTTGGTAATTTTATACGGATTATCACGACGAAGTGTAATCAAGGCCAAATGCAATCAAGGACATATGCTAGATAAGACAAGCAATGAAGTGGGTGAACATAATCAGCCGAATGATTAAGAAAACAATGCTTTCGCTGGATTAAACGAAAATTCGATCATCCCGCGTACCGGCTCACGATACCAAACAACTGATTGTACAAATTATTTACTTGTGTTTACAGAAGTTTCCTGTATGTACAGTACTCGTATTGTATTGTATTTTAATATTGTCAGTATTAAACCCGCACTGTGCTTTACGGTGACTTTACGATAACACTACCTAATTAATTGTTGAAACAATTGAAACACCTACCAAACCCGCCGCAACCAACGGCCACAAATCCATACAGTTTTTTTGCCTTCTCATTAGTGTAGCCCGTTTGGGGTTATCGCAACACCTACCACATAATACTCGGTCAATATCGAAAGCAAATTTTGAGCTTCCCTCCAGAAGCAGATCCCCCAAACAAATTACAGTACTAGTACGTGATTGTTTATCTGACACTGAAACAGCATCCTACGTATGTGTTCTCATAGCGAAAATGCAAACGAAACACTGGATCGTAGTGACATTTTCAACTGTTATTAGGTACTGAAACTGCTGACAAAATGATCATTTCAATAAAGACACCGATAAAATATTAAAGTTTTTATACAACAACGATACAAAATTCCATTAAAACCTTACAACCTGTTCCAAGCAGCTGAATAAATCAAGCAGATATCAGATATCGCTTACCATCGCCAACCACTGCTTACTGCTTAGTGCCGGTATACAACTGCCTTCTGTTAATCAACAACCATAAAGTCATGCTCATCAACAATCTCCACATTATCACGTTCGCTGCTGCCATTCTCCTGCTGCCATTTGTTTTGTAAACATAGAAGCGCCGTGATGGTGCAATTGCGCAGGGTTAACAGATTGGCTTTGTCGCCCAGGTTCGCCGCCAGAATTTTGATTCCCGAAGTTGCCGCACCAAAACGAGCGTCATCCTTCTGCCACATTCGAAATACCTTTTAAAAAAAGCGCACCTAATTATCGTACATTTTTCAATGGCAGACACTGGAAAGTACTCTCCAGCACCACTAGGTACGAATATCAATAGTTTTAATTTCAGCGTACGTATCGAAATTGTAAACCTCAGACTTACGCGCTTTAGGTGTCTGCGAAAATACTGTGAAACGCCCAACTTCCCCTTATCATTTTTCCTGTAGCTTTTGCCAACCCATTCAGCCAAATCCTCCACAAGAACCCGATGCTTTTCGCTCTTAAAATCAACGGCAGCTTCTTCCAAAATGTTCACAAAATTCGCTCCAGGCTGGACATGGACACCACCCCAAACATTTTTCAGATTATGACATACTTTATGCCCATTCAACCACACGTCGTGACGCGCAAACAGACACGGGATGTCGAATTTTTTTAAGGTTATCCGATCGCACAAGTTTTGCAAATCTTTTCTCAGCTCAAACGTCTTATGATCAAATATCGCCTCACCGTATCCGCTAGCATCTTCATATGTGTATTTCATGCGAGCGAAAACCAGAGTGGACAATTTCACATTCTTGACGTCGGCAATATCGAGCAGGATATTAACGGCACTGTCGATTTTGTGCCGGTTCGCAGCACGCCCCATTATAACGCAATATTTTGTTGCCGGTGTGAGGGAGTGAAAGATACAGGCAGCGAGATCATAAGGGCTTTCGGCAAACTTCACAAAGCGCAATATACTGATCACGACGAGTCTGGAGCACTGAGGTAACGCGATGAGGGAACTCCAAAGAGCGCACGTGCGACGTACAGCAACCTGCTGCTTTGCATGCAACAAGGAGAACACCTCCGTCAGGATTTCCACAGTTAGATCGCTCATTGGAAAACGCACGTTCCTGTTACAAGCGGCTCGCTGAAAGCCAAAGTCATAGTCTATTATTTCATCCTCCGCTAATGGGTCGGAAGCCGGAACGCCCAACCGTAGTGCGGATACCTGTACAGAAATTCCTTTTCTGTAAAAGAAATATCTAATTTTTAGGATCAAATAACAAAGATTTATTACAACCAGTTAAAATATTTATTTAATTTATTAGAATTGACAAATATTAAATGTACATACTACTTTTCATTCGACATCAGCCAGCACTCATATAACAATTCACCTGCGCAGGTTTACACAAATTAAAAGCATCAAATATTAAATTAGGTAATACTGTAATAGAATCACATACATGTATTTTATCCCTAGTGTCATTATTATAATATAGATATTAGAATCTAACAAATGTTTCATTACTTAATGATTAATGGTATCTAATTAATTTAACAAATATATTTAACAATGATTTGTGCGCTTAAAATTATACGGTGTACTTACGATGCTGTTTTCGCGATGCTTCCGATCATATCGAAGCTGCAAAAACTGGAAAGAATTGCCGGTAACTGTAACGGGATGCGTGAATGGAAAGCGTTTTTTCCAGAGGGCAAGGAAAGCGGAATCCAGCACGAACCCATCGGAACGGAACATTTCTCTATAAGAAAATCATTGTACCCGACCGTATATTTATCACGCCAACACAACCGCACGCGGGAGAAGGGAAAGACATCCACCACCATGGTGCCACTCTGTACTTGTGCAACAACAAATCCGTTCGTGGAGATTAACAGCAATCTGCCATGGTACCACCTCCACGGTTCACCAGACGACAATTTGGCCAGCACCCATGCACTCTCCGCTTCTGCCTCCGCCAACTTTGTGGCTGTCGATCTTCGCCACGGCTGAGGAACCAGCATCCTTTCCGACCACCGATACGCTGCGCTGAAGGGGACCAATTCAGGGCTGGCATTCTTTACACCGAAATCAACCAGCAATCCCGAATCGTTTTTGTCCACGACAATGCCGCGGCGTACGACTCCGGGAATCTCCACCACGTCCACGGCGTTCCATAGTTGAGATGTTTTTGTAAACATTTTGCTTGTACACCTGACAGTTCAGTTCTGACCCAAGAAGTTAACGTAATTGTTTGCAGTTATAAAGGAAACACAGTTGTACGCAATTGCTGCGAGATATCACGTCCGTGCTATCAACAGATCAACAGAGGCACGAAATACGAACTGCAACGAGACGCTGCACAATAAACGGTAAATATCAAAATCAAAAAGAAACAAAACAACAATTTACAATCTCATAAACAGAAAAGCAAACACATAATCCCACAAATTAATAAAACTTGCTCACAGTCACAACTAGGTAGGGTACGCCAGAACGAATAAAAAAATTTTTCTTGGTTCAGTCGCAGCCCACAGGTCAGCACGCATCCGGCGAGGCGGCTAAATCGTAGAGCGACGTAGACAGCTTCGTCACGCTACGCTAGCAGCTTTGTTGATTATGAGTTGTGCTTCCGACTCTGATGCTGTCTAGCTACCCGTAGTCTATACTCTATAGTTGGTATAGTCTGTTGCTCGCAAACAAAAATTTCAAGAATTCTCAATAATTTTCCTAACTCGGACTTTTCAAAGATTCCGTTCCATCGAAGAAATACTTTTCCTCTGACTTTGTTATTCTCTTTTAAAATCGTCAGAGGTCCCACGCTAGGAGGATCTCGTCTGTTTTAAATGTCCAAATAGCATCTCTGCTTTGGATTGTCTGTATGTTCTGAAGATGTGACGAATACTTCATCTGCCCGTGATTCGAAGTATAACGAAGTGACAGGAGATCAGGGTTCGGTGGATTGCATTATTGCATTCCATGGATTATTCTTGGATAGGCATCACGCGAGCGCATATGTCAGGTAAGAAGATTTTTCTTTTAATGCTTGGAGATCTGCGAGTTCCCTACCCTGGCGGAGTTACATCACAATAACACGATAACATGGTAGGAAAGCAATCGTAGCAGCTTAGCAGTCGTAGAGCTGTTTAGCCAGACTGAGACTGGGCGATATTCAGTGACAACCACCTGTTTGGAAGCCCTTGTCAAACTGGTTCTCGGTTACGTTTTCTTCTAATCTATCACTGATTTATGCATAATACGGTTACGCTTACGAGGATAGTTGTTGAAGTCGCTGAAGTGGAATCTTCCTGATAAATCACTGAACTGCAGAGGCAGGACCGTAAAAAGTGCTGCAAATTGTTTAATAAAATTTTATTTTCGCTTTCTGCTTTTCTTTTCTACTTATTTGTCAGCTTTCTCATTGTTACAAAACCTGTGCATCGTTGAGTTACTAATTTTATTACGAATAACATATGGCTACGGCACGCTACCAGTACTTACTACTGTTAAAACAAGTGCATTATTACAGATTTGGATTTTAAACCCTATCAAAATATTAACCGCATGAATATTTTGAATCGCTGACTCGCCCTGAAAATTTTATATTTATTGTTCGTTTAAAAGCTGAAGGTTGAAGTGATAAAATTTTTACCGTTGTGTAATTTGTGAGACGTGTTTGTTACGAAATTTTCAAAATTTGTTAACGAAAATCGGTTGAGCTTTTTCCAAAATGTAGAGAGTAGGTATCACCGTTTGTTCTAAAAATTTAGTTTGTCCTATAATGTGCTTGCGCCTAGTGTATTTTGTAGTAACTTCGGGAATTCTTACTGGAAAATGTTTTTCGTCTGATTCTCAGAGAATCGGATTGAAATTGTCCACCCATCATTGTTTTGGTTTCTCGCTGATAAATCACAACACCAGAAGAAAACGGTAATCATTAATCAAACAGCCTACCGGTCCGCGAGGTACGAGTACTGTACTTGATCGATGAATAATCTTTCGAGTGCCGCATCCGTACAGAACTTGAACCAATGGCACTTTGACGGCTGCTGTTCGAGTGAAAAGTGGCCGCTGTGGCACATAACACACAAGTGCCTGATTTAATAATTAGGCTTTTCTTTTTCTTTTGGCCCACACCGCGATCAGTTGGTAGTTCGCTAGTTCGTTTCTTCCGCCACAACTGGTGTGCGAGAAAACAGACACGCTATCTGTTTTCTTGCGCACAGAGAGAACGGATACGCTATCCGTTTGTTGCATGTGAACTAGAGAATTTTTCCTTGAACGTTCCAGTTTAAAGTTTTTTCGTCGTTTGCGATTGTGGTGGATCATGGCGCCCAATGTGGAGCTTGAAAATGTGATACAGAGTAGTGATGGTGATGGTGTGGCTGTTACAGATGATACCATGATGCGGAGTAATGCCCTACTCAACAGATGGTCGAGCAAACAGCACAAATCCGGTATGGACGACCTAATCGATTGATTATTACATGTTTCTGTGATTTTTTGCTCGTTGTACATTGCGTCGCGTCGCTGACACGACGCGCATGGCTGACCTTTGTCCATATTCGCTAGGAAATATGCCGGGAAGTCCGTGGATTCATCCGCCAGGAGCATTGCAAGGCGCACATGTCGCTTATTTGGTCAAGGTAAGTTAGGGATTTCTCATGTAGTTTTTATTTCCCGTGAATTATACTGTAGTTCCTGCAGTTTTGAGTATGGGTATTATGTTTATGTATCAATAATACCTTTTCAGTTCTTATATTTTTTTATAGAAGAGTCATTCATTCGTTTTTCGGAAACATTTTATTCTTGTACAGTAAATGCCGGCAGCGTTCCACCGCTTTTAATTTTTGCATACAGTATTCATTAATCAAATTGAGCTGATAGGAGTAAGGCGTGTCGGATTTTGGTTAAATTAATGATTGTGCAGCGAAAGACGAGAATCATTACAATTTTGTTGTCCTGAAGCTATGAAACTTTACGTTGTTCGAATAAATTGCGTTCATATTTGCGTACTTCTCGGTGACTCCTTTGACTGTGCACTTCTTGCTAACGTTTTGGATTTGACAACTCAAATGCCGGCTCAGCGATTGCATCTATGGTTAATTGAAAAGGCTTTTATTTACATGTAATAACTTTATGTGTATTGCAGTTCCTGGGGTGCACTGAAGTGGAATCCGCCAAGGGACTGGAAGTAGTAAAAGCCGGAATTCAGAAAATGAGAGTGAGTTGGCTATTTATCGTTGAACATTCTCTTCAGGTTTTTGAATGGAATTTTGCTCTCGTTCTTCACGCTTACACGATAATGAAGTAAAAAAATAATTAAAGTTATGAAAACATTGATGTAAACAGCTGTAAAACGATAACCAACTAAATAAACCATCGCAGGATTTGGCTTTGAATGTTTCACTTATTGTACCTGGCTGAATGAATACTATACGGTGAATTAATGCGATGCCCATATGAATGAAAATATCATTGTCGGAGAAAATGACCGGCATTAACTGGTATAACTGAATAGTAATTTTTAACAGTTGGCCGGTGTGATATTGCCTGTCATGCATGCCAGTCAGAGGTCGAGAAGATTAATTTGCCGCGTTTGCCGTCGCATGTTGCCATTGCCGGTGCTTTGTTTTCTGTAACCGAATAGCCGAATATGTGGATGATAAATCTCATTGTGAGCTGGTTGTATAATTATTATGCGTTTGCTTGCAGTTTAGTTCACACTTGAAACGGTCAGAAGGATCCAAGATACCCAAAATGGAGCTGACCATTTCCATCGACGGCGTCGCCATACAGGAGCCCAAAACAAAGGTGAACAATCAAAATGACCGAAAAAATAGATCAATAAAATTGGCTCATCACTTTTGTTCTGGTCAGTCGGCATGAAGCAGTCGTCATGGTGTGGCGCCTCACGGTGGTACGCCCGCACTTCCGGTTGTTTGAGAAGATTTGACACGTCTTTGCGGATTATTTCTGATCGCTTTTGTACAGCTGTGATTTTTTTGCGTATCAAAAACTGTGTAGTGTGTTGACGCTGAAAATTAATGATGCCGATTTTCATATATTACGGTACGGTGAAAGTTTTTGACTGCAAACGTTGATTGAATAAATGTTTTCTGTAAATTAGAGTATAGTGCTTTTATTTTTTAGTCTGAAGATACATTATAATTTTATATCAGTTTTCGGATAATATGACTCAAATTTTTGTATTGCTTTCTTTGCATCTAGGATAATTAATTTTTGATTTTTACTTTTCAAATCTTTCCAGATTAGCATTTTGTGCTTTGCTAGTTAGCATTTGCATTTTTTAAAATTTTGTTTAGAATTTTTTGCGGATAACGATTTTGTATTATGTATTTTATGTTGCATCGAATTATTACTTTTTGTAGTATCTTCCCTTCGACTGCCAATCCAGCATAGGTAATTTGTATTCTGTTTTTCTATTGCAGAGAATATTATATCAGTACCCTCTGTATCGGATATCATATTGCGCTGATGATAAAGCGGAAAAGCGATTCTTTTGCTTCATCGCCAAGGAGGAGAACCCATCCACGGAGCAAACTCAGCACCGATGTTTTGTTTTCGTTAGTGACAGACTGGTAAGTTCATAACTTCATACAGGGCGAACTGAGTTTATTGTAAAGAAAACAAAACACACAGCTCATAAAACACAAATAATGGCTGTTTGCCAACGATTATTACCGGTCCAACTCTTGTCGTTATTTAGCGCCGGCGGGCCGGTTGAATTAGACGGGTGGGGGAAACTGTAATACTTTGGTCAAATAGATGCTGTGGCGAAACAAAACAGTACATCGTTGCGATTACTCATTCTCTTTCATACCGTTTGTCATTAAATTGTTATATGTATGCTGAAAATTTTAATAATTCTGCCTGAGAAGGGAAAGGGTTTTTTAAGCTGCGAAATTTTACCTTCACGGCTTTATTTTACCACGAAATTGTTTATCTGTATAACTGAATGCACAATTATTCTGGTACCGAGATTCAGTGGGTTATAACGGAGACCATTTTTTATGAAAACTTAAGGATTTAGACCGAAGTACAGTATCTAAACAGGTTAAACAGAAGAGACAGCTAAAATAGAATTGGACGATCGATTGGCTCGTTTCTGATCAACAAAAATATTGTACACAACGTATTATGTGACATATCGTTATTTTTCGTGATGCAAAATTGTAACTGGCCTCGAACTTTATAAGTAGTTATTTAGTTATTACTTATCAGCATACTGGGGTACGTTAGTGACTGAATACAGTAAATTTAAAATCAGCTGAATGAATCCAAGTTACTGTTAGAAAAAATTTTCCTGAAATCGTTCTTCTTGATCAACCGATTTAAAGACGCAGCGAGCATTCTGGATTCTTAGATTGGTTGTTTTACCAAAGATGACTAATTTTCAGGCGGAAAATATCACATTGACCATTGGACAAGCCTTTGACTTGGCTTACCGACGCTTCCTAGAGACATCCGGTCGTGAAATGGAAATGCGCAAACAAATATTAATTTTACAAAAACGCGTAAGTTGATGGGCACTCAAGGGATTATGCACAACGTGCAAGGTTACAAATATACACTGACAGTCTACGCAACCGTATTGTCGGTCCTGGTTGTGGCACATTAGTCATTTCCTGTGTTTAGGCCAGACTACTTGAACGTGAAAATGCGGACCTCAAGCAGCGCATCGCTCAACTGGAACCTTCCGGTCTACATACAATTATGGTAAGTAGCCGTCATTTTATAATTGGTCATGCTTACATTTTGTACAGTAATTAGAGCCCCTTTATGAAATTTGTGGTTTTCCCTTCCTTATTGAGTTTAGGTTAATACTAAATGTTTGATTTTCGTTAAATTGCGAACCAGTACATTTTACGACAGGGCTTTCTAGAAATTTTTTCAACAAAACCATGCATTTTTGTGATTGTTCAACTTTTTCTTTTATCGCAGTTAAATTTATCAAATTTACGTTTGTATGTTTAGTACGTCGTACGGTTGTGCAAGAAAAAATTTTTTTGTTTTACTTGCTTGAGAATTGAGATACGATATTACAGTTTTTTATGACCAAAACTACGCTCTTGTTATGCACGTTGTTTTTCCGGTGGCGGCCTACGCGATGATACAATGCGAAGCTATTTGAAGTGCTTGCTAGAAGCTGTTGAGATTATATAAGCGGGTTAATTCAAGACGAGTGCTTGGTGTAGAATAAACATCAATTCAGGTTGCTGACCATTGCATAAGTATCGGATTGGGTTATACATATACACGCGTTCTTTTTCCCGCTCTTTCAAGATTTGGCTATCGACATCGTACCGGTTGCATTTGTTATTTATTTGAACAGATATTTGACGCAATTTTAATAAGGTTTTGTTCGTTGTGGAACCATTTTAATTTACTTCGAAATACGCTTTTTCGGCTCATATAAGCAATAATGGCAGTTCTTAAAATTCTGAAATTACGGTGTAAACTTTCAGTATTTGTACAATAAACCGAGAAATTACATTATCGTACTTTATGCGGCGCGGACTTAGCAAATTTGCATGCGCATAATTAGATTGTTTGCTCGTTGTGTTACTTGCATACGCGCGTCAATCAGAGAATTCAGACACCGGATCAGTTCTGTAATAACTACAAAATGTTCCACAACGGTTTTTGTTACTTGCAGGTAGACGGTGTGGACGTTATCAAGCTCTCCGACGCATCCGAGTCGACAGTAACTACAGTGCCATTAGTGCATTCAACAAGTGTGAATGGTTATATGAACGGCACCGGCGGTTCTCTTCTGGCTAATGGCGTAAACTCAACGAACGATCCGCAATGTAATCGCGGCGGATTCGGACAGAATACCAGCTATGCGAGTGCCCCGACGTTGGCCGTCAGACAACAGCATCGCGTAGAAATAGGTGAAAGAACGCTTGCGAAAAATTGATCTCATTTATTATCTGCAGAGTTCTATTTAAAAAAATTTCTGTCTAGCCTGGAAAATAAACTGATTAATAGCCGATAACATAACCATTTTTTTTTGCTTTTTAGTGGAAACGTTTACAATAGTCGGTTGCATTTTTTAAATACTAGTAAATTCGCCCTTTGTTTACGAAGAAAACTATATTTTTTAAAATATTTTTATGGTTTTTACTTTTAGTTTAATTGTTGTGCGTAAGACTTAAGATTTTTAGCAGTTTTTCAACAAATATTATTATTTTATTATTTTATACGCTTTCGTGAGGTTGCGCATATTCATACGAAACTAAAAATCCAAAACATTCACTATATTCGCTTAAATTTTAACTTTGAAATAGTGTGCCTATTTAAAAAAATATAAACGTGATTTCTGTTTGCAGCGCCTCCTCCTCCCCTACCGCCGCGGCCCCTGAACGGCACTGAAGCCACGAACGGTCATAGTGATGGGAAGAGTGATTTGATAACACTGGATCCCTTTGCGGTGACCATTTCACCGGAAGAAGATCCGTTTGGCGACTTCCAAAAGCTGTTTGCCACCAACAGCGCGTCCAGTGGCGGTTCCGATAAACTGTACGACGAAGCCATTGGACGTATGGATAAACGCATGTCAGAAATGAAGGTGCGGAATCTCTGTTTCTTTAATATTTTGAAGTGCTGCTTTGCGCAGAGTAAAATCGTTCCTTTCTTAATTATTGCATATTAACCGCGCTGTGGTTCCTTATAATTTTTTCGGTATATTATGGCACACATCGAACATTAGGTTATTATGTTTTGCCTTTGATTATTTTTTGTTTGGTACGTCTGCGACTTTGTAATCGTTTGAATGCTGCATTTTACTTGCGTGTGAAAATGTCGGCACCTTGTGGTGTAAGCGCCAGTAAGTTTATTTGTGTTTTGCTTTCTTTGCAGGAAGGGTTCAGTCGCGGGTTGACACTGGGACGGGATGATTTCAGTTTGGACGCTTTTGATCCGCTAAGCAAAAACCGATCGACTAGTCACGCCTGATGCACTGACAGCATGGGACCAAGCAGCTTTTTGGCTTTCTGAAAAATAGAGTATGACTTGTGGTGTTCCCTTGGCGGTTCATTATGGTTTTCATATTTTTAGCTGTGGATTATATTCTTGTATTATTTTAATTTTTTATCAATGCATAACAGATCTGAGTTCTTTTGAATCTGTGGCTTTTGGCAGCTGGGTGGTGTGTTGTGCTTTTTGCATTTCCCTTTACATGCTTTAGCATAAACTCACCTATTTATCGGGGCGAATTACGTTTATTTTGAAAATAAACACGGGCTCTTCGTACGCGGCAATATTAATAAAAAATTATTGCACTGGATGACACTGCGCGGGCCAGTCTTGGCAAGGAAAACCTTTACGATGGGAATGCCGTCGTTCCACATCGTTCACTCAGCGCGCATGGGCAATTAGTCGGCTACCGCGAAAAGGCAATGGATGTTTATAGTCGTTATTACGACAGTCATATTTATATTAACAAGTAATCGACTGATGCGGTCGCCGGTCATATGATGGGAATGCTCGGATGGTTGCTGCGGTTTGTAATGAGATGTTTGTGATGCAACACGTTACCGGAAGTCCGGTATTAATCATTACCACGAGGAAATGGGAAAATAACCTACCAGTGCTCGCACCATCCGTATGACCTTCTGTCAAACACCAGATTTTTCGGTTAACTATGTAACAAACATAAAAATTTTAATTTTTTGTTATAGCAAACAATTGGCCGAATTTGTCTATGCTTGGAGTATTTTCTAGGTTTTAACTGAATCGGCAGATTTCTTTTTCCGATAACTAAGTACTTGCAAATGGGTATTCGTTAACAGAATTTTTTAAGTATACACATTCCATACGTGCGAAAAATGTGAAAATGTTTTCCGTGCTTATAAGGACTGGCAGCGTTTTTTGCTTTGTCCAAGTCACCCAGTAACATGGCGTTTGTGAAATTACGTTAGTAATCCGATCGTTTATGTTGTATGAGACATACATATTTCAACAGGCAGCTGAACATTCGCAATATGAATCTATGAATCCCTGTCACATACAGATACGCAAATGCCGGGCAGCTCTGGCAGCGGGCTAAACTGTGCCAAGCAGTTGACGTAGGCAATTAGCCCATGCGCCATCACTGCGAAAACTGCTGGCGTTGCTCATGAGCAAAAAACCATCGAAAAGATATTTTTAAAACAGCAGCTTCCATACTACCGTACTCTGCAGTAAAATCGTGTATATTATACCGCTGGCGTGTATGTCATTCGGCAGATCTCGGCAGCCGGAAATGAGAAGACGCTGCGACAGTGTGCAACGATAGCAAGAGAACTGCACCGAGGACACACATTTTCGCCAAAGGAACATGTTGCATCTGTAACGTTAGCCGAGCGGTTTTTGTTCGACGGTGTGGTAGTGTGTGGCTCGGATATGCGGCAGCGTTCTGTATAACCAAATCTGGCGACTTTGGGATTCTTCTTGCTGAAAAACTATTGCTCCCTTCTTTAAGCCCAAAATTGTGGATAACTACTGATTGATTACCGGCTTTTTCGAGGATTGTTTTGTACATACGAGATCTGGACATTCTACGCCATTCTGTGATACTTTTTTGGACTCGCCGTTGTTTGAAAATTTTCAAAAACGGATGCTCAGGTCAGGAACGTCGATAATGACATTAATGTCACCATTATAAAAATCTTTTTCAATCTCGTTCGTGTACTATGCAGTACCACTTCAGGAGGCATATGCCCAAGATATTTTTGTAAATTGTATGATATGTTGTATTTGCAGGCAGAACTGGCCAATCTGTTTTGGCCGACTCGGCGCGGCTCCATTGCTCGACTGGAATTATTTTCTTGGGTGTCGCATTCAAATTACATTGTGGGCAAAATTATTGTCCTACCCGAAGAGGAACCCATAGTCGCACAGCCGGCATTTATGTTCCACCCCGGTATGGCACACGAAATCGATGAGCAGGAGAAGCACGCGGCTGCCTCCAAAATTCAGGCCAAATACAGGGGTAAGTTAAGTCCACAAACGATATCGTAACATTAAATATTATTCAGACTTTATTATGTACAGCATGATTTCACTATGTATTTTGCGTTTTTAATAAATATCAGTTTTTCATGTCCATGATTTTTGTTTTCGTTCATGATGGTAAATACTCTCTCTCGTATTCGTAAATTTGTACCCATCAAGTGTGCAGAGATAACGGATTTCGTAGTACAATGGCACGGAAATCAGAACTATACCAGTTCCTAACAACGTGAGATAATTTTGCGACAGTGTTTTGAGAATACACGGCAATGTCTAAAATAACGTTAATCAACACAGAAAGTTTTTTTCAGATAAATAACAAGTCATTTTAAAATATAGTCTGCCATTCTGTTTAATGTTAATCAACAAAGAAATTTCTTCAGATGAAAATTTTCATTTACTTATTTGGCAATATAGTCTGTCAAGTTGTGAACCTGTTTAGTTCAGAATTGCTAATAATAAACTCTTGCACGGTCGGTTTGCGAATGAAATGTTTTCGGAAAGTACGTAATTACGGACAACACCTTATATTATACTTTAACAGTACATTGATTGACGATTGACATTATCAGTTTTCATGCTGCAGAATACAAGGCCCGGAAGGACAGCCAGATGCACAAAGACCAGGCCCGGAAGGTGGACGGTGAGCCGTCGCCGTCGTCCAAACCCAAAACCGGCGACCGTGATACATCTTCCCGATCGGCCAAGAACGCTTCCGGCTCCGGCTCCCACAAGCCGAGCAGTGTATAAAAAAACTCCGCTGACCTTTCTCTTTCACAGTTGTTGCCATTTTACGGATAACTATGCCTTACAAACAAATCTCAGCACTCGTATCACATGATTATTCTTCTTAGTTTCGTATTGTTGATTATTTCACACGCAGATGAATCGCACTCTCCAGACGAATGCCTTTTTTCTAACTCACCGCAGAACGGTACCGGCAGTATATATGCTCGATGTATGCAATCGCCGATGCAGATGTTCGCATCATGATCGTTGATTAAATAACCCTTATGACCGAGTTGGAAAGGATATCGGCGAATCGAGAGAAAGATATGGCCGTTTGCATATTTTTTTGGCTCAGTTCGTGTATGAAATCGTACGTTTAGTTTATCCGGAGATTTTATTGCTTAGTAGCCCAATTAAAGATGCCGAGCAGTAGGAAACCAGAAAGGCGCGTTTAGACAGAAATCGTATAGCGCATAAGATGCCTTGGCGGCAGTTACGAAAATAGACGCCAGCAGCAGTGGACGGAAATACATCGGCCCTGTAGACATTGCAACGCAACGCAGGAAACCAAATGTTAGTCTAGGGGTGAATGTGTGTTTGACGTCAATTCAACAGCGTCATCATACCGAAATTTTTTGCAAGTGGGCAGAGAATTATGTTCCCAAAAAATGCTGTAAAAGCGTATAATGAGACGATGGACAAAATATTTCGTTTAGAAGAAATACTGCCTGGGAAGAGAAAAAATGCTGGAGCGTACGCTTGCTAACGCTGGGAAAAAAAGAAACCATGATATGTTCAAAAAATCATTCATCGGGGATGGGCAAATGGGTACATTTTGTTGATTCAGTGAGTAATCAGCGCCGGTCTTTCCTTTACACGAGTCTTTATCACAATAGTAATTCATTTATTGCTAGGTTAAAGTTAAAGGAAGACATGTACGAGTATTAAAGAAAGACAAGCCGTAGCTAATAATAAGGCTACATGGTTTCTGACAAGAAAATGAAATGGTAACAGTGTGACCAAATGACAACTCCGAGGGTCAATCGTCGATCAAAAAATGCCGCGTTAGGTCCGACTGGAAATGCGACGCCGGCAATTAATCCATAAATATAAGTAGTAACGAGGCATTACGAAAGTTACGTAATGCCTCGGTAGTAATTAAGTATTTAAAAAATAAACGCTAAAAAGTGCTACTTAGTACTTACTGCAAGCTGGGCACACTGTTCCCCCTTGGAGGTTAGCACCGCCAATGGAAATATTGGAAATTAATGCCGATTAATCGCCCTCCCGTAGGTGGCTGCTCAGCATGCTCTGAATTTCAATTTTGTGATTTTTGTCTGGTTGACTGTTGAGACAGACAACATTTGCGTAAGATAAGTACCAAAAAATTAATCGCTGAACATTGTTATCAGCTTTTCGGTGGTTTTGTCTGAGGAATGCCAAGGGGGAAAGGGATAAATCCGGAGTTGGCCCTTGCTGTACACCGGGCCCGAGCGAGTTTGACTTACGCTGCAACGGGACAAATCTTTGGGAAGGGTGAAGCCTGGGTTCGCTCAACTTGCAAGCGGTACGATAGCCAAACGGGGCTGCCTCATAACCCTAAAAAACGGGGACGGAAGCAGAACACCACGGCTAAACAGGACGCCGAGATTGTCAACTTGGTGAAGAGTCATCCCACGGAATCCTGGCGGGAGATAACCGCTAGGCTCGGTGTGGAAACGGGTATATTTCTGTCGAAAAACGCCATACGTACTCGCCTGGAGGTTGGTCGACGGGTTTTTTTTATTTATCATTGCGATGATTGCAGCTTGCAGTACATGCTAATTATAAGCGTTTGCTAACCGCTAACGTCACACTCAGTGAGTTTCGCATAGAATATGCGATACCTGTGGCTTTGCGCCCTCAACTGATGATCAGGCTTGGTTCAGAAGTTGCAGTGCTTCTAATTCTGTTGCAGAGAGGGACACCCGAGATGGAGCAGAGTTCTTCGAAATCATCCACAGCATGGCCGCAGGTTGTTCTTTTTGGCGATTCCCATTTTCAGAATGGATTCGCTAATAATGGAATTGCAAGTTTAATCGCTGCAAAGTTGCAACGGTAAGCACTCTGCAGTGTAGCCTGCATTTTGGACTGTTATAATGTTATTGTAAGTAGAAGATGTTGAATCTGGCATAATTCGTAGACCCGCTTTTGAGACTTACGCTCTTGTAGTCTTTCATACATCCATCAGAAATACGTATTTAGGTTTTTAAGCTGGTCGATATTATGATGTTGGTGCGTCTGTTGTTTAGCGTAATTGTGTGCGAATTGTGAGGATCCTCCAGGATCCGCTGGATTGTTGATGTTTTTGGTATCGTACAGGCGCTGCGACGTCCTCACCCGCGGTTTCAATGGTTACAACACACGGCTGGGACGGTGCGCACTGGATCTGTTTCTGCCGGACATTCCCAGTGAGAAAATTGCTGCGTTTGTGATTCTGTTCGGATCCAATGATTGCTGCCTGACGGGCAATCAGGTGCATCTGGGTATGGGAGACTTTGTCGACAATCTCACTTACTTCGTCCAGACATTGACGGTTAGTTGCTGAGTTTACGCTTTAGCAGTCTGCAGCCGCTTCGAGAGGAACAAACATTTTCCTCGTAGAGCTTGTGTTTTCTCGGTGGTTGCTTTTTTGACTGCTACTCGTACTCGTATATGTTTTGTCGAAGTCAGTTTGCGAACTCAGTGTGTGAGCGTTTCTGAGTTTTATTGTATCGATTATCCTATCTGGGCAGTAAATTTAAAGTGATAATTCCCCAGTGTTTATGGAATTTTTATTTTGTTTAGAATCACGGAGTACCAGCCAACCGTATCATTTTAATGTCTCCCCCGCCCACCGATCAAGAGGCATGGACACGCGAATGTCATGCCGTGGGACGCCCAGTCTCCACCCGGGACAACGGTATCATTGAAAAGTATTCCATGTCGACGGGCATCGTGGCTTCCGGTGAAGGAGCACACTTTGCGGATCTCTTCGCCACGATGCTCGCCAGTCCGAACTGGAAGTCCTTCTTGTCGGACGGACTGCATCTCAACGCGAACGGCGCCCGGGAAATGTTCGGCCTGTTGGAACCGCTTCTTGACACGATCTTACAGTCCTGTCCCATGCGCTTTCCCGACTGGAAGGAAGTCAATCTGGATAGTCCCGAGGCTGATTTTCGTCAGATTGCCTCTTGAACTCTGGTGATATATGTACATAAAAGCGCTGTTTGCGGCCTTCGATTTGGAGCTTACGGCGGAGCGGAGAAGTCTAACAGCCAATATGTCGTCATTTCACCTTTCCCCTGGAACGGAAAAGAAATATCGATAATATTGCAGGTGTGGATGTTACTTTCTGCTGCCTACCTTTATCACAATGCTCCCGCGCGATTCCATTTGAAATCCACCAAGTTCATCCAGTAGCGCCTTGGTCGTTCCGCTAAGATGGATCTTTGATACTGTTTTCATAACAGAGAATTAATCTTCTTTTTTGAATGTGGTACACTTTAACAAATTTTTGTAAACTTCTGAGTGCAGTAATGGAATCGCTGATTTTCTGAACTTCTTTTTTTGGATTATTTTGTACGCGGATTAAGTAATGGATATACGGAAACTGATTCTATTAAACGTACCAGCGCCGTGGCTTTCCATACGGCTAGCTGTATTGATGGTATCCCCGAACCTGCGAACAACCCATGGCACTGCTAGACGGAATTTAAAAAAAAGTGTAATCCACCGTGCAACATACAAACAGTATCGCGGCATCCGTAAACCCACAACACCAGCAGCACAGTGACCTGAGATTGTGTAAGACGTTAATTCGTTTGCACGTTACATTTGGCTGTTGTTTAAACACCTGAGTTGATGCCAACACGCAGTTGTAATTTTTCTGCTGTTTCCAAGGGTGAACAGATGGATTCCGTCGCGTCTCGCATCGACAATCCCATACGAGCGATCTCACCGGCATGGCGGTTACCGTTTCTTATGGGCAGACCGCTGGCCAGCTAATAATTCGCATTTAATTATTATCGCACGTTAGGGATGCTAGAACATTTTTAAAATTTACCAGGTACGAGTCGTTGATGGTTTCCACTTTATAGACATCGAATTTATGGAGGACGGAATCGAAGAGACTATACAGCGTATTCAGCAGTACAATGGTCTGAAGAGGGGCGCACTGCGCACATATTGGTCCGAACTGCGGGATGTCACTGAACAGGATCGTCACGCAGTCGAAATTCTCTGCGTTGACGGTTTCCTTGTTACGCAATTTATTAATAAGGGATCTAAACATAGCGATAAGCAATTTTTTTAAATTTGGATTTGCTGACGTTTTCGTCGAAGCTTACGGCGGCAACATTTCTTTCAGCAAGGAATCCACTTTGACTTGTTCTTCTAAAAGGTCACGCGAGCGAGCTTCCACCATATTTTCCAAGTCATTAGCGTAGTGTTCCAGTCGCCGCATAATCATATCAACCAGTTTTTGTCGTGAAAGGACATGCGTTAATTTTCCAGTTAATTTGGTCAGGTTAGGACGATCCGCCGGCACATTTGCAGTGCAAGGCAATATCACTTCCAGCAGCTTTGCCGGCATTTTGGAAACGTCCGTAATACGGGTCTTTTCGGGTTTTTCTCGTAAGGCAGTTATATTTTCTGAAAAAATATTTTATAGAATTTAATATATTGTAACAGTTATTTCGCGATAGTGTTATTACTGTACTGTATCCAAATGTATAAAGTATCTGCGTCATGATTATGTGCTCGTATTCGTTTTACTTGGCGCTGTTGTCGCGCAGTTGTTATTTTTTCGCTATTGATCATCAGCTGGACATACAGAAATAAATTTATCAGTCGTCTCTTGCGTACCCGATATACTTGTGTCGTTATCGAGGTTTATGGACAATGGAGCGTAACCGGTGAATATTTCGCTGACAATGACACCCAGACTGTAAATATCCCCTTCGCGACTTCCGCTAGTTTTAGTAGCCGCAATAATTTCCGGTGCCGCCCACAATATAGCTGCGTCCAACGGCAGCATTACGGGAAAAATGTGTCCACAGAACTGCATGCGGAATTTGCTCAACGCATACGATGAGATTTTTATACAGAATCGCTTGTCTATCATGATGCCGATGCTGGATAGCATTCCATGATGATGCAGTGGCGAGTTATGAATAAATTTCAGTCCCTAAGGAAAACAAAAATTAGCAATACAAACTTTAGTCAGTATTCTTACGGCTTGGAAATGGTAACCTTACATTTATAATTTCCCAAACCAGGGAGCTTTGCATGGAGTAATCAATAGGGACGCGGTCGTTTTGTAGCAACATCCGGAGTGTTCCACGTGCTCCATATTCAAAGATCAAACACGAGCCGGCTGGGGATGTGCCGGCCGTAGATCCGAGAAATCTTGTCAGATTCTCTTGATGGAAGTGTTTCAGCTAAAAAATAAATACTGATACTACGTAAGCTTATAAGAATCAGATCTACAAATCTGTATTTTTATTTAACATTTTATTGACATGTGGTAGAAATTTTCATGCCTAACTGTAGGCAAAAATGTTATAATTGCTAACTGTAAACTGCAGGATGTATGAGTACTGTGATCAACTAATTGTTGGTAAAAAATTAATTAAATTGGCGCATCATCTTTATTACACTCGAATCGAACTGAAAAATACTTTAACCTGCCTTGTGAGTTACGTATTTGCACCTGCTACGATGACTGTGCAAGTTGCACTGCCACTGCTCTACGTTCACGTATACTTTGGTTGCTGAACGTATAGTTTATGTACAGTACTCGTACACTCGTCAGCCAGTGCATCATTGTTGTTGCATTCAGTATATTATGCTGTATTATGTCAGCATTAGTAATTTTATTTTCGTGTAAACAGCTGATATTATACAGCATACTAACCCAATGGAGGCACTGGCGGACAACTTTTCGTTCAATGATCTTTTCGGGTGGCAGAACTTTATCGTAAAACTGTTCGAATATTACTGGCTGCTTCTGATACAGGCCTCGGCTGCTACTGATGGCGTTCTTTTTCTGCGAAGCAACTTTGGATGCATTTAGAGGCATTTCTTGAGCAGCCGGTGTAGGTTTATCCAAAACCGTTAGGTCACTCTGGCGGATGTGCCACCATAGGTTCCTTTTCTCCGCTAAATCTACTATTTTCCTAAGTAAAAGCAATAACACAGTGTCAGCTTTCAGTTACAGCGCTGAACTGCACGATAGGTGCAGTTATGATTCTGCACAAAGAAAACTTAGTCAATAAAACCCAATTCAGCCAGTTACCAGTAAATAATGCCGCCTAATCCAATCACAACCAACACGGCAACGGCAACGCTCACTCCAATAATTATTGCGCTCTGCACTAGAATACGAAAAGCACGGTTTGGCTACTGCAAATATGTAGTCTGAGCTTTGTTAATCACATTCAAATTATCTGCTCAGAATACTTTACGAATGCCATATTATCATTTGTTGCGTACTATTGCTAGTGCCGCAAAGGTCATTGTGAAAACCGCATATGGGGATATCAGGCGGTGGGCCGTTCACATCTTTCCAAGTGCGCGCTAAATCTGGTTCCAGTTCGACCAGAGCTCTGGAGGAGGCATAGTAGCGCCAGGTATCCTGAATTACATACGTATAGTATACGATCATTAACTCGTTTTGCGTATTATCTGTACATTACCGCATCGTAATATCAGGCTGTGCAAAGGTGTTACTAATGTATTTTGCTAGTGATACCTGCACTATTCCGGAAGTGATATTCAGTCGGGAGTAGATTACATCGTTTATGCGCATTCCATTCGATCCAATGGAAAAGCTACGAGAAGGAAAATCGAAAGAACGATTCCAAAACTTCTTAGCAAACTGTTTTCCCGTTAAATTCCCGATTTCCGCAATAGATTCATTCAGAATCTGTAACAAAGTTTAGGTATATTTCGGCCGGAAATCAATTGCCTTACGACTGATTGCCTCACTTGTCCCAGTGCCATCATCGATTCGTATGCCGAAATTGCCAAATCATTCAGCTACAACACCAACTGTAAATTAGACACTGCTATATTCATGCACGTTGAACGAGAAATTACACAATCAACTAATTTAAACAAGCGCTCTTATAACTGGGTGTGTCCGGCAAGAAACTGCCATAATTTATTCACCTGGTCAATCCGGGTAATCGATTTATTGTACTGTTTAAACGTGATGTCTTTGACCTCCGTCAGGACATCTTCTATCCGATCCCAGTTTGGGTTGGGATTAACGAAGGAAATTAACGATCGAAATCCGTCATAGGCAGCCTGTTACCAAAAACATTTCATGTGACGGCGTGGAAGCATCCCATTTATTATATTGGAAAGCAACCGGCGCAAGGGAGCGGCATCGACGAATTACAACCAAGGAAAGGCAATAAAGTCACTCGCGATCAAGAAAATGTTACCTCGTCATTGCCGTCGTGAAATTCCCACAACATATCGGTTGTTTGGGGAACGCGTGTGGTTTGGGATGAAAAGAAAATCTATACATAATTATTAGAAAAAATCGTATTATAGTGCTAGTTACGCTGACGTTATAATATCTTCCATGCATGTATGATGTACACATGATATAAAAAATATCGATGATTACTGATATTTTATACTTCGTAACTGAAATAAAAGAAGGTAACTTACGTAGTCACCACCGGTCATGTTGAGGCGATATGCGGTAACCTATCACGATAAAGTTTTTGGCCAACTTCTAGATTTGTCACATTTCCCACTCTTTATTTTTCATTGCAGTACGACATATAATAATTCTTAACTGAATGTTTTTAATTGGCACACAATAATTTTTTAATTGATTATATATATATTCGTATTGTCAAGCTTCTAAATTCTGAGCCGAATCTAACTGAACGCCGCTGGCAGCCCATCTATCCTTACCATTATATCGCGAATGATCCGTGGGTGACTGAATATAATGACCACTAAATTAAAAACAAATTGCTGTTAATTCAGTGTATGCGCGCACTTATATATACAGTCTAAAAAACAATTTCTAATTATTTGTTTTACTGTACCGTATGAGAAATGTGAAACGTCCCTATTCCGATCTATCCAAAACATAATATCTCACCTCTACTTTGCGCTTGAGTGCGCCGCAATAGCGTTTCGTAGTCTTGGTTGATTTTTGAGTCAAAATCCAGTTTATATGTTTGGTACTTGGTTTTTGTGGATGTGTCCAGCTTTCGCTTGATGTTGATGCACGAAATAAGGTAAAACGTGGCCACCGCTTGAAACTGCGACAAAGCATCACACAAGAAGGTAACGGTACGCCATCGGTTCTTCTCCAAAAACAGTTGAAAACTAGCCGGCATTGTCACATGATCCGGAGCAGGAAAGGTCACAACAGTTGGATATCGCTGTTTATCGCCCAGTGTCATGTCTCCCGATATACTGCAGAACAAAATTACAGGGGAAATGTTTTGTGTAATTACCGCTTCCGGTAGCTTGTTGCTACAGATATAGTACAAGACATCCTACATTAGAATTTAAAACGCAGGAAACAACTTTGTGACAAATTACACTGTAAGAAAAGGGCAATTAACAAATTTTGCCATTTGATCATGAATTTACTAGAAGCACTGTAGTAAACCAAGCTGCCCGTTAACAGTTCTGCCTGGTGTAAGGAGGTATCAATCAGTTTTCAAGTTTGCAGAGCACATAGCATATACAAAGTATATAGTCGGCAATAATATTAATTACGCTAAACATTTCTTCTGCATACTGTAATCACAATATCTCTTTGGCAATGACTTACGCTGCCAGTAGGGGAACGTTCCATTCTGGAATATTCATACTCGTATTAAGTAAGACATAATCGATAATGATTAATTTTGCACATAGAGTAAAATGAATGATACAAATTTGTATTTCGGTTCGCCCGATTTGTTTTTTTTAAATACCTCGAGCAAAATCTCCGAGAGCCAAAACTTCCATACTGCAACCTACAAGTCAATCAAACCAGTCTGGCCACGTACAGAGATCGCCCAACAAGAAACTAGAGACAAATTCGATAAATTAAATATACGTATACACTGATTACTGCGCGTTTAGAATTTTAAACCTTGTAATAACAGTTTTGTGTTTTTAAAAAATTAAGCTAGGTGCCAGCTTCCCTACAAGCAGCAGTATTTTAAAATGCACCCATATTGGTTATGCTTGGTTATGGTTAAATTGATCAAAGACGGCAATTTGTTACAGCTGCATGATGAATTCAAATTGTATCTGGTCCTACAATTGTGAACACCATACGTCCGCTATTGAAAAATTATTTGAAAGTTACCTGGAAAAAACATGACTGTAAAATGATCGGGATACCGCTGAATGGCTTCGCTGACCTTTTCCGACACGAGGGGTATCATGGCGGCACCGTCCGGGCAACTAAATAGTCCAGCCTGATGAATAACGCTTCTGGTCACGTTGGTCAAGATCAGTGGATAGTTCTGTGCCAGCTTGACCAGCGCTGTATCATACACGGGATTAATGGCATAATATCCAAAAAGAGGATTGTCTCCATTCAAAATGGTAACAATATGCAGTCGTTTCTGTTTGATAATGTCTGCGCCCACAAGCATTTGCAGAAAGAGATGAACACATATAACTGAGTACTTTACTGCAACATATCCAGCAGAATGCATTGGCGAAGCTTTCATATTACGAAAACCAAATCGGCACGTATATGGTTTAATAAAGCATTATACAATTGCAATGACACTGCATGTACTGCAGTGCCTTGATGTCAGAATGTTAGCTTTTTGCTTACTGTAAGGAAGTAGCACGATGCTCATCGCAATTTCTGTGACTGTACATGAGCAAGGATGTCAATATTGAACCATTTTTGTCAATACTATGCATGTGTCGCTGTTAAAACGATTTTTTCAATGTTCCCGATAACTTGATCAAGCTGAAGAATACAGTGAATGTTTTAGCACTGGAGTTGATCTGCAAACCATATGTGCCGTCGGCGTTCCTTACAGACTATGGGTATTAAACCGTGATACAATTGTGCAACCTTAAGCATATGCAACCATCGCTGTTGAAAATGTATAGATATAACTGAAATTATTCACGAGTATCAACATATAAATACGTTTGTTTGACGTCGCTCTTCCCCAGTAACGCAACTGTGTTGCATAAAAACGTACCGTAGTAACCGTACCGTACCGTACAAACATGGAAAAAGGGAACGGAATCGTTTTTTTGAGTTACGACAAGCCAGTTCCCTAGTCACAACTCATTAACCTATTCATTAAGAAGCTTCAGCCATGATATCGAAATTCAAAGGGATACACCGGATCCTCGGAAACGGGCTTCTGAACATGATTAAGAGCTTTTTTGTGGTGTACATATATGTCGTCAGCCAGCTGGCTGGCGACATTGCAATTGGCTGCAGCCTCTCAATGACGCCTCTTGAGCCAGCGTTTTTAGCATTGCCTGCCTATTCTGCGCAGTTGTTGTATCAACATGTGTGCGAATCGTATTAAAGATCATCAGATTGATCCGGGTATTACCGCTTCATCCCGTAGGCGAGTAGAGGTCACTATCCACCGTGTTATAACCTATCTTTATGGCCTGGAACCGCGCTCTACGGCCTTTTAAGATAACGTACGCGTTTAAGGGGGACCAATTTATAATAATTACCTAAAAGTCCTTCACTTTCAGTTAAACCACTAATTGTATGACAACAGTTATGCTATAAGTGAAAGTGCTATCAAGTAGCATGATTTATACTTTATCGCATCCACTAAAACAAAATTTAAAATTATGTATTTTAAACTTTAAAATTTAGGAAGTAGAAAAATACACATTTTAATATACTTGTTTTACTAACATTACCTAATCATGGCAAAAATTGCCTCAGCTGGTGTAGCATACTGTCCTCCACAAACGTAAGAAAGCGGATTTCGGCGACCACAAACAGACAAACAGGACAGCTGTTTTGGGTACACTTAAACGCGGCTTAAGGTCACGAGTGACTCCAAAGATTTTTGATGTTTTTTTAATGTTTAAAGTCTGATGCTTTTAATTAATGTAAACCTGCGCACGCCAATAATTAAGTGCACTGCTGGCTGATGCCGATTAAAAAAGAATTATAGCTATCTTTTAAGCTGCATAACATGGAGGTACCACCGAAGATCAATAACATTTTAATTGCAGGGCGATTTTGAAAGGACACTTCCTATGGCTACAAAAAATAGTCAGACGAAAGCGTTAGAAAATCAGGTTACCATGTGTTGCTGTACAAGCAAAATGAAAGCTGCCAGTACGAAAGGATGACACTCGCTACGTCGGGGCATCGAGCATAGCTTGATAGTCGTACTTCCTTCAGTGTCGCTGCAACCGTGACAGCTATTTCCAGCCAATAAGTTCCTTATTTTCCGCATTGATTTTTTGGAGATATTTGTGCAGTGGATCAAAATATTCCAAAAGTGCCGCCGCATCCATTTTTGGCGAGCCTGTTATCCGTTCCATGGCGACGGGCCACGGTTGAGAGGAGCCCAGTGAGAGCATGTCGCTGCGATACAAAAAGGTTTTTGTTAGCCCGCCTTAATTAATTTTAACCTTTACGGTTTGACCTTTACAGCAATCGGTGCCTACATCGTATATCCTTTTTGGAACCGATGACACGCTACATACCTGAACAATTTACCAGCGGCCTTGGACTCGTTAATGTCGCACTGATACAACGGTCCGCTGTAACCGGCTGCTTTGCACAAGGCCTTGTGGAATTGGAATTGTATCACGAAACTTATAAAGTACCTGCGACACGGTAGGCGTTTTGAGATGTTCGGAGTGGTTTATACTTACTTCAATTTTGATTTTCCAAAAGAATTAAACTCTTTTCGGAATATTAAACATATAAAAGTAACCGTGTTGTTGAATAGCGCACCGCATGTATTCAACATCGGCATCGATGTGGAACTTGGCGCCGGGATCGAAATCCGATTCAGATCGTGGGAATGGAGCAACGACTCCCTGGTAGTCTTTCCTAAAAAATGAACACAACTTGCAATCTACAGCGGGAGAAGAAGTATATGTTTAGCCAGCAGGGTGAAATTAAAAGAGGGAAAGTTATTCGGGCATCCAAAATAATTGCGTTTCATCGTAGTTCTTACACGTATTTCCACCATCCCGCGTTAAGACTGCGTTGGGGGATTTTCCCTGAGAACACGTCATAGCGATATCTGTCCATTAGATACAAAAACGGAAGATTGGCAATTTTGTCCAGAGCAGTGGCAAACTGATGGTTCAGAGCGCTTTCTGCAAATTCACCAATTTGGCCACAGATATGCATGTACTCGTATGTTTAAATCTTGCTGTACGGTACCTTCATCTTCCGAATTGTTCTTTAGCAAACCCAACCATGCTAAATGTTTAGGAGTTGCAACGCTTAATGCTAAAGTATCACCCACTGGAAAAACAACATTTCTCGCTCAAAGGAAATACAGCATAGTTCAGATAATGAAAGGTCAACTGCTACCTGCTTCGTGAAATCCATTGTTTGCACCGTCACGGAAATTCACCGGGGTTTGGTCTTCATACTGTAATTACGAAGTCTGGATGCGTTTAATTATATTAATTAACTACATTATTATTGATTAATTAGCACATAGTTTAGTTATAAAATATACATGATTCACAAAAACCAGCAACCGCTTTGTTCAATAACCTTGTTGGATACTTAATGATCTTGTTTAACTTTATACTTAATGATCTGATCAGAATGATCAGAATACTTAATGATCAGAATACTTAATGATCTTGTTTAACTTTATATTAATTTTTCAAAACTTTTATAAAAACAAAAATTATTGTGCAGATGACTAACGGTTACTAACCTGCAGGTAATACTGACTGTGCCCCATTTCGCTGCAAGAATAAATTTACAAATATTAATACAGAATGAAATCAACCAACACTTGTATACGAGTACTTCCGCTGTAAAACCTGAGATACGCAGATAATAGATTAAAATTTAAGTTAGACCGATGCATACTGTATGAAGGTGTATAAAACAATAAATCTAAAGAATTTAAAACTTGGTTAAAAATTAAATTTAATCAAATTTAGCAGTATATATGGGATAAATTTCATACAAATACTTGTTGTTCTTACTGGTGGACTGTCAAAAGGTCGGACATATCGATTTGTGTGCACATTTTTATTCTGTAAGCACAACATTTGGCAGGTTATAAGTCTTGGCATTTAAATAATACACGTAATTACAAGAGAAACTTTTGCACTCGTACATCTATGTCTACGCAGAGCTAATAGCATGCGCATCGATGTTATAATCAAATCGGTTCACCGAAATGGCGAAATCTTCAAGCTAGTAACATGCAAATTAGAGGAACATGCACATTGACATGTCTTAACTCTTAAAAAAAGTTTCTTACTGATTAAAAGTGTGCTTTCATGTGCTGGGTGCTCACCGTGTATCGTCAGGTGAATTCGTGAGAAAATCCCAGGAAGAGGCAAAACACACGACTTTGCGGCCGTCTTCCGGCTTGCTCAGCAAGGACAAATTCCAGAAACTTGCCGGCATAGGTTTCAGACCTAACCCGGTTTGAAATTGTTCGGACAAGCGGTACATTTTCTCTACAGTATAATTCTGTGCTTTCATTTCGGCGGTAACATCCAGCAACGGCTTCGCAGGGAAGAGCTGCGTAAAGTTGAGCATCCCAGCCCAGTATTGACTTAACAGGTCTCCTATAATCAAATCCTGCTTTACTTTTAGCGCACGTCTTCAATATATTCCTACCTAACAGGTGCGCCGGAACCGGTCCCGTTGCTGACAAATTCTCTTTAGGAAAATGCTGGATTAATTTTCTTCGCACGTAGGTAAACAGTTGCAAATACAAGGGTCGGATTTGCTGCCATAAATCGTCCAGTTCTGTGAGAAATACTGCATCAGTGTAGTTGAGACTGTCCACCACATAGTGAGCACGCCACAATGCACCTGCGTCCGGATATCCTGTCAACAGCGCAAATGACGGTCAAGTTTGTTTATACTGGAGCGGCGCTTCCGTTAAAGTACACCCAGTACACCCAAAACTAGCGTTCAAGTTCTCCTACCTGAAAGCCGCGCCGCTTTATTTTTCAAATCAATATATCTTGTATAATTATCCCGCAGCTGCTTCCCACTAGCATCTCTCCAAGATTTCCATAAATATTTTCTCTTGGCCGGGTCATCCCAAGCGTTTTCGGCGTACTTATTAAGAACTAGAATACATAAAATGCGGAGATATGGAATTTGCTATTACTTTAATGCATGTCATTTAATGACGCTGGAGTAAGAGATAACCGTTTATTGTTAAGACACCAAATGCTTACCCGGCTCAACAGCTGTTTGAAGTTCCTTTGGACATCCCGATTTTGTGAGACTCTCCAGGGTTTCTACGCTCCTTGTGGCGTTAAAACAAATAGTTGCTGTATTGTATACAGTGTTCATGTGGTTAACAATGGAGGTCAATTCTGTAATGTCCGCCTCTTCTAGTGAGTGATCACCAATCTCCGTCAGCATTTTATGCAACCGCTTCAGCTGTAGATCCTTCAGCTTCTCAACCTGGAAGTTCTGCACCATCTTGGCCACGATTTTGGAAAAGTTGGCACTTAATTGGGCTTGCTTGACCTGCACATAAATTTGAGTTTTTGACAAAGAACACGTTGTGGAAAGTGGTAGGAAAATCTATGTCCGGCCACGGGCTACCGTATTTGCTTCCTCTTCATCGGTGATATTGGTGTTGTACTCCCACTGAGAAAGCGAATCCTCCTGGAGCACTTTCTGTGCAATCGGGTTGTACCTACATATATGCACTGTGTATTGCGATATTTCGACTTTGAAAACTCAGAATTTTTTGCTAGCGCCCAAGTAAAGAAATATAATATATTTTATGTTGCGTTCTTCTTGGCAGGACTTCCATAATTAGGTTGACCTTTGCCGGATTGACACGAATAGAATTTGGTTGGAAAAATACCAAGGAAGCATATTTTTGTGTTAATGGAACTTTTACCGACTCTGGAGCCACTCGCGGAAGTGGTCTTCACTACCAACTTGTTTCTTGTCAGGAACGCCATTTTTCAAGAAGTCACTAAGATCCACAGGATGAAATTTGGCACTCGCTTTGGGCACCAAGACGAGACACACTAAACACCAAGAAAGTTTTCATTCAAATAGGTCCAACAAATTAAACTGATTTTCCTCTTCTCGTTTCACAATAAAACTGCATACTGAATTTTACATGGTCTTTTGCAGATTGTAGCAGCATAATACTAGTTAATTAATTGTGTAAGCTTGGTGCTCATGCATGCGCATATGTTCAGTAATAATTTTACCAAAGAGACACTCCGATAACGAGATAATGTTCCGCAGCATGATATGGTGCAGTGAATTATCACCAGGCTTTTTCAAAGTGCTAGTTTTAAAAAATATCCAGGCGAATCCTCAGTACACCGCACAGCTTCTCAAATTCATATGTCAAAATGTAAACTCATTTCCCCATCATTGTAAAAGATCAAGGAACAAAAGCAATAACCCGCTACCGTTTAATAAATTTTGCGCTTTACGTCATTCAACTTATACAATTTTCATGCAGTGGAAGGAAAGAAACTGCGTTTTACTGTTATGACCGACCGAATGCTGACTTGGCTGTATATATACGAGTACGTATTTCACGGTGCAAGTGTTGTCTACAGACGAAGACGACCCGTCATAATTCTAAATCAGCACGTTTCTGTTTGCGTGTCTAGAAAGTTGTAAATATGTTATTCTTCTCCTTACAAAACAGGCGATTTGTTTTCCAGAAACGTCCGCGCTAGATTTAATCGAACATTATGTACACAATTTGGAAATGAATATGTACCATATTATTTCTCTGAAGTGTAATTGTATACCGTAGCTTCAGATTTGGTTCGGCAAGATGTTCGCTATTATTTTGTATAAATACCGCCGAAAGATTTTCGGCCCTTGACTGGTTTCCCAGCACATCGGGAACATACACGGAAAAACACTATTGAAAATTACAGTACTGTGACCTGTTCTTTTCCCCTTAAATTTAGAGTCTATAATCGGATTGTCAATATCCATCAGATTTTGCTCTAGCTCAATAAAAACAGGATTTCCTGCAGTGTGGTGTTGTAAGGCTGCGATATCAAAACTTTATGCCGAAGTTTTCTGTTACAGCAATGGATTGATTACGTATATACAAAGCGTTAGCACACGGTTGGTGCACTTTGATGACGATATTCGAAACGTCAAGCCTGTCGGAAATGCAGCAAAAAAACCAACTGATGATGAACAGGAATATTTTTATGACGGATTAAACATTTACCTGGGTTGGCATAAATTTCATGCAAAAGAAAACACTGTCACCGCTTTTAATTTTAAGAACCTAGAAAGATGTTTCCAGTTAATTTGAAGTGTGAACGATAACCCATCGCAGGTTGCAGTACACCAGCGTCTTCTTATGAAACCCTGCATGCATTTAATGTTGGTTTCCATCATAATATTCTGCCTTATGGAGTTCTTTATTACTATTCGGCTCGTACAGACCTAAACGCTTTTTTTGTCAAATTATGATAATACTTGTGCCGCTTGTACTAATGTCAAACAGCATCGCCTTTTTTGTTTATTGTAAAAATAAATAGCGCCAGTACATAAAAAACCAATACAATTCCACTGACATCAACCATGCATATAAATTACTTCCAGCCAATCATTTCATTATTCTTGGCATTAAAAGTTTGGAGATACTTGTACAGGGGGTCGAAATACTCCAGCAGCGGCCCGGCGTCCATTTTCTGAGAGCCGGTAATCCGCTGCATAGCCACCGGCCATGGCTGTGAGGAGCCGAGTGATAACATGTCACTAAAAAGTTTTCAACTTCAATTGACAACCAACGTCCGTATAATTAATTACACATATATTACGCCACAATAAAGGGCATCAGTGCCGCATCATGCTTAGCAGACACATGTCAACATTACCCCAACAGTTTTCCAGCCGCCTTTGACCCGTTAATGTCGCACTGGTACAGTGGTCCAGTTTGACCGGCAGCTTGGCACAGAGCCTTATGAAACTGGAACTGAATGATGAAACTGATGAAATACCTAAAGAAAAAAGGAAATTCTTCATCGCTATGTACCGATTGCATTCGATAGGTGCCGATATGTATTCCACATAAACACAAAAAGCCGGTATTAAGATTTATTTCCAATCCTTCTAGTCGTATAAACCATTGACCTCATGTATTCGACATCGGCAACAATGTGAAATTTTGCTCCTGGATCGAAGTCAACCTCCGATCGGGGAACAGGGGAAGAAATCCCTTGATAATCCGTACTGTCAATGTTTCGAAAAACGCACATTACGAAAAGTTTTCTTTTTTTTGGCTAGCATACAGATATTACAGATATTTCCACCAGCCGGAGTTCAAATTATCCTTCGAAATTTTTCCGGAAAATACGTCATAGCGATAGCGGTCCATCAAATACAAGAACGGCAGATTGGCCACCTTTTCCAGCGCAGTTTGGTAGAGGAAATTGAGGTTGTTTTCTGTATATTTTTACCAGGATTTCACTGCTGAGATGGTGTTACTACAAAACCACTTGCGATGCACTGCGTACCTTGGTCGTCGGTATTATTTTTATTCAGTCCTATCAATGCCAAGTGTTTAGGAGTTCGCACGCTGAGAGCTAACGTATCTCCGACTGCAAACAAAAATCATATTGGGAATCTCTTGCTAAAGAATTTTTTGTTTTGGTAATGTCAGCCGTAGCATCCTTCCCCAAGAAGGTACCGGTATGCAGCTCACAATTAACAGCTCTGAATGCAGAGATTATCGGCCATTGCTTCATAAGTGATTACATACAATTATCATATCACACTGTGATTTTCTGGACAATTTTTAATGTTAAATTCTTACCAGCCTCGTGAAATCCGGAATTTGCTCCATCACGGAAGAGTACCGACTGATTAGTGTACTATAACAATAAAGTGTAATTTTTACACATGCGTCAATCGCATTCGGTTTTTTAAAAACTGGAAATCAGATGATCACACGGTAACAATAATTACAGCGTTGTGAGAAATATGACGTATCGTATTTCTTACAACGCAATATTCATCACTGAATTCGATTTTTGAAAAAATTTTACAATTATACGAGTATTATCATCTTGTGATCCCACATACTGCATCGCTATTTTGCAAGTATAATTCTGCTTACCTGCAGAAAATACTGACTGTGTCCCATTTCACTGCAAAAAAACTTATTAGTAAGAAACCGTAATGTTACGTATGTAGATCACATTATAACGCTAATCAAACCGAGTCTTGCAAGTAAGAATTAGCGTTATGTGCTTTTACTCTCGTATCATTTTGCGACGTCCAGCGTAATGAACGCTTATAAGCTTACTGGTGAATGGTAATGAGATCCGGCATATTTACAAGGGTACACATCTTGATCCTGTAGAGATGAAATAAAAGTATAAGAATAATGATTATTTGACGTGATTGCAAATTGTTTCATGCATGCGCAGGGATTGCGGCACTTGCCGGGTGTCGTCAGGAAAGCTGGTAAGAAAATCCCAAGAAGACGCATGACATACCACGTCCCGATCAGTTGGCCGGACGAACATTGAACGGTTCCAGAATGTATCCGGCATAGGTATCAGTCCCAGGTCTTCCTGGAAGGTGGCCGACAGACGAAACATCCGCTCGACGGTGTAGCCTTGAGCCTGCATCTCCGTGGTCACATCCAGTAGTGGTTGGTTTAGGAAAGGTTGCGTAAAACTCAGCATTCCGGTCCAATCTTGGGAGTTCGTGTCACCTAGCAGAAAAACAATTACATCCTTATATAATCGAGAGTATTTCTTTGCGACCTTTGCTTACCGAGCAAATGGGCGGGAATTGGTCCGGTTGCCGATATATTTGCGTTGGGAAATTTGTTGATTAATATGCGCCGCATATAGGCATGCAGTTGTAAGTAGAATGGTTTCAGCTGCTGCCATAAGTTGTCCATGTTGTCCAGGAATGCTGCATCGGTGTAATTGAGGCTATCGACAACGTAGTTGGAGCGCCAAAGCTGACCGTTATCCGCGTAACCTATGCGGTACGGTTGTAATTAAGTACATAAATTGCTTATGCCAATTTTCCTCCCCAAAACGTTTTGCTTTACGGTTTTTACTTTGTTAAATTTAGCCCAGGAGATTTTTAGAAAATTCAATATCTTGTTTGTTTATTAAATTGCAGTAAATATGTTTGATAAGCTACAATCTAGTTAAGTAAAATTTTGTTGTTTAAAAAACCGTAAGCCTTATTTGTACTCGGTTATAAGCACGTACCCGAAAGTTGCGCTGCTTTATTTTTTAAATCTATGTAGCGCTGATATTCAGCCCGAACAGGTCTTCCACTGACTTCTTTCCAAGTTTTCCATAAATACAACCTGCGATCCGTATCGTTAAAAACCGTATCCATATAATTGAAAATGGCTGCAAATAGGTAGGGGATTATTCTTTTCCGACATGCGCGGATGATGATATACCGCGTTGTCTTTATCGTTTAGCAAGTATTCGCATCACCATTTTCAATTCATTTGCACAGTTATTTAGATGACCTTACGGGGATCGAAAACGGTTTGCTTGTCGGCGGGACAGGTGCCGCTTGTCTGCCAGTCCTGCAGGGTCTGTACACTGCTTGTTGTGTCAAAACAAAGCACAACCGTAGAATATGTACTGCTCATATTGTTAATGATCGTGGTTAATTCCTCGAATTCACTGGGCGGCAGGGCACTGTTGCCCAAGATGGTCAACGCTTTGTATATGCGTTGCAGCTGTTCGTCCGGTGGCATCTTGTCAATCTGGAAGGTACTCGCCATTTTTGCGGCGATATTGGTAAAGTTGGCCGAAAGGTTGCTTTGTTGCACCTGCACGAATGAAACGTTGCATACAGTAATTTTATGATAATAGTAATGGTCTTCAATGCTGATCGCAACACTGAGCCGGTCAGTTGCCGGAAGTCCACGCATTTACACACCGAACCGGCTTCCGATTCATCCGTAATATTCGTATTGAAATCCCAGTCCGCCAAGTTGGAATTATGGAAAACTTCCAGTGCCGCCGGGTTGAGCCTTTTGATTTTATTGACAATAAACAAAACCAACTGAGCCTTTGCACGTTGCGGAAGCGGATTTATAATTTACCAGTCTCTCAACCACTGGCGGAAGTAGTCTGGGTCGGCAGTTTTATATGGATCAGGATTCCCATTGGTCGTGAAATTGGTCAGGTCAACCGGATAAAACTTGGATTCAGTGAGGACTAGTAAAACCAGGAGGCCTGGAAAAAGCTGGAGAATTACTTTAAAAGTTTTGCCATTTTGCAACCTTCGCGATAAATCATGATTGACCTTACCAGACACATGACGGAGCATTTCCAGCTACTTTCCTTGCGATCGGCCGGACACACGAAAAATTAATACAAAAACGTTTTACTCAAAATCATAGAAATATGGCATGCTGCACGGTATAGGTAAGTTACAATTTAATTAGCGTAGTTGCACGAAAAATTCAGAGGTGTGAGCTATAAAGAAATTGATCACTTTGTGGCTGTAAATCTGCTACATTTATGACTTATCAAGAGCGACAAAATTTCTGTCAATAGACCGTGATGTGGTAATTCTTATCTTTAGCGTAACACATGCATTTTAATAAGTACGGTACAGTCATTCACATTTGTTTTTTTTTCGGTTTCAGGTAACTACATTGCAATGGCGATTGATAAAACCGCAGCGCATAGTTATTAACACCATATTGTCCTTGTAACAGTTATTTTTGTATCAAAAGTATGCTGTCCGTTCGTCCGTTGCCGTCTGCCTCCAAGTGGAAGTACACTTTTGCCTTGCGGTGTGCATAACAGCAGTCAAGATTTCTGGGTCTTTACAAATTCTTGATCTTCAGACACCATTAATGGTTTTGTAATTTTTAAGTAGTACCTTCGCAGACAGTGGTTTCTTAATGGTTTTCTCCGAAGGGTTTTTTAAAACTCGTCAATTGCAATCGCCGATACAACTGCCTTGCCGGCATAAGGAAAGTGCCATTTACTGTATTGCTGCTTTCATGGTCATCTGTGGTTTCTAAATCACATAAACCAGAACAATAAATTCATATACCCGCAGACGTACGTCAGCTATACATCTAATGGTAAACAACCCAATATTTTGCAGTTTCCACTGCAGCAACGTTTTTCATATTGAGACAGAGAGGTATAGGTCACCGCGCACTACGACGTATTGCGCAGTAATTCTTCAAAACGTGCTGGTGAGCCAGAATGTTTCCATTTGACCTTTTCCCTGCAAACGCATATTTGATTAGGACTGCACGGGCACAGTAGCAGAACCACAGCGGAAATATGGTTCTGCCATAGTGGAAACTCTGGCAAAAATATAAACTGTATCTTTCGTCTAGGATTGCAAGTAATTTAAGTTTCATGAAACTTGGATCACAATGATAATTTCCATAAAACTTGCAAACATTACAAAATCTGCGCGTATAACGAGAAATTCTGACATTTTATACCTTTACAACAATGTTGCCACGCGATTCTGTAACGAAACCTCCTAGTTGATCCAGAAGATCTTTGGCTGACCGACTGAGGTGGATCTTTGACACTGAAATGCAGGGTAGCTTAATTACAACAAACACATTGTCGAATCGATATGGTTGACTAACAGCTTAAGCTTTTGACATACCAGCTCCATGACTTTCCATGCGACTCGCTGTGTTGATCGTATCCCCAAACCTACAATTTTGCAATGCGCAATTTGTGCCGTTTGCGAGATAATCAGCTGGAACGCTCTTACAGACAGTATCGTGGCATTTTCAAGCCAACAACTCCGGCGGCACAATGACCTGCAAAAGTTACACTTCGACGAACAGCCAACGATTCCTGTTACAGTAATATTGAAACAAATACCCCGTACCTGAATTGATCCCCACGCGCAACTGCAACTTCTCCGCCGAATTGAGAGGAGACGAGATGGTTTCCGTTGCATCGCGCATGGCCAGACCCATTCGAGCAATTTCGCCGGCATGCTGAATGCCATTTCTGATTGGCAAACCGCTGGCCAGCTATAACAGAAAGTGCTGTTTTTTTGTTATTAACACAAAATCACAAAACGTAACGCGATCAGTTTTTACCAAATAAGAATCATTGATGGTTTCCACTTTGTACACATCGAATTTTGGGAGTATCATATCGAATGTACTGTACAGTGTATTGAGCAAGATAATGGTGTGTAGCGGAGCAGACTGGGCACAAATCGGTCCAAACTGCGGAATATCGCTGAACAGAATCGTCACGCAATCAAAGTCTTCGGCGTTGACAATCTGTTTATTTCGGAGGCTGTTTATGAGTGACCTATACGTGCACTTCAAGTATTACAATATCAGCGCTATTATTAATAAGACGAAGTCATTTCTTACGCCGGTATCATTTCTTTAAGGAGTACATCCACTTTGCGTTGTTCTTCCAAAAGGTCATGCGTTCTGGCTTCCACCATATTTTCCAAATCATTGGCATAGTTTTCCAGCCGCCTTAGTATGGTATCCACTAACTTCCGGTTGGACAGCACCCGTGACAGTGTGCTGACCAGATGCGATAGAGTTGGTCGTTTAGAGTGATCCGGATCAATGCACGACTCGATTATTGGAAGGATGTTTTTCGGCACTTCAGAAACTTCGTCGATCCTAACTTTGCTGGGCTTCTCTTTCAACAGCGAAATGTTTTCTAAAAACAGTAGCATTATTAATTTAAAATTTGCCAGCTTTTCACAACGTAGCACCTTTTATGCTGTTGTAATCGTCAAGATTTGTTGAAAGAGGTGTTCGTTTGGTGAAGATTTCGGTCATAATGACACCGAGGCTATACACATCTCCCTCACGGCTGCCGCTGGTCTTATTGGCTAATAGAATTTCCGGCGCCGCCCACAGCATTGTGGGATCCAATGGAAGATTAGTTGGGAATATATGTCCACCAAATGCTTTACGAAACTTCGCTAACGCATATGATGATATCCGGACAGAAAATCTTTTATCCATCATAATGTTCAAACTTGACAGCATTCCGTGCTGTTTGAGGGAAGAGTTTTGTAGAAAACGCAATCCCTGTACGTGTGAAACGGTAACCTTTAGGAGGTATTTATTACGAGTCATTTCCGGTAGTCCATACGTTTATGATTTCCCAGATCATGGAACTTTGTAGAGTCTGATCAATGGTAATTCGGTCGTTGTGTAGAAAGACGTGCAGCGTATCTCTTGCGCCGTACTCGTATACTGCATAGGAGCCAATATTCGGATTAGTGGATGTACAAATACCAATAAATCGGGTGATGTTGTCGTGGTGGAAATGTTTCAGCTACAAAGTACAAATACAATAATCGAAATATTCATCCTCGATTAAATCTATGCCATGGACGATATCATACCAAAATTAGCCGTGGTCGTAAGGCTTTGCGATCCAGTATTTTCTCGGCAGAGAGAACTTGATCGGAGAACTGTTCTAGGGTAACCGGTTGTTTTTGGTATAGCCGCCGTTTGTCTGCAGGTTTATTGTCTTTTTGTAGTTTTGCCGCAGCAGGTTTACGATCCAGATCGTGGATATGGAGTGACACTTGCAGTTGTGGGCTTTCAAAATTGTGCAAATCTAGATACCACCAAAGGTTTCTCGTTTCTTGCAGCTCCATGTACTTCCTAAGAAAATCAGATGGAATTAAGGTACAAATCCATTTGTCCGCGTTTTTTTTACGCAGACATCATTACTATTACCAATAAGCTATAAGGGCCAACCCAATCGCCACAAGCACTGGTACCGCGCAGCTGACTGCAATAGTGATGCCTTGGGAGACTACGAAGCAAAAATTATTTATAAGCTTATTTTTGCTATCGTATTGGCACAAAGCTGTATTTTATCACTTTTTGCGGATCAGCAAACATGATCATAACAAATCTACATCAAATCTACATCATGCCTCAAAAAGGCATCAATATATTATCGTCTTACGATTGCTAACAGCACAAAGGTCACTGCGGTATCCACATTTCGGCACATCTGGTGGAGGGCCGCGCTTGTCACGCCAAGCGTCTGCCAGCTCCGGATTTAATTTTTCTAATGTCTTGGGAACGGCATAATATCGCCACGTGTCCTGCACAGCAAAACTGTAATTAGTCAAAACGTTTAATTTTTATGTACGAGTGGTAGCCGATTTCCGTGCGCTTCTGTTTAAGCGGTTTACTAACTTCGACAATGCCGGATGTGGTGTTCAGCCGGGAGAAAACCACATCATTAACGCGCATACCATTACGTCCGATATGGAAACTGCGGGACGGGAAATCAAAAGACCGGTCCCAGAATTTCCGTGCAAATTGTGTGCCGGTCATATTGGGTACTTCTGATAAAGTATCATTTAAAACCTGTACAGAAATGGTTTTAATCAAATCCTAATTTTGTTCTGCATGCGTTAGGCCACAAATACACACTTGGGCAAATCCTATCACGGATTCGTACGCGGAAATTGATATGTCATTCAACTGCAAAGAGAACGTAAAATTACTACGAATTTGGATTTGAAATGTTTATAACATGAATGCTGGAATCGGAAAACACAGTAGTACAATCATAAACTTGGGGTTTGCATGTACCTGATCGTCACGAGTAACAGTGCGGTTATAACGAATTAGAGAAATGTTTTTTGCTTCATCCAGCACGTCTTGAATGCGATCCCAGTTTGGGTTAGGATTTACAAAGGAAATCAATGACCTGAATCCGTCAAATGCCGCCTGACAAAACAGGTTCGATAAACGTACAGATATTCAAAATCCAATACGTACAAACAGTGGCCGAAATCCTGGAAGAAATCAGTTACCTCGTCACTGCCATCGAAAAATTGCCAGTTCATATCGGTCATCTGGGGCACACGCGTGGTTTGCGACGTAAGAAAAATCTATAAACAAGATACATTTGTTTATAACCAGCAACATGAACAGTAAAGGAAAATATTTTTCACCGTACATAATCGCCGTTTGTCATGTTAAGACGATGTGCAGTGACCTTTATGGACAACATGGTAGGTAAACACGGCAGATGATTCATGATTGTATAACTTGCAAAATTTTTGGGCATAATAAACTTACGCAGTTGATTACTTACCATTATATCCCGGACAATTCTAGGATGGCTGAATATTATGGCCACTACATTTAATAAAAGAAGCGTGACAAATATCGAACTGTTTACGTGTCATGATATTGCATAATACCTCGACTCTGGGGTTGCATGAGTCTCAGCAGCGTTTCGTAGTCTTGGTTAAACTTTGAGTCAAACTCGAGTTTGTTGATCTGATACTGTACTCGGGTGGAGGCTTCTAATTTCCTTTTAATGTTGCTACAGGATATGAAGTAGAAAGTGCTCATGGCTTGGAACTGGGATAATCCATCGCAGAGGAACGTAATGGTCCGCCATTTGTATGTCTCTGCAAACAGCTCAAATCCGGCAGGCATTGTCACATGATCGGGTGCGGGGAAGGTCACCACTGTCGGATAACGCTGCTTATTAGCCAATGCCTGATCACCGGCTAATCTGTGACAAAAGAATTTTTCACATAGAAGTATAGAGCTAAACAACAGCATTCAATTAAAAAAAAAGCTTCGGAAACAGTCACTCATTAGTCACAAAAAATTAAAGCTGTATAATGATCCCGCTTATGTTACATTAGAACAAGGTACTCGTACTTACGCTGCGATTAACGTCACGTCCCACTCTATAAACCAACAAAACGTAGCACTGTCGTAAATTTCTTCGTGCTAAACGTGAGACAGAACAAAGTGTCTAATTTTTCATAATTCAGAACACACTGATCTTCATGCCAATCAGAAAGTGTACTACCATTCAATAAATAACATAAATCGATGTGATCAAATGATTTGTATAGTACCAAAATCACGCACAAAATGCAACGACTGGTACGAAAACACCCCAGTTGAAAACAGTCATTTAGCGGCCAACGTGAAGCAAAAAAAGTGGTTGATTTTTCCATTTTGTCGCTAACCTCGTGCAAAATCGCCCAAAGCAAGTACTTCTAAACTGCATCCTGCAAAAAAACGATACAAATTAAGTCTCCATCAATAAAAGCAATACAAATGCTGCATTTGGTGAAATTGTTGCGAATTTTTGCGAAAATCCTACAAAACTTGCGGTCAGTCACAAATACAGTTCCGTACACAATCAATACCATCTTTAAAAACTAAAATTAAATGATTTACGCAAACCAGAGGGTCTATACCAGGGAAAAATATAACTGTGAAATAATGTGGATACTGTTGGATCACAGCATATATTTTCTCCGTCGTTGTTAAAATGTTTGCAGCTCCTTCTGGGCAATTAAACATTCCGGGCTCGTGAATAGCATTAGTATGTACGACATGTACATGAGAAAACACATAAGGATAATCAGTGATAATTTGACGAAATGCAACATCATACAACGGACCAACGGCATAATACCCAAACAGCCTGTTGTCCCCATTCAAAACCGTTATCAGATGCAAACGGAATATCCCATTACCCGAGACAACACCGATCCCCAAAGACAGCAGATGCGCAAAATACACATAATTCTGCAGTTTACACATTTTATCATGAGGCGTATCATCCCCCTGGTAAATTTGTTTGTACAAGAAAGGTGTGCTTTTTCTTCGTACAGTCGTAAACGGGAATATCTTGTTAAGTAATACTTGTAATAATTTCAGCGACAGGCGGATAGTTCTGCTACGCCCTGATATATCGTGCTTGGTGCATGTGCGTACAATATGCAAGAAGTACTGAAATAAGTTTCCTGAGTACCAATCCTGCTAATGACCTGGTAACGTGCATAATTAACAACATGCACAGATGTGCCTTTTATATTCAGTACGCGAAAAGCATCGAAGGACACTCAAGGCAGGATATACGCACGCCGGTTGTTTCCGCTTCCGCGGCGGACTATCTTCTTCTGTTAAGTTGACACAGATATTTATACAAATGCAGTGTACTTCTCTTCAGTTAATTGTTATTTTATTTCAACGCTGTTTATCGCTCTCAAGACTCAAATTACAAAATCCACAAATGCGTCAACACATTTAATTTTGCAAACGATGAAGTATATAGTATGACTATATACTACATAGGCATTTGTTGTCGTATGGCAGAAGGTTTTGTGGGTGATAAAAATTAAAAAAACATACGACAAAGTGACGTAAATCATTTGTGACTGTGCAGTTTTCTCGTTGTAACGTAGTTATGACCTACGAATGGCGCTCACTGTTACAGGTCCGTACACAAATAGCGTAGTTTCCAGATCAGGCTACATTTAATAGAAGAGTTTGCAGAGGCTATAAAGTATGTACTCTGTTTGCTTTCGTACCTGGAAAAAATAATACGGGAAAACGGTCGGGTGTTTGTTGAATGGCACGATAAATTCTTTGTGATAGGATCAGCATTTTCGCTGCTCCGTCGGGGCAACCGAACATTCCCGGGTTGTGTATTGTTGTTCGAGTGGCATCTTCCAATATATGCCGATAGACACGGTTGACCTTTGTCAAAGCAATGTCATATAACGGAGCGATTGCATAATATCCGAAAAAAGGATTGTCGCCGTTGAGAACCATCACCAAATGCAGTTTTACTGAGTAAACCGGCTGCATTGAAATTTCACTTATTACAATCATCCGTAATATTGTTACCAGCAACGATGTCTTCCTTTTACGGAAGTCACTGATCAAAACTAAATGCATTATCCACGATCACAATAGCATCCGAAAGTAAACAGTATTAAATACAAGCTGTCCTGAACATTCTACCATTAGAGCATTCGACTTGCCAACCGCTCTGGGTTAGCTTTTCGCTGGAAAATAATTTCGCGATATAGAAACACAGCTCAAATGACTACACCTTTACGTGCTGAGTACTAAAGAACCTATATAGCTGTAGTATCGACATATTTTAGAAATATTTCTATTGACAAATTGATCTTTGGTAAAAATATGCCGATCGAGCAGTTAAGGCGTGGTGTTTAATGTCGCGACAATTATAACAACACAAAACAATTGCATAATGCCGAGGGGCACAGGTCAGTCAGCAAACGGAGCCCTATTGGCGAATTCCGTCACCAGTTGCGTCGTGAAGATTTACCGTATTCAAGTATCTTGTTTATAGGCGTACTTGATACGCCACTGTACAGTATAAGCGGTACAACTTTTAAGCGCTGTAGAGTATTGCTGCACAAACAACTGAAGGCAAAAAGAGAAAATTGAAAATTTGTCGCCACAATCGTATTACGAGTAGTATCTAGTACTACTACATACCGTACTGCTTACTGCAACCTAGCAAAGTACGTACTACTTCACTGCTACATTTAAATACTACCGGGTGGCCCAACAGAATGGCGGTCTCAGTTTTTTGTTTGCTGTTCATGAACCGGTTGTCGTACAGCAATGGTTTTGGATTCGTGAAACTACAAATTTTGTTAGCTACTAAACGAAAAAAAATTTTGTACGCTCGTACACTACATCGCTCGTACACTATGTAAATTTGTTCCGTGGGGAGAGCCGAACAGACTGATCGTGAAATCGTGACCATAGGTTCTTGTAATTCAAATCACGGGAGCCATTTTAATAATTATTAAAACCTGTGTTTTCTCCTATATCGTGACGACATATGAAAGATGATTTGTATAATTTTGGCACACTCTTACGGCGAATTCCGGCGGAACGCGGAACATGCGTTTTAGGCATTCGTTCAGTTCGGTAGCATGTGCTGTAATACACCTCGTACGTTGTCGTAACCTCAGGAAAATACGATTCCGCGCACATTAGAGAATACAGAACTGCATAATATGGTATTGTCCTACTGATGTAAATTTTAAGACAATTAACCTTTCTCCATTCAGATTATAATGGTCATACTGCACATGATATTGCTATGAAATGACTCGAGATAACAAAAAGGTCACTTATTAACAAAACCATTTCTAAGCATCAGCAGAGCCGTCATTAGTCCGGCATAAACATACAGCATTCGAAAAGGCATTATGAAAGGATTTGTGCAATTGCGCTAGGAAATACAAAATATGGGCAATAAAAGGGCTTGTAGCTAACTGACTCTAGAGGCTTTGGTGCAGTCAACTAGCCAAAATGTCTCCATGGAGCCTTTTCCCTGAAAATACAGAACAATTACGACTGATAGGAAAGTGAGCTTTTAAATCGCAGTTGAAGAAACCGTTATGTACAAACCGCAAATATATACACAACGTTGGTAGTTTTGCTTTTAAGAAATTTAATGGATTTCAGTCGGTATAATTTTATTATAATTATACCGACAGCTTAAATAAATTATATTATTATAATTTATTTAAGCGGCGGTCCTCTCACCATGGATTTAATGAGCTGGCCAGGCGCATCAGAGAGCAGACTGGTGAAATTCGCGCAAAGTATTTTCTGCTACAACGTTTTAGTATTGAAATCAGCGCGGTAATGCTGCTTGTGTCTTGGGAACTGTTGAAAAGCAGCATGAGCTGGATGGTTTATTTTTAGTTTGTGCATAGTTTGTGTTCACCAGTTAAACTGCTTACAGAGAAGAAAAATAATTACATTTACTATGGCATAGTTGCAATATATAAAACATTTTGGGCAAGACAAATACCATATTTTGAAGATTCATTTTGCCTGTATTTTCTAAATCTTTTAACTTTGAAATTAACGTTAACAATAACAATTAGCAGTGAAAAATTATACGCATATACGCTGCGCTGTATATTATATTCAGCAGCATTCCAAGACACTCTACTCTGTGTGTACTAGCAATTTGTTTTCTTTGGCAATATATCTTTAACCCAAACTGACATGAGCTTCTTCAATTTTTATGGTTGTTCTCCCTGCGAAACGTAACATTTAAAAATGTTGTACGCAACTTACTTTTACATCAATTGTTCCACGGGGTTCGACCACAAATCCGCTTATTTTATCCAATAAAATTTTGGTGCTCTCGGACATTTGGATTTTGTCTTCTAAAATAGCCACATTTTGCATCACTTTCAACAGCTCTTCCTAAATTGGTTTCTTAATTATTCACAAGACTTCCGGTAACGTATACACTAATCAGACCTGTGCAGTTATTATTTACAATTTTCCTTAACGGGAGTAATCTTCGAGTTATCGAAGTATAACGCAACTTTGAAGCGTTACTCGCTTCCCCAAAAATTTAACTCTAACGTTACTCTCTCTTTCTCTTAGGAATTACGATGGGTGAATTTTTCGTAATAGCATCGGTCTGGTACCAAATACAAGTTCAACCAAATCACTCATCCATTCATGCAACCAATTAGCTTGTACCTTCGCTTGTGGTTTCCATTCTGCTGGCTGTATTAACGGTATCTCCAAACCTACGAAAAGCCTTTAAATAATCTGGTATAAAAATGTTGTATCATCCGTTGTATCAGAGTTTTAACCTAAGCAAAATTTAATTTGACGGGAATCAACAGTAAGCCAGAAAAACAATAACTTACAAACAGTACATAGAGGAACCAACAGTAACTTACAAACAGTATCGAGGCATCCGTGACCCAACAACGCCAGCGACACAACCCCCTATCAGCACACGCTTGCAAGATGTTGCTTTCTTGATTAATTTAAAATGGGTACATATTTCGGTCAAGGTCTTATACCAGAATTTATGCCTGTTCGAATTAAAAGACGTTTTCGGTCGGATGATGCCGATGGTACAGGGAGCATCTGTGTTGCTTGTCGCATAGCCAAAGCCATTTTCGCTATTTCTGCAGCATGAACAGTTTCCCAGCGAACCGGCAACCCGCTTACTAGCTGAAAAAATTAAATGCAGATTGCAGTATTAATTAGTCTTACCTAACCGGCTCAAAAATCTGCTTTTACCGACAACGTTGTGCGCAATGAATTTCGCATTGTGTGCAGAAGTATAAAGTTACCATGTAAGAATCATTTACGGTCTCCACTTTATACACATTAAAGCGGGAAAGGATCGTATCAAACGTGTTGTGCACTGTGTTCAACAACTGTACGCATTCCAGTGGGGTGGACCGTGAGCAAATGGCATCGAACTGCGGAATGTCGCTGAAGGATATTGTCACAGAATCAAATGTTTCTGGATGGATAGGAATTTTGTTCCGAAGACTGTGTATTAGCGACCTAAGCAAACGCAGTAAAATCATAATATAACAGTACATTCTTTGCACAAAAATATAAGTTCAGTATAATGGGTATATGTAGACTTGCACAATGAAGCGTACGATGCCGGTACCTAATCATATTCTGCAGTTCGCTGTATAGAACTTACGGTGGAATTAATTCCCGGAGCAGTTGGTCAACTTTGCGTTGTTCGGATATTAATTCGGTGGTTCTTTGGGTAACTGTGATTTCCAGCTCGATGGAGTAATTCTCCAGCCGGGACAAGATAGTGTCCATCAGCTTCCGGCGTGGAATGTGCCGCGCTATAATCGCCGTAAATTGTGCCATAAGAGGGCGTTTCAGTGGATCGGCAGCGATGCCGTACTGGATAATCTTCTGCAAGCCTTCCGGAAGTTCATCTGATGGAGGTTGAAATGTCCTTTTCATGCATATATCTTTCAGAAATTTCCAGCCTTCTGAATGAGCAGAATGCATAACAATGGTCATTCATTTCCTAATGACTTGGGCGCTATTAATTTTAATCGTCGCATACTACAAGGCATCTGTGTAAACTAAATATAGGGCCGGTATTCATTCATGTGTGACCTACAAATATATGAGTACATTAGTTTCGTACCGTCATTAAATAGCGGCATAGATAATTCCGTAATTTTAAGCAGAAAGGGCACCGATTTCGGTGACATCATCTCATACAGTATGATGCACATGCTAAAGATATCCCCTTCTTTTGAACCAATGCAGGCGACATGGGTTTGCTGCTGGATCATTTCCGGTGCAGCCCACAATATGGCTGGATCAGGTGGTAAGCATTCGGGAAAGGTGTTGTTGTGCAGTGCTTTCCTGAACCGGGTTACCACATGGTTGATCAACAAAGGACGAAAACGTTGATTGACCGTGACAGTCAGGCTTGACATCAATCCATGAAATCGTAGGGTGGATAAATGGATGAATTTCAAACCCTGCGGCATAAAAAAAAACTTTGGGGACAGTTGCAACTTACACCAATATTTTGAATTCTTTGAAAATTCCGGATTCAGTTCATTGTTAGATTTTTTGACTTTATATTAAAGAATAACTGGACTTTATCCTTGCTAAAAATATTTATTTTATAAAAAATACTTTCGACTGCATAAACGTCTTTTGTGTAAGTGGTGTATATATAGTCAAGGAAAAGCTTTCACATCAAAGGTCTGTTTTTTGCCGAAATATTTTAATTAATTTTGATCACGCACATCTATTATTTCCCATATGATGGCAGCTTGAATTTCACGATCAAGCAGCAGCCGATCATTCTGCAAAAGCGCAAAAGAGTACCGCGACTTCCGAATTCGAATATTAAAGTGGTCAGACTGGCGGCTGGTAGCACTCCAAAAAATCTCCCGATATTGTTGTGATTCATATCTTTCAACTGCGAAAAACAGAGCGAAATTATAATGAGGCTAAATTACGTAATTACAATACATGCAATATTGCTGATTTGGTGTGCGGCACGCACTAACCACATTAAGCGTTTCCCGTAGATATTTCTGGCGGGTGATCTCTTCCGGTGATACATAATAAGGTGCAATTGCTTCTGCCCACACCGCTTGATCATACTGACCAAACAGCTGCAGTTTTTGCTCGTGCCGCACAGTAACATCAGTGCTTCTGCTAACAATCAGGCAACTTGAAGACCGGTTACTAGTTTTCAGGGATTCTTTCGTCTGGAGCAACGATTCTTCCAAACACCACCATAAACGTTTGTCGTCATGCCGGAAACGGCGTTTCCAGACAATGAACAGACCGATCGCCAATATTATGACACAACACGATACGCCAATCGTCACTCCTGTTATTGCATGGTTACCTACAATTTCAGATGATGCTGAATTTTTGCTTTGTTTTCTTAAATGTGTTCATATTCAAGCGTCATTAAACCGTCTAATCATGATCCATTATACACGTAAAATAAGCCACGTGCTGTTAAATTTGGCCTTTATACGAATAAAATCCTAAGTAATGGTTTTGCTTAAATGGCAGATAGTCGTTAAGACTATTATTATTATGATCCTAAAATACATTTTTACATTTACCGTATGTTTTAACAGACAGTGAATTACCACTCAAAGCTTCTGGACAGAGATCTTGGTGAAAACCACATCGTGGCACATCCACAGGGGCACCGTTGTTACCGTACCAGGATTCAGCCAGAGCCGGTGTTATTTCGTTTAACGTAGATGAAATCGCGTCAAACTGCCAAGCGACCTAGAATTTCATAAATCCAATAATTTTATAAACAAGTCCAATTAATCACAAAACATAATGAATTATGGTGTAATGCAACCGAAATACATCTGCACAACCCGGAAGACTCTTCAAGTAAGTACTCGTAGTATAATGATCGCTACGCGGCTATAGCTAATTAATCAAATAAATTCCAGTTGGTGCAAATGTCCTTTTGTACTATTACGTATAAGGCATATAGGCACCTCAAACAACTCGGACGTCTTGTTCAGTTTACTAAAGGTCACATCCGTTCTCCGCATTCCGTTCTCAGAGATGTACATCGATCTGGATGGGAAGACAAATGTCCGATTCCACAACTCACGTGCAAACGCGCTTCCGGTTAGTTTTTGACCTCTCCGCGTTGCAACATCATTCCAAATCTGTTGTCAAAATTTTTAATTCCGGTCACACTGGTGTAATTGTACGCGCCCTAACAAAACACAGTATATTAAAAATGGAGGAGGTCAGTTAAACTACCTGCGCGAAAGCAGAGAAGGATTCGTATGCCGCAACAGCCATATCATTTTCCTAAAAACAAGCTTATTGTTGTGCATATCCAGGATAGCAGAAGACGATATCTGGTGTTTTACCACGTCGGATTTCGGTATTGTGGTGTTGTAAAAGGTCTCCGATATCCGCTCGCTCATCCCAAGAATATCTTGCATGTTTTTCCAATTCGGATTGACATTGTTGAAGTATATGAGGGATTGAAAGGCCTCAAAAGCAGCCTGCAGTAATCCACCACCAAATGCGAATGCACACGTGCTTACAATTTTATGAAATCAAATGATACTAACAATACATAGAAATGTATGCTGTAAGACTATTTGCAAACGACGTCGTGTTCTATTTTCGCCTACATCATATATATATATATTAGGACATTTTACACTATATTGAAAAATTAAGCTAAATTAGTCAGTTTTTGTCAGTGGAATTAACATCAAAGTTGCTCGAGGTCTATGGGAAATTTTGCATGAACTCCTTCCGTACATTATCGTGATCATCAAGAAGCTTCCACTCAACGGTTCCGAGTGTCGGCACTTGCGTAGGTTGAGACGATAGGTATATCTGTAACAAAAAATACAATGACATATTCTATGAAATAAGTTTGCACGGGATTCTCCTTAATTTTTAGGAGGAACGACGGAGAAGTTGCTGTTTTATCATTCAGTATAAAACCTAATCTTTAACATTGATGCAAAGTAAGGAGCAGTTCAAAGCACTCCCGTCTACCAGCACAACGATACAGCCTGATATCAAATCGCAAAACATAGACTGGTTCCTGCAAAAATAATCATTTCTCCTGCATGTCTATGAAGTATATAAATTCTCAAATAAATTCTATCTGCTACACTAAGTTTTAGCTGTATAACTATTAGAAAGCCAAACCACTAGCTAAGATTGGGATTACTTTCGTTGACAATGCCAACGATGGTACTAACATAATCTCCATTGGTCATATTCAGCTTCTTGGCAGTTATCTAAAAACGTAGAATTAATGCATATCGCAGCGGCCTACAAATACTTAACGTCAAAACAGCCATTAAAACGAATTAAAAAAATTAAAAAAACAATGTTCGTCAAAAGATACGCAGTTGAACAGAATGCAGTAATCGTAACTTTGTCATAATCATAAATTCATCGAGTGCGTATATACGTAATCAAAGACACGATAAACGTTTATAAACTACCATGGGTCAGCATGCAATTGCCTTTTTACGAGGTATAACAATTATTATAATCTTGCATGGGTAAGCCTTACCATGATTTGTCGCAGTATTTTTGGATGAGTGAAAAGAACAGCAACTGCAATGAAATTTGATTAAAATTTTCTCAATCACTTTTTACGATCGTTCTTTTTGCCCCTGATAACCTAAAATTGCATAGTTTTTGCGGCGAGTTAGGCATTTGGGCTCCGGTTTGTTTTAATTTCCATCATTTACGGTGTATGCAGAAATCATGAAAAAAGACAGTTTACGTGATGTGCGCATACCTCGACTGCTTGACTGCATCCGTCGTAAAAGGTAACCATAATCCTGGAAGCTCTTAGAGTCAAAATCCAGCTGAGAAATGACGTACTGGACAGGTAAATACGCTTCGAGATTCCGTCGCATATTACTGCACGACATAGTATAGTATGTCTGCAGCGCCGGATATTGGGTAAGGGAATCACAGAAAAAGGTCAGAGTTCGCCATTTGTACTTCTCCAAAAGGAGCTGCACCGATTGCGACACCGTATTGTGATCAACGGCGGCAAATGTCAGAACCGTCGGATACCGCTTTTTATTCGCTAATAGCCGGTCGCTAGCAATTCTGCGAACAGGAAGACATCACTAATGGTAAGTACAAGTACGCCCGGCTTAAAACGCGTTGAACAATCCGGTAGTATACACCTGTGACCGGGGATCAGACAAAATTAATCCGAGCAACATTACAAGGTCTGAAGGTCATGATGACGTTTACTAATTAGAAGCCGCTTAGAAATTATAACGTTGCACCCTTCCGTTATCTTTATAATTAAAGAAACATGTACACAAAGACTACAAAAATCGACAAGAGTCTCTAGTGGACCGATGTAAATAAAAAAACTGAAAAAAATAGGAAATAAAGAGCACACGCAGTTAACATGATTATGGGTATACGCTTAGCTGTTTTGCGATCGGAAAGGGAAGCCGGCAGGAAACTTACGCAGAAAACAATGGTATATCCCATTCTGCAAAATTGCAAAATTTAGTCTGCTTATGTCGATATGCGATGGAATTCAATCAGGCAGTTAATTTGTTAGCTATGTAATTAGAATCTACATGCAGTGAGCTTTTACTTAATTATAGGCAATGTCATTTGGATGTAAAATTTGAATACTGTACGAAATTGCTATGCCAAGAACCTAGAACCTCCGTCGATTAATTTGACTTTAGGACAAAAATTTTCAAATATCATAATATGTTGGTTTACCTCTGACAAAGTCTCCCAAAGAGATGATTTCCAGACTGCAGCCTGCAAGTTCAGCTAACATTATAAAGAATACGAAGTACATATTACGAAAAATACGAATACAAGGTAGGAAGGAGCAACGGTAAGGTAAACATTGAGTGACAGAAAGATGATATTACTGCCGTGTTAACACGGCAGCATAACCTTATGCTTTTTGGGCAATAATTAGCGTATTTACTTCCAATGCACAAAAATAACACTAAACCAGTTTTATTGTTACCATTTTCATCTATATATGTCTACTCACAACACAACAAAAAATAATTCACATTTCATTACATTTTGTGCGAGTTGAATTTATTTATTACCCGGGGCAAACATGACGGTAAAATCGTTTGGTCGCTTCATAATGCTTTCGAATATCGGGGCACTTGTGGTTAACATTTCCGCGCCTGCTTCCCAACAAAGGAATGATCCCCGTTTGTATACCATAGTGTAAGTGACATTACTGAATCCAAAAGTCTTTTTTGCATTTGCTAATGCCGCATCATATACAGGAGCGATCGCGTTGTATCCAAAAATATTATTATTCCCGTTAATCACAGTAATAATATGCAGGGGCACACTTGCATTGCTGGCCGGCGGAGAAATGATTTCCTTAACAGTATTTCCCCGTGCACAGTGCAATTTACAGTAGAGAATGTGGAAGAATAGCACGGGAATATATTTCTGCACCATGTCTACCATCACTACTTCTACTGGAACAAATGGTGATTCAATTCACACATTGTTTTCCGAAGGAGGAAAGCATTCAGAGCTTGCACTTAATTTATATAGCCTAGCGAGAAGTATGTGACTAATACTCGTACATAAACTCCCAAGTCGCACAAAACTGATTGATGCACAAATAATTGTTCATCGAAGGACTTGATATAGCATTCCGCTGATGCAGCGAAAAAAGGAAACAAAAATAATATTAATACGTTCAGGGAAAGGTTGTATGATGAACGTGATATCCGAAAGCCAAGAGCACGAGTGAGAGTATTATGGCAACATAAGAGTATATGTTGATGCCGGTATGTACATATATTCGGCCTTCCACCGGAAGCAGGCACAAATGCGTATGTATTTGCACCGTCTGCCAAAAGGGATGTGATCCACAGCTTCCGGTTTTGTTGTAAGAGAACGAAAACGGTTATTACGTTCGAAAGCATTAAGATAAGGCATTGTACGCATGCCAGTACTGTAATATTGTATAACGTTAATAGATATTATCGTACAGTATATTTATATCTATATTATTAAAAGGTACAGGTAATGTACGTGCATGTTATGATGCATTTCATAGTAAGCACCAGCTTGCAATGCAAGCGGAAATCTTACAATCAAACCGAGAAAAACCGAGAACTAGTAAAACTGGAAAAAGCGAGCAATAAACCGAGAAAAACGCAGTCGTACTTGTACGGATCACGATGTGTCGGTGCTGGGTCTGCTGATCGTGCGACGTGCAGCTGCTTTGCCCGGTGAAACAACCATGGATGAACTAACAATAATTATTTTAGTTTCCTGTGTATTACTTATACTTCGTTTTTACTACTTTAAAACTCGCTGCTCCGTATTACCGTACAGTATTGCATTCAAAAATTAGCGCGAAATTCTCTAAAATAAAGGAATTTTAACAATATTTTGCCGGTAACTGATTTTTTGTGTTAGGAAGTTAGGAACTTAAGGTTTACGGAAAAGTTTTCCCTGAAATTTCTCTTTAATAAAGCTCAGGGGACATAATTAAACCTAAATAAATCTGACGGATATTTATATGTATACAGATATTTTCAAAGTAGTGTTGACGCACAGTCAACAGGAGATAAAACGATCATACCACTCACTTCGTTCCCGTATATAGGGGGTGTTCAACTGCTGAGGCCAGCACTCCCTGTACTTGCTGCCGTCACCCGGCTGGAGTTTTACGTTGTGGCTAAACATGGTGCTTACGATTAATTGCTTATGTAATATGTACTGAGCCCGATTTAACCGAATGTATTGCCGTAACGTCACAGTGGTCACACTGTGGCTCCACTAGGCAGGTGACGGCATCAAGTACAGGGAGTGCTGGCCTCAGCAGTTAAATTCCCCCTATATTTTGACAGCTACAAGGCTGATGGCCGTGTACGTGACCTAACGGTTAAGGCTAGATGAGATTTTAAATGCATTAATAGTTAACTGAAATTTTGCTGCTGTGAATCTGTGATTAACTATTTTTGATCTGTTATGTACTCGTATTCCAAGTATCAGGGGTACAATCAACGTGCGGTTAAGGTGATGGCACCAACTTGTAACCTTATATTTTGATCACTGGAAGTCTGTGGCCGCATGGCCTAATGGTTAAGCGAAAATTCATTTTGCTGATGGTTAAAATTTATCTCAGACGTAATTAAACAAATTTGACGTATAAATATATTTTAAAATATATTTTGACAGAATAAGCTTGTAGAGTATGAGTAGGTACAGACTTTTATTGACGCACAGTCAACAAGAGATAAAACGACCACTTCCTTGCCGTATATTTTGATTACTACAAGTCTGTGGCCGCGTGGCCTAATGGTTAAGGCGTCTGACTTCGAATCAGAAGTATGTGGGTTCAATTCCCATCGTGGTCGATTTTTCCATTTTTTTGTCGGTATTTGAAGCTTTTTAAAATATTATACTGTTTTTAGTGATTAAATAATGTTCTTTTAAGGCGTCTGACTTCGAATCAGAAGTATGTGGGTTCAATTCCCATCGTGGTCGATTTTTCCATTTTTTTGTCGGTATTTGAAGCTTTTTAAAATATTATACTGTTTTTAGTGATTAAATAATGTTCTTTTAAGGCGTCTGACTTCGAATCAGAAGTATGTGGGTTCAATTCCCATCGTGGTCGATTTTTCCATTTTTTTGTCGGTATTTGAAGCTTTTTAAAATATTATACTGTTTTTAGTGATTAAATAATGTTCTTTTAAGGCGTCTGACTTCGAATCAGAAGTATGTGGGTTCAATTCCCATCGTGGTCGATTTTTCCATTTTTTGTCGGTATTTGAAGCTTTTAAAATATTATACTGTTTTTAGTGATTAAATACTGTTCTTTTAAGGCGTCTGACTTCGAATCAGAAGTATGTGGGTTCAATTCCCATCGTGGTCGATTTTTCCATTTTTTTGTCGGTATTTGAAGCTTTTAAAATATTATACTGTTTTTAGTGATTAAATAATGTTCTTTTAAGGCGTCTGACTTCGAATCAGAAGTATGTGGGTTCAATTCCATCGTGGTCGATTTTTCCATTTTTTTGTCGGTATTTGAAGCTTTTTAAAATATTATACTGTTTTTAGTGATTAAATACTGTTCTTTTAAGGCGTCTGACTTCCGAATCAGAAGTATGTGGGTTCAATTCCCATCGTGGTCGATTTTCCATTTTTTTGTCGGTATTTGAAGCTTTTTAAAATATTATACTGTTTTTAGTGATTAAATAATGTTCTTTTAAGGCGTCTGACTTCGAATCAGAAGTATGTGGGTTCAATTCCATCGTGGTCGATTTTTCCATTTTTTGTCGGTATTTGAAGCTTTTAAAATATTATACTGTTTTTAGTGATTAAATAATGTTCTTTTAAGGCGTCTGACTTCGAATCAGAAGTATGTGGGTTCAATTCCATCGTGGTCGATTTTTCCATTTTTTTGTCGGTATTTGAAGCTTTTTAAAATATTATACTGTTTTTAGTGATTAAATAATGTTCTTTTAAGGCGTCTGACTTCGAATCAGAAGTATGTGGGTTCAATTCCCATCGTGGTCGATTTTTCCATTTTTTTGTCGGTATTTGAAGCTTTTTAAAATATTATACTGTTTTTAGTGATTAAATAATGTTCTTTTAAGGCGTCTGACTTCGAATCAGAAGTATGTGGGTTCAATTCCCATCGTGGTCGATTTTTCCATTTTTTTGTCGGTATTTGAAGCTTTTTAAAATATTATACTGTTTTTAGTGATTAAATAATGTTCTTTTAAGGCGTCTGACTTCGAATCAGAAGTATGTGGGTTCAATTCCCATCGTGGTCGATTTTTCCATTTTTTTGTCGGTATTTGAAGCTTTTTAAAATATTATACTGTTTTTAGTGATTAAATACTGTTCTTTTAAGGCGTCTGACTTCGAATCAGAAGTATGTGGGTTCAATTCCCATCGTGGTCGATTTTTCCATTTTTTTGTCGGTATTTGAAGCTTTTTAAAATATTATACTGTTTTTAGTGATTAAATAATGTTCTTTTAAGGCGTCTGACTTCGAATCAGAAGTATGTGGGTTCAATTCCCATCGTGGTCGATTTTTCCATCTTTTGTCGGTATTTGAAGCTTTTTAAAATATTATACTGTTTTTAGTGATTAAATAATGTTCTTTTAAGGCGTCTGACTTCGAATCAGAAGTATGTGGGTTCAATTCCCATCGTGGTCGATTTTTCCATTTTTTTGTCGGTATTTGAAGCTTTTTAAAATATTATACTGTTTTTAGTGATTAAATAATGTTCTTTTAAGGCGTCTGACTTCGAATCAGAAGTATGTGGGTTCAATTCCCATCGTGGTCGATTTTTCCATCTTTTGTCGGTATTTGAAGCTTTTTAAAATATTATACTGTTTTTAGTGATTAAATACTGTTCTTTTAAGGCGTCTGACTTCGAATCAGAAGTATGTGGGTTCAATTCCGATCGTGGTCGATTTTTCCATTTTTTTGTCGGTATTTGAAGCTTTTTAAAATATTATACTGTTTTTAGTGATTAAATAATGTTCTTTTAAGGCGTCTGACTAGCGAATTTAATTAGCATGTTCCGATCAGTATAGTAACGATCAAAGGGAGGCGTGACCTTGGACTAGAGCAGTATAGCTCCGCTTATACCCAGCCACTAGCGCCAATAGGGATCCTGCTTCTGTTCACTCAACAGCAGACTTCACCGGCGGTAACGTGCGGTTCCTGTTATTGTGTAGGTTTGGTCAGTGGAAAGTGTGACTCTTTGCGCGTTTCAGTTCATTTGACAGCTCAAGTACACTATTACAACACTGACCGGCGGGCACGCATATGGGTACTGGTTCCGCTCTCATACGGTCTTAATTTCTAGGAACAATGTTCTATGTTTACAATGTTCCCGTAATTTCCGTTCTTTCGGTTGGTCTGGTCAAGGGCCGGCCTTGGACGTACCCGGGGCAAACACTGCCCGAGCAGTTGGTAGTCGAACTTTATGGTAATATACTGTCTGTTCGTGTCAAACTATGCCGGCATAAGGCGCTACGTTCGTATGAATTCACGGGAACTCTTGCTTTCGCGTACCCGGTACCGGTACCTCATCATTTAGGTGTACCAAGCCTCATTAGGAACCGCTCTTCACCCAAATTTGCATGTAAACGAATGCGAGGATCAAGGTCGTTTTTAACCACAGTTCTTTTTTAAATTTTAAAATGAATTTCAGAATTTATGTTTTTGTAATTTATGCGTTTTAAAATTTGCAGTGTATGAGAGCGCGTGAAAGCGAAATCTCCCGTGCATGTAAAAACATAAGTTTGGTATCATCATACGTACAGTTATTTTATGTACTCCAGTTGTTCGTTTTGTTTGCTAAAAAATTTTTGGAGCTAGGCCAGTGAATTGCTTCGCTTGATTTTATAGAAAGGTCACAAGCTGAAATATTGTTTTAAGTTAATCCGGAAAAAATTCAGTTTTTTAATACACTATCTGTATGTATTAATTGCTCCACGCAACAGTTTTTGTAAGTGTCCTTCAAGGTCACCTTGAACCCATGTCTGTACCGGTACCGGCATCCGAGGATGGTCTCAGGGCCGATATTTTTGAAAACAAAATGCATGTGCAACCCTTTTGGAACATGCTAAGTTTAATGGTGATGTCGGTTTTTTAATTTGTTTGGTGGTTTTTTCCAGCCATGTTCCACGGGGCGGCAGATCATAATATAGATCTATTTCCTTGATACCGTTTTTAGTGATTAAATAATGTTCTTTTAAGGCGTCTGACTTCGAATCAGAAGTATGTGGGTTCAATTCCCATCGTGGTCGATTTTTCTAGTTTTTTCGCCTGTAATTCGAAGCTTTTTTGATGTTATCCTATTTTCAGTATTTGTTTACGGTGTCTGACTTCAGAAGTAAGTGGGTTCAGGACCCATCGTGGTCGATTTAGAAATTTAACAGTCTTTCGCTTATGTTTGGAAGTTTTTAAAAATACGTATGTCTTATTACACTATTTTTCGCCGTTTAGCATTTAAGAACAAGTACTTCGAATCTAATTAGGTATTTGCTTATTTTTTTGCTACATGCACCTGTTAGCTATGTGTAATTTTTTAAAAGGCGCACATATCCGAAAACAAAATTTTTTATATGCGACTGCGATATTCCTTTTATATGGGTGACACCGGACATTTGGCACATCAAAAACTCTGTTTCGGCAAATGATTATGACTTTCCCCACGGTGGCACGACAGCCGACAGGTGCAAGTTGTGCGGGCTTAAAAATTAAACTTTCGTTTTGAAAGGGGTGTTGCGCTACTGTAGCAGCAGTACATAGTACATACTCTGTACAATCGAACAGTTATTAGCCGTTACATTCGAACAGTTACATTAGCCGCTTCTTAACAGTTAATTCGAACAGCAACTGCTGACCACCGCGATGCTTGGGCGTACGGGGGAACCGATTTCCACTCGGTAAAGTACATCAGAATCGCCGCAACGCCCCGGGTCATTATACGGTATTGCGGGTGTACATGTTTTACGCTCAAAGGGAAAAGAGGGGGCAAAAAATTAAAACTGTTGCCATGGGCCTCCATACAACTGCATTTAAAGAACGACTATACGAACGAACGAACCAGACCGAGGCATGCGGCCTCGGCGAAATGCATGTTAAACGTGAACGCCAATATGTACAATCTAAAATTAATAAGCGTAAATTAAGTACCAACAACCTTAAACAGTGCGAATAACCATACTCATAGGTTTCTTAGATTTTGTTAGTTTTTTTTAGATTTTCTTAGGATTTTTTACAATCGTTAGAAATCCGTATTTCCGCCGAAAAGCAAATGTTCGCCGAAAAACTGTGTGCGAATGTAGATTTCTCGTGTACTGGTAGTACAGTACAGTACTACTCGAGTAGTACTTGTCTATTAATCTACAATATCTTCGATATACTGGTAGTATAGATAAATATTGCATTTCTTTATCTCAACTGGTTCTGATCATTACTGCCAGACACTTTGCGTTCATTATCTTTAGTTTTTCCGTTTACAACAGCAGACCAACAAGCAAAGATGTCCATTCCATATTCGTAACAAAACTCAAAATCATAAAAGGCGCACGATTTACTCCATGTACAATCATGCATAGAAAATACAGCGGAAAATCAGAGGAAATATGTTTCTCCAATTTGGCATCAGAAGTAATCAGAGACGTGTTTGGCTGAGATATCTATATCCAGTACTTCAGTACAACAGGCATTCACCGAATGTTATCCGGGTTTTCCGCAGATCCCATGAGATGCCACATCTGCGACATCTCTATCATCATCCATTTCAACGAGATAAAAACAGCAACAAAAAGAGTAACACAAATATGCAAAAAAAAACTGAAATCAAGGTATCCGGCCATGTGGCCCAGAAATCAAAGAAAATCGGAAATCGCTATAGGAAATCGGCAGGATCAACATGGGGATTTTTCTGATTGCGATACCTTAACGCAATAAATATTCCAACAATCTACAATCAAAAATAGCAACACCGGGTCACAAATCGGGCAACAGAAGCGGGTTCCCATCATGTAAAATAAGAAAACCAAGTATGAAAGAGCACACAAACATAGTGAAGACGAAATCACGTACTACACGCATTTTACTACGTACATCATCAATAAATTATGTAGAAATCTATCACAAACACGGACAGGTTCTATTTGAAATATACAAGATCAGACGGATTGATGAAAGGATTGCGCTGGTTGCGGTAGCGTATGGTTAATAAAACACCCATCAGCTGCAGAAAAATCAGAAATAAATATGAAACTGTCTGTCCCCGCTAATCGTTTGCTTAAGCTACTGATTTAAATACGATTACTGTAAATCAGGAAACCGACTAGAATCAATCACTTCCATCAACGAGCAGTTAAAACAATGTGTTGCTGGTACAGGATATTTTAAGCAGATTCACTTGCTCATTCAGAAGTTTTAATTTTTTCCCGTTTAATGCCGGTCAAAGATGCTTGGCTACATATACGCTACATGCAGGTGCGGCGCTTACCTCAGTAAAACTGAAAAACAATCCAATTCCTCCACACAGCCTTAGAGACGGCTGAACGATTGATTGTAACCTAGTGTAGCAAAATTCGCACTCCGTTTGTTCCGTGCACATGGATTCTTTCCCGGAACAACAATGCAACTGCAAGAGAACAAGTTTCAGTTAAGTTATTCTTTTGAAAGGATTAACCGTCTGCATTTAACTATCCGTCTCCAGTAGATTTCGCGACAACAACGTAAGTGGAAAACTCAATTATACATTTTTACTTGCGGATTCTGCCTAAAATGTTAACTATTCCTTCACTCGGACAGCTATCTATCTGACAAAAAATTCAACTTCAAAGCTTAATGATCAATGAGCAATGTTGGTTGTTTTTTCAATGTGTGAATTTGGAAATTTTTAATTAGTCTCTATCAGCGCAAGCTTGTTGTTATCTTAATTGGCTATTGCCCGAATAAATCTATGAGCAATGAGATTCAGCAGTGCACAGCAGGATAACCTAACCCCCACCGGAAGCATACGAATATTTATGGAGCGATAAAAAGTTCAATCGTCAGTACCTCTTAACTTAGCCGAGATCGATACTCGAAGACATAATCAAGGAGAAAGATACTTCGACAACTTATTCACCAACCACCTCTTATCTAGCTAAACAATAAATGCTGATCCACGTAACAGTAACCCTCCTGGAATACCATCCCAAATTCCCAATCCCAAGCAGTCCCACAATTACAGCACTCAGTCCTATTTAACGTACAGCTTTCTGTCTCTTTTCAGCTGAAAAATCACCGCTCGTATTTCGAATTCGCGAGTACCAACGTAAGTAAATACCGGCAATCGATAACGACTCTTGCATGGAGCGCTATTCTTACTTTCGTCTTCCGCAACTACAATTACACAACATCGTTGTACCTTGCTACAGCCGCGCCGTGAGTAAAGCACTTCCTCTTCCGTGTGGTTATCTTTAATTCTATTCCAGTCCGACGGTGCTTTTTCGAAAGCACAACATTCGTAATACCCCTCTACGGAATCCCGCGTTGAGTTTTTGGACATCTTCCATCCTTCCTTCATGAGAGTGTATATTTGTTGCTCTCCGACTGCTAAGCACGCGCAAGCCACACTGAACTGGACGATAAACAGAAGGAACAGGATGACCATGTACTGCAATAAAATAAAAAGCATGATATACGATTTGGTTTACCAATATCGGAAATATTGCTAATCCATAAGCAACTACTTGTACTGTAGATCTGTATAATTTTGTAGATGTATGTGTACTTTGTGTATAAGACATTGATCATGTCGACATGAAATCCTAAGAGAATTGTTTATACCAAGTCTTCATTATCCGATCTCAAATCTGGGCGCAATTTCAGCAAAAATAATTTCCAAAAGCCGTCAAGCTCGAAATACAGCGATCACGTTTTTTTGTTTGTTGTTACCCCATCACTAACGTCATAGCGATCGAAGGAACATACTACAGCGCCGACCACAAAAGTGGCAAATTCATACAAATTCAATAAGACCGTTTAGCAGCACTTTCTAACAAATACCGTGCTCTCCTGGAATTAGCCACATTCTTATTCAAGTGTTTAAACAGACTTGCAGACTGGAAAAAATCAAATCGCCGGTTTCCTTATTTATGCAAAGCCATTGCACACCAAACACACCGGACCAGGGAGAAACCATACAAAATCCTCTTCCGGCCTATTCTGGAATCTCGAGAATACAAGGCAGCCCTGACGTCAAGCGCTGTTTATCAAGTTCCCCATATTAGCATGGAATGTTGACTAACTGCCGGAAATACAATCACTTTCACTTGTTAAGCATACAATCTCGCTTATGCGTCGCGGTTTAGCCAGATTTCATTTGTGCCGGAAAATCTAACGGCAGAAAAGTGTAACCTAGAATTTTCAACATGTTCCCCTACCATGGCCATATCCATTTCCTGACTCACGCTACAACAAAAACAGCACACACCCGCCCCAAATTAAAGAGTGAAACATTTGGTGTCTGTTAAGTTGTTATCAAGTATGCACCACTACTTCTAACATTTTAACCAAACATAAAATAGGTCAGTTTACAACTTCACTAACATTACTCATCGATATTTTCATATCGGAAACAGTGCTCACAACGGAACTAAAACGCCTTTTTCAAAAGTGTAGCGAACATCAACTTGACTTTTACAATTAATAAGTACACTGCACCCGAAATTTGCACTCGCAGCAGGAATTCGGAAGTTTTATGGTACTCTTAACGATTTAACAGTTAATACCGGTTTTTCAGTGAATCCAAATGAGCTGCATTGTAAGAAATTCCATGAATAAACAAAACGACCAGAAGCTAAACTGTTTTTGACTGCAGACGGTTATCTGATCGTTAGCTGATGAATTAAAGTCAAAAATGATAAAGAATGCAAAATCAATTTGCACAGTTGGCATTTGCTTAAGCGATCTGATAAAGAAAAACGTTCGATCTATATTCCACAATTTCACCGAAATACAGTACAGGCGTGAGATGGAAAGGGGGAGGACTGAACCGCCTTAACGTTTTTCTGATCAGCTTCCAATACCGTACATTTTCAAGAAAGACTGATCGTTATTATAATCCGAAAACTTTTCAGATTCGAAAACTTTTCGGATCCGAAAACTTTTCAAAGAAAAGCACTCGGAGTAAAATCAATTACTCCGTTTTCAATAAGTTGTGAACTTACAATTAGGACGGAATGAAATTCAATAGCCCAGGAAATGGTAATTTTGTTAGTGTCCTTGTCGAACAATTTAAAGTTTAATTTAATTTTCGATAGCTACGATGGTTAAAAAGTTACCAAGTTATCCACCGATATAGTAAAAGGATCATGCTTCTCAAATAATTCATCAAGAGATTTCTTTTCAAATAACGACAGCTGACCGAATTCCAAATCCTACGTCTCTCTTCAGGACAACCCGTGCGCGCATCGTTTCGCTAATCAATCTCACGCCTCACACATGTTCAACGTCAAACGGATTGACAGTGCAACAACACGATAATGCTCTCAAGAGCTGTCAACAGAAACCCTCACATGAGCCACGATATATTAGTCAAAATCGTAGAAAAATTCCAGTGGAAATTTCAGAGCTGGTACCAGCCGAGACATGATACTTACAAAGAAGAGCATAACCTGATGATGCTTCATGGCCGCCACAATCCCGATGATGGCGATGATGAAGAGGAAGACGCTCACCATGACGATGGCAATAATTACACCGAAATTGGATATACTGCTGGCGGCGATCCCATACCCGGCCACTCCAATCAGGATGAAAGCCACACACTGGAAACATTAAGCACATTTTATCAGAATTATTATTACGCATCGAACGGATTATGCATTAATAATACGCCGTTCATGAGATAAACAGCGCCGACTGATTAGAGTTAATGGATGGCTGTTTGCAAATTGCAACATGTGGTAGATTTCAGAGCCTACATGTTTCTCCTGCCACTGGAGGAACGGAAATCACCTCTAGGCTGTTTAAATCGTTAGCAGTTAACAATTACAGTATACAGTTATACTGTCTCCTGCATCCCAAATTTTCAGTTCACAAGGCACAGTACGCTTATGTTGCAGTAAATCGCTGTAAACTGAATGGAGTATTCTATCATTTCTATTCGTACAAAATATAGGGCTGGCATAAAATGGTTCACGGTAAATTCATAAACTATAAAATACTAAAATTTAAATTTATACCCATCTAGAGTAGCTATGGTACGGTAGCTGTCACACTAAAACAGTACTAGTACTTTTTGGCGTCTGCAAACTCAGTGCAAAGTAAGTAAAGATTGGTCTATCGAACATTAAAAAACTAGAGCACTTTTACTTAGTACTTGCCAGGTATTAGCGTTCACAAGCCCTTTAAAAATATGAAAAAAAACTGTTAATAAAGCTGGACTGGAAATATTAAGCCATAACCAACACCCATGTTTCAAAATATGGTAGTATCCGCTATCGCCAAAATATTAAAATAATTTTATCCGTTAATCACATCCACTAAAAGCCTAGAACCGTAGGAACTATTCATACGAATCCGAAATTTGCTTCAAAATTCGAACGTCAAACTACCCTATCCTGCTGGAAGTTTCGAAAGTCAGACTTAACTTAAGCTTACGGTTACAGGTTACTGCTTACTATGTAAAGGACGTTCAGCGCAATCAATGCGTTCCTGGAGCATCCGAATCCTCCAAGTACACTAACTGCCATTCTCAGGTGTTTCTGGGGGCACTCCGAAAAGGGATGACACTGACAGGAATAATATTGTCCAACTGGACCAACTCACAATCAGACACCACGCCACACAACAAACCGCCTTGGGAATGCAACTGCAACGCTGAAGTGAATGAAACAGCTGACGGTGCGCTGGCTACATGTTGGACTTGAAGTCAGTTGACGAACAATCTAAAAGCATGGAATACGTAGGCTGATGGTTGGAGGTAAAAGTAAAACCATAAGTAAAACCGTAAATCGCAGCAAGGATTTTCGCTTTATATAGTCCACTACTAACAATCAAGATGTTGCGACGCTGTCAAAGTCAGGAGATGGAAAGAAGTAGCGTTTCTCACTTTTCCCGTTGCTCGGCTGTTAAGCTTCGAAAAATTATGGGTACGCGCCTGTATAAACTAAAGTTAAACTGCACAAAACACCTATAATCTAATTACGAGTATCTAACCGAATTCTAAAGTAACGGTAAACCGCATAATTATTGTAAAAATAAGACGATCCATAAAAATTTCGACATCACTCCAATGATCAAATCCGAAAATGAAAATTAATGCCCTCTGATGACTCTGATTGTGACTTGTAGTTGTGAGTACGAGTACTCGTCTTCTCTGACTAACAGACTCCGCCTTTCAACGTTTGATTGCCGTCTGCCGACAACAGCGCATTGACGCATGCTCTTACGGCCGCGGTACTTCGAGACCTGATGCCGATGGTGAGCCGATCCTGTGATTCTGTGTTTCCGGTGCAACAATTGATAGTCTCGAAAGAAGTAAAGTGCACTCGCAAAGCAAATGCTTTGCTGCCTCTAATAGGTAAGTACTAAATAATTATTAAATGCATAATGCATTTTTCTAGCTTCTAGGGTAGTCAGTACGTACTCGTAGTCCGTAGAAAATAAATGCACATGTTTTTACAGTACTTATACACAATATAGTATAAAACTACAATTATGTAAACTTGTAAGTTAAACAGGCTGCTCTAATTCCGTAATTACTATTTAATATTATTTAGATAAGATTAGTGCTTCTTGCGATGTTTGTGTTCCAGTTTTAGCGAATTCCCCTTGCATTAACCGGCATTATTGCTTCCAGTAATAAAAGTTTTTTATTGCTTCCAGTAATTTAAGTTAGTAAAAAAAGGTTGGTAACTTATTGTTATAAGAGTATGTCGTATAAAGCTGTACGGTGTGTGCTGCTATTAAGTACTTATCTTATCACAATGAATCCGTTAAGTTCCGTATTACCAACAACGCTGCAATATTATCAAAATTAGATGTTGTCATGTTGCAGTATTGTAACAACAAAAACATTGATTTTGGAGTTTTCATTGCACTATTAATTTTCATGAACAGAATCGGTTTAATTCCACACCACTTCTGCTCTTGCGTCTGCTCGACTTCATGCAACTAACTACTTCATGGTAGTATTAATTATGTTATAATTTTTATTTCAACATGTAAGTATAAAATTTCTCTAGGTTAAAAAATAACAGGCTCAAAATTTAAGACGACTATTGTAAAATAATTCTCCGGAAGTCGTTACGTTGCATAATCAACCTGCTACTATCGTGCTTTGAAAACTCGCACACTAAGACTAACGTACCCACACGAGGTTCGTCTCAGGGGTCAACCATCCAATCAGGAGATGCGGCAACAGCGGCATTTGTTTCGGAATTCGAGGAGTGGGCCCGAGTGAAGGGACCATGGTGAGAGCAGCAAAACAGAATAAAGTTTTCATCAAATTTCTTTTAGCATTTTTGTCAGTGTTATGATTCCAGTATATGGAGTCTTCACTCTTCAGTCTTCACTCTTCACCTGACAAATTTTACCAGCTACCACCACTGATGGCAGCCACAGGAACAACCGAACAATGAGGGAGTTCGAGAATTTAACGGAGCTCGTTGCGCCGCTCGACACCGTCATTGGCGATCGCCAGCATCAGCTGCGTCTACGACTCTACCAGTAGTGTACCACAGCACGGCACCGACGGCAGCACAGTTCCGTAATTTTTTGCCGTTTTAGAAAGTTCGTACACTCGTACGACAGACCTCGCACTACACTTTAACGCGACTTGTACATTTCTCCGTCTAGCTTTTGAAGATCTTCAAAAAGGAAAAGGTTGACGTTAAAAGGTACAAGAAGCATAAAACAAGTTACACAGCTAAAGGTAATTGTGCTTTTCTTTATTTGTAGGTCCTTTTAGGGAGGTGTTGGCTCAACTTTCGGCATAAACAACGAGGTATGTAAGTATGCTAAGGTACAGTACAGCATGCACTATAGTACGGTATACAGAAAGGTGGGGATGCTGCCGGACCGGGGGGATCATGCCAAGAGATTTGCAGCAGCATCCCTTTATATTTACCATGCAGCCTTGAAAAGTGATTTTAGTACGAGAAGACAGTTTTGAAAACGGCTTCCGGGCTGAAAGGGGAGTTAGCAGCAAAGCTCGGTTAGCATGATGGCGCCATGTTCATGCACTCCCGGTTTATGTCTTACTCGATACTCTAAATATGCTGCGAGACTGGAATTGACACTTCTATGGATAAAAGTGGTTGCTTAAAAGTTAAAACTTATAAGCAAATGCTTGCCGATAGCTTTACTTAATTTACCTAAAAAAACAGATCCAGTTTTAAAAGCATTGTAGTTTTATGAGCTGCAGGGTGGGAAAAATGGCCGTATTCATCATTACCAGTAGTGCTCACTAAAGTGCTGTACCATCCCTATTCAGTACCGTCAACTACCGTGCATTCTTTGAAGTGTGCGGTAAGATCGATCGCAAAGCAAATGAGTGATTTTCTGAGGTTATATCACTCATAGTTTTCATAAACTTCTAAAGTTCTAATCACTGCAAGAGAGTTACGGCACGCGCAAGAAAGCTCTAATAAATAGTAATAATTATGCGAAAAGAATTCTGTCGCAGTGCCCGGTTTCTCTGTATACATTTACTCCCGTCATCCGCCCAAGGGTACCGCACAGTCGGCGTAACATGCGTGCAGTGTTATAGTCCCTACAGAGATAGAGTGGTGGTGGGGCTCCCGGTTCGGCCTTGTCTAAACGAGAACCGCTGGGCAATGATTCTGGTGTTCTGCCGAATTGTGTTCTGCTCGCTGTCCCCAATTTATTGTGCTCGGCTGCAGCCGCGAGAATCTTGAATCTTCCTGAGATTCCTCAAACGTGGGAATCTTGAGATGTCAAAGTCTTGTTTATACAGTTATACTGTAACTTGTTACTCGAGTATTTACTGTAAGCAGTTACTGTTATCCCCATTCCTTGTGGCGACATCGCGTAAGTTTATGACTGTTTATCGTCCGTGGACCGTGGTCGAGAAGGTTAACCGCAGTAAACAATTAGTAAACGCAGTAAACAATATTTTAGTGCATAGAAATATTAATATTTAGATTTGCTGATATCATATGTAGGTTGTATTGTAGTTTGTACATAACCATATAATATAATGTGGTTTTAAACTTCAAATACAGATAGCTCTGTGATATCCGTAGCTACGGAGTAGATGTTAAACGTTCACCTGGAGTACCTTACCAATATCCCTAATCCCTATAATCTATGAGGTTTACGAGATTAATAACGTAGATTTTTGTCGTTTCTGTAAATTCTCCATCATATTGCGCTAGCAGTAATAAGTTGCTAACCACCTGCTGGGACGCAGAAAACAGCACGCGGTTTTCGTTTAGGTAAAACTTTATATGGTCAGCCAAAAATTTGAGAGGTCTTGCCGCTGCTAGTAGTATAGACATTAAATTTCTATATTATTATTACAGATTGTCGCATGTCATGAGAATAATTATTATGAACTGACCAAACGAATCTAACAGTAAGAAATTCATGGATACCCGGTAGCGCTAACAGTCCCGCACTTCCATAACATAGCACCGTTTGGTAGTAAGTACCACAAATACAATGATGGTCCTAGTAATATAAATAGTAGGTCAACAGGATAAATGGGCTCTCTTATCACAGGATAAAAGTAACATACCGGTATCCCGATGATGATATCCTTTATACAGTAACTACAGCATTGACCACTTGAACGAATCAACACGAGGAAATTGTTATTTTCGATTTCTTTGCTAATTTAGCTTCGTAGGGTAGTTGCTGGAGAAAAATTGGGTTGCTTTCAACTTCCGAATCGACTTTCGGCATCCATACCTCGACCGCGAGTAATGGTCAGCTGAAGAAACTTTTCTTTGTGGTTATGGTTATAATTACAACCAGGATTTCGATCCAGAAATTTGGATCGAAATTTAACAAACCACAATCGACAGTGCAGAAGCGCTGCTGAAACAGAGTGGGGCGACAGTAGATATTATGAGGGCGCAGTAATTCCAAAATTTTTTTAAATTACAGTACGAGCTCATATTTCAGATGGTATCTATATTGTGCGTTATTTTTCATGTCAATATCTAAAAATATCAGCAAGCTGTCCGTAATTTGTCGGTTTGGAATAAGTACTGTACTGGTTTGCAACTTCGCATGACCATGATAGTGTCCATGCAAGATTTTCTGTTAGTACAATACCGATAATCCAGGCTTTTTGTACTTATTTGTGCCACTTCAGAAAATCCAAACACTTCGTGCAGTTCAGTGACAAGTTTCTCAGTTAAGGTGTTTTCTGACTTTAAAATTCTGGCAACGTAGTAACGTACATATATGTTCCAGAAATTTCAAACAATCGGCTTAAAATTGACGATAAGTCGATAAGTATTTCCATGACACAGAAGATTGTAATTTTGCAGTAGTGAATACCGGATCATTTTATACTCGTATAAAACATTTGCAACTGCAATATTCTCATTTCACGTGATTATTAGATTATACTAAAATTTCCTTTTTTTCGCTTGGTGTTTCTGTATGGTATTTTCGGCCCTCTAGCAACGCTCTGCATCAGCATATTGCACCCAGTTTATAAGCTTTGCTTTGTTTAACTCTTGTTCGCGAGCTTAAAACTAACAGACAGGAATGTTCTAGCAAATAGTTATTGAAGTTAACTCCCGTCTGTCTCCCGATAAATCCTCAAGCACTGTATTTGGGGATTTCGGCATTCACTTTGGGAACAGTTTAGGGACAATTTCTTATTGAGTTTTATATTTTGTTTTAATCGCAGTGTGTTCTTTACTGTAGCGATCGTTTTTTTAATTTTTCAGATCCGTCACGCGCTGTACGAGTGCCTTATCAAAACAAAACGGAATTTATCATAATCCAGATATTTCCCTGCAGAGTTTGCAATGGAGCACTATAAATTATTATCACTGATCATGCCAATTTCGGAAGAACTCCTTACGATGTTTGTTATGAGGATTATAACACGCGGCGGCGAATGTTTGCATCATTCGCCAGAAAATCGAAATCTTGCGGCAGTTGTTTCATCACGGACTACGGCTGATAATCGTCACTTTGCCACAACAAAGTTAGAGGATGGGCTGCCCATTTCATATGGGCCCATTGATGGCTGCCCACAATCGATCGATGATATCATTCGTGTGCGCTTTAAGCGCATTGTGCGGCTGTGCCGGTACAGGCCCGACAGTGCTGCCACCACTGATGTTTTTATACCCTGCGCGTGACAAAGCGCAGGCAAGATGTCTGTGAATCGGCTGAACTGCGCCGTGTTACTTCCGTTTGAACCGGGTGAACCGGCTTTCTCTCTGTCGCTCTCTCGGCTAGTGTTTGTACATGAAAGGCGAAGGTTTCGTGGAACGCACAGGCCAGGCAGCCTTGCACCAGTGTGCACCATTTGCTATTTGCAGCATACGCAGTTCAACTGACACAGTTGAGAAATCGAAAACCCTTGATATAATTTTTACCCATTCTGTTCCTTTTCCCAATTGGCTTTCTAATGTGTTTTTATCAATCTTCTAATGGTGGCTTCATCGGAATCTCCATCGTGGTAAGTTAAGAAAATATTCCTTTACTTAACTATACCACATTGCCTCGGCTATTGGGAAGAAAACTGGAGAAATGTTCGATAAACAGGCGTCGACTTGATAATGGCGTCCAAGAAAAAATCGCTCCTCCCACATCTCCAACACCACACTTCCCGGATAAATCACCAACCAACGACCTAAATGACCCCATGTTGCCCTCCTCGTCGGGTATTATGAAGAATCTGGACGAGCCCGCTGTTTTCGCCGTGCCAGCTGTGCCCAAAAAGGCTAGCAAGAAGATCCAGCCTTTGACCCCATCGACGGCTGTCGTCCGGTCCAAGAGTCGGAAAAATGCCCATAAAAAATCCAGAGTGACAGCCACGGCATCCAAACCATCCACCACGGCGGGCGTCCACGCGGGAACAACCAACGAGGCCACCGTGGGTTCGCCAGCCCGGAAAAAACCTCGCCGCGAACCGGGCACGGACGCCGTTAAGAAGATGTTCGTCTGCTTGAAAGGAGTTCTGGGTAAACACCATCCCGAGGATCTGCACTCCCTGAAGCACCGTCTCTCGCGATTAGGGACGTTTATGGTTAATCGTGCGGGCGATGACACGCTGAAGACCGGGACGTCGTCCTTTCATGATTTCCTCAATCGCGAGAGTTACAAACCCGATACGAAATCGTCTCTGTCCTTCTCCTTCCTCGGCGATGAATCGTTTCGCACGGAATCGGCGTTCTCGTCGCCGAAGCGGAAGGGACGCAATGAGGACGGCGCCAGCAGTTCATCGATGGTGATTTCCTCCCGCAGCACGGAACAGCAGTCTATGCAGGATTTATTCGGTGTCCTATCGGTGTCGCGTGATGACATGAAGAACAAAACCCCGTCCCAGCTGGTGGAGTTTGTTAAACGCGTGGAGAGTAATCAGCGGCGTGAGGCGTTTGAGAAGCAGCAGCGCCCGGCGTATCTGCTGAAGCTGGCACGGACGCAGTCGGTTGATCGCGCCAAAATGTTCTCCGGTGTGGCACAGGGATTTCAGCGCGCGGTGGATCGGATTAACGACGATGCCTGGGTGACGGATAGCTCCAGCGGCGGTGAGAGTGCTGATGAGGCCGAGGAGGAACTGTTTCAAAAGAAGTTCGATCAGGACCGACTCATTCCAGTGTAAGTGGGGGGTTGTGATTATGGTTGTAGGCACTTCGATTAGCGTCGGATTAGGGATGGTCACGTTGTTGTGCTATCGGGTCATCAGGGTATAATGTGCTGATGAGGTCCTTCAGTCTGACCTTTGACATTCTCCCGCTTTTAATTTAATTTGTTTGTATTGCATCAGCGTTTTTGGAGGCATTTTTAGCCGGGTTGGTTCGTTATATTCCGGTAGATACCTAGATACGAGTTAGCGTAATCAGCTGCATTATTCGGATTAGGCCGTATTCTTATCGATGGTTGTGTGGCGGAGTTATTTGCTTCCTTATTAATGCGTAATTTCTGCTGCGCTCGCTCTTTTATCTGCATAATACCGAGATAGGTTATCAACCTAATGTTTTGCCGAATTTGCTGAGACATGTTTATCCGTCTTATAACGGTGCTGAGTTTGTAACAAAATTTCTTTGAAGATTTGTGAATACGGAACTAGTTAGAAACCGTGAGTAAGGTTTGAACTTTTTTTTAAAAAAAATTGTTTGGTGTTGAAAATCTGAAGGTTATACGACTACAAAAAGTGACATCTGCGACATGTAGATATAATTTTGGTGCGGGTGTAATTTTTTGGAGACAGGATTTTTTCAGTAAAATGTTTAGTCATAATTATTGAATTTTGTTATAGATAGGCAGCCGTTTGAACGCTTTTTCTGTTGGTGGTTTTTTCGATTAACTTGTACCTGGTAAAAAGCTGTTTATTGACGGGATCAGTCGGGACAGCCCCTGTGTCAATAATGAGATCCATGTAAACGGAGAATTGGCCCACTTATTAAGTACCATATGTTATTCCGGATCCGACGGCTGTAGCTGGTCTGAAAGGCGCTATGACTTTGATCAATGCGACAGGGTTCATGCTTCCCACTGTGCGCTTTTACGGCATACGGGAATTGCTGCGAAGGGTTGCTGTGCACATCGATCGAATCTTTTCCTATTTGGTATTTACAGGCCGTTATGGGGATATTTGTGAGCTAATGATGAGCGCCACATTCGGTGCAGTACGTGCACTGGGGGAAATGGGGAATTAGTAATGGATAATCATAGATTATTGATTTTCTTTGTTCCCTACCTGTCTGTGTCTAGAGGAAATTGAGTGTGTGCTAGAGGATATATCGTCTAATTTGACGGAATAGAGATCGTTTCTTTTTACGGTGTATGTGATGTGCTGCTGACGAGGAATATCAGCTGATTGATTTTTTTTATGTGATGAATCTTTTATTACAGTGATCAGCGGGCACTGTATCGGTACGCCACGACGCGGCAGGGCATTGCGTCGCGATACAGCTATGCTCACCGTCAATTAGCTCGAGCCGAATATGCCTACCAGGTACAGTCGATTAAAAAGAGGCTTTTGCTAAAATTGATCGAGGGTTGTTGGCATGATTGTGCTAATACTTTGTATGTGTAGGTTACTGGCAATCTCCTTCAGCGTATCCAGCAGCGACAGGGCATCGTGACATTCGGTGGCGGTACCGCGGATGACTCCAAACCATTATTGAAAACCGCATTCCTAGCGCACAAGGGCCCGACACCCCGGCCCTGGGATGATCGGGAGGTCGTCAGCGTGGCGAAGACGGCCAATTGTTCGACGGTATTACGGCTGCCCACGGCCAAGAGCGATGCCGGACAGTCACTGCATCCCGGACCGGCGGGGCTATTTCGTCGCAAGATGAAGGTGGCCTTGCCCAGTACGGGACTGAATATTCCCTTTGAAACGTACGAGGCCACCATGTGGAAGGAGAGATTAGCGGTGGGGAGGATCATTGAGGATGGGTCGGATGATGAGGAAATGGGAGAGGCGGAAGGAGAGCAGATCCGAGAGCTGTCGGAAGCGGTGGTGTCGTCAGCAAGGGGATGTGCGCGGGCCAGGCCGTTAATGGCGTTCAAGAAGCGGGTGTTTGTTGATATGGATGGTAAGTCACAGGAAGAAAGTTTACTGCTTTTGTAATTTCCTTTGCTGTATTTTGTATCACTGTTATAAAATTTCTTTGAAATTAAACAACTAATATTTTCGTTGTTTTTATAGCGTACCCTCCAAAACGATATCAAATGGATGAAAAACCTCGCCACTGCGATTGTTCAACGCGCTGCTTACTGCCGGACCTTGTAGGTCCCGTTAGCTGTGCTATTTGTATGGGCTTGTTACCCATGCCAACCTTTTCATCTCATACAAATCTGCTGCGGACACCACGAAGTGAAGCAATGGCGCTAGTTGATCCGGGATACCATCCTCGTCTTTCACAACCCTCCATTCGAGCGTTAGATGCAGAATTATCCGGTGTGTCGTTGGATTTTGATCCCGCTATGTTTATTAGCTCTAGAGGACCGTTTAAGCCACGGTAAGTCTGTCAGTAATGATTTTTGTCAATTTAAAAGACAGTTTTAGATTATCTTCAAAAGAAATAGACTTCGTAAAGTTGTAATTAAAATGGAGTAAATGGTAATTAATTTATGAACGTTTCAGCTTGCTTGAGTAGGAAAATATTTGTCTTATGAGTATTCGCTTTATTGTGTGATAATTGTTGTAGGCCGATGCGTCGACAGCGCGCGTTGGATTTAATCAAAACCGAAGCGGAAGCGGCGCATGTTTTGCGAAAACAGGAGGAGCGACTTCGGGCGGAGCGCGAGCGATTACGGGCACTGCGTTTCGGTGCGCTGGAAAACAACCGCGATACGCAGAAGCGACCGAAGAACAGTAAGACCGTCAGCGACAAGAAGCAGAAGGCACATCGAAGTCGAACTATTTCCACAAAAAGTAAGTGTAGAGTTGGCTCGAGGACTACTCAACTGCTTTGTTGTCACTGTGACAAATCTGGATTGATTATGGCTGTTTAATTAGATCGAAAACGACGGCATTCATCGGTGTCTTCGGATACAACGGTATCGTCGGCCGTTAGCCATCTAACACGTTCGACCAGTGTGGGCTCCACGGATATGAATGTTGTTACATCGAAGAACGCCACGAAACGTAAGTAATTGCGCTGGGCAATTCAGAGAACTTTGAACTGTTTTATTTTCACCGTAGTGAGCTGCTTTTCTGCCAGCTGAGCAGTAAAAATGACATTGAGTGCGCGCATAACTTACCATCGTTACTATTTGTTTTGGTGCCTTGTTTGACGATGGTTTAGCCGCCCCGGCTGTAGGGCACTGTCAATCGCTTGAACCTTTGATCAGGAAACACGTTTCTGCCGCGCTGTGTAGTGTGAGAATGTTAAGTGGCTTGTGTATGACGGAGTTTACGGCTCAATGTCATGCCACGCATCCGCCTGTTAGAAAACAGCTGTTTGAGAAAAATACATCGTTAATGCACTTCTGTTTGGATTAATGAACCTCTTCGGAGCTTGAAAAAATAATAATACAAAGCATATGCGAATAGAAATCTGAAACTGTCAAATAATTTTTTCAAAAATGCATTCAGGTTTACAAAATATAATGTTAGCTGATTATGGAGTATTGATAACTCATGTTTCCATGATTTACAGGTCAAATGAACCGCACCACTTCGAAATCGGAAACCGGCAAGAACCATCCGGCCGGCCGTCGTCGTGAGGCCCGCTCGGACCTGACGAGCTTTGTGATACCGTACGGTATGACCGCCCCGTCCAAAATCGAGAAGATCCAGTACAAGGAAATCATTGTTCCCAAATTCCGTGATCTCAAAACAGTGCCCCTGGTCCCCCATGGGGCGGAAGTTGTGGATGCCGCGGGGGAAGCCGGCGATCAGTCCCTGCCGAAACTGGACACCATCCAGCCGCCGCTGCTGCCGACCGATGTCGAGGTGGATAATTCCTGCGAGGACGAGGACCTGAGCGATGCGGCCTTCGCTGAGCGCCATATCAAATGCGAGGTGGAGGAGCGCACCCGCTTCACCGTTCCGGAGAAGCAGACCAGAAAGCGCAATCCGCCCCCCGAGGGCACCGCCGCCCGTCCGCCGCCGGTGAAGAGCACGCGGAGGAAGAAGAGCCTGTTGCACGGGAAGAAGGTGTCGAAAAAATCCAGCAAGGTGAACCGGTATTTTGGGCGGAATGATGTGCGGAAGAAAGTAAAAGGGGAGAAGAAGGTGCCGGACGGCGAGGAGGGCGGTGGAGTCGTGGTGATGGCCAGTGCGGAGCAGCCGCCTCCCATGGAGGTCAAAGTGCAAACGGCCACGGTGAAACGGCCCCGGAAGACGCCGGAGGAGATCGCGGCGATGAATGCCCAGCGTCCGGCACGGCCCGTCCGCACACGGCGCAGTACGTTCCGGGCGTCACCGGACGACGAGGACGGCTGAGAAGGGGCAGTGGGCGTGTTGTTGCAGGGGGTGGGACGGTTTTTTGTACCTTGTGATGGTGGTTCGAAAGGGCATCGGACAGGTGTGTGCTGCGTATAAGGGATGTTGTACAGTATAGAGTTACGATCTGCAAACTGGGGGGAGTGTAAAATTGCAGCGAGATCGGAATTGGGTTTTTCCTTTATCTCTCTTGCGTTTTGGGTTGAGATTTCTCTTTGTTGTTGTGTGTGGGGTCACCGTTTTTTTGTATGATATTCATCCGCTCCGTTTCCACATTATACGGAATCTTGATGAAATTTTGTTCTTTATTTGGGATTATTTTTTACTAATAAAGCGTACATGATTCCGTATCAATCGCTTAGCGGCTACAGTACAGACACGAAGTTACTTATTGTCTTAACGAAATTGCGCAGAAACGTCGCTTTTTTATTAAGCACTAAACAGTTTTGGTTAGCATTTCGTATTGTACAGTCACGATTTTAATCAAAATTAATACATTTGTTGAACTAAAGGGGCGCGAATAACTGCGTTCAGCGCAATCATCACTACAGGAATTAGCGCCAAAATCTTCGTCTTATCGTTGCTTCCGTTGGAATAGTACGGATTTCCTTGACCAACATAATCACTGCCGATCCCGTTACAATAATCTCCATTACAGCAGTGCACGGTGCAATATGTCTCAGGCTCAAAGAGGGTTTGTGTGCCGGAAGCGTATAGTTTCTGCACGCAAATGGGCGAGGTGACCGATGGGTTATTGAGCGCCAGCGACGGGCACGTGTGGGGAATGGCGGCAATGTCAGCCAGTGGATTCTGGGCGGATGCGGCACTGCGCGAGTAGGGGGCACTGACGATGCAGTCGGCACGTAGTACCGGATACAGACTGCTGCTCGGGCTTTCTACGGGCAACTGCCCTGCTGGAGCACCGGGCGGCGGGGTCTGCAGGACCGATCCGTAGCCGTAAACGGACTGATAGGTTTTACGTGCGCCGGGGTAGAGGATTTGACCGGACACCCAAGGATGCTTGAACACCCACTGGAAATTGAACGCAAGCTGAATTTCGCGTGTGTACATCTACATGTATTATCACCATTACGCTACTGATAAATCTGCTTTTATAAATCTTATTGATTATCTTCGAATATTAATTTATGTAACAATAAGTTAATTTATGTATAAGTGATTATTTCCATTTACTTACTGGAGATTCACAAACAAGTGAAAAATTAATATTGTTAATTACCCCACACGCTCCAGGACAGCATACAACTTCTCGCTTAGATGGATCTCGTAAATTGTAACGCAGTCGCTCGAAACAGTCTTCATTATAAGAGTCACCTCGCATAAAACATGGTTCGTCCTTTGTCCGGTAACATTTCGTCTGCAACCGGCAAGATTAAACGAAAAAATATTCTTAAAAAGAACAAGTTGATCAAACGCTTTCTTACATATCGCCGAGGAACGAACGGGCTTGGTATTGAATTTGGATTTTGGGACAAAGTATCCGTTTGTGGGATTAAAGGGCACTCTCCGTTCTGCATTACAACGCGACCACCGGTGTCGCTCCAAAACCAGTCGTTGGGTACAGCTCCTTGGCCGGTGCATTGGTCAACAAAGATGCCGAACAGTCCTGCGGAAACAGATAACACTCTGATCAAAGGTCATGCTAAAATCGTATGGAATTATCGTTCGGAACCACGCAAATTAGATGCATGAATGGTTCGGGACTTGGTTTTGATATGGGCTATGCCAAATTATTAAAAAATTGGAAAGACATTCTTTGATATGTTAGGTCATGAATAGTTACTAGTTTTAACGAAAGGAAAACAATCGTTTTGCGTTGTTCTGGCCTCACTTAAGGCTACGCGCGATAAGGGTATTCGTTCACGATGTTTACCTGTCACGAAAGCAATTAATGCTATCCGGTGCTCGTCGTTTATTTTCCATATAAGCATTGTATTAAGTATCCGCTGCTAATTGACTAAATCCAACAGAATTGAAAGATGATTACTCAAAACTGCAAAGCACTGTTTGTCGTTGGAGGCTGAATTCTGAAGCGTAAACCGAATGCGTAAATTGACCACCAATTGCAAAACAAAGGGCACGTCCTTTTAACTAAAATGTGTGAATTATCGAGGCTGGTCGTATAATATCATGGAATACTGGTTAAAAATGCATTTACAACACACTTACTCATTTACACAATTCTTATTATTATTGACTTTCTAAATGTTTAATATTGACAATTGTGTTTTGGGGCTTGCGACGTTACTAGAAGTACTGTTTAACGCCATCGAAAGGTACGCTGCTTCTTCGACGAGTAATGGGCGAGTACCCAGCGTTTTCGTACAACAATTTGAATTGTGGGATTGTTTTTGGCAACGGAAACATTTCTGGAAAACAATACAACTGTGGCGCCATAACTTAGCTGTAGGTAAGCACTTGTAAATTGTTGCATATTCGGTCTTTTCGCGGCCATCGGTGCGCGGGGAATGCAGCGCGAGTTATGAGTAAGACTCAGTAAGTTAGTTGTGTGTGCTTTTTTTTCCTCTCCGGATGTTGTTTAAGTCATAAATTCCTCTGGTAGTGGCACGTTATTTATTTTCGAGCCATTTTCTATTCTCTAGCCATTTTCTTTTCCAGATCAGTTATGTTCTTTGATAAACACAACCTGTGTATATCAAAGAACGAAAATAGAAACAAAGAACGAGACAAAATTACATATTTGTTCACTAGAGCAGACTGTTAAATCTTTTTAAGTAATTGATGACATTAACGAACTATTTTTTTCTGTTTCTGTTGTTATCTTCTCTACCCGCATATCATACGAAGCATTTTCCATTAATTTTGTAAATAACCTAACGCTTGTCGCGCTTGCTTTCTGGCGCAGTAAATAAAAATAATACGAGATAGAATTAAGTTTCGTACATCGGTGGGTAATCTCTTGCACATGGTTAAGTCTACAATCGATTATTAGCATTTCAACAAATGCAAATGTTAATTTTATCACGTGTTTAAATTGTTCAAGGTATCGTTGCGGATAAGAGCGACAATCGCACAATACTTCCTGCCTATCTTATCAAAGGTCATGCGACTTCTGCCACAATCATCAGAAAAGAATCTTGCGCTGACTCATAGTGTACACGAACGCATACGCCAGTTGCGTTGATTCAGGAACGAATCAACAGCGCAAGCGCTAGCTAATCGCATTTCCATCGATAACCGTCTTCCGCACTATAAAAGCTCCAGCGCGCGGTACCACAAATCCGATCCAGCCATTTTTCACACTGATCGACTGTACGCCCCCTTGTGAGCGCACATCGATCTACGTAAAACTTTCTTAATTTCATTGCTACAATGTCGTACCCATATCCCGCCGGTTCTGCTCCTCCGTATCCCGCTGGATCCACGCTGCCGCCCGGTTACCCTGGAGCACAGCAACCGCATTATGCCACGCCCGTTCCCCACGTCCACCATGTGACCACGCACCACCATGTCCCGCCGCCACCGGTGGTCACGCATGTGGTACACCATGACACGCACCACCATGGCCACCATCACGGAGGCGGATTGATCCACAATCTGGTACATGGTCATCATGACCATCATGGACACCACTCGGGAGGCCTTCTGCATAACCTGCTCCATGGACACGACCACCATCACGGCCATCACCACCACAACAAGCACCATCATCATCATTAAATGCCACCTTACGATTGTTAGCAGTACTGCTTAACTGCGTATATATGCATTACATTCGACATTTCCATGTGTGATTGTTTTATATAATTAGTATATGTGCACAAACGGATCTAACATGTACACTTTTAAGGTGCTTTCTGTTGAATTGTTTTGCTGAACAAGCGCTGGTCAAATGTAGCATAATTAATATTATAAATTAAAAAAGAATGGGCACACGTTCCGTATCGGGTAACTACTGCAATCTCGGATAGATCATACTGGCTTACACATGAACCGGATACCCAGCTGAGGAAAATTACAGCAGTAATTTTCCTGACATGAAAATTATCTATAAAACGTAAAATTAATTATCACATAAATAAAAATAAGGATCAAGCTGAACAAGCAAAACTGGTACAATGGACTGCAAAAATGAAACGAAGATCTGTAGGTAATATTGATCGAAATGCAATAATCATCATTAAATTTAATTTTGATCACTTACACCTATTTGCACTCAGCTAGGCCAGGTATTTTTATTAAACTTTCCTTCACAGGGCCAATACTAATGTAGCATTAGCGGCAACATGGCCATCAGATAATTTGAACTACTTAATTTACCAATTTAAAACATCTTTAAATTGATCCAACAAGATGCACATGTACACACAATAACGTACTGCAAATCTACATAGCCCTCTAAATTTTGTTCACTCGTCAGGGTCGGTTGCAACCTCCTGATCATCCGTTTCCGGAAACTGAGCAGTCAACTTGATGAGAAAGTGCATTGTAATTCGGGACAACTTGTTTAACTTTATGCCTTTCAAGCCGTCCTTGCACCACATTTTCCCACGATACTGCAATGTCTTGCGGGGATCACAAGTCTGCACTTCGCAAAGTATCTGCAGAACAGATTCCAAATTAATTAAATTGTATTTAATAATTCATTCACCTAATTAACGGTAAAATTAGATTTGCGCCGATCAATAATTCATCAACTTTAACAACTCGGACAGCAATATATGTATTATGCGTAGCAGTGCTAGCACACCAGCTCTCTGCAGTAAGGTTTTCTATCTACGTATGCACTTGGAATTTTTCTCATATTATTTTTCTCATATTATCTCATAGTATTCACAGTAAGGTCACTGTAATTATCGATCACAGAATTTGTAAAAGCATACCTTGAGGGTCATTTGTAAAAGAGCTTGCTTCCGTTCAGAATCCTGATTTTCGGTTAGCCACCTGATCCAGCGCGTTACCAATTTCTTTTGGCGCCTATCGGGAACCGGTAACGAACTATCCAACAGCTCCCATAATGCACAGTCGAAATGACCCCCCGCCAAATTAATAGAACCGCGCACCACATTGATCACAATTTCCACCTTGCAGTGCCCGAGCTCGGCATTGCTCACTTCTTTATCCTCGTCGAACGTTAAGTGGGACCGTTCGGGATTGTTGCTCAGTACTTTATCCTCGTCCAAGGTTAAGTGAAACAGTGTGACGCGACAATTAACCAAACTGAGTTCTTGGCAGTGCAGGTATTTGTGCTCCAAAGCGGCACATTGCAAGAAAAAATAAGGAAGATTGTATGGAACATAACGTTCGGATTCGAGATCGTCGGGCGGTTCGCCGTGTGCTTCGCAGTCCAACTGAGGATCTTGGTGCAGGCCAGTTTGAAAGGTCAGATTCCATCGGTGCAACAGCAGTTCCTTGAGATTGACCGGGACACCCGTTACGGAAACATAATGAATACTGCCGGCTGCAGTAAGCAATTCCCCGTCAAACCACCGTACATATTCGGTACCCTCCACCCAACGAGGGCTGCCATATGTCAGCATAATTCGTTTGATGGCTGGCGATAGATTTTTGACAATGGTTGATACTATTACATAGTCCGGTTTTATCCAGTCGCGTTCCCAGAACGGACTATCGGCGATCCAGATGGTGTCGTTTAATTTGGCATTCTTGCTCAGAAGGGTCGTCCAAACTCGGCAGACGCGCTGGAGTCGAGTTTTCGTTATGGTGTCCGGATACGACAAAATTTCCCCGATTATCTCAGGAGGCAGTGTTTGAATTCTGGCAACCTTTCTAGGGTGAATTTCCCGGTTGAGTACGCGAACTGTGTTCATGTGCAGTGCTCTGGCTTTTTCCTTTGCATCTCGTTTCATAAACCGTAGAACCTCGTCTACTATTTCGATGATTTTGGGCTAAAAAATAAAAATAATAAGAGTTTTTCGAATTGGTAATTTTTAGAGAATTCGAATTTCCTCTAAGGTAAATATTAAAAGCCTACTATGTGCATATAATGCGGCACATCAACTATACAAATATTGTACAGAATGGGCAATAATTTAAAAAAAAACTTCAAGCAAAACTAAGTATTGTTTATGACTTAGTTTAATCAAAAACTGCTAGCCCATGAAAGGTCATAACTGCTTTACCTCTTTTTCTGGTCTGGAGCTGCCTTCCGGAAGCGCTAGAAGGCGAGATCGCATTCGGGATGGTTCCGGCTTTGCCTTGGGGCGCGTCATATAATGCAGATGCCCGTCAACTATGTCGACAAAAACAACATCCATTTTAAAATCAGTGGTCCACGGCCACTTGTCGTCATCGTCATCAGAGTGAACAAACTCGGTGAGCAGGCGAAGGAATTCTTTCTTTGACACGGAATCCGTCAGAAATGCTGTGGTCTCTTCCAAGCGCACACGGTGCTTGTTAAAGGAATTTTTGGTAACGCATTGCGGTGCTCCTGAAGGCTGCGTTTTGAATCGCGACAAATTCTTTTTCCAGCCCTTAAGGGATTTGCGGACGCATATGCACGGGAAGATGTCCACATTCTTTTTGCCATCCGCGCTGTGCCATTCGACTTGCGCCAACTTGTTAATGTTAATGTTCCGTGCTCGGGAGAACGATGTGAGCAGTCGGCCAGGCCACCAGATCCACGGTCCGGACAGATGCTCACGCACCAGTACTTCCACCTCGGGCCCGAGGTCGTCAGTTTCCGTATCCGGATTCTGAGCAGTATCTTCATCATCGCTGACGTTGTGGTTGTAGTAATAAGCTGTTAGGCTGCACATCTTTCGTCCGTACGAAGCGTGGAAAACCTTCGAAAAAGGAATCATCTCCCGCCTTTGGTCTGCGCAACAAATGTCAACGATGAGCCCTTTCTCATTGTCAGCCACATCCACGACGCGGCCAAAACGATACTTTCCATCATTTCCCAAGACATCCACGCAGTTCCATTCGTATGGTGACTTGGAAAACACCATTACAGCTGGATAAAAAAGGCAGTTCTCCGTCGAAAAAGAGAAAGTTATACCATGTGCACAGCTTCACCAGCCCATTCGATGTCGACGAATTCAGGTCACAGATCGTCGGAGAGCGGGTCGCGCTTGGTTTTAGGGATAGAAGTATTAATGGCGCAATGTTTTCCCGTATGCATTGTTTACAATAGACCGTGTGTTACGTTACGAATAATACAATCAGACAGTTTGAAGTTTTAAATCAAGCACGCTGTGTAAATTAGTGTAAATTAGGAAACCACATTCTTAATAATTCTACTTCTTAATTCTTGGTACGTATGCATTGAGATTGTGTGGATGTGCCTCCACACTCCTGTTTCTTGCAGGGAATTTTATTTCATCGATAGTATCAATTCTGTATACATAATATTTGATTCCGTGATACATTTAATAATACTTTGTAATAATTAAATGCAGTAATTTCTCTGTTAACTCTGTTAACAGTAAAAACAATACGTCGTACCTGTTAACAGTAAAAACAATACGTCGTACGTACGGTATCTCATGGGAATACACATAACCTGCGAATGTAAAGTCCTGGGGTGGAGAAGTATTAGGTATGCGGTAGAAAACTATATTTTATAGTCTAGTAACGAGTACGTACTATAATTTAGAGCTACCAGGGAAACAAAATTACTGTCATAATGTGAAGCAAGACTATGCATACTGTAACTGCATATCAGCGTAGATGAGTGCGTTAGCGTTAGAAGTATTTCACTGTGTAAATTCCCTGCAAGAAACAAAAGTGTGGAGGCACATATTTCACTGTGCACGCATCTCAACATTATGAAAATACAACATCAGTGATTGTTAATTAGCCACTGCTGTTAGCTAGAAGAATGAACACTTTTTACGGTTGTAAATAAGAATTATACAGTAACAATATAAACTTAGTAAAATAAGCAGTATAAGCGTTAGTTCTATGCTAGCTGTAATTTGTGATATGCAGTTAGATATGTAAGTATTCTAATTGGCAACAGCCATCAAAACAGTCAAACGCATTCGCGGTCAGCTCTACCTAAATCAAAATAGCTCAGATTTGACCATTAAGAATATTGTATATCTGTCTATTCAGATTGCACACATCCAAGTTGCAACATAATTATTTATTAAATACACGTATGTACCATATAATTAGCTTTCCTTTTTCACTTATCAGCTTCCACTAATTCTGGCAATTGCGTTAATAACTCGCCTGTTTGTTGAGTACTTACGTGGTTTTCGTGACAAAAACGAAAAATGTGTCGACATGGCCCAGTTACGCGGATGTAATAACCCGTGTCTATGTGTGCCATATAGTTAGTATCTGCCAGCGTGGACATATCCCTAATGTGTCGAGAACGCCTGCCGGATGTCCATATGGGATTAAGCGTTGCGCAATTTTTAGAACTGCCCAGATGAGTCTGGCATGCTTTTCTTCTGGCCATCGAGCTACTTCTCTCTAATTTGAATACGTCTATATGTATGGTACATGCATTAGTGTTTTCTTCCGGAAGCGCTAAAAGCTTCTACCGGATTTTCTTACTGCGCGATAATTCATGACTCCCGTAGACATGTCATTAGTGTTTCGCACAGTCGACTGATTAGAGCAATATACTCTGAAACTGTGTCATTTTCTCCAAATTTTTATATGCAGATTGATATTTCAGCTAGTCATCCACAATTTTAAACGACATTTCAAAAACTTGCGTTTGGTGGACAAAAAATTTTGCGCAACAGATTCTGTATGTGTAAAACAGAAAGCCGCAAAAACTATGCAGTTCTCATCAGTTAAAACAGGTCAGAAAATAAAATAAATTGGTTATTGACTCCATAGCTGTAAATTCGTAACAGCTACAGTAGTTATGGGTCATTGGAGAAAAGTCACAAACGGTAAGAGTGAACATCCACACAGATCTATCTGTACTTCTATACGAGCACATGGAAACAAAAGGTGTTTTTCAGCTGGTAACTACATTAGCTGTCAAAGCGAGAACGCGGGAAAAGAAATGACGAAGTCATGCGCAATTAAGTCCATTTCAGCAATTATTCCGGTACTCCACTCGCAAATCCTTCCGTTGCTACCATCATTAGGGCGAAAGGAAGTTCTTTGTGCTGGGTCAAGCTAATATAATCGGACCGGAGCTGCCCGGCTGCATGTGCGATGTGGTGTGTGTGTCCCTTAAGGGCTTCATTCCGCTCGATAAATGTACAATCGTGTGCGGCTAATGCTGGTGTTTGGTAGTTTGTTGAAGTATTCCTCTTTTGAAAACACGTGTGGAAAATACATTAGGGCTGTTTTGGAGAATAATTCAGCAATTTTACTTGAGCGGTCATTTGTCTGCAAGTTTTTCACTGCATACCACAGAACATACATACTTGCCCTTTTTCGAAAGGAAAATTGCTTGTGTTAGTGAAAGATTGAAGTGCGTGGACCGCTAGATGAAATATTCATCAGCACTCATAAACACTATTACAGTACGTTTTAGTGGTTATTAATTTATTGGAGACACAAAATATAAAGGAATAATGAGCACACATGTATGGAAATTTTTTAAAGCAATAATGTATTCGGCCAAATTATTATTGATGGATGCTGACCAGTGGTCATCCGCTCAAACTCCGCCCTGTACTTAGTATGCTGTACCACTTATCGGTGCAACAATGCGCCTCGCGGCCAAAACTGGCTTTTGTGCATAATTTCCATCCGATGCATTCTCGAAAGATTTAGCGGATATCCCTCGCAACTTCTTGACCCAGTCCTCCTATCCCTAAATCCACAGGTTATAATTATGCATCCCTACTGTTGTGGTTCAGTCAGTCAGAGAGAAAGCAGCACAAGAGAAGGGCTCCGCCCCGTTCTGTCTGATAAGAGTGGTGGGCTTTGTCTGCATTTTGACTCAGCCGGTTCGTAAGTAGACGGAGAGAAGCAGCGTGGCCCATCTGTGCGATGCCGGTGGAGTCGACAACGCTTGTTCATGCATCGGGGCTTATCGGCACAACATTAGCAACCGCTGGAATCCAGATCAAGGAAAAGTGAAATCTTCTGCGCCATGTGAATTATTTCTACTTGCTGACCAGAGCCGATATTGGAATTGCACTTACCACGCTTCATCACACATGCAAATAATTGGGACTATTTTGATTCCTGTGATGTTTCTCAAGCCTTTAATAATGTTTGCATCGGAGTTAATAAGATGAACGAGTGCGGCAACGAACGATTTATGCACTTCCAGTATAATTATGCGACTACAATTTATATGGATTCAATGGATTTTGCGCTAATCAGGTAAAACTGTTTATTCCAAAAATTCAGGATCAGCATCCAGGCGTTGGAACCAGGATTTCCCAAATTCATTCAAAAACGATAAGCTTTTTAATTTTTATCACTTAATAGACGAACCTCGTGATATGTTTAGAAAATTATTGTCGTGTACTTTCTCGCGCCAAAATTTTGCACAAAATTTGGTGTATTTGCTAATATTTATTGGTTTTAATTTGTTCGGTAAATACTCATCATGTTCTTTCAACGGAAGCCGATAGCGTGGTTAACAGTTGTGCCGGTTAATATGCTAAAGGAAGCTGAGTGATTTATTCCCTGTGTGTAAGATGATATCCGTGAGTCCAGTCGGGGTTCAACGGTCGCTCAGGATGCAAATTATCTCCCATTTGCGTTTTTTGGTAATCAGCTGCACCGTTAGCCCTGAGTGCATTCTGTTGTTTAGAAACCAGTGCTGCTAGGACTGTTTAACTAAAACGCATCTCTTAAAGCTAATATTTGCCCCCGTATGCAGTTTTATTTCACTTTCATACAAAGTGGATTTTCTCTATTCAGAAAACATTCCGCTGATGACCATGGAGAAAATCAGGCAAAAATGCTGAAGTGGTGTACAGTTACTATTAAGGCGTTCTTTTCATAGTCAAATAATTTCCGTCTGGTATTGTGCGGCAATTTGTTTTAGTGGAGCCGGTTTCTTCTGGCAATCGAAAATGCTCTATTTGCATTGCATCGGTTATCACATTAATCAGTAACAAAACACGGTATTTTTATTGTCGAGGTGAGAATAACTCGGATTATGGCCAGCTTCAATTTCTAAGTAAAACTTGTAATAATTAAAGTCAACGGGTACAGAACAGAGTATATAATACCACACTAAAAAACTAATTTGCCAGAGAAATTTCATAAGACAATTTAATTTAATGTTAACGCGCAATTCGATCTGTTGCCGGCACAGCTACCACCGAACTTGAATGAAATTGCTAAATTAATACCCAGATAAGAGCTTGTGCGATCGTTGAAAAAAATTCAATGGATTATATTGTAGACAAATGACCAACCAAATTGATTTTGGCACAAGCTCATTTTTAATGAATTGTTTGCAATTACAAACACCGCTTTTTGACCTACTGCGGTTCACCATTGTTCAAGCAGAGCTCTATTAAACCACAGGAAAATCAATCGCAGTGAAGTAAATCTCTGCGTGCTTTGATTATTGAAATTGACATAATGAAAACAGGCTACGTTACGTGTGAACAATAGCCCTTAAAGGCGACCTCATGTTAACTGTAAATCCAGCAATTCACACCGCGGCATAATAATGTTCGCCCCACATTCGACTAATATTGGCTCACCGTAAATGTCGCCGATCGTTGACTAAATAATCTTAACGGCGATAATAACATACATTTTTCCACTGATTATGAGCCTATTAGGCTTGACGCGAAGCGCACACGGCGCTACGGCAGCCGAAACGGCGTTGAGGCGCGTAATTTCGCTGGCTAATAATCATCAAGTGCATTTTACGTGACAGTTGGCTGCACTAAATCGTAAAAAGGGTCCACTAATGGTCTTGTCAGGTAGTGAAGCGGTGTTGACCCCATTTAGGAGATGGCTAGTTTTTTCCACTGTTCCCAGGGTCCGGGACTGATCGTGAGTTGTCCTGAGAACACATGCATCGGAAGTGAGTAATTTGGCCCAACATATTGATTATCGATTTCTTCATCCCAATGAAAACAAGCAGCCGGGCAAGGCTTAATCTTGATGCTGATCACCAAGAATGCCGGCTATAATGGAGATATTTTTGCTGGTCACTTTCAAGTGATTATTGCTCTCTATAGTTAATAACGCGCAAAATAATCGAGATTTGTATTTGACATGCTTCTGTTACAGTTGTAATTTACATTACGACACACTTTATACGAATACGTATTTAACAACTTTTAAAATATTTTTATCTCGTAATAATTATCAATTTTGATGTTAGCTTAAGCTGTTGAAATAATTACGTACGTATAATATTGTTACAACTTGTAAATATTAATGCAGGACTGCAGGTAGTAGCGTTTAGCAGATATTCGACGGTCAGCTTTTCGTCTGCGGCAGTTCGAATAATCCACTAATGGTTGGCGGTGATGGACTTTAATTTACACCGGGAATTCCTTTCTGATGATTTTCTTGGGATTCATTGTGAAAATGGAAGAATGTTGTAAAGAGGGCGTTGCTCAAATGTGCCGACCCATACGTTCATGCGTGTAAATACTTTCTACGCATAATTCTTGTGAATGCTTTTCTGCGAGTAAGATGAATATGATATTCTGTAGCCCCGGTCCGGTCAATGTCTGCTGTGAGTTATTGTTTACATTTAAAACTTCTTGAAGGCGATTCTGATCAGATTTCATTTCTGGCACACAAGACGCTATAATATCCCATAATAATGTCGTGGCGCTGTTGGGGCGAGTTTACTGGGCAGCGTCGGTTTAATTAGCCATCCTTCGACGCCGGCGTTGAGTGAGCGCGTTGGGGGTTCTGGGGGCAAACGACCAAACGTTGACCAGTTTTGCTTTAATTTAACATTTTCTCCACAAGGGTCAAGTCGTGGCGGTGCCACATGGCTTATCGTTTGACTGCAATCTTTCTCATCTCTCGGTTCCTGTGCGCTTTAATTAGTCTGCTGTCGCTGGACATCCGCTCCGCTTCGTAGTAAAATATACGCGCCCCTTACTAAACTTCACAGTTCACACATCGTTGTCCGCGGATTTATCTCACCAAAAGTTTCGCGCATTATCGTTGAGCTGCAATATGATAGCAAGCTGATATAGATAGCAGAAATGTTTAATTACAAAACAATGGTGAATTACAAACGCGTCCATGACGACACCAGCTGTAAAATTATCAGTCATTAATTTGCGAATTACTTGGTTTTTACCAAAACTAATCATGACTGTAAAATTGCAAAAATTGGGGTTGTTTGCTTCAAACGTTTATCGGAATTCTTCGCTTCTGCAGTGTATTTTCAAATTTCCAAGATTTTTTCATGTTGTCAATTTTCAAACGAGTCAGTGGGAAAATTTGTGCAGTGTTGGTGGTGAATTAAAGTTATATAGAATTTAAATAGATATATACAGAAACTGAGAAGCGCAAATGCAAGGCATTAATATTATAGTACTGCGACACTGGCCACCTTTCGATGCCGGTATACTAGCCATAAGTAGGATAAGAAAATTAGAGAGACTTATAAGGTGAAATGCTAATTGACATTTTCACTTCACCAGGAAGCACTTGTTTGCAGCTGGTCAAATTTCCTTTTGTTTGCCGGGCTTTTGTCCGGGTTCCCATTTTGAAGAGGGGGCCGATCGCAATGTGCTTACATGTCAGATGTGGAAGAGAGAATATCTGTATAATCTGCAGCGTTCATTAGTTGCGGATGCTAGTTGTTGTTCTCATCAGGCCCCAACTGTCCACTAGGCCGGAAAAATCTTCAATATGCCATTAGATCCCTGGAGAGTAGCTAGTCGCCGTTCCCCCTGTACGTAACTTGACCTTTCCAATTAATCATAATTATTAAGCCGCTGGAATTATGCCGGCTAATGCCTAGTTATCCATCGCGATGATGGAAATGAAGTAAAACAATAAACCCAGTCCACAGTGTCGTTATGCATATGGTATCACATTAACTGATTATGAGTGTACTTCCACAAAGTGGAGTCCGATGACAAAATATGCATGTAAATTGATTGATACTGCAGTAATGGGCCGGCGATTTCGGCGGATTAATATTTTTACAGCAGAAATTGTTGTCATTGTAATTTCCTCGTAATTATCGCATTCGCGGCGATGATTTACCAAGCGACTGATTAGAGTTAAACTGTTTTGGTTAAGGAATAACAAATCGATGACTGAACTACGTTATTTGAATAAGGTTTTAAACCCGTTAGATATGCAAGTCGAATAACAATTTTAAAAATAATTGCGCTGGTTGCCTTTAGCGAGCAATTTAGTGCAGCATTTAAACTTTAACTTGCAATAGCGTATCAGTTCTCACGTATCAAATTTCGATGATATTTGCAAACACTGCACAGTAGCGCCGGCAACTGTTGATAGCCAGGGACTGACTGGCCGCTCTCTGGGGAATACGTTATAAAAAGCTGTTCAAAGCAATTTTTCCTTGCTCTGATTTTGGATAATGACCACTTGGTTAGTTGGAAAAAATGCTTAACGTATTTGCACACTGGCGCATGAATTACACAGAGGCAGCTGGCCATGTTCAGTCAACTGCATTGCGGAGCTTACGGCTTACCCACATTTTCCGCACCGGAAACTAACGATGGTTGTGATGAGTAGCGACATATATTTTCTGTCCCCTCTACAAGAAGCGGTGGGGCTTTGCTTTTTTATTTTGTCACTTTCCATCAGGCGGAAGTGATCGATGCCACGGGGACCGGGAGAACGCTAACGGGAAACAAATGGTCTGTCCGATTGGCTTTACAGACGGGGTGACTGCATACTTTGCATGCCGTACATCTACCGGACGAGCCGTAGCGTCCAGTGTAATTTAGTCGGCAGTGGCGAGCTGAAATTTGTGCTGATAAATCGACTGTCAGTTCTATCGCGGTACATCGCTAACGCGATAAGGAAATTTATAAATAACCCCGTGGTTATGGTGGCGGGTATTTTGAACTGGCTGTCGAATCTTATCAGAGAATAGTGTAATAAATTATTCTTCCAATAACCGCGTTTTGAGCTTTGCGGTCTCACCGGGCAATGGTATCATTAATTAAATACATCACACAGTATGAAGTTTCTGTGCGATAGTAATCCAAATTTGAAAACGACTAGGAAGCTAAATCGGAAGGTTTTACAGTTAACAAATTTTTAAAAAATTATTTGTATTTTGGAATCATTACTGCTTCATAATTCCATTACGCAGGATAAAATATTCCCCTCTAGATATGGATTACGAGTTAGATTTTCTAGTAATTGTGTGATATTTTTGGCTTAAATGCAGGTTTTTGCATTTGTGAATTGCGCATAAGAGCTGCTGTAATTTTTATTTTACAAAGTGCCACTAGGATTGTAGGAGCTATCTTATACGGTGGTTTGACGGATTACATAAAGCCATCGAAAAGCGCTGAAATGGTTCGTATCCATCAAGATTAATGACAAACAAAACACTCTGAAAAATCCCCATTAGCACCATTTGAGAGCAGGTAATGAGAAAATGACAGACGCCGGCTATTTCCGATTGCAACATTTTTCGATTTTTTATGACCCACTTTCACCCTGATTACACTCGGCTGTTTACATCCCCCTTCTGCCCGGGATCGTGACGTAAAGGACGCCGGGTGTATGTGGCGGCTAGACGTGTTATTGGTTGTGATCTAGTGCATGTTATATACGCGCACTGTGTACCATTGAGCTAACGATACAGTTGTTAGAAAACCGGTCGATTACAATCAACTGGAAAATGTTCTTCCTCTTTTATTTGGTTAAGCACGCGCTGGTAAATTCGCGGCTCTAAGATCATAAAATTCTGACCCAGTGATTATGGAACATAAACATAAAGCCGGCTTATCAGGGATTACGGAGGGAGGAAAGAGGGACACATCTCGCTGATCAAATATACTATGCGTGATTATTGGTGTCGGCATCGTTTCTAGCAGGGAATTTTACTGTTTCGTTCTGATTGCCGAAAGAAATGCTAAACTACCTGTCTAATAAGCATGCTCGCTTGAGCCCAGCACTTCATGTTTATCAATGAAATGTGACCGGCTTTGCCGACCGGAAATGAATTCTGTATTTTCCAAACCCTTTTCTAGATTTCTCAACATGAAAAAAACAGTTTTATTTTACTCGTACACATGATCCATATTGCACATTATGCGTACAACTGACGCATCGAACCCAAATATACAAAAAGCGCAGAAACTGTAAATATGCCTTACAAGTTACAACGGAAACTGTAAGGATTTCTTATGTATAACCTAGGCTTACTTATTTCATATTCAATCCTTAAAATTGGCTAAGTTGTAAGTATTGTTAATAAATAAATTCACTGAGCACAGCGTTGCACAGCGTTGTCTCAGATCTTGCACGTGTTGACACATATGGCACAGACGTATCGTAAAAAATTACCGAATTTTCGCAGTCTATTAACGTTGAAAAATTATTCCGGATCACGTTCACAAGGTGGACAGTTTCGTCTCGGTTTTCGTCTCCAATGAAGCGTCATGTAGCGATTTGGGTTTGGTGGTGAGGAAAATTTGATAATCACGTCGCTTTTTTGCAGTGGACAGAAAGCCGTTACTAGTCAAATAAGTGTCATAATAAATTTTGTCATCTACAATGGACCGGCTGAACAGGTTCCTAAAGTTTAACCACTACAAAATCCTACCTTTTGTTGACAAGAATTGGTCGCCGCGATTTGAAATAGCCAGACTATAAAGAGAATTATTATGTTCGTGGTGGTCGATGGCCGTTGATCGGTACTTGTATACTTTCTTTAGGGTTTTCACAGAAACTTTATTCACTATTGACCGACCAGATGAACGTATTCTACAAGACTTAATTAATTTCTACAAAACGCGCTTGCCATTGATAAATTTTCTTAAATATTAATCCTTTCACTAGAAGCACACTGGGCCAACTTCTTGCAGCGGAAAATGGTACTTCAAGAAATTTCACTTTTAGTTTTTATTCGAAATCAGTGTTTGGCCTTTCTGTAATTTTGTACGCTTCTGCGGTAAATTTTTTCTCTTACCGCAAAATACGGGGACTTTCGAAATTCTTTATTGGCGAATTTGTGGCTTTTTTAAGCACTTACTGGCGAAATGTGAATAAATTTTCAAGCGTTTCGGGTGGATGTTTTTCACCATATCATCCTGCTTTTCTAGCATCACCGGGTGGCTAACCACAACAAAAGCATATTATGTCTTTTCGCCGCATTTTTAGCCGTCATTTTCGGTTATTATTGTTTTCTTAACGCGGGTTAACGAACAGAGTGGCAGGCGGCGCGCATATAGGCGCATCGGTTTCCGGTTGTACAGTTTCCGATCCCGGGGATTGACGAGGCGATCCCTTTGTGTATTACACAGTCAGAATGACATTTCACGAAACGTCGTTTCCTATTCAGTGCATTGATAGCCTCCAACACCTGCGATACTGCCGGGCTAGTCAGCGTCTTGTTCTAGTTTTAATGAAAACAGATAAAGAACAGGATTTGCGTGCGGGAACAGGATCGGGGCTGATCCAGTCGCGGGTCAGTCCCGACGCGTTAATAGGAAAAAGATACCGTAATTTGCAACGGCAACGATCTAAGTGCCGCGTGTACAACGCACTGCCTCCCATCGGGTTTCGATTAGGAAAGCCATTTTTTGCGCTATATGCCTAATTGATTTGACAGCTTCGTGTGGTATAAACATAGGTATTGACCGTACTGATGTATAGAGCATTTATAAACAGATATGTATAGATATCTATATATATTTGTACATACAATATAACACATTTGTGCTGCAGTAACAGCATCAGTGTTTACTTTTGGAACAGCGTGATATACTGTAATACTGCCTGTTTACAACAGGACTTTTCAGTGTAAAATTACTGGCACCATAAATGTGTTCCTGTTATGTGGCAGCTGTTATTGAGAATTTTATGGAAAACGCAGGAAATCCTTTTACGTATTCTGTAATTACGCTCTAATAAATGATATACTAATAGATCAATGCAGATGTTAAAATTACTAGAAAAAATAATTCTCTCTGCTGGATGTATATGATTTTAAGTATTTTATTTTTATAATTGTACGTCTACTATTTAATAAATTTATGTATTCGCTTGTAATGCAAACAGGATCAAGCGTGCGTAATTAAATTTAGTGCGATACAGTACACACTGGAGCACTCTTCAGGCTTTTAATTATTTATAGGACACCAGTGTAACACATCCCTCGACCGGCGAACAACGGGACGATGGCCGGACTCCATGTGCGCATCTGCATCTTGATCTCAATCCTCCCCGGACTCCTACACGCACAATCCACCAGCAGTGACAGCGTGGTGGACATTCCCACATTCTCCCAGCATCCCCGCTCCCAAATCCTCCTGCCGCGGCACCGGCTGACGCTCAACTGCCAGATCACGCTGGACACGGCGCATCCGGTGGAGGGTGCAGAGGCCGTCCAGTGGAATATTGCCGGTATAAAGTGGCTGCTGAACGGAAGCCGTATCGACGAGGATGCCGGCAATGCGGACGGCCTGGTCAATATTCATTATCCCGCGCCTAATGAGAGTGTACTGGTCATTGAGCGGCACAACCAGAGCTGGGATGGTGTTTACCAGTGTCTGGCCAGATTGGATCAGCCGGGGCTGAATAGCTCGGCCAGTCTACTCAGCGAACCGGCCCGCGTCACAAGTGCCTGTAAGTGTGTGTGGTGGGCTGAATGGGGCCGGTGGGTGGCGTGGTGTAGGGGGCATGCACTGGACGTGACACGTGCTGCTTGGGCTTTGCAGCCAGACAGATGATGGCCATATTGACGAGTTTACACAGCACCCACCCTAAACAAAATCTAAACAAATGACCCTTGTTTATTGGATGGTTTATGAAACTGAATACGCCAGATAGGTACTTATTCTAGTAGCATATGCGCTTTTTAGCATATACTCGTATTGAATTTTAACGGTTCTATGAAACTTTGCTAACGAATAACCTTAACATGCTATAAAATTCGACCTCGCACATTAATGAAAATTTTGCGCTGTATTAAGGTAGCGATTCGAAAACTGTCTTCGGAAAGTGTTTGGATTATTTTAATTTTTGAACCCAAATTAATGATTGTTAGTTTTTATTGAAAAATTTAACAAGACGTTTTTTTATCTCCGTTGTAATGTTCCTAAACATGGGTACTAACTGCTGTTAGCAATCGATTATTCGTGAGAAATTCAATGTTAATCTCCGAGCTGAACAGATAGTCGAATTGCTGCTTCGCTGGTGGACAAGCGGAGTTTATATATTGTAGTGGACATGCGATAGAACATGTTCATGTCGTGCACACTCCAATCTCATAAATCATAATTCCTCCTGGGCCACACTGTCCATCTAATCATGTTGTTGACGTTGATAGAATTCATCTCTCCGATGTATCGGAGCTGGTAGAGATTTTCAGACCAAATTTCGCTGCTGGCACAATATAATCGCTATCAAGCCACAGCATCGGCCAATACAGCGGAAAGATGTCGGCTCGGGAATAACTCGCGCGATAAAACACACCACATGCTTCAGTTTGACATTTTTATTCAAGTTTAAACAGCTGGACGATGTAAACGTGCAATGGGTCAACATCGGGAATAAACTTTGTCAAAATATCAAAAATCTAACCAAACAAGCGCTATAAATTACCGGTAGAATGAAAAAATTGTGCAAACAATTATAGAGCTTGATTGAGAAAACACTCGTATAAGCAATTGTGGTATTTATACCTCAACGATGAAGTTAGAATTCCAAATAAAATTTTTTCGCTTTTGAACTTGGGCCTTTACGTTGATATAAAGCAAAAGAAATACATACATTTATTTATGTATATATATATATTTATAAATGGTTTTTCAAGGTGTAACGTACGATTTTCAGTTAACCGTACCAGTTATCGAGCGATTGCTGAATTTGTTTCGTGATTTTAGCAATGCCAAAACTGAGGAAAACACCGGATCAAGTGGTAGAAGCCCTGGAAAATCAGACTGCCCTCCTAAGCTGTGATATCCCCGATATGTATCCGCGTCCCCTCATTTCCTTCCTCCGCGAACATCCCATCATCAGGATCCCCTTATCCTCCGATAAATACTACACATCCCAACAGGGCACCCTCCAGATCGCATCCGTTACGCCATCCGACGCCGGTCATTACCGCTGCGTGTACACTAACCCAGTGGGCGGTCACGAGCGCAAGTCACGCCAGCGTATCCATCTCAAGATCATCAAAACACCCAAGCCGACCACCCCCACTACGCTGCGCTTCTTAACCAAACCCCCCGCCAATCCGCAGCGCCTGGAGACCGGCCAGAACGTGACCCTGGAGTGCGCGGCGGCCGGTGTTCCACTTCCCAGCGTCACTTGGGAGCGCTACACGGCTCCCCTGCCGTCCACCGCCCAACTGATTGCCGGCAATTTATTTATCGTTAACTTCCAGTCGGATGATGCCGGCACGTATGCGTGCAAAGCCAGTAATGGGCGGGAAACGATTGAGTCGGTACGGACCGTGCATGCCGGTGCTGCGCCGCATTTTCCCACGGTGACGCCCAGTCTGCACTTTCCTGTGTACCTGGGGCAGCCGTTTACACTGACCTGTCCGGTGGAAGGCGCACCGGCTCCGAGCATCCAGTGGTACCACAACGGATTATTATTGCCTAGCGAAACCGATGCCAGTGTCGATGTGGAAGCTTCGAACACGGAGCACAGCGGATTTTATCAGTGTTTCGCCACCAACGAGTTCGGGACCAAAAGCCGGACGTATCAAGTAGATGCGGTACCGGAACCGACGAGCACCACCACCACCACAACAACGACAACTACAACGCCCACTACGACTACAACCACTACGACACCAACGACCACGACGACAACCACAACAACGACGCCAACTACCACCACCACAACTACGACGACCACCACAACGACAACAACCGAACCGACGACGACGACCACCGAGACAACGACCCCTGAAGAAACAACGACGGAAAAGCCAACGAAACCGTACTGGGAAATATTTAACAAGCAGGACGAGGGTGACGAGACCGGTACGTGTGCCAGGATTATTGAGTTAAAAAATTGAGGACTGTTCAAATTACTATTGATTTTATGTTAGTCACGTCTTTTGTGCTCCTTATAGAAATTACCCTGGATCTCACAGTGCCAACAACATCTTATTCACCAACAGACCGCTCCTTACCCGCGGGACGATCCGACTACATTATCAATCCTGAATCATTCTCCGTCATCGACGACATGCTGAACGGTGTCACTCCAACAGAGACGACACCCGAGCCAACGACGACTGAATCATCCACAACGACCACCACACCGACAGCCGACGAGTTCACCGAACTCCCAGAGTGGATGCCGGATGCGCACCCCGACACTATCGACTACACCGATCTCTGGCCGGTGTCCGAGCCGGACCCGGCGATGACCCCAGGCTACGATGACGTCGCCACCACAAAAAAACCAAAGAAAGGGAAGAAGCACAAAACCACCAAACCGCCGCAACGAACACCATCGGACTATGATGAAGACGAGGAGGATGATGACGATGAACTACTGGTCCCGCCCAGTCAACCGGAAGTAGAGAAAACCAGCGGGACCGCAGTGATGCTGCGGTGGGATGTGCCGCCGAATGATGGGCTGGATATCACGTTCTTCCGGGTGCAGTATCGGGATATGGACGTCCAGAAGGACTGGAGTACCACGGAGGATTTGATCCCGAATGATTGGCGCGCCTATGAAGTGGGGAATTTGACGCCGGGTCACAGCTACCGGTTCCGGATTGCCGCGGTATACAGTAATAATGACAACCGGGTGGGGCGAAAATCACGGAAATTTAAGTTAACCGACGTGGGGAGTGTCGAGGAGACGACGACGGTGACGGTGGCGCCTTCTACCGATGCACCGGAGCAGCCGCCGGTAATTATTGGAGCGGAATCAACGACCAACACGATCACGCTGCGCTGGATGCAGCCATCGTCCCCGGTGAAAGGTTACTACCTCCACTTCCGCGAACTGACCTCAACGAAGAAATTTATTCGACACCGTATTCTGGACGTCGGAAGCACGGTGTATACGTTGACCGATTTATTGCCGGCCACCCAGTACCAGATTAAAATGCAGAGTTTTAACCAGGTGGCTAGTGATTATAGTAATGTATTCGAATTCGCCACCCAGCCGGAGACGGCGGTTAACTATACGAAACCCTCAGAGATGCGCTCATCCAATCCGACGGTACCGGCGGATGACTTCTTCCTGGCCGGTGCCAACAATACACAAAAGACCAGCGATCTCCTGTACATGGTGCTGGGGATTGTGCTGGGCTCAGCGTTTTTGGTATTGTTGATTTTTATGATGGCTTGCAAGATTCGACAATACCAAGCCAAGAAAAGTAAGCCGAGCCGGTAGTTTTTTCTGCATGGCTGGTAATTAATGCCCGGTTTTCTGTGTTGGTTTAGAGACGCTGGATAATCCGCGCGTGCGAAACCGGTTGCGGAGTAGTTCGCGTGATTTGACTAAGGAGAGGACCAATACCATGCATACGCCGGGTTATCTGCATCCGGCGTTTAGTGCCAATGGGGCACCGTTCGGCAAAAGCCAGAGTAATGGAGAACTGGATGTCATGCGACCCTTGGCGTCGCCGCATGAGAACGATAACGACAGCGAACCGGAAACAGAAAGCGTTGAGGTAAGGGGAAATAGTGCGTGGTTTGTGGGATTCGGTTTCACGTTAGTTTCTTGTTTTCGGTCCATGTTGTGATGTTCTCAAATCAAATTTGTGTTGCTAGATTTTGGCTCGTTGCGGCAAAAAACTTCTCTGTAAAGGTTTTATTTGCTTATTTGGAATGTTTTTTCAGAGATCAGTTCCTCGGTCGCGAAAAGCAAGTCCTTTGGATAACCACAGTTTATATAACGATCCAAGTAAGTTTTGCAGTATGATGCATAAGGTCAGCTGCGATTTGTGATTAATTTTCGCTCCATTTAGTATACAAAGTTGTATGTTTGTTGCAAAAACATAAATTATTTATTAATTTTTTATAAGCTTGTTTGCTTGTGCTAGAATACATAGAACATAGAAGTATAGGATATCACTAATAGTCTAATACAAAGAAGTATAGTATATCATAAAGGTAAGTATATAATAAATACTGCCTGCGGAGCTTCATATACATGACTTTACAGTAACAGATCTGTATTTTTAGCGATCTGTATTGTACAGGACAAAAAATAAAAATTATTCTACAAATATGTATTCAAATTAATATTGCATTTGTCATTGCGCAGATGAGGATCTGTATATGCCGGAGCGGACTACGGGCACCTTTCGGCGTCCCAGTTCGGCCCATCCGGCCATGATGATCCCGACGTGGAACGACACCATGTCCGAATACAGTACGAACACTGCCCGCAGTGTGGATTATATGGGCCGGCGAAACAAGCTCAGATCTCAGATCAAACCGCAAGCTCAAATAATCAACTATTTCGAATGATACGAACCCCCCTAAACTGGTCCCTGCTGTGTCCATACTCCGCATGTCACACTGCACATAGGCATTTCGCTTCAGATGAACGGTGTTCAATAAGTATTAGCGTCGTCTTGTTTTTTTTCTCTGTACAGTTGTTGTTATTCAGTGTTTCCTTTGGTATTTGGATTTTTGTTTCGTGCTACATCGTTGTATGATGTGCTTTTTTAATTTGATTTGCTTCTGACCAATTTTTCCTGTTGAGAAGCGTGGAAGTCGTTACCCTTACGAATCTCAATGAAATGGCAGCAATTTGACAAATAAAGCACAGTGAAGTCTACAGCATCCAGCAAAGCATTTTATGTAATAGAATGCGAGTTCGTAAAAAAGTGAAAACAAGGAAATCAGAAGTGCAATCATTAGTTGCAGCAGAAACGATCGAAAACTGCCTCAGGCGCCGCTAAGGGAAGTAAATAATACTCCCTGTTTAGCAACACTGATTCGCCAGGTAATTAAATTATAAGCCATAAATGTACTGCCAGATAAATGAAATTTTAATAACAATAATTATACACACGGATGTGAAATGATAATACTGATAGCGGAGCAGTTAAAAAACCCTGCTCATTTGCGGCCAATGAGTTTACTTCTTGCCCCATAAAGGAATGTATCGGCGTATAATACCGCTGCTGCCATCGACTTCCTTGCACTGATCCTGTGGTACGAAGAACCACCGGTACTTCCAGGTTATCTTGTGCGCACTGTTGTGTCCACTGCACGTCTTTTCTTCTGACCACTGGGCCGAGCTCTCATCAGCTGCCGGTCCCGGCGTAGTTTGAATGAAACAGCTCCAGTGATCAATTGTATCGTCACGCAGTACATCTAAATCCGAAAAAAGAAGCCCTTAGATACTCTGTACAGTACAGTCCTCGCGAAGCCGCATACACAGTCATATGTGTGATCAAATTTTCGTAACAGCATGTTAAAACAGCCAAATCGGCAGTTCTCACCTTTATCTTTGGCAAGGATTCTGACATTGATTTTCTATGGGAGAAGGAAAAAACAAAATATGGTAGGTTTGCCGCAAATTGAAGCATGTGACCTTTTGTGGACTTACCCGTGTGCTATGGTTACAAACATCTTTGCTAACAATTTTGTTAATGTCCACGCTGTTTTCGCCGCTGCCGTCCCAGATAGTTAAAAAGCGGCTATAGGGAACGGAATCTTTTCCAAAGTCGTAATTGGGAGTATTACTGCAAACAATAGATGGTAATATAAGTTTCATTTAATAGTAAATTTTATCCAGCAGTTAATATTCTGAAAATCAGCCTGAAATAGAAGAGTTTACTGCGCGAGCAATTTTTACCGGACTGAAGTCTTATTTGATTACAGCACATTACTATGCACATTAGTGACATTACTGTACCATAATACTACTAAACTAATTGGTTAGTTTAGTAATATTATGACATTACTTATAGGTATATACTCGTACTATGCAATGCAAGTGTATATCATCAACTACAGTGCGCTTACTAGTCAATGGCCACTTTGATTAAAGGATCGCATTTTCCAGCAACCAGATCACAAGGCATCCACTTTCTCGTTGTTCCACGGGGATTTTGCATAGTTAAAATCAGTGCTTCGATGCGGAAATAGCCAGACACTTTGGTATTTTTCAAATCCAGGGAATCCTGCAGCAAATCCCATGGACCAGGAATGGCTAATAGTAAAGGGCACAGTGCCAGAATTCCCACTAAACGCAGATGCAGCGCTATCGACGACATTTTCACAGAGCAAAATAGTACTGAGTTTGATAAAGTCTGTATAATCGTTTGCATCGATGATTAGATGCTGTGGCAATAACAATATGCTCGGCAGGTGCTTTATATACCGGTCTCACCTATGCACTGCTACCGTGTGTGAAAGCCGCTTACCTGTGCATTTTCTTGGTTGCGGCTGTGATTAATCGCAGTTGCAAAAGTACTTACCCGGTATAGGACCGGATAGCAATGTTGTTTTTTGAGTGGATGACTCACATTTCCGATAACAATGTTAAATGTTAGCATAGGTAAACCGTAAAAAAATTTCGTGCCGAATTTTTGGGTCATTTCTTGGTAGTATGGCTCCAATTTTGCTATTCCCCTACAACCAAGCTTCGCTAGCGTTTTGTATCTGTCTACATCTTACCTAACATATTTAGTTGTTAACTCAAAAAATTTAGGTACAATACATGTACCAATGTATTAGGTAGAAAATATATAATAGTATCACCCTGTAATATCTATATACTGTATGTGCATAGCTGGAGTAAAGAGCCTCCGAAACAGTGCCCTCGAACTTAGGATGAGGATTTTATTGCACTTCATTAGTGATGTACGTACAGAGTAGTACTGTAGTACTGTACGTAGAATAATATGTATAGCTGGAGCAAAGGGTTTCCGAAACACAATGCACAGTGCATAAAATTTACGCTTATAAAATTTACAGGCACATGTATAACGTAGAGGTTCACCTTGTGACTAGTATTTGATCAATTTTAGGTGAGCAGAAACAATCACGCCTGTTGAACGCATTTTTGCTGACGAAATTAGCCGAGGAATACACTGTTAGATCGCAACACATAAGTTTCTAATGCACTTCCCACAAAATATTAAGAAAAAAATATTTAACGTCCACTAAACGAGATAATCCTGTGAAAAAGGGTTGTACCGCTTGACGATGCTGCTGCTGCCCTCCACCTCATGGCATTCATTCTGTGGGATGTAATACCAACGATATTTCCACTTGATCGTATGAGCTGGATTGTGTCCCACACAGGTCTGCTCTTCCGACCAATGCGCCGCGTTTTCGTCGACAGCCGGTCCCGGATTTGTTTGAATAAAACAGCTCCAGTGGTCAATAAGGTCATCTGCCAACGGGAGTGGATCTGCAATTAACACGCTTGTCACTACCTCATAAAGGGATACGCGCAACTACCCTAGAAAGGGCAAATAAGGTCTGGTGGTATGGTCCCTGCCCAGCGGTTATTTCTGACCTTTGTCTTTGGCGAAGACTCTGACGTTGATTTTCTAAAAATACAGAAAATACAGTCGTGGAAAAGATAGCAGTTATAACTATGAATGAACTTATATTTTTCCAAAAACTCCAAATAAACTAATTTAAGAGCTCACGCGAGTACTGTTATTGCAGACGTCTTTGAAGACAGCTTGGTTGATATCTACGTCACTTTCGCCGGCTCCGTCGTGGATGATGGCAAAACGCTTGAATGGAACCGAGTCCTTCCCAAAATTATAATTTGGCGTATGACTACGAGCATCGAATCCTTTATATCGACATCATTCACAACAACAAGAATTTCTTATTGAGTGATGTTTATGGGTTACATAAATTACATAATCCAATCAAGAAGAAAAACCTCCAATCTAAATTCAACGTGCTGCTAAGTAAAACCATGTGCCTCGTAAAATCTTAGTCGAATCATGTACTTAAAAACGTGCATAACTGGGATATTCGAATCATTATTTTTTTTATTCATTACAAAAAGCATTTCGTACAATCCGGTTAAAATAGGGCAGATGAAGCATCCACTACGTCCATGATTTACCTAACAAATTTATATACGAACAGTAATCAAACGGTAAATTTACATTATATTCATTGGTTTTATTCTTAATCAAAGTCAATCAGATACTATTCACAGGATACAATCACTTGGGATTTCTGAATAAGTTACGTATCAATAAATGCATAAGTTCAAGTAATACATTATTACAATAATTGCTGGCTTACTAATCGATTGTTGCTCCAATTGTTGGATCACATTTGCCCTCATTTCCAAAGTCACACGGCAAAGAAGCTCTAGTGGTACCTTTAGGGTTCTGCATACTGAGTATCAGTGCCTCAATACGAAAATACCCCTGGATTTTGTTGTTGCGCAGATCCCAGAGGTCTTGCAGCCAATCCCAGGGCCCAGGAACGGCTAACAGCAACGGACAGAACATCAAGATCCCAAAAATGCTTAGATGCATTTCAGATATCCGCTAATAACTATGTCAGAATGAAAAGATCCAACTTTTGTTCGACTGCAAATTAAAACAAATATATATAAATTACGAGTACTTTGAGTGTTATATCGTTGACTGAGTTGGCGGAATGGCTCAACTACAGTATGTTTTGAATGTTCCAGATATCATCCGAAACTTCGGTTTATTAAACACGTGTGATTAATTAATTACACTGGTGATTCTTTGTACGCAGTACGTGCCGCTCGTCAGTGACTACTGCGCTGCCAACATACATTTTACTGGAATATTTGCTTATTACTGCACTATGCAACTTGCTTTACGGTACTTAGCAAGTTCTGCTAAAGATCTAAAAAGCGATAAAAATTCGGGAAACGTACGTCCTTGTGCTCTTGATAAATATTTTTGATTATACTGTCTATATAATGAAAGCGGCAACGTCGTGTGTAACTAAATTGTAGCTCTGATATATGCTTACATGTGCACACTAGAAAAAGGTCCCATAAGTAATCGCTTTTATTCTCACCGTATACAGTTTATTTGTAACTGCTTCCTTTTGATATTACTATAGTAAATAAAAACAACGTAAAAATTGTCGTAATCTTTGATCTATGCCCTATGGTAAACCTGTATTAAAATAAGTAATTTTCAAGTGACAGTGCTAATCGCTAAGTGCCCGACATCCCAAGCTGTCCCCATATCCCAAGCTGGGTGCACGGTTCTACGGCAAGCAATTTTTTGACGTGCTTTAGACATCGTCGGAGCACAACACGCCGTCTTTAGAACGGCATGTTTCAGTATACATATGGAGCCCCCTTTTATGTACATTTTCACGTCTAAAATACATGGTCTACGGAACTATATTATAGCTTTTTGAAACTCAAAAAGCACCCATCCAAAGGACATCTTTTGGATGAAGAAGACACGGGCGCTTTTTTTTCGAATAGAACCGGGTCGTGGGGAGATGGGAGGAGCCGGTTAGTTGCATTTTTTACTCTGTATTTATTTTGAGATTCGCGGCAAATGTCAATTGCAGATAAAAGCTGCATGCAAGCAAAATCGCAAGTCGTTTACCATATTAGTTTTATTACAGTGCAGAATATTTACCAACAGAACAAAACAAGCTTTACGATGTTTGTTCTGTGTTCATTGTCAAATTATCCAGTAATATGAGCGAGTACTATGGCCGTTTTATGACTTTTATCACCAGGCAAGCGTACAATCGACTTATAGATGCAAGGAAAACTCAACAAAAGATAAAACAAAAGACAAGCAAGACAGTTATAGTCCGGGCTATACAAAAAATGGCTGGTTTCGTTAGCTTTACTCCTAGCACTTTTATGATGATAATTATGTAGTGCTGGTATTCAGTTTGAAATATTACTCTTTTTGGAATATGCCCATTTTTGCACTTTTGCGTTTAGCATAAGTTTTTCCACGGCAGCTCTACATAACTTTTCTTCCCATTGTTTTAATAAGCCACAGGAGTGTATATTAACAAGAAAAGATACCTTTAAAATGGTAATGTTTAATTAATTATTCTGCATTATTAATTATTTTGCGGCTATTTTTTGCCAAATAATCTGGTCGCAAACTGACGTTTTAAAATATAGATGCTTAATGTATTTACAAATAGTTACAACTTTTAACTAATTGCAGATATGGTACTGCTAGTAAATTTTGCAGGCAATTGTTTAGGTGACCTTAAATTACCAGAACCTCAAAATAATAATTTTTCGTTTTCTAATAACCGCTAAACCCAAGTTTGCAACCGACTTGCAAGGGATATCGCGGCTTTTCTGTGCCATCTGCAGAATTGCCGGGATCGCCAACTAAAGACACCAAACTGATCTTTGAAAACAATGCGGATAACCTTAAAACTCTTGAAATTTTTCACGATCTTGTCTTTATTTTTATTGAAATTACACTAGCACTAATACTGGCGTAATACTTTTATTATAAAAAGCAAATAATTTGTGCAACCCTAATAAACATGGCGAATCCCAGGTAAACATTTGTGATTACTGGACAGCTCACAAACAATCAAAATATAAATTAGCAACTAATATAATATGATTTAGCCAGTTACCGTCTATCTCGATGACCATGATGAATGTTGATTTCCAACATTGAATTACGTGAGTCTATAGAAGTAAGCATACATACAGTACTTGCACTTCCGGCTGTATAGCTGCAAAACCATGGCAGTAATAATGTACGGTCATTGAAGTTGCTCTTATTATATGGTTACGTGCATAATAAATGAAATGGTGACGGTGACCTGTTTTCGGCTTCCAGTAAGCATGAGCTTAGTTCCCTCTAATATTCCCTCTAATATGACTGAATGCTGGCATCTATGTTGTATTTAAAGTGCTGATATCTGAATGGACGAGCTAGGAAGTCATATTAGAGGGAACTACATAAGCTCATATTTACTGGAAGCCGAAAAAAGTTCACCGTCACCATTTCATTTATTATGCACGTAACCATATAATAAGAGCAACTTCAATGACCGTACATTATTACTGCCATGGTTTTGCAGCTATACAGCCGGAAGTGCAAGTAGCTATACGTGAAGATGAGAACTACACATTTTGAAAGGCTCATTCAAATTATTAGCATTTTCATTCCGCAACCCGGTTTGCAGTGTTTTTCCGGGATAATACGATAGTTTAATTACATTTCTATCAGTGTTATGAAAGCGTTTTCGTAATGCTGAAAACAGTCCGGTCTCTTTGATACAGGCAGTGGAGGGCACTCCGGCAGGTTCTTATCCCATTTATACTTGGCAAATTTCCCGGTATCCAGACAGTAGGGTTTCAGAACGCTGTTAACAGCGTTATTTATGGAATCTTGCTGAGACTTGGAAATGTCATTCGGGTTGGCCTTTGTATAAACGTAAATATGAGTGCTGGCGCAATTGCCCGATGTCCAGTCGTGTTTGGCGCACCAGAAAAACATGATGTAAGTCTTTTGGTCAGTTGACCAGATGAAAGAGGCATCGTAACCTGATAATTGTTTTAAATTTAATCAGAATTTTTTTTTAAAACCGCTGTGTATGCGATTGTGCTTTGTTTGAAGACTGCTACGTTTAATTAATAATTTTACGCAAATAAAATTATTATTTAGTAAATTGAGCGCACTCTTACCATCGTCAGTGATCTGGCCTGAACCGTTAGTTTGCAAATATGGTCCAAACTGCCGACCATCGGTGGTAAACTGCGCTACTTCCAGCAGGTAAGCACAGGAGCCGTTCACGTATTTCCGTTTTTGTTGATACATCAGTTCCGACGGTTGGGATCGTGTTGGCTCACTGCTTTTCCAGTAGCTAATGTAATAATTTACTACGTTTAACTCTGAAGGATCCTGCGCCGTGCGAGTGTCGCTGTTGTATGTCAAGTATCCGTACCAAGGGTTGCTGGTCATAAGCTGCATGAAAAGTTAAAAATATTATCTTAAAACAGGCATTTAGTTAGTAAAATAAGACGGCAGTAATACGATGTCGCAAAAATATTTTACTACACACATCATATTCATTCTTATAAATCGTGCAATTAACAGCAAAGTCACGAACATTTACATAATTTTTCCTTTATTACTGGTAAAACACTGTATATCATTGTATCGCCATATTGTATACTATCATAATATTATCACATATAATTGCACATACCTCTTTAATTTTGTATGTGTTAGTGCTCGAAAGGACATTTGGGAGCTGGCTACACTTGCCACTTCCGGTGGTGGTCCCAGAATTCGAAGCTTTGTTTCCAGCTGCATTAGCCGAATGGTAGAAGCTCACGAGTAAAAGGCCTGTAAACCATACAACAACGATTACAAACGGAACGTAATGTCTGCTCGGGTACGATTTATAAACATTGCATGTGCTTGTATTATACATATGCACTACCCAGATGAAACTTACCAACACAAACAACCGTACTATGCCCAAGCGACATTTTGGTGCCTTGTGAATGCACTAAAGGTCAAATTGCAGAAAACAGATCATATAGCGGTATATGGGTTATGTGCACGTCTTAGCGAAATGGATTACCGGTACTACTGGCAATAAATACTAAGTAATTAGCCGTGCATTACAAAATCAGATCGCAATTTTTTTGGTTGGTTATTTTTAGTTAGCGCTTTATATACTTACTTTCACTGGCCGGTGTCATCCGGATGACTTTTCACATTTATTCCAAAAAAATTTTGCCACTTTGCTGCGGGATAGTACTGATATCAATTATTTTTTAAAGGAGAGCCAAATGACCGTTGGGGCACCTTTGCCAGGTGGCTAAGTCATAGAGTGAATCCAAGAAGTTTCCGCGAAGACAGGAAACAATTAGACTAATTGCGGTTAAATAGTCGAATTTATTGGGATAAATGTCACTCAACAAGATCACTATCTAGTGCTGATTATTAAATAATATACTTCTAGCTTGTTTCTTTGCAGTGTAGAGCGAGATCGTAAAAATAATACTTTGGTAGCCAGCCAAATAAACTGGTTGCACTATTTAAAAGCCCACGATACAGTTTACTGATGACAGTTTAAGATAAACGATTTATTAACCATTTCAATCCGATTGGTGTCCACTTCGACCAATCTTATGCATAACCGCGAAATCCCGTATTCAACAGTGATCAGTACAATCTTGAGGTACAGATCTGCGTTAACTCATTGCGGCATTTCTTACTGCATTCCATGAAAGTTAAATAAAAAATTCACGGCAATTCATGGTTTGACAACAGAACTGTGTCCACCTTGTGAACTGTGATTTTTTACTAATGTATCAAAATCAATTTTATGGAACAAATACTGCATCAGCCCGCAAGCGCAACCTTGTTTACAACTTTGCGCGAAATGGTTGGTTCGTAAACAACAAGATTAGAAAGAGTTAACCGGTAAACATCAATTTTAGCAGCTTAAAGAGAATATTTATTTCTTGCCCCACAATGGAATGTACCGACGAATGATACCACTGCTGCCATCAACTTCCTTGCATTGATCCTGCGGTACGTAGAACCATCGGTATTTCCAGGTAATTTTATGCGCACTGTTGTGGCCGCTGCATGTTTTCTCCTCTGACCACTGGGCAGTCTGCTCACTTTCTGCCGGCGGAGGTGTCGTTTGGATAAAACAGCTCCAGTGATCGATAGTGTCGTCCCGAATAACATCTGTCATGATAAAATGAGAGTATTATTACTACTGCAAAGGACTTCACACAAATTGTAATCTGATCATAATGGCAAGATCAAAATTATATTATCAATTTACTTTACTTGTTAGTTTGTCTATCGGTCAGACAAGAACTCGAAACACTAACATACGGCTTAACACCACCAAAAAATTAATGATGTGTGTAAATCAGAGGAAAGATGCAGATTTTGATTGCTTATGAGTTTAAACAACAAGTTGAGTTCACGTATTTACAGTATATTAATATGCTTACTCAAAACCAGTCTTTATACAGAGCAAAATCAAACTTTTGAGAAACATACTTGGACTTAATGTACAGCACTTATCGTTAGAAACGAACCCACACCAACGGCTTACCTTTATCTTTTGCCAATATTCGCACATTGACTTTCTGCAACGTAAAATACTTCAGTAAATGGTAATAATGTGTTACGCACATGCAAGGTAGTTGTATGTAAAATACACGACAGAGTGGTACGAAACAATTAAGTCATCTAAAAGTGCTGTGTTCGTTAAATATCGCAATATTCCACTCCCATAATCACACTCCCATATTAATCAATTACTGTAAATCCATCGCCTCAAGGCAGTTTAACTGACACATCGTTCTAACGCATTTTGTTCGTGATGGGAGGTGAGTTGTTCCTGGCAAAAAGACGCGATAAATGTGGGAACTTGTCTTGATTAACTTACACGTGTACTATGATTGCAGACGTCTTTGCTGACGATTTTATTGATGTCGACGTTGTTTTCACCACTTCCATCCCAAATAGTCAAAAACCGGCCGTACGGAACGGAATCCTTTCCAAAGTCGTAGTTGGGGGTATGACTGAAAATTAACTTAATTAAATGATCGAATGCACACATTAACATTACAGTATTGTAAAACAGCAACTATTACCTCCTAAATTAATCAAAACTTCCAAAAGGATTACAAATGCATATATATTAACCAGAAAACCTCTAAACCTTTACCAAGTTAAACTGTTTCTGCTAGTACTCTGTAGCTGAAGGCGTAACAGTAAATTTATGCTATGCACAAGACAAACTGCACATATTTCAATACAGTACACGATATAATTTTCATTCTATTCAGCGATGCACACTTACTAGTCGATGGCAACTTTGATCAAAGGATCGCACTTCCCGGCAACTAAGTCGCACGGCATCCAGCGCCTGGTGGTGCCGCGTGGATTCTGCATGGTGAGGATCAGCGCTTCAATCCGGAAGTAGCCTGTAATCTTGGTGTTCTTCAGGTCCAGCGCGTCCTGCATGAGATCCCATGGTCCCGGAATTGCCAAAGCACAGGAGCAGCATGCCAGTATCGTAGTAAAAAAGGAAAGGGGATTCATTTTTTAGCATGCAAGAACCACCCTTTGCTAGTAAATAAGAGGAAGCAGTAGCAGTGTGCACTGCAGCCGACCGGTTGAACGGGTATAAATATGAGCAACCGGCTGTGACACCTGATCAACTGTTCTTGTAAAACCGCTAGTCAATGCTGTTTTTTGCCTAGAAAACTTGACATTTTGCTGTTAAACATCGCAGGTAGGGATGGCTGACTGTAGTCGGCTTTGTACGTCGATTGTCAGTTGTGCCCTGTAGGCTTGGTGCTCATGATTAATGCCAAGGTACGCGGATATATTTGTTTGTGTTATGGCTAACGTTAGTTGATACAATAATGATATTCACTCCACCCCGTTCATTTTTTACCGTGGTTCCAAATAGGAAAATGATAATAAAACCGCTTTCCGCCTTAATCATCGGGCAGTACCATAACTTTCGACAGACCGCTAATTTGCAAGACTTATGATACTTGTAATTATTTTTGGCGCAAATCGTTTTCTCAGGAATAAATTAGACACAAAACTTTATTGAAAAATTATTCCTGGGCTACAGTAAATACAGTCGATTTGCTAACTTAGTTTGATATGAATAATATAATATGTATTTAATTTGGATAAGTAAAAAACGGAAGGAAACTAATGTGGCTGTTGCTGTTTTCCATGTAGCCAGTATGTCGTCATCATGCCTTTTCCCTGCAAATAATTTATTCAAATTCGTAGTTGGGAGCGTCTAATTAGCTAGGTGCACCGCACCTTGATTGTAATTTCACCCCTACAAGTAAAGCTGAAATCTGTGTTGTTCTTGAGCAATTCCTGAGTAGTTGTGCTGGCGTGTATTTTGCCGGCTGCAATTATTATGGGACACGGGTTACACACGTAAGTCACCCATTACATACGTTAGGTATTGTACATGTGATTATCCACTGTCGACACACGATTAAGACTACCTTGCCCGTTTGACTCCATTCTGGAAGCTATGTTCACGGTGTCACCAAATCTAAATATTTCCAGACATGTTTTTAGATATTTGCTAATATACATTTTTGTATTTAGCTAATGTAATGAAAACGTTATCAGTTCTCTGCGCTGCAAAAGCGAGCGTTTCTAAACCACCTTACTGCCCGCATTTACATTAGTTGCAAGCGTGGGTATCACAAACTTACAAGCAGTATCGTGGAAGCTTGATTCCAATTATACCAGCTACACATGAACCTGGAAATGCGTTATTATACCTGAGATGGCATTTTCCACTTAGTCAGTAATTATTATTGTTTTAAATTATGAATTTATACTGTGCAGCTTTGGTTTTATTTGTTACAAATACTTTAGTGTTTTAATGCAGCAGCTTAATTCATACCGGAATTCATTCCGATTCGAAGGTCGCAGTCAACCGAAGTGCCATCCGGGGAGCCATCAAACGCTCTTCCGCTTATTTTCCGTGTAAGTTCCAGCGCCATTTTCGCAATAATACTGGCATGCTCGATTCCATTGGGAACCGGTAATCCACTAACAACCTGCGCCACACAAAGGCTAACTGACTTTACTGCAAAATGAAATCCTATGGAAAGGTCATTTCCTGTACCATGTACGCGTCCGTAACGACCTCCACTTTATAGACATCATATTTATCGATCACGGCATCACAGATTACGTAAAAGTTATTTAGGATCGTTGTGATATCCAACGGATTAGACGCCCTACTGATGATCTGCTCGAAACCTTCCAGGTGACTGAAGAAAACTGTCGTGCTATCAAATGTCTCCGGTTCTATGTGCATTCCATCAGTGATTGCACGGGCTACATATCTATAAAACGTAAATGTCAATTTTTCGCAACAACATAAACAACACTTAACCGTAAACATTTTTTTTTTAAATTTTTAAGAGAAATTTATATGATGGATTAGCGATTTGTCAAAATGCATAGGAACAACGTTGGATTTACAGTTGAAAAATATTTATACATGGACGGACTTTGGTAGCATTCGGCTAAGGATTTCTTCTCCTCGACGCTTTTCCTCCATAAACTGCCGGGTCTTGTGCTCGACTTCCTCTTCCAGAGTAGTCGCATAACCTTCCATTCGCTGAATAAGATGGTCGGTAACGCGGTCACCCGGCTGCGGGGCCCGGTGTTTAATGGTTTCCTGTACTTTGTGTATGGTGGGTCGACTAGCGGGATTTTCCATCCAACACTGCTCCATCAAATCCCACAGGAAGTCTGGCCCGACATTACGGACCAGGCGCGGTCGTAATGGAGGAGATCCGCGTTTTACCTGTGCCATAAAAATTGTGTTAGGCATCGATGACCTTAAAAACCGGCAGCGCATTAATAATTTTATGGACATCTGACATGCAATTTACGAAGGTACCTCCATAATAATATCCTTAATTTTCCCCTCGTCTTCCACAATCCACGGGTCTTCTTCGTGCGCCGGGTTACCAAAGGGCGGTTTTTCCAGGATAATCTGATGCATGAGGATAGCCACACTGTACACATCTCCCGGCTGGCGTCCCTTGGGGCCCATTGGTTTACGCAGAAATTCCGGGGCACGCCACAAATAATCGTAGAAAATTTTAATGTCAGCGTTGCTGGCCGGCGGGTGTAGTTGTGCCTCGGTGCGGAATACACTCAGTCCGTAACCAGTAATTTTCAACACGAACCGCGAGTCGATTAAACAAGTGGTTTCCGATAAAAAACCGTGACTGGCCACCACACTCTTATGCAGATAACTTAGCCCCTGAAACATTAATTAAATATTGTGGTGAATGCAGTTTTCCAAAATGATCACAACTTATGTACTAACAGTAACGAGATTCTGGACGAGAGAAATTTTGAACACTTCATCCAGCTTAACGGTACTGCTCTTGAGTAGGACAGCTAAATTGCCTTTTGGGCAGAGTTCGCCAATATGCGATAGGCACAAGTTCTCATTGCTGACCTCGATGCCGTAGAATTCTTGCAAGTTAACATGTTGGATCAGCCGCAACTACAAATAGATGTATATATGAGTAATTTACTCCAATTGCTTTTTCTAATAACCGCTGATGCAGCTAGCATAAGTTATCTTTTTGGACTTGTTAAATTACTGTTAAAGGAAGTACGTTAAAGCTACGCAAGTAATGCCGACTTTAATTTATTCGCAGTTTACAGTACCGGAAGCATTGCTTGGGCGATCTCCATATTAGCCCGTTTAAGCGGGACAGGCAGCACCGTTGCTCCAACGAGATTAGTTTTGTAAACAAAGATTTGGTTGCAGGTAGGATATAATGAGCCGATGGTAAACGTGGATTTAACGGCCGATATCGTGTCTTTAAGTTTGGAACTTTTGTCCTAAACACCAATATTAATACAAAGATCCTCCACGCACAGTAAATCAATGGGTGGGCGTTACAAAATTTTTGCTTTTATCTCAAAATGTATTTCTGAGACCAGCAGTTTTAATTTTGTTTATTCTGTTAATTTAATTCTGCATACCTTGCTTGACGTTGTTGTAAAGCGCGCAGCAGATAAGCCGGAAGCACTGTGATGCGATCGTGACTGCACAGCTGTAATTCCCATTCCATCAATACTAGGTTCTCGTAATTCCTGCTCCAGTATGCGCCACCAGTACGGATCAAACGTCCCCTTAAAATATCTACAGAGACAAAAGCCTAAGAATTACTTGCAAACATCAGATAATCCGTTCTATTTTAGCCAGATGTACCGTGTCAGGACGAAACGCGCTGTAGCGCATCCGAAGATGACGATTAGCAGCGGTATGAGCACAATGGTCACGATGGTGCGTGCATCCCACCCGGAATCTACAAGATTTAGAGAATAATCTGGAGAAAGGCAAGAAAGTTCCGGATATCCATAAAAAGGCAATGCTGTAACTTAATGCTGTAACGTTACACGTGAGCAGTTACACGCGCCGCTAGCCGCAGTGTTATTCAAACGTTAGATTGACACTGATGACCTTTGCGGACAATGCAATCTGGATTGTCACCACGAAATCCACATCGCGGCGTATTCGGTGGTAAGAAAGACATTCCATCCTTCCATGTTATTTTGTCCACAATCTGAACGGTGCGAGTTGCGAAAGGAAGCTCAAGGAAAGGCTGCAAACAGTTTAATATAACACACACACCCAATATTCTTTATCTGTGGTAAAGCATTAATGTGTCAATTCTGCTGCATTAAATTCTAAAAATTGCCTGTATATGCATATTACCACATATCTGTAGTCCGTATAACTGTGTTTATCTAGAGTGCTGCCCGTACGTACACCAAATCGAAGTACGATCGTATTAATCTTTTTACAGTACAGATACGTGCTCTTTTTTTATACTGAATTGTTTTATACTGAAGTTCAGAAAATATATGTACCTCAAATCTGGAAGAAGTATCGCTGAACTTTTTAATTGCGTAATCATTGAGGCGATCTCCGTTATTGTCCAGCTGGACCAATCCACTGAGTGGGCTCGTAAAACTGTAGTTATTGGCTATTTTCCACAGTGCCTCGTTATCCGTAACTTTAGCACCCATTTTCACGAGGGATGATAAGAGCGACGCATATAGAACAATTGCGTCATAGAAATGCGCAACAACGGTTTCCACCTATACAAGATATGCCATTAGTTTTTGCGTTAACCTACTACGATTTACGAAATATATATATGATTTACGATATATAAATTTACGATATATATTCAGTGATAAAAAATGTAAAAAAAAATTAACATGAGATATGAGACCTTTTCCCGGGCTGCATAGATGTATCCGTACTTAGGAGATTTTTCTTTGATTTTTCTTTCAAACTGTTCTTGAACTGCTGATATGCTTTGCTTGTACGACACCAGTAGTAGCGATGAATACGCTGTTCGAGCTGCCTGAAAGAAAATACAGATGATAATCATTTCATAATTTTACTGAAGACGTTCATCTCTAATACTGAAAAACTGTGAATATAGAACGTGAAAAATTAGACTATAATATAAAACAAAAATGAAAGTAATACGTACAGATAGGTACTTAGCATAATAAGTCGTACCTACATTGTCATCGTCATCATAAACTTGCCAACTAAACGATCCCCATGTTGCGCTCTGAAAGAGCTCCACAGCCAAATAGACCTGAATCGCACAATAAATTATTGAATTATTGCGTTACTGGGTATTAGAAATAATATTTCGATCCGTCACCTTGATAAATTAATTACATTTGTACCAGCCAGTATCGGGTAGGGTAACAAAGCGTAGTACAGATATTCGCAATAATGAGGAGGCACATTATAACTTTGGATGACTTACATCTGCTCGTGCTTGTACGCATTTAAAAAGCAAATTATCAAGAAAAAAAATCATTTATCCCATAAACTTCAGATTGCAAGATTGCAGGCTACTCACATAGTCGCTGGAAATCATGTTGTACTTAGCAGCCCGGACCTAAAAATGTAAGGCGTAACTGTAAAAACTAATGATAAATCATACTAAATTATTTGACCGCTGGATTTGCCATACATTAACCCGGCAGCGTCTGCTAGGTGCAAAAAGCACCACTAAGGTTCCTCAATTTTTACCAAACTTCGACAAAAAACTCCTTGATACCGCTGGCACTGCCAGGTTAATTAGAGTGGAAGTACTATTTTGTGGAATACATCATTATCACTTTTTTTACTGGAATCTCAGCACAGCATGCAGTATCTGTACGAATGTTTATTACCATCAATTTTCTTGTGGTTGTTCCATTGGCCAATAAGCACACAACTGTAAAAAATATCGTTAACTACACAAATCGGAAAGACAACAGTTTTTACTTTGTGAGGATTGAGAAGGTACAACACCTCGTGCAGATTGCTCGATTTCCTTGAAAATCATTCGGATGCTTTCCTTTGCGTTAGTTCTACGGCTGTTAAATTGCCGAAATAGCGTCGACAGATAGAAACGCGAGTCCGTTTGCCTGTAGATGGTTCCCTGGATGACATTAAACATATCGGTGTAAAACCGGTCAGACCGATCCACAATAACAGCGATGTTGGTGTAATTGAAGTAGGCAAAGAAACGTAATAATACGGAGAGGGTATTCGTGTGGGTAACGGACATTCTAATTAGAGACGGATAAAACGCCAGACTCGTCCCGGCACCAACACCGGCACCGGATAATCCAATCATGGGAATCCGAAGGAAATCGGAAATGTCGTACACATTTTCCACATCGGCTGTGCATCCTAATTTCGGTCACAAATAAAGATTAATAATTAAAAAATGTATATTACGTAAATTTGCGATGAAATTCACCCGTTGACAGTCAGTTTAAGTAAAAACATCCTGTTTTGTACACAGCGAACTTGGTCTTGAATATAACGTAGTAATACGAGTAATAGCGCTACTATTTTTATATTAGTGTTAGGTATATAACTGGTGTTTCCACTACAAGCAGCTTTTAATCGCCAGAAGAAACTTAGAAATACTCCTAACACTTATTTAACTTTGACACTCGCACAACTCAGTAGGATGAACTGCACCGTTGTATTGTACTCGTAGTGCGTTATGGCCAGCATGTGCCGCTATTAATTTACTACATGTTGCATTTCATTTAAGGAAGCAGCAAACCATGCCTGACGCAATGTAAAATTTTAAACTGCGAGAACGAAAAGCAAATAATATTTTTAATTTTTAACTACAAGCCGCTTAGCTTTACCTGGACCGATATAGATATTGCAGATGAACCCTCGACTCCATAGATCCAAAACATAATCCTGGGCGTGACTCTGATCTGGACACTCTGGACCGAGCTCGATAGAAAACAGCTCTAGATTAACGCCAGCCGGTAAAACGCTGTCATTGACTACATAATCAGCAGCTAATTCAACCGCTGCTCCCGCTTTACTGTAATCAAATTGAAGTTTTCGTGCATAGCTGTTTTTAAATACGCATGCTCGCATGTTTTGCCCGTTTAGAAAATTTATCTGAAGCCCAAAATACAAGCAATACATTAACAGCAGCAGTGTCCTTAGCATCGCGCTAAAATTGTGCAATATAAACTTTTACTGTAGAGAAATAGATCTTGTGGTACATAATATTTCTTTAAATCACGATCGCCTCAGACGAACATCGTTAGTGCTTCCGCATAACCGCACAACATCAAAAAGCGCACCTTGTTTCCAATATATTGATACTGACGCGATAGAATGGCGTATTAATAACAATTCTGTATAATACACGGCCGGATGCTGCTCCACTCCCGGCCTAACGCTGTACAATATTACTGTAATGCAACTGCAACGTAAATGCTTGCTGCAGTTTACATTACACGGATAAAGCGGATGAGAGGATGCGGCAGGCATCAGGCAATACGCGTTTTATTACGGAAATAATTCCTCCTGTACGTGGTTATGACAGTGATTACAATAGTGCTGCATCGCGAATTACGCCAGCAATCGCCTAATTTGTATTTCAATGTAGCCCCGTATTCTGTTTGACAATAATCAGGATTTATGGTAAGTTCTCTTGCATGCAAAATTTTGAGGTGTCGGTGACCTTTGCGCAGTCTAATGGTAAGCGCCAGTTGAAACATTAAAATTGTAACCAACCTTCACAAAATCGCAAAATTATGCATGCCAACAGATTTATCCCTCCCGAAACGGTTGTATTACTCGTGTAAATCCACTAAAAATATCTATTTAGACTTTTTTATAGTTTAGTATACTTTTTGTTAAACCATGCTCAACGGTATGCTTTATAGACGCGCTTGAAGTACAGCACAGTCGTACAATACAGTAGATTTATTATGTACATTTGATCATCAACCAATTAGTGGCGTATATCGTCTTAGTATACCACTACTTCCGGCGACTTCTTTGCAGGATGAGCACGGCACATAAAACCATCGGTATTTCCAGGTAATCCTACAAAGGAGAGAATTAAGCATTCAGTGTAATCACGAACAAATTTGCGCATCAGAAGCACTCTATCTTTTTACTTGTGAGCACTGTTGTGTCCTGTGCATGTTTTCTCATCGCTCCAGTGGGCATTCTGCTCGCTGGAAGCCGGGGCGTCAGTTGTGTAAATGAAACAGCTCCAGTGGTCAATACTGTCGTCGCTGATTACATCTGGGAAGAACAAGAACAAGACATAAAAGCTTTTTTTACAGATTTCCACTGGCATGCGCCAAAACAAAACCCTACCCTAAGACACGTACGAAACACGGGAAAACAATGCAGCATAATTATCTTATCGGTTTCAAGTTCTATAATAACCGTTCAGTATTGATACTACCGTATTTTAGATTGTTTATTACCAGGTATTATATTATATACCTTTATCGACGGCACGAATGCGCACATTAACTTTCTGTAAACAAGCCAGTGTTAGTTAATTCAACTAGCAGTGTCCGTTAGGCACGCAGGATAATTTCCTTCTTGTGCGTTTATCAGTTACCCAAGTGCTGTGGTTGCAGACATCCTTGCTCATAATTTGATTGACATCCACATTTTTCGTCGACCCACCGTCCCATAACGTAGAAAACCGGCTGTACGGAACGGAATCTTTACCAAAATCATTGTTTGGGGTTTGGCTGGAAAGTGGAAACTTAATTACTCTGAACTGATATGATCAAAATCGAATTAACAATTATTTTCATGGAAACGTCTCACTGGAGTAACACGTGACAATACTCAATTATATTACCGTCACGTAAAACAGTTTGCAGAACTGTTCATTGCCGTTATAAAGGGAAACGTTATTTGTTTAAATTAAAAGGATGACACGAGCAACTTACTAGTCAATAGCTCCGGTAATTTTCGGATTGCAACTTCCGGGAACTAAATCACATGGCATCCAGTTGCGCGTTGTTCCTCGGGGGTTTTGCATTGTCAGAATAAGAGCCTCAATTCTATAGCATCCTTTAATTTCGGGATAACGAGCTTTATCCATCAACGACTGCGAAAGGTCAACAACACCGGGAATACCCAGACACACCGGTAAAAGCGTAAGCACATAAATTATCTTTGCTGCCATTTTTCAATAAATCAAAATTTTCGACCTTAAAGTTTTATTAACAGACAATTCTTTTATCTTGTGTATTAGGGCCCACCTTGAATTACCTAAGGCAAGAACAAATTTAACCGGAATCGGTCTTTGCCTTTTTATTTGATGAATATTCCTTTATGTTGCGCACTCGGCAAGCATACGTTGTGCGTGTTCTATACGCTTCTTTTTTAGTTTGAGTTTGCTCTGTATTTGTCATTCTGCTGCATAAGCAGGATGGGCGCACTATTTCGAAGAATGCAGTATTTATGTTGATTATTTGAAAGATCAGGGTTGGGAAGACCGTACATCTGCAACAAATAACTATCCGGTTTTGGCAAAATAACGGAGTAATGGTGGTAGATGTTATTGTGCGATTTGTGTAAGTACCCAAAAACGATTCCGCATATACGGTAGTCTAAAATACAATATTATTATGAAAACATGCACTGCAGGAGTACTTGTACAATTACTGAATTTACTGTAAACGACTGCTGTATACATAGGTAACAATCCTGGCAAGTTGAATGGCTGAGCCTTAATAAAAAATTTATTGGATACGCCAACGACTTTCCAATCTTTCTTATTTCAACTTTTCGACTACCGGTGGAAAACTCACAATGTTACTGTACGTTTATTCCCTAGTTACTGTACGTTTATTCCCTAGTACGTTTATTCCCTACTGTACGTTTATACCCCTTGAAATGGTTTATACTCGTATATAAGCAAAATTGTTTTAAAATGGCCATGGTTTTTGAATTCTGCGGACACTCAGAAATAATCTATCTTGGTAGGTGCTGTATTTCGGATTTTGTTGGCCTCTGGCGAAATTTCCGCTCAGTTGATAACCGATCATTGTACTGAAAATTTTAAATGCACTACTCTACCTGTTTTAACCGCGGTTTGCCATAATGATATTACAGCAGCGAGCTTGCTTTTTCAACTCCCAAGGTTGAAGTGCCCTGGCATTCAGTACAAAAATATAATATAATAAAAACCAACGAACATTAGAGTGCCTTCGTAAACTTCACTCAAATCTGGTGAACGTTTAGACCGAAATCGCTCATGCAGTTGAAAAGTGGAAATACGAGTACAATTTCTGTATGTTGCCGACGCCGGAGTTGCTAATTTGAATTTCGAACTAATTAAGTTAAGTTACGTAATGCGAGTAGGTGTAAATAATATTCGTGTTGAACGATTTCATGGTATGTTGTTAAATGATTATCGCATAGTACGTCTAATTACTGCGTAATCACAAGAAAAACGTGTATGAAATAGGTACAGATAACATACAAAATCATGCTCGTATAAATAGCCCGAAGACTGCTATGTAAATGAGTGACAAGCTTCGAGCTCGGTTGATGTTACGTGTAGTTGCAATATTCTCACAATCAGCCTTGCGTTCCTCGGGTACCAGTTAAGGAGACAACGTCGGATTGCGGAATATGGAACTGGTCACGAAATATAAAACTTTAGTACTTTACCTCGGTCAGTAAGCTTTGCCATAAATTTGATCAACCAAATGACTATGTGCAAATATTAATCTATGACACCTTGTAAAATCGTTACTATAGTCCTAGATTTCTTTGACCTGTGCTTGGGTCAGAAGATAAAAATCACGCAGAATTATGCCGACGTGTTGTACGTCACCGGAAGTGGGACAGGAATCGCAGGATCTGGAACTGGTAGTACTGGAACCGGGACTGGAACTAATGCAGGATGCACCGCAGTTCCTAACGTTATCGCGACCCCGAACACTTACAATATTGGCCAGGTAATTAACGATTTCACACCTGTAAATATTCGAAGCCGCTGCGCAAAGTAAAATTATGTGATATGGTTACATGAGGTTCTGTTTTTAGTTAATGACAACCGGACCATGGTATGGTTATTTGACCTTTAACAGCGACTCCGGCTCGACGCAGAACCCTACGGATGTGAATGTCGTCAATTACTATACCAGTCTTGGGAAAAGCGTCGAGCCTACCCGAAGCCAGTTATCTGAAATAATTTATCAAGAAAAGCGCAAATACGCAAGTGGTAGTTGTGCTTACTCACTTGAAATCAGTGAATTCACAACTGACGGACGCCAGTTTGGACCGTACAATGGACTGACCAGCACGGGGACCATAAGCGATGATGGTATGCATATTTACGTAATCACCTTATGGTTAGTAAAATACTGTTAATAATTTATTTAGCGTTGATAGCGCAAGAAGCAACGCAGTGTCAACAATTGAAATACTGGGCTATAGCAAAACCAAAATTTAATTAGTTTTTTTCGAGTTCCGGAAATCATCGTTAAGGAAATATGAAGAAGCATGCAACTGCAACAGCGATCTTAATTTTGCACCTGCAGGTTATGATGCTTCCATCATCTGGTCAACTGACCAATCGACGTACATACTATTCTTCTGGTGTGCAAAACACAATTGGGCATCGGGAGCATGTGCCAGCACTCACATTTACGTCTACACCAGGACAAGGCCAACGGATATGTCATCTACGTTGACGCAGTCGATCAACAGCGCGGTTAACGGTGTCCTGCAGACGTACTGCTTAAACACCAGCCAGTTTGCCGCGTATAAGTGGGACAACACACTTCCGGAGTGTCCCAAACCTGCCTGGCCGGATTGTTTTAATCACACCGTAAACGCCTATAAAACATTAATTGAATAACATAATGCCGATGTTAAACTGGGAGAGAAATTTATATACGGTTGTGTACCATCTTGTTATTCAAAAGATACTGTTAAACATGACTTTGTGTGCAGTTTTTTTAAGGATTGATCGTCTTAATTTATGACAAAACCGTTTTATACGGTCTGAATCTAAATTTTGTAAAAGTGCAACTTTGATAATCATCCCTGATGGATATTGTCGTAATATTGCTATGCAGTTATATACTGCGAATGCATTTTGATTACAATGCAAAAGCTCATCGCAACATAAATTCTTTCTGAGGTTCTTTGCAATGCTGTAGTCAGGTTGAAAAAGTGATCAACTTTTACGAGTAGTTTGTTATTGTAAAGTTGCATTAAAAGGTACTTTCAGCTTGAACTGAGCCAAATTCTGGTTTTATCCTTGACAGTGTCTTGCTAAAAAATTGCCAGTTCATCGTGTATCATTAAAAAACACGTTTTAATTACGTAGTGGAAGTTTCTCTAACATTGACTTGGAGATGTTAGTGACCTTTTCGCGTTAATACAACGCTAAAGGGTATTTGTAATTTTTTAAAACCACTGATTATTCAAAGACAATGTTCTCTAGCACTCCGCGCCAATTTAGCGGAAAATTGTTTTCGAGGCAGTGACCTTCCACGTTTTACTAGCTAAACAGGTTTTGACTGTTTTGTGAATTTGTAAAATATTTGTAGGCTGTTAATACCAGTATACGAGAAACAGCCTCGGCTTCGCCTCCGCGTTTCTTGTGGTCCATGGGCATTTTATTTGAATTTGAACGAATATTTATTAGAATAACATCTGTATTTCGTCGAACATGATTGATACATGCAATAGGGCAAACACGAATTTTATATGAAAATCAGTTCATGATTCTCTCAACCTTGAAAGCATTCCCTTTGGCTGTACATGGAGATAATTTTTACGATATCCCCTATCCGAAAAAAGATAGCCGAAATATCAATCTACCTTGTATAAGGTATGAAATTCGGAACAGTGATAGTGCACTGGATCACTAGTTCGGTGATTCGTCACTTCACTGGCTCTTTTCACTGGAAAGTGGTGGGTGCCCGGTAGTGTACGGCCGGTCAGTAGTGGTACCTCGACTATTTGCTTGCTTAACCGGTTCTGTTCGCCGGACGGTAGTGCTAGCTCGATCGGCTGCCCACCTAACGGACTCTGTGCACTCCACAATAGTGGTAGCTCGATCACTCGTATCACCTTTAACGGGCTTTCTGCGCCGGACAGTAGTGGAAACTCGGGCTAACGGGTTTTCTACACTGGACAGTAGTGGCAGCTCGGTCACCCGCTCCCTAACGGGCTTTGTACACTGGACAGTAGTGACAGCTCGGTCACCCGCTCACCTACCGGGCTGAGTGCACGGACAGTAGTGGTATGTCAGTCGCTCGCTCCCTAACGCGCTTTGTACACTGGACAGTAGTGACAGCTCGGTCACCCGCTTACCCACCGGGCTTTGAGCATCGGACAGTTATGACAGCTCGGTCAACCGCTCACATAGCTATCCATAGTGGTAGTTCGGTCACTCACTGGCTTAGCGGGCTATTTTAACTAGAATATAGTGGTATTTCGGTCACTCGCTGAACTAACGGTTTGTGCACTGAACAGCGGCGGTAGTTCGGTCTATCACTGATTTTGAACAGACAATCACAGTAGTGATAGTGTAGCGATAGCTGCTCGGCCGGCACTTGTTTGGAAATTGCTCTCGATGACAGCGTTAGATATGTAGTCGTTCTTGTCGTAATAACGTTCTGCTAAATTCATTCTGATATTTTAATTAGTGGAAAATACTTTCATTTTGTAACTGCTATATTTTAGTTGGTTTACGTGGCAATACGGCCTGGTTAAAAGTCCCACGACGATAATTTTTATTATAATAATTTAGTAACATACATTTGGTGAAGGTAGTCAAAACTCTTCCGCCTTGGCGTTCGAAGCGGGAGAGGTTTTGAAAGAAATGAATACTATCTGGCCGGGTTTTCGACTACGGGCTTTCAGAATATGATATCGGTTTTGGTCAGTCTTTTCTGGTTTGCCGGCTCTGGTGTATCCCATTCGTGGCAATATAGATCTGAATCTGGATAAGGACGTATGTGACAGAGTGGACACGTATAATTTACTGCTGTTGTCCATCGCGAACAGTAAGCTTCCAATTTGGTGATTGCTGACTTTTTAAAATATTCTGTTTTATCCTGTTTATCTATTTACCCAGTCTAGAATACTGAAAAACCGGCAACATGAACAGCAACACTGGCATTATTTTTTTAGGTCTGCAGCCAGTTCACATACTCTGTACTTTGCAGGGTGGACTAACAGCTTACTTGTTAGCTGCTGCCTTTATTATACTGTCTTGATGATTCTTGATGAACATAATATTACATGCCGTACAGGGTTATTCGTAACAAAAACTGTTGACTAATAATCTTTGTAATAATTATAGGTTGGCTAACTTTTGTGTTCTATGCCAATGGTCAAACGTATACTGGCAATTACGGAGCGGGTACCTCTGGATCAGGGACTGGATCGGGAACCAATACTGGTGCCAACACTGGAACTAACACTGGAACTAATACGGGAACTAACACGGGAACCGGGAATGGCAGCGGAACCGGCTCCAGTTCAGGGACCGGAAGTACGGGAAGCGGTAGTGGATCGGGTAGTGGAACGGGATCCTGCACTCCAATACCGAACGTTGTCGCGACTCCTAACACGTATAACATCGGCCAGGTACCTATTTTCGCTCAATCCGTATAAGCGTGCACTCAATCCGTATAAACAAATAAAAAAACATTTGACTAGTTAGCAGACAAACTTGGTTAAGCAGTAATTTACCTCTTACGCAAATACCTAGATATACAGTGCAGTACTTTGCCGATTAGTTATCTTTACCGGGCTTTTATTCTATTTACTTCTAGCTGATGACCCCCGGACCATGGTATGGCTACCTTACATACAATAGCGATTCCGGCACGGCGCAAAATCCAACCGATGTAAATGTCGTCAATTACTACACCAGTCTGGGAACAAGCGTCGAACCTACCCGAAGCCAATTATCTGAAATAATTTACCAAGAAAAGCGCAAATATACAAGTGGTTCTTGCGCTTATGAAGTGGAAGTCTGCGAATTCACGAACGACGGACGCCAGTTTGGGCCGTATTTTGGACTGACCAGTTCAGGGGCTATAAATGAAGATGGTACGTATTGTGTTTGTGTGTGCATATTAACAATACCCTCCACGGTAGTGTATATTTATATAATGAAATATGTATACTAAACGACAATTAAACAAGATTACTGCGGTAGACGCATACGTATCGCCGGTATCGGTACAATTAAATTAATAGATTTTTTTGTTCAAAATTCCAGAAGCCATTCGAAAGCAAAAATTCAAACAGCTGAAAGAGTGACCTCTATTCTTGTTTTGGCAGGTTACGATGTTTCCATCATCTGGTCAACTGACCAGTCGTCGTACGTGATGTTCTTTTGGTGTGCTAAGCACAACTGGGCATCGGGAGCTTGTGCCAGTACTCATCTTTATGTGTACACCAAAACCAAACCTACGGACATGTCGAACTCAGCCATACAATCTGTTAACAGCGCGGTCAACGCTGTTCTCCAGCCCTACTGCCTGAGCTCGTCCCAGTTCGCCGCTTACAAGTGGGACAACACATTACCGGAATGTCCAGAAGCGATATGGCCAGACTGTTTTAATCACACTGTGAACTCCTACAAAACACTGATCGAATAACGTATCATAAGAACAGTGCACTGGAAAAAGTGTATCGCAGCGCAGTTTTGTTGTCTCAGTTATTAATTGTCAGGTATAATCTTAACTACGACGGTACTTTTTGCTATTTGCTAATAAGCGGTCTTGTAATACGCACTTTTATGCTGTTTCGGATCGATTTATTAAAATGCCTACTCTTTCGGTAAATTAGTGGTACATAAAACACAGTGTTGTATAACTACGAAGCAGGTTTTTGTCTTAATCTGGCCAAATCGCCCTCAAAACGTCTTTTATATGGGCCATTTTTCGAACTTCTATTGTTCACACATGCACATATTGCGGCATTAAAAATTTAACCAGTGCTTTTTTTACGGTGTGTATATACATACAATATTTCTCATGCACTCTGTTTACAGCACATTGACTATTGGATACAATCTTAATTTAAGTGAAGTTAGAGTTGCTCTTGAAGTGGGTTTGCGTTGTGGTATCTTTGTTACGGGTAGGTATTAGTATCAATTAAGCCTCAGTCGTAGTTGCCAGTGCCGTATAATCCTCCTTGCCGGCAAACAAATCGTCCTCGTTAACATTTTCGTCATTGATGTCTCGTTCTGATTCCGTCTGAGAAACAATACCGCTTGACTTCCTCGAATTTGACGCCACAGCAATGTGATTTTCCTGCGCTTCTTCTGCCAGATCTGGCTCAGTCCAATCGTCCTGATCGTGTTCTTGGCTGTTTTGTGAGTTGACCTTTTGCTGTTCGAAAGATTCGTCATCCACATGCACTACGCTGTTTTTCTCCATTTCATCGTTTTCCGCATGTTCATTTTCGAAGTCATCTGCCGGCGTTTCTCGGTGAGACTTTGTTTCCTTCGGCTTAATCCAGTCCTCGCGTTTCTTAGCCAGCGGCTTAACCAGCTCTTTGGGTTTATCGTCGACGCCATTCTGCTCAAAGAGATTCTTGCGCTCTTCGAACGTCCGGCGATCGACGCGTCGCTCGTATTTACTAGCCAGCTGTACTTTCGGTGGATAGCGTGAGCTGGCCGCTTCCGGGTCCAGTCCTTGTGCCAGATGTTTTTTATGGCTGATCTGGCGCTGACGCTCATTGAGCTCTTTCAGCTGCAGTAAAAATAGTTTGCTTTCCAGGTGCATGCATTACCGAAATGCCAGCCAATTATTAAAATCCTTACGTCATATTCCTGACGCTTGAAACGTTCGCCCAGATCATAGTTTGTAGTTTCCAGTTTTATAATAGTCTTCCATAAATCTTCCGCTTTGGATTTTAAACCATTGTGATCCAATTCCGAAACCGAGAGCGGTTTGACCCGATCGTTGATGGTTTTCTGGCGTAGGTCTTGCAATTCGCCGGCGTTTAGGGACATTTCCGTTTTGGCTTTTGATATGTTCATGAACTAGAAATATGCACAGTATTTGTGATAACATGTTTTATGTTTTCTACTTCCGGATAAGATCTCATTGTCAGACATATTCAGTTATGCCTTTGTAGCACAATTTTCCGAATAATAAGTGCATAATAAACTTTTAAAACCGTGCAAACCGAATTTAATTAAACGGACGTATATTTATACCTTATTTTTAATTTTTGGCGCAATTCTGTAGCAAGGTTTTATCGATTAAACAAACAGTTAAAATAAAATTATGTATTTGTATCTTATTAACACTGATTCGTAAATGTTATTCAGATATTTACCTTATCAACACCGCTTTCTCCGCTGCGCTCCTTGTCGATAACAAAGTTACGTCCACCGCTAGCCGAAGCGGCAGCAGCTGCTTTTTTTCGTTCAGCTTCTTCCTTCTTCCGCTGCTTTTCATCTTCCGCTTTCTGGCGCCGCGCATCCTAAAAACAAATTGATACTCCTATCATGGATCAAAATTCGAAATTCGACAAATGGTGGCATATATGTATGCAAATGTATACTGTAGCACCTTATATGTTTTCATGTACGTAATTAATGTTTTTGATGCAATTTATTATGTATGTATTTACGTAGCTTACATATTCTAAACTGTTTTGGCATTAAAATTATTTATGCACGTGCACTAACAAAATGCCTACCTCATCTTTCCTTCTCTGTTCTTCTGCCAGCTGCTTTTGCTCCTCCAAACGACGCTCTTCTTCTTCACGAGCCTTTTTTCTTTCTGCCTGCAGTTTAATATTTTAAAGGTTCTATTAAAAGTACGTCTACGTGTTTTTGTAAATCTCAGTATGCTCTTAATACTGCATATATTAAAATCATAATAATTTTTATTTGCTGCCGCTGTTACAGCATGTATACTTTTACTAGTAAAAAACTGCAGTTGTATTGACCTGTTTCTCCTTGAGACGGCGCAGCTCTTCTTCCTCTCGTTCCCGCTCGGCTCGTCGTTTCTCCTCCAGAGCCTGTAGTTCTTCCATATCTTCTTCCTCCCGTTTGCGCTGCTTGGCTTCGATTATCAACTGCGCCTCGGACTTCGCTTCCGCCGACGGCGGTGCGGCTGGTTCTACTACCGACTGCATTTTCCTTAGAGGAAAAAAAAATACTGTTTACAGAGGTAGGTAAAGCGGCTTCAGCATAATCATTTTTCGTATCAGCCCACAAAATACCGCTGAATTTTTAAAATCAAGGCAGAACGCCATTATGCAAGCTATTGTGGATAGTCCATTGTACAAGTGTACTCTGTACGTGGAACGCGGCATGCACGACTAACCTCATTTTCGGCCGGTCCTCTTGCTCATCGCTGCAATAAAGCAATTTGCTAACCTATTCGCCAGGATAATCAAACAATTTCTACTTTGCAATGCGCTGCACGAAAACCCCGTAAACATGCACGTGCCGGCTCCGTACCGTTTTCTAAAAACAAAAACATAAGCGTTAATGCATTTTGCATGTTGTACGTTGTCCAAAGTATCTCGGTCAAAGGAGGTACGCTATACGTACTCTGATTCGGACTCTATTCCCAGATCCAGTAAAGCGTCATCCCCACCAGTGGGCGCACTCTCCCTATTATATAATTACACCGTAACAGATTACAACGTTCTTTTTCCATTAATCAAATGCGGCTTTATTTTACGCACTGGTCGTCTTCAATGGCATTTTCTAGTAAGACGTCCGCATCTTCAAGTTGCACATTCTCTCTACAAAACGATAAGTCGTTAAAACAATTACGAATTTATTTTGCTTCATGAAGCAAGGTATCAGATTTATTTATAAAATTGTTTATAAAATTTCTCGCAGTATACAGAATGCATAACTGGTACACATACTTCCAGGATGATCCTGCATCAAAATCGAGCAACAAATCTGGCTGGGCTTCTGCTCTTTGTGGCACCTCACTGTTGTAAAAAAGTAAAGAAAACAATAACAACATTCTTACTAATATACCTTCATGCTTATTCATTTTTTGAGAATATGTTGCATAGTGCATATCTAGTATAGTCTATATCGCCTGTCTACCATCCCTTACAGTTTTCATATATAAGCTTTTGATCATGAATTATTCTAGTCATTCTTCATTACTGGGATCTGCCCATATGAGTTAAAATGATAAAAGCGGGACTGCAAATCTAAATGGCTTACGTAATGCTTATAAAACATTAGTACAAAAGTGATTTAATGAATTACAGTATTTATGAAGCTGTAATGCCATGACTTACTGCGAAGTTGTACCAAAATCCAGCAGCAAATTGTCTCCGTTTGGTTGTATTACGGTCCTATCCAATAATAAGAGTTTCAACAAATTTATTCCACACATTGGCATCCTATATAGAAACTGTTGTAATTTTCGAGAACTAACTCTGCTGCTGCGGCCGCGGGTTGGTCCACATTTTCGGATTGGTCCACATTTTCACGCTTTCCTGGCGCCTCTTCCCTGAAATTGAACTCGCCGTGTCACAAGCACTTCGAACAACTCAACACGGCTTGCACTGTTGCAGCAAAAGTTTCTCCGAGATAATTATTGTAAATACTACTTACCGCGTCGTGAAGTGAGAATAGACGAAACAAAGATTTGTAAAAACTATAATCTTACAACAGTAATTACTAAAGTAGGTCTTACGTTTGCTCGTTTGGGTTTTCCGCTGTAACGACGTCATCGCTGGAAAACGGCACAAGATGTATGTACAGATATAAGGTCATAAACGGTTTCCAAAACTGATTATGCAGTTTGAACTACTCATCATAGCGGACTTACTCCCACCAGTTGCTTTCCTCGGCCATTTGTTATGGTTATTTAAAACTATTTTGATGCAAGATCGTCAAAGTTAGCAGCAATGTCGATTTTGTTTGGCGGTTTCCACTGTATCGCTGATACCAGAAAGGAAAGCTAAAATTATGTAGTTATCAGTGTTGTACAGATAAGATAATTTTCATGTTGTCGATGGTTGCATCGTTGTTTTCTGGAAGTGCTTCATTAACGCTTATATAGTGATCCAGAAGGCAAAAAAAGCAAAGAGTGTTCAGGGAATGGCTCTTAACGCATTAGCTACAAATATAGATGGCATTTGTGATACGCTGGCAATGTCGATTTTCCATGATATCGCAGATGGTGTCCGCATGTGGTTACTCTGATAATTCACAATTACGTGCAGATGACTGAATAAACATGCTGTACCTAATTAAAGAACCATACAATGCAGTGGTTGCTGTAAATAAACTTATGCATCTTTTGACCATTAAAATTAGGAAAGTAGTCCTGCGAAAGGTCAGTGCTACTCTTAAAAGGGCGTGCATGATGTGTATATATGCTGACACGCTCAGTTCTTTTGCAAATGACGGTCTTTTCTGGTTGAATTTACCGCAATTTTACGGTATATGGAAAACAAATGTTTTTTCTGAATTTTTTATTGTTTTACGTGTGTTACCATTCCACTCTGGCCGGTGTAGTTTATTTCGTTACAAGAACAAGAAGACAAAACTTTTAATAGAGGTGTGCTTAATTTGTTTTGCTCTGCGTGCAATAGAGTGAATAGACGCTGCTCGGCCACTGTTTACAAACTATTCCCGTTTTCCCAAACCCACTTTATACTGCTAAGGGTCCCATGACTAAGCACTTGACTTGGGCTAGTCCAGTTTAATAGCAGTTCTAATGACCATAGTAATTAACACATTGTTAGCACCACAGGAATGTTCCGGGAATCTACGAGCAGCAAGTCTGATAATCTTTACGTATATAATATATATATCTCGTAATCCCGCGTTAATAACTTTGTTGTGCGAAGCACCTACGTCTGTTTAGTGTGTATCATATGTATACGGTGCGTTTTAAGTAATTCAAAATTGTCCAGTAGAAAAGTATTGCGTATTGGGTGTCAAAAATTAACAAGTATCTTCTGCAGGAGATGATTGCTTTCAGTAATTACAGGACATGACAAACACCCAATTACAGCAAAGAAAGTTTTACCAGTATGTAGGGTGGCTACATAGCTATATCTATAGTACGTACAGCCTCTCGATCTATTTTGCGTACTGAAAAATCTTATTCACAGAATCAAATTTGAAGGATCAGGATTTCGGAAATAATAGTTTGCAGGAACACTGCGTTACCACATGCCTGATGGATTAATCTTTCTCGCGAGCGGGGATATCGGATCAGCTTCATCCGCTCATTTCACAAATCAAGATTCCAGCCTTTTACCATCCATTGTCGTTAGATGCAACGTCTGCCTTTTATAACTTTATTATACGATTGCAAATTGCAGAATATAGAGACTAGTCATTCAATATTGCTGTATGTATGACCAATTAAATTTCTTTAATTTACCGTGATATATATATATATATATATATATATATATATATTTATATGCGGCTATTAGGAAAGATGAGGGATGACCACAGACACCATTTCTACTGCAGTAGATTATCCCTACTTGTGTATACGAATATTAATACTTTTATGCACATTTATGAATAGATTTTATGCTTTTCTGGTTGCAATTAATTTGGAATTACCGAACTTTTTTGGAATTTATTCTGTCACAGGATAAAGGTGAATGATTCAGCCTCTAATTTTAATGATTATATGAGTGCATCATAGGGCTCTTACAGCTACGAGTATATATAGCCAGAGTTAATATCTGTCATTTATCACATTTGACACAACAACGATCCGAAATTGGCAATAAAGACACGGGACATAGCTTTTATTAAACAGCTCCTCTTCAAATAATTTGATGTGCAGGCGTATAGGTTTAACAAGCTTGCTGAACCTCGGATCTTCGAATATTATTTAAAACCGAAATTGCCGCGTGCCGCCATTCGGTCGACGAAGCCAAACAAAGCAAGGGATTTATGGTACAGTCCATGGCGAAGAGGAAATCCGTGACCGCTAACACCCGGATATCCACCACCGGCGACGTCACCATGACACTGCGTGCCACATTCCCCGGCGTCCAGAACAAAAACGAACTGACAAACAAGATTGTCAGCACGCCAAAGTACCGTTTGGCTTCGCGGAGGATGTGCTTGTGCTTATTGTGCGTGCCCCGTATTCGGACCTGTTCCTCCGACGTATCCAGGGATACATGCAGGGTAAAGGACGGATTTTGCCCACTGGCAAACACACTCTGCATCTGGCGCACGGTACTGCGCACCTTCCAGACAATAATCGGGTACAGCAGCATAATGAGCCCGTGCGGCACCGGATGCGTCAGCGCCCCCAAGGTCAAAAAGTACAGCGAGGGCTTCGCGCCGAACTGGTATATACACAAATGGCGCAGCACAGGGGCGCGACTGCGGATGTCGCTGGTGCCGTCACCGGTATATATGGGTATTGTTGAAATATTAGCCATTATGGTGACACTCATGATTAGACCAATGGCTAATTTATGCTTGTGTTTGGCGCGATAACTGAAAGGTGACATGACCGCCCACAGCCGGTTGACGCAAATCAGCAGATGCAGATAAATAATACTGACGCCGATACTTTGCGAGCAGAACAAGAACAGTATGCAAAGTTCGTTGCCAAAAACCCAGTGAAATTGAAGATAATTGCTAACCTGCATAATATTGACGGTACAGGATTTGAGCAGATCAAGGACGGCCAGACTGATTAGATAGCTGTAGAACGGTGTCCACAGAAGGGGCGATTTCACGTAAATGACCAGCAGAAACACGTTACTGCCGTAACTGAACACGGTGATCGCGGCGTACAAATAACCCATGTACACCGTACTGTACTGTCCACTTGAAGTATTAACCACGAGATGCGTGAAATTATGTAGCGTTGCATTAAAAAATTGGTCAATCATTTTTCTAATACTGCCGGACGCCGCACATGACGTTGTGTCTAATCCGAAGTTTTATATCCGGTTGGCATAAATCATCCACATCACGGCGAAAATATGGGACACCGGTACTGCCGTAAATTTTTCATCCAGGAATACAGCACTGTTTTCTTAGCATTGATATAAAAATTGCATTACAAGTTCACCATACGCAGTCCAGTGTTATAAACTGTACCGCTACCATGGACCCGGCATAGGTCGAGCATGGGATATTTATGACTGAGCGGAAGTCACGCGTGAAAGAGGATATAGAAAGCAATCAGCGTACACTAAATTAATCCTTCTCCTGGGCTCTAATGGATCATTTTTCGATGATTTCTTATTATCCAGGGAGTTACGGAGGTGGATGTAGGCTTTCACTGCTGTAGACGCGTAGACCGTGGAAATTAGCCGGGCCATTGCGCAATCCACAAGTGGAAGGGCGGCTGGCGTGCGGAGGTGTTGCGATCTTACCAATAAAGCAATAAATCTTTAATTCAACGTACCATGCTGGCGCTGGATAAACAACGCGTCGCTTGAGTTCGTCATCCCAGCAATTTTCTGAGCTTTTACGGTACAAGTACGCAATACTGACAGCCCGATGCAGACTGCAAAGGCACATAGCAGGCATATTATTTCACATACAAATATTTATTAACCGTCGTGGTACGTCGGGACTCTTGGGCTAAGCAATGTCCCACTGGTGGTTCGTTTTTGCGCGCTTGTTTTCAAAAATGAAGCTACTCCTGCTCCTGGCACGACGCTGTAGTTTACATTTTCCAATCTCAGTCAAGAACGCCATGCATAGGACTGCAGAGTGTGTTTACCACGGGAATATATGACTTCAACATGAAATGTTCGTACTACAAAGGTCACACTTACAAAGGAAATTCCCAAATGGCCTTTTCCTACAATGTCAGTGCTGCGTCAAGAGATCAATATATGAATAGGTGTACGAGCTTTTCTGCATAACGTAAACAACGAATGCCTTCACAGATAATATTACAAAAGCTAGCGTTTCAAAACGAATATTTGATGTGCACCTCTACCATCGTGAAAATTAAGCAATTTCTGTCATTATTATCAGTTTATGAGGCTATGCGGGTTGCACTATCATCACAAAATAATCTTATTGATTCTTACATATACGTAATTTTATGTGTAATTCGGTAATTAAATCAACCAATCAATCAATCAATGGCGCGCTTTGGTACTCTTCCGTGAATCACAAACTTTATTGGTGTGGCGCACGAATACACGTAAGAACAGCATTGAATTAGCTAATAAAAATCACTTTGCATTAAAGCAGAATGACTATCAAACGACAAAGGTGCAGCAGCAAAGGTGAAACATGCAGTTTACAAAATATGACGTCACTACCCATTCAAACACAAAGTCTGCTACTACCGAAAACAATAAGAGACAAAATTCTATAAATTTAACGGTGGTAGGTATATACATGACGTATTCACTCGTACGAGTACATAAATTCAAGAGATTGTGACCTCCGCGTCCAGTAATAGTATCCAACACGATACAATTTAGGAAAATTTATAAGTGACAAGTAGACAAAGCAAAATCCAACAAGGTTCACTAAAAACAGATTCATAAAAGCTGAAAGAAAGCGGAATGTTCCGTGCATGCACGCACACTAAAGTCCTCAAACAAATTCGTTCCGATCCGCCCCCGAAAACCTGTCCATGGTGGTCGCGATACGCGTTGCGGAAGATAAATGACACGCCAATACAATTATGCCGGAAGAAAAACCAAAAACATTCTGTGCATCAAAGCAAAGCAAAAGCGCCAGGAAGAGACAACACTCTACAAAACCGTTGGTCGAATATCTGAGTAATCGTGGCCGTTGCGCACCTCCAGGCGGGGACTGCCCATTGGTCCATGGTGGCCGTTCTCCTTTGGTCCGTCAACATCCAATTGAGCATAATGTAGTACTTCGGCCGGCATCCCATCCACACGGCCAGTCTGTCGTGCAAGAAAACAACCAAGCTTAGCGATAAAAAGCAAACATAAAATTGCCGGCAACCAAAAACTCAACAAAATCTTCACATTACATTCCTGCAGTTTACCGGTAAAAAAATTTCAAACAAAATAATTGAACGAAATCAGAAAACACGAACGATAAAAAAATTTAACGAAGGCATAGTTTTCATAAAAACACAAAAGAAATTAAATGTTCGCACAATGATGCGCGATGCCTTTCGCATGCGATTCCATGCATACTTTTTTACTGAGATCATTTCCGTTCTGAACGCCATTGACACCGTTCATAATCACATGACTGCCGACACCGTTGGGTTTTTTGTTGTCCGTCTTAATGAACATGGATTCCGTTTGTAGGGGATTCTGTTTTAAATTATCCTCTCTCTGCACAGTGCGGGTTGTCTCGATGGTGGTTGTTCCGTTCTCCTGTTTAACTTCCCGTTTCTCGATGTCAAAACTCCCGGCTTTTTTGCTCGCTAAAAAAAATATAAAACAATTTTAACCTCTTCAAATTTTAATAACAGCAACCTCTGATGAACACTTACAAGCAAAACAGAATTTTTTCAGTCGATAACAACAAAGAGCAGCAATCAACGCCAAAATCAACGCTCCTCCCAGTCCAACAACCAGTCCAATAATCAGGGCAGTATTAACGGAATCTGCAAATACGTAAAGCTATTAAATTCTCGTATGTGGTATTTTCTACAAAATTTTACTAGAATTTTTAAATGAAGGGTTTTGCGGTATGTATTTAAAAATTACGCACGCTTAAAGCGCAAACTGAGAGCAGTGGAATGCAAAGTGCTAATAATTCAAAAAGAGTTTTTTTCTACAGAAAAATTCCAACCAAGGTATTTAATTTACTACTTACCTCTGACAGTAAGCATGGTCGTGAAAGCGTTCGGTCCTTTTTCATTCTCCACCCAGTATTTGTATTTCCCGGAATCAGCCGCTTCCAGATTGGAGATGATTAGTCGGGATTCGTAGCATCCGGAGGAGCGGTCTTTCGTCTTGATGTCGTATTTCTTATTGCCGGTCGGACCGGGTTCGATTCGCTGGGACTTGGAGCGCTCGGCGGCTTTCTGTTCTCGCATCCAGTAAGCGGAAGTCGGTGGCGGATTACTGCAATACAAGGCAGTCAGCGTCGCATCGCCGCCCTTCTCACCCACAACTTCCAGTCGGGGATTCGAGGCTAAATTCTCAAATTTGGGAGGTCCTGAAAAAATACGCCGGTTAGTACTCGGTTCGCTGCCAGACGTGTTTATATTTAAAACATTATAATTAAAACAATATTATAAAATACAGATCTAGGGTACCGGGAAACGCGCTACTTATCAAAGCGTGAACAACCTTGATAATGACATTTACAGGGTATGCGCACAAATGCACAATCCATTAATATTACACAACCTTAAGAAAACACCATACGCGACAGTGGCCGGTATACGCTAAAAGAACGAAAAACTAATACAATTACCCTTGACAAGCAGATCCGCCACATCGGATAGAACAATATTGTCCTTATTGTTGATGGTATTACTGGCTTTGCACCAATATTTTCCCTGTGAACTGTAGTCGACGGTGATGTTGAGCATGCGATCGGCGCCGCGCACGATCGTCTGGCCATCTGTGGTGTTCTGCAGCCACTGTATCTGGGGTGGCGGGTATCCTTCAGCATCGCAAAACATCGAGTAGGTTTGGTCAACATCAACACTGCTGCCCTGTGGGTGTATCACAAAGCTGGGCGGATCTGGTGGGAAAAACACAAAAAAAACCAAGACGTTAGGATAACATATTCTTTTGTGCAAAAACCAGACGGATGACGATGTCAAGAGCGTGATATATAATTCATGTCGGCCATATCACAGTTATCGTTATGGGTGATATTGAGCAATGTGTTTTCTAAAACAATAAACATATTACGTGTAAAATTTGAAAACTTATACTTGAGAAAAATTCGTGGTCAGTTAACAGCGTCTAAGTTTCAGCAAATAATTTTAACTATAAATCATCAGCGTCATCAAAATAAACGTTAAATACATCGGATGACCTTTTCTAAAATTGGTGGTCAACAAAATTCTAATATTTACTAAACAGGTTTAACGTACAAATGATGGGTGTTTCGAAATAAAAATAAAATACAACGAATGACATTAATTTTCTTCCGTTTGTAAATCGTAAAGGAGCGTGTACGTACATCGTACAGCCACAGTATAGGAGACCCGGGTCGGCGCAAAACCGTCGTTACTGGCCACACAGGTGTAGTTCCCATTGGAAACATGGGAGGCCGACTGGATCTTGATGGTGGTCTCATTGAGCATGGGCATCTCCTGGTTGTTATTGACGTTCCACTTGATGGACGCTGGCGGGTTGGCATTAGCCAGGCATGTTAGTAATACATCCTGTCCTTCGCTAATGTCTCCCGGAGGCTCTTGTTGAAATTGTATTATGGGAGCGACTACAATTAAAGCGGCGCGCGGTTGTAGTAACATTAAGAAGTTAAACATACACGGGGAGAAGGGATTTTGATATTAAAAGCGGATCTATTCCGTCTCCACTACCACACTGCAATGGAAAGTAGCACGTACACTGGACATTGAGATGGGCATAAGTGGATAAGGGACCGGCCAGTGCCGCGTGGATGGTGTCGCATTTGAGCTGGGCCTGATTGTCCCGCGGCTGATACTGATAGGTCAATGTACTGATGGTGTTGTACAGTTTACTGTTGGGTCCCGTTTGATTGATGGTATGGGCAAAGTCACTAACGTCTTTATTCCCAATCGTCCTGCAAACAATACACAACACACGTTTGGCAATGTTGACTCAGGTTTATATACCGGTGTTCTGTCAATAGATGAAACAGCACTGATGTTTTGTATTCAACGCCTGTTTCGTCTTGAGAATTTCCCGTACACATTTGCTCATCGAGTCTTTTGTCCAGTTGACTCTCACCACAAGTTTACATATAAAGCGCTCTAACCTTTCGATCCATGTAAATCAATACGAAGTACATTTTAAACATTTAGCAATGCTGCTGATTAATGTACGACTTACAACATTACACATAACAAAAGCAATTTTTATCAATCAATTTTTTCTTAAATGGCAATAAAAATTATGTCATAAATACAGAATGGTGATCTTGAAATTGATCGGATGCACTTTTGTGCGTGACCCTTCAATAACACACCACATCTACTTGACACTGATAAACCTTCCTTTGACAATGACCAGCTAATCGATGTTCAGTTTTGTATGATCGGAAGAAATTAGTCGTTTTCACGCTCAAGCGTTCGGTACGATGGCGAACGGTCAACTGCGTTTTCTCCTGCATTACAAATACTGTACATCCGTTGAGCAGCATGAAAAACGCGCCAGCTACATAATCGACAAAAAGCGCCATGTGGATAAAGAATGATAAATGCCGTTTACGGGTGTAAAATTGACGTAGTGGAATGACTTAAAAGGTAACGAGTGGCTAAGTGGTGTGTGTAACGTCGAAAAATCGGTCACCGCTATGCCAAGTTATGAGAGCATTTGCTGCAGAAAATAATATGTAATGATTGCCATAATTATAGCATAACGAATTTTTATCAGATCAAAAAGAAGTAGAGCAGCTAGGCAATAATTTCTGAGATGGACAGATTGATGGGTCTACCAGCTCATTTTATCTTCATTAATATACGGGTATATTTTTCCTCTGCACACTTTACAGTTTACATTGTACCAAACGTCCTTAGACAGTTAATCATTTCGAATTTGCTGTTAAATTTTATAATTCGCAACACCTGAAGTTTTGAAACGCATCATCAGTTAAAGGCGAACCAGAGTACGTAAACACATACACAATTTTTTTCTTGTAAAGTGCGCCTCGCTTGACATTTTTTCTTCTTTTTTCCAAAAGTTTTTATTAAAATTTACAAAAAAACGTAGAAAATGCAACACCGATTTCCCTGTGTAAGTGTATGTATCGTGCCTTTGATTTTGCTCTTTTCTGCTGCAAAGAACAGTCAAGGCAACTTTCTGGCACGTACGTACCATTTAATTTTGGCGGGAGGATTAGCCTCGTGTACTTCGCAAGTGACCGTATAGTTCTGATCGGCTTTCAGCAGTAGATCATCCCCATTGCGAATGGTCCCGGCATCCTGCTGCATGATCGGTCGGTCGTGCGGTGCCTGCCGGACGACCACATGGGCTTTCCGCGAACCCACTGTCCCTCCGCTGACCAATCCCTGGCACTCCCACACCCCGTCATCCCGCTCGACGGTGGCGCCGTTGATGCGAATGGAATAGTCGAAGTTGCTGGGGTCACCGGTGCTGGTGTACAGACCGCTGGCCTGCGTATTCTGCAGTTGGCCTACAATTAACACCAGCAGCACTAATTACCATTTGTACACTCGTGGGGATGGCCGGCCGCGGGGGCCGGCAGCTGATGTAAGAGTATTGCGCAATATACAAGAACACCGTCTCCAAGTAGAGCGCGTCAAGTGGAGCCCAGCTGGTCAGTTTTTCGCTATATGTTAATCATAGGGTGAAAAGAGAACAGAGAGTAGTAGCAAGTCTAGTGTGTACTTGCCGGGATATGCATTTGGTAACATCTGTATAATTAGTATATCGAAAAACGTGAACGAACGCGTGACCAGTAGGTAGAAGGTGTATTGTTACCGGATATGGAGTATTAACTAGACATTATGCACACTTACCGTCCTTTAGCCAGAGTACGGTAATTGGTCCGGCAGGTTGGGGAGTCAGCCGGCATCGGAGATCGACGGTGTCAGCTGGATTCACTTCTTGATCGGCTGGCTCTTCCACGAATGCACCTGGCGATGCTCCACATAATACTACAATGGAAAACAAAAGAACTGTTGAACTGTCAAGTTAATTAAGTACTGGCAAAATAATACAGTGTAACCAAAATTTGTGTACATAAAATATTGTTATTAATACGTCGTGATTCGGATTTGATAAAATTTTAATTGTGTTTATACATTCGTCAAGTGCTATCGTATGTCGGGCCATTTCCCAGACAGTCTGAACCGGCGTGTTTGTTTATGTATTCTTGTAACAATACGCATCAAGAGGTTTGTGGTATGTTATTTTGTTGGTCTATGCTCTGAATACAGGTTTTTAAAACGGAACTATGCATAGTGCTTATCTCAAGTGACCGCTGCGGAACACAAGGAGTATTATTATGACATGAAACCTGAGCTGTTCATTTCAATATTCTCGCAAAACGCAAAAGTCCTGCCCGGCTTTTACTAGTGTACACTCTAGCTTGACCATGCCGAAAAGAGGGGCTAACTGAAAATCGTAAAGCGGATTAAGAGGGGCCTCATGTCGCTGTGAAGGATGGACAGACGCTGGACATGGAAAAGCTCTTATCTAAATGAAATACCATCTCGTATTACAATAAATCCATGCCAGCACGCAAGATGCACAAGGCATTACTCAGGCTCCAGCTAATACATATACTTTTATATACACACAACAACTTCCGCAGCGCATAATCCCGAAAATTTCCATCAATCGTTTTTAAGCGACCTAAGCGCTATATATACGGACGGCACGTATATAGCCACTGGTCAATTTAGTCCCGATAGATGGGTACATATATTCCTGTCATGTATACAATACAATTCATATAAATATATTCCTGGCGTTGACAGGTCCAGAAAATTGGACGAGCGCCGGCCTTTTATGATATGACCTCTTTCGCACAACCGGATATGCATGAAACTTTTGTCTAAACGCTTTAATAAAACTGACGTTGGCTGCGATGGGAATAATCCAGCCGGCGTTGTCGGGAGCGGTTTTGTCATGCAAATATATATCAAGCGCCCCGACGTTAGGAATATAATTTGGTCCGTCCGGACGGCACGGGACAAGGGAGGATGGCCATGTGCCGGTGCTGCAACAGCCGGTCAACGCTGTAATGGCCGCCTGATTGCCCCGTTCCGAAATGGGAAAATGGATTTTTATTTGGACGGTCAGCGTTAGCGATCGGCATGTGCTGATCACTCATCAAATTATAAATTTCTATTAAAAAGAGATCGGATATCGCGTCTGACACAAATTCACACCGATTCCCTCAACGTCTCATAATGAATATCAATATCCGACGCTGTAGGCTACAGCTAAGAGTTTGCCTGGCTAAGCTGTTTGCATTTTGCAATAACATTCGTTAACAGGAAGTTTGTTCGGTATTTATCATACATGTTTCAATTGTTTCTTTTTTCTGTAAAAAAATATTTCAAAATTCCAGCCGTTATTATTCTTATGCATTTTACAACTGGCATGATAGATTTGTTTTGTGCTATCTGATTGTGCGATCCCATAAAGATTATATTTAAAATAATCCAGATGATCGTTTGCGGCTTAGCGCAATGCGCTGATAAAGTTTGCATTTCCGGCGTTTGATAAGAGAACTCGGCGAAGCGAATCATCCGAATATGAACTACAGTCTACAGAATAAGACAGCAACTCGTACTACCGAGTGTTTCAGTAGCCAAATCAGTAGCCGGCACTGATCCGCTCAGGTAAAAAGGACGAAGGACGTGACAGCTTCGCTCCCTTAACCAAACAAACATCTTCACCCGTTCATTGGCAATCAAGGATATCACAATTTAATACATAGTCAAAACTCGCTGATCACCACTGAATACAACACACTATCCTGCGCCCAAGTAGATTTTGTTACGTTTATTCAAGAGGTCTTGCCGTGTATATCGTGAGGGGAAAAACGATACTTAAGTTGTGGAGAGTTTCAGTCAACAGATGATGGACTAACAAAAACGCGTTGACAGGCGCTATATACACACCGGCATTTTAATTATAACAATCTAACACCATTCAAGTTAACAGTGGCTTGCAAAAATCCTATAGTGTGCAATTAGAATGGATGGTACATAAATATAAAGTGCATTATGGCCATGCTAAACAATTAGGGCTTTAGGTGGCCAAATAAACGCCCAAACAATTGGCCCCTTCTGTCCCGTGTTACGGTACAAGAAAATTGTTGCCTGTTGTGCGAGGATGGAGCGGACCATGGCCACATACAATGCAGATGCAGCGTGTTAAAGGCCCGGACATGGCCATAAAGCGTTTAAGCAGTCAATGGAAAGAAAAGTGTACCAGATGGGAAGTTTTAATCAGGAAGCAGGCTAAATTATTGGGAATCGGGTCGAGTAAAAGGGGCAAGAGTAAACATGTACTGCAAAATGCATTTAAGCTTTGGCGAAATTAAACTCGGCATATTAAACTTTTGACAAATGGCCGACTGAAGCTGCAAATTAAAGAAGGAAATGATTTTCTAATTAGTGGAAATTCACATACAACTCGATTAATGATAGATGTGCTGCAGGGTTGTACAATGGTATTTGGCAACTAATTATATGCTAGAATACACTGTTTACTAATAAATATAAAGTGCATTTTGTGTACTGTGGCTGTGTTAAGATAATGACTGTTATCGAACGAAACAACTAAGCGGTGAAAAAATGTTCAAAATTGCACTGGCTAATAGATCTGTTTATTTGTTTAAGCAGTTCAGGGGGCAGTTATGATGATACAGTTTAGGTTAAAGACCGAATCAGTTTTTTTGCATATTTTGTATCTGTTTAAGTTATTGTGAGCACTTCTGACTGTCCGGTGAGCGGGTTAACGAAACGGACCATCTTGTGCTAACAATATCTACATAGTAAACTGCATGAAAAATAGGTATAATTAAACAAAAAGGCCCGGTACTTAGCATGGGCACATTCTATGACACTTTGGCCGGCAAATTGTCCCGGCATGAGGTCCCCATATCTATCACTACGGAATCGTGCCAGAAAGAATGAACCGGCCCCCGCGTCTAATCAACATGCCCCGATCAATATATATAAACCCGAATTGTCAGAAAATTTCCGTCAAAGAAAATCTCAAGAGTAAACGCGTAGAGGAAAATATATTTACGGCGCGGCAGAGGACGATAGAAGTTATGTGAAATTGGATATTATTTATAGTGATCGTCCACTTGGAACATATGGTCAATCCAACGGCAACCGGTAATGGGATCTACTGTCTGCATTGCTCAAGGTTAACAAGACAATCCGGACACTTTTATCGTCGGCACATAAATTTTAAACACATAATTGCCAGTAAACTTCTCACCCAATCCTACGCCGATATGTGATGACCAGCTGTGAATGTCCAGTTCCGCAAATGTGAATGTGCATATGTTTTATCCCCTAACATCGTTTGCTTATCTTTCTACGAATTTATTATACAAAAACTTCCGTCTAAGTTATGTGTGCACGTTTACGTGCGTTCTAGCGTTAACGAAATTTTTCTGGAAGGGAACAAAAAAAGTTTCACAAAAATAGCAACACATAATTCGTTGCACACCAAGATTGTTTTTCTCAAAGAATACATAGGAACGAAAGAGTTTTCTATTTGCTTAAGCTTCAGACTGCGGAACAACGCATAAAACATACGACCCAATTTTGTATTTGTTCAAATACCCTGAGCCAATATTGACCGGAGTAAAACGAACGATTGGTGTTGCGCAAATAAATTGTATACAGTTTGACTATTGTTTATCCAAGCACACACTGTACAGCCCGTAGGAGGGGGGAAGAAACGCGTGCGTCTATAAGCGTAGAATAGTGCGGAAGGTCATAAGTGTCATGTAACGTAGTCGGATATATGCTGTAATCCAATTAGTAATTATACAGGCCGCAGGGTATGTGATTTCTACGAGCGACTGCCCCGCGTAAACTGCGGAAGCGCTCATCGTATCGTCATTTCATCCTCGTTGTATACTTCTATGGTAAGCGCACTGCGATAACAACCCCATCTAAACGAGCAAATTTATGCATCATATACTCAGATTATGAATTTAATTACGCTCTAATAATTCGCTTTACCAGCGCGTAGCACTGATTCATACTGCATTTGTCATGCTCCAACGCATCAGACAATAATGGGAAAGTACACTACGCATAACCCAAATGCTAGAATAATTTCTGTGTGACAGCGATTCATTTCGTATGCGAGAAATTCTAATGATAATTACCGGCGCCCGCACAGTAAACTCAAGATGTACTTCGTTTATACCATTTGTAAAATTGTGTAGCTGATAAAAATTTTAAATCCTGTATCTTCATCGTAAATCTTAAAAAATTAAAAAATTTGGACAATCTTTTGCGGAGCTTATATTTCGTCAAACCGGTCACTGCTTAGTGACGCATGCCTACCCAAATTTTCAAATTCATTAGTTTTTTTGTAAGACAACTTTACGTAAGATTAATATAGTCTGCTGACAAAGCAGACAAAATAACCGATTTCAGTGATTGATCGGTTCCTTTCAAATGATCAGTAGGTCAATGCCGGTACACAGCCACCCGAGAGTCACCGATTACTTCAGCATTGTTCAGAGCTCCGCAACGCGGGTCTTTGATTGCTTTGTGTGAGCCTGTACACAAACAGTCCGTCACGATCATTTTTGAGTTTTTTTTCGCTCCGACATTTTACTATTGCCTGCTCCGTGTACACGCGGTTGCGAAGACAATTGATTAAATAGTGGGATTTTGCAATTGGTACGAGTAGTCCATGTTGTGTTGCATGTCAAAGAGTGTTCAGTGGTGCGAACAGGGTCTGACTGAATGTGACAGTCTTGCAGGTTAATCTGCATAGACAATTTTTCCGAATTTATGTCCGAACGCCGGACAATGCAACTGAAATAGTTACGGTTCGCTAAATGTACAATCAACACAGTTGTCTTTTCGCTATATGCACCAACTGTGGCAGCGTTACCGGCGCATAATGATGTAAACGGCTCGCCACACCTAATTAATATTGACCGATGGCCATTCTTCACATATTCCAAACATTATGAGCATGTTCTTAAAAAAAACTATTCTCGGTTGCTTCATTTATGGCAACCACTTTAAAACAGTATTTTTATTATCAAAAAATTTTAAACAATTTAGATTTTGTGATAAACTTTGCCCAACGGCCAGCATAAGTGATTTTGGATAACACGATTTCGTTGAAAAATTACTGCCAAAAACTAGATCTAATTATTTAATTGGATTGGTTCATGATTATCATAAGCCCGAGCATGTTGTCATAAATCCGCTATTTTATCTGCTATCCGCTATCCGCTATTCTGGATTAAAAGGAAATTAACTGGGCAACTCCTTAAACTCTCCCAGACTGACAGCGACAATGATGAAGCACCGTCAAATTGCATGACGTCACAGCTGGCAGGCCCGCCACATTATGACAACAACACAACAAGCTTGCTGCGGTCAAGTTATTCTCTTAAGCTCTCATACAGATAGACAAGATGAACTTGGTTACAATCGACGCAGAGAGAGTATTTTGTTGTATATCATAATGGTTAGTACCCGTCGGAATGGTGGAGGTGGAACTGCCTGTGTTAATAATTACAGCATAGACAAATGTCGTAGAGGTTATTGAAAGAGTATGCCATGCAAGATGGCACTTCCGCTACATTGCCGACTGCGGCTGGCCCGGGGGCATCGAAGAAAATCATCGCTTTTAGAGTCCAAGATTCACACAGATATAGACCATGGTAGTTGCGACATGGAGCACGGTAATATCGGCTTAATAATGCCCACTGTATAATCAACTACTCCATGCTATCAATTTTTCCACAAATATTTTCCTTTCTAATATCTTCCATCATCCTCTAAGCGACACGCTTGTCAGTTCAATATACAATCAGTATACTCAATGGACTAAAACATCCGGCTGCAATATTCCGTGTAATCATATGGTTTTTATAGATTTTTATTTTGTTTGGATAAACCATTTATCTGCAGATTGATAGGACGCTTGTGAGTTGTGGGGACATAGTGTATTTTATTTTGGTCGCCTCTTTAAAAACTGTCTATTGCTACTTGTCACAAAATTAATATACTGCAGTTTAAATTCAGCAAAAGCGAAAAACTAAACCTTATTTTATAACATTAGTTTTATCACTTTATAATGATATTTCAATATCCGGATAGTCAACTGTCTTTTGTATTCGTGCTACTAAAATTAAAAATATTTCAAGTTCTCGGAGAGTACTTTAAAAATTTTTCGATTTCCTAATTTCAGTTATATTTAAATTGCGAATAAAAATAAGCCACTTGGTAAACTAAAACGGTAGACCATTTATGTGCATGAATTATGCTCCGGTCCAAGAAAGGGCAAGCAAACAAGCATAACATACATTCAGTTATATCCACCGATGAAAGGATCTTCCACGCAGACTGAGTTTCGCCTGACTGGCAAGCCTCTTTACACTATAATGCGCCTATTATCATCTATCATAAATCCTCGTGTACATTACATATTTTCATATTTTTCCATCCGATCCTTGAATAAAATGGAGACATCCGTTCTTAAACTTTCAAGCGCCATAACAAAATCCTATATGGGAGACCGGTCGGCTCCTACTTGTTAAGAAGTGAATAACAACAAAAGCGGCCTGAGAACCGTTATCAACGATAATGTCCACCGGTAGCGCTCCATTTTACAGCCATCTAAATCGTGCTCAGCACGTTATTTCCCCTAAACTGCCCCATAAAATGGGCCCGCTCTCTACTAACTATACTTTCGTACGCTAAAGAAGCAGCTGTGTGTAATGTGGAGCTTTTACAGCCGTGTGGTCCGAGAGCATAACATTATGGCCATTTCTCTGTCCAGTCAGGAATGTCTTTGGTAAACATAGCGCTTGTTAAGTAGCCGTGAAAGAATTCTACTTTAAATAAACACCAACTCCTGCCATATGCGCAGCCCGATCGTCCTAATGAGCGACGATGGACAGTGTACAGTGAAGATGGAAACACTGGCCGAAATCTGCCAAAACAAAGTGCTAAATATTTTTCAATGGGCATCTCCGCCAATACACGGTAATCTGGCGTGGCCTGAGGAAGACCCTATCAATTAGACTGGCTACTGTAGCGTAGTCTAGCACACAGTTGCCGTTATACTTGTTACACTGCCCTGCACTGGACCCGACCTCTTTTCCATTGTTCAGGCGGACACCTCGGGACAGTATGTGTGACGCTTTTATCCGTTTAATTAATACGGGTTCTCATGACCGTTTTTGTCCTCTTGACTGCTGCAGACGGGTTCAGGTTAAACGGAATTATAGGCAATGTGTAAATAGTGGTCGCTGTCTGAGCTAGTAATATCTATCGGAAGCAGAGGAGCACAGAATAGGTGAGAATTTGCAAAACCGCGAATTAGCCACAATGTCTAAATACCTCAGCTGTCATTTGTCATTAGACAAATGGCAAACAGACTTGACCAGTAGTCGCCTGTGTCTGCTTTGGAAGCATTTTAGAAGTGCTTTATTTTAAAGGCGGATTTGTAAATCATATTTTACTGTATTATTAAAATTTTAATTTTCTTCTTCACGTAGTGTCTGAATTTATTTGTTAGTTTAACAGAATTTTTGCGGGGACATAACATGTCCGAGTATATTTATATGTATGAAGCTCATATGACACAGCTAAATTATTATATTATAGCCCTAATAAGAAAGGGTACAACTGCGAGAAATTGACCCAGACGTGCCGCACTCCTGGTGAGTCAGCATTGTTTTGAAGGTGGCAAGTCCATTGGGAACATTCACCATTTCAATGACAGTTGCCACTTTTCCGCTCTAGGAGATCATCAAGATCACGCGCACACCATTCTCTCCCGGTTCTTCTTCTGACAAACACACGCAGGCATATACGTATTGCGAGAACCCGAAGTGCATCGCAGCCGGACACAGGGAACAATTGGCCAGGACGCCCCCTAATTATCTGTTGTGATGAAGCGTGGAATTAACGTGTGTGTGTCTCTGGCTCGTATAAATATCTCTCCCCCTTCCTGCGCATCGCTCAACTACACTGACCAAAGTGCCGATCAAAAGCGTTGAAACGGAGCCGGTGATGACCGCGAGTGTTGTACGTATGGTATATGTGTGTGTTGAGAAAGCGTCCCTCTCAACCGGCACACAGCACTCCGGGACAATTCTTATGATCGCTATGCGCAGATCTTTTCCTGTCCTAATCCGACCCAGCAGGATTTGACATATCCATCATCATCATTTGGAGGGAGATTTGAAAATGTATACAATATTTCATCAAATCGGCATCATGCCCACCAACTGGACATATCAAGCGCAGTTTCCCGTCAAATCAACCCTCGTGACTGACCTAAGCATATTCTTCACTCGGACCGATCTTTCTCAGTTTCGGTTTTCATTGCTGGTGAGATACCAGCCGACAATATCCACATAAAGTTTTGCACTTTACGCAAACCACACGCCTGTCACAGTGACAAAATATTTCTTCCAACAATTTTTCAAATATTTTCCCGCTTTTATCCTGTTATCGTGGGGCGCTCTGGCCGTTCCCAGCGCTTATCGGGCTTCCCTACCGGCAGAATGAAACACAATCCCTGACTAGCAAATTTGAAATCTCAATCTTCATCCGTCTCGTGAAGCCGTAAAACATACACAGCCGGCCCCATAGAAAATCATGATCAAGCGTTAAACGTATGGATATGTGTTAACGTTCAATTTACCAACGCCGTGCCGCATTATGCGGCGCGCATAATAGCCGGCGATGATGAGAAAATGTGGGTGGAGGAAGTGAGTGATGGGAGTATGAATAAAAGTGGGTTAGCGGTGGCTCATACACACCATCGTGTAAGAAAATGGATGCAGCGTGTATTACAAACAAAAACGCCTATAACCTAAAACACTTTCATCTTTTGTGCCAAAAAACTTTTGCATGAATCAATAGCCATGATCTGCCGTGTATCTTTAGTGCGTCTTTTCCCCGCCGGAAGATGTGATCTTGTTCAATGAGATCGCGTTCGAACAAAGATAAGAGAGGAGCAGAGCGAGTGATCAAATCAGTGTAGTTTAAGCACTGGCGAGTCTTCCCTCGCTTAACGCCTTTTTTTCCAGTAAAGATCACTTGAATAAGGGCCAGCATCCCCCTTTCTCTTCCGTTTTTACCACCCGTGAACATCCACAATACCAACTCATTTCACAATTCATTGCGTATTGTTTCGATTGAACAGCGATGCTATATGTGTACGTGAATTCCCTAATTCCCAGTTTCCCCAAAGTGCAGCCCCGAAACTCGTATATATTTTAACCGGTCGATTGGACAACCGCTACGGGCAATGTTGTACATGCTGCGATTTCTCCGACTACAATCTCGCACGGATATGTGCATCCACATATACAGCGGCGCTGGCCGATAAAGCGGCTGTATATTGTTAGCAATCGGCAAAATCTAACTAATCCGCCAAAGCGGTTTGTTCCAAACAATTAGCCCGATCCACGATGCTAATAGCACAGCACGTGGTCTTGTCATAATGCAATCAGTACAATTAGAAGGTCCAGTAAACAAGGGAACATTACGCGTCCTGGTGAAAACGCATCAACATGCATGCAATACTCCCGCCGTTTAAATCCAATCATTTATTAAATTAGTGCAAACGTCATAAATATTTTATCGTCAGATGGTAGCTGCAATCTGCCATAGTAACATTAAAGCATTTAATTTATATCAAATCACCGGCCCAATGCCGAAAATAAATTTAATAAGAACTGCGTGTACAAACGCGGATTAATTGCTTTGTTTACACGGTGCGAAATGGGAAAGTAAACAGCGAGATAATTGTACAGGAAGGTTGCCGACGACAGTGGTCATTTGTTCAATTAACAGTGCTCGTACACACGACAACACTTACCTTGAGTGCATATCAATACCGTTATCCAGCCACAGGATACCCGTTGGAGAAAGTGAGGTTTCATGATGGCAGACGCCTTACGCTTAACAACACGCTGTCGTCTCAAAACGCCGCAAATCAACAAAAGAAAGATGGGTTTCCGCCGCACACGGCGCACATACGCGCCTGTTTAGTAGCGATGATAGAGTGTATCCGACGAAGATGTTGGAAGACAGCGCAATATAACAATTCTCTTTCTTCTCGCGCCGAACGGAACGACTAGAGAAAAATATGCTGCATTAAAGCAGCAAGCGAAAAGTGGCACAACAATTGCTGAGGTAAAAGTTCCGCGTTCCGATTCTTCGCAGTGTGGGTTTATTGACGATGCAATGTGCGCATATGGCGGTAGATGATGACTGTTACAGGTAGGGTGAAAAAAACTCTAACAACGAAAAAATTGTTGCCGAACAGATAACTCACACATACATACACACACCGGCGATAATATTACTCAAGATTCTGCCCCGCTCGCTATACTCTCTGCGTGTGTGAAAAGATGCCGTTGAGTATCTCTCAAAATATGAAAGAATAAAAACCGTTTGAGATCACTGCAACGAGTACGTGCCGCTCACTGTATAGTGTAGTGGCTATTAAGATTTCACAATATGTGCCGTGTATGTATCGGCTTCGATACAACACCGCCTGCAACCATAGCCCAAGCACCGCCCCCGACTGACCGCTAGCCAATAAAGCATCCTGGTGGTAGTGTTGCCAAAAATGTAAGAAAGAATAAAGACGTACGGCGTAATTGTAACAAACAGACAACTATTTGTACACCGTCACATACTTTTCCGCTATCCTAATGAAAAAACCCGTCGAACAATGTGCTGGAAAAAAATGGCATTTTTGCCACAAGTAAGCGAATGCATGGTATTTTTATTGCACGTAATCGGAATTCCATTGGAACGGGTTTTTGGCTGGTGGCGAGGTAAATTTGGCTGGCTTATAAGCGGTGATATTCATTAACCGCCGGCCAGCCACGTGTGTAATGAAATGATTAATAAAGCAGGCGGGAATCTTATGCAAATTTCCCCACCAACCGTTTTGGCCCGCTTCGATTGCGATGCAATGAAGCGCGAGTAAGCAGCTGTGTGCAGGTATAGAATAAACATATAAACGGCACACGTGTATATGTATTTTTCCCGGTAAAATTCGACCTTCCACCTCGCGATAGAAAAATGGAAGAATAATATTAAAAATCCACATAAGCCTACAGGTTTTCTTATTTATGGATTGTCGCTGCATATTGGCCTATTAATCTGGTTTGCAATGTTATAAGCAGGGGTGTAGTACACGCCGGCATTGTCCCGGCAACCAGTTTATGCTGTTGCCGCCGCTGCCCGCGCGGTACGCTAATCATTGTCAAAATACACATACCTGGGCCGGCCATTCGTGAACAGACAAGGATGTGTATGAATTATTTGTAACGATTTTTATTGATTGTTGACCGTTGCTCTATCGATTATGTTGGCAGATATTGCGTGTTAATTTGGTTTCTTTAATATGTATTGGCCGCGGCGCTACCTAACTCCATTAGAAGAATAGATTGAACCGCTGAGCGTTTTGGATCCCAACCAGAAATAACCATAATAGGATCTGTTACGATGTGAATCAATGAAAAATAAATAACGCACGCTAGCGGCACTTACTTCAGCAGAAATCGAGTGCTTTTACTGAACATATTATCACCAAACCAAAATTGTTAGCATTAAATACCGAGCCGCTAGAACATCAGCGCCCCAAGTAAATGACGGGAATTTTTGCATTACGCAGTCCACTGAATCAAATTTGTAGATCTGACTTCAATGTTTTCTCCGAAGAGCTGGTTTTTGATAAGCCCATTCAACAAATTATGAATTATTACACGCACACTTACCCCAAGGCAGACACGTTTAATTTTCAAATAAATTATGCTATTAAATTTTTTTACAAAAGATCCATAAATTTAGGAAACAGTTTACTACTCGTGCTCATCTAATTACAGTACACAACATATGTACACATTAATTCAACAGGCGCACGGGTTTTTAAGTTATTTTATTGCAAAAAAATTTTTAATCATCACGAAAAGTACAATATGCTGAGCCAATTAAATTCGTAATGACATCGGAGCATTCCAGTTGATGGAAGAGGCCGGAGCGTGAAGAATTGATGGGAGAACTGCGCGTCGGCAATGCGGTGCATCCAGTGGTCAAGCCGGAATGCAGCGTGGTCATGATGGAATATTTGCCGTCGAGCGCCGATGTGTATCGCGGTTTTTATACCGCCGTGATATATACGGACAGCTTCATGATCAAGGTTACAAGTCATTTGAGTTGCACGGTCAGCGCACATTTTGTCCGCTTGACTAATTATATCCCCCTGTAAAAGGGATATAAATTGGTGTAAATGAATATGTCGGCATAATGCTGGAAAACTGCTCGTTAGAAATCCGTTTGGGGAGATGTTGCTGTGCTCTGTTTGTACGTGTGCATATACCGCTCAAGTACTTGCTGACCAGTCCAATTTGGCGCGGCAAATCATGTGCTTAGTTGGCCACAAACGTGCGGGACTACAGCCAATTAACCAGCAGGAAATGCACAGAATTCTCCTTTAATCCCGCCAGATTTGTCCGCTCGAATTTCTTTTAAGCCGGGTGCTCGGTTGGGGTTGCGAAAAGACGACAACTGCTGGCGCTCTTTTGTCTGACTCTGGGATTGGGCAGTGGTCAGTGCGGTATACGTGTGTGAAAACCGACGTCCGGAAATTTAATCTGCGACAGCTCTAGCCGCAAAATGTCCGTGGGTGCATCAAAGTTCACATGCAGCATCTACAGAAAATATTTCATTTATTTTCCGGAGATTTTTTATTAATTATTATCCCGCTAAACCTAGTTAGCAACTTGTACAACATTATCAATGACAATTATTTCGAATGAAATTTTATTTAAGTGTTTATCCCTTTAAAATTTATAGTTTCCATGAACGCATTAGTTGTAAGCGTATACTGGGATTTATTTCAGTGTTTATCGCATTTAAATTTTCCCGGGGAGAATCAATTATGATGCACCCAGGGTGATTCATAAACCACATTATTTTGTTTTTATCCAGTACGAATATGTGGGTGCATCGTCGTATGGTGCGCCTGTGTGAGTAGTAAACATTAGTAAACATCATGTCACTACTCATCCCCCGGCACAGTTATTGGTGGGAATGAGCATGCGTAAGTTTGTAAGACGCTTGTGCACGCGCACTCTCTGACCGGAAATGACCAGTGCAACAATCATGTTTTGGAGTCAAGCACTCCCAGCTCATGAGGCTTATTAGCCGCAGCACGTCATCTTCCATAGGACAATACACACATGACACAGCAGCAGCACCATAATGTCCTAACAACTCGTTACATATATCGCGGCCCACTTTTCAAACAACGCTAATTAAGCATGCGTTTTTTGAAGTACAACATCTGTCGGATGTTGTGCGCTCGCACGCTCACTGTTGAGTTTTTTCTGTGTTAGACAAATACAGCCCCGACTAACGGGACTCTGGGAACCGGCCCCAATTCAAGGTTGTAGGGCTGCACTCGAACATGTATACCGGCAAATTATTACCATCCCCGTTAATGGCCCCGGCTGGCCTGAGATGGTGTGCGTGACTGGATTGAATTGGACTGCATAATAATATTTCGGCTATCCTCCTCTACAACGGCATAATAGCCGACCCGGCATACATAAACTTGAAACGGAAAATGCGCTCCAAATTCAACAATTTCTCTATAAAGTTAACAATCGACCCATGGAGCGGTGTAGCACGCCGGGCGTAATGAGACATCACTGCTTGTAGAGCGAAGGATAATGTCGGCAAACACATTTTCCCCGATCAGAGATCAAAATTGACCTTAATGGAAAATAAACTAGGCAAGAACGATCCGGCCCAAGTGGACATTTGTGACAACTTGAACGTGTCCTTACAGTGCAGTAAAACATCCGCAATGTACACTCGGAAGTGTGGTACTGTTTAAACTACACGCGGACCGTCTCAGCCTGTGCCTGCATCCTTGCATGCGCTATGATGGGGCTGTGCATGAGAAAGTGACCACAAAACTGAAAATGTTTGTCCTTCTTGTCTAATAAATGCAATATTGACTAACTTTATCTAGTCTAAATTCAGTAGCTCTCGGTCACTTCCGCCTGTTTGGCTGCCGAATACTACCTTTTTACAACGTCCGCTGTGTACGATCTAACTTTGCTATGGTAAAATAAAAAAACTAACTCAGTGCCTTTCCGCCAAAATGCTTTTCTTTTAATTTCACAACTTTTCGGGGACATTTGTTATCTTTAGTCTTCTGTCCTTGTTTGATTTGTTTAATTACTGACAATTAATCGCGACAACCTTTCGGCTTCTTTCACAAGCAAAATAAAATAAATTTTAAATAAAGTAAATTTTCACATAACAAAATAATTATGCATTTTAATTAAAAATATGAATCGCAAAGTAAGACCGCATTTTGGTTTTCCGGTTTGATTGTGCAGCATTGCGGCAAAAATTGTGACCAAAAGTTAATAAGCACCATTTAGCAGTCCTGGTTAACTATTACATGACGTATCAACCGATGCGTGCAAGATATAATCAATTAGTAAAAATTGTCTCCAGTGACCTCTCTTAACCTTGTTCGTTTTTTGGTCCAGTTTAAGTCCAGTAATTAAGAAATCCGAGCCAATTACATCATCCGCAGCCGAAATCATAACCCCCCTTTCACCGCTATGCGTCTAAACTTGACCGTATGGTACTTGAGCAGTTGCCGGCTTAATTGGCCGCGCGCCGTGCCGCTTTGCAGTGGGCGCGTACCAAAACAAAGCCGTAAATAGCGTAATCCATGGCGGCACCAGCGCAATACCGCGTGCAGCGAGCTAATAAAGATTTTTCACCACCAGCGCACGCCGAGTGCTGGCTAACACGTCTGTTGCGTTTTTGTCCGACTCTTTACATCCACTGAACCATGACTGTATCCAGATGTTGGACATCAAAACTTAAAGGACTGCCAAGCAACAGTCGGCAATATGGCAACACTGTATTTTTCACGCCATAATGCACCAATATTTCAGCTTTCTTTTGTCCGGATGCTGCAACCTTTTCTCGTAACGGTTGAATTAATCCATACGGTCCGGTTTTCGCCAAGAGTAGATCAAAGCACAATTTAAAGCTTTATGGCTGGCCACTGGCAACACGGAGGTGATCAGAATGCGCAGCGAATGGTGTTTGTACAAATCCCTTACACACATATGATATACTATTTCAATGCCGGGCGCGGGCGAAAGCTGCACGTGCGGAAATTAAATATTTCTTTATGCTTATGGTATGAAATAATTTTACAATTTATTTTTCCGATTTTATTGGGCTTTTTGTGAAAAAACCTGCTATAAATTCTTAGCTGTACAAACCACAAAGTAAATTGCTGTACTTTAATCATGCTTGTCAACTACTGTATGCGTGTACTCGTACATTCCAAACGAAGCGTACTTACAATGTATTATTCCAATTAATGTGCACTGTCAATTTTTAGAATTTCAGAGAATTTTTGTTTTATCAAATATCATCGCCGTCCATGTGTTAATATCAGTGGTATAACCGTCTTTTGTTATTTAGTGTCCCGGGGTCACCACTATTTTTTGTAGGCCTTCTGGGAAGGGATTTTATTTTAAGGTGGTTATTTTCATTTTGCTTATTTAAGGCAGGATGTAGTGTTGACAAAATTAGCAAATAACAATTAAAAGCTTCGAACGCATGTTCTGGCAATAAAGCGTATGTTTATCTTGCATGACTGGACGTTGGGTCCTGTTTTAAGGCAGTCTACCAGCATCGCTGCATCGCGTTCCTGATTATTTTTTCCATTTCTCGTGCGATTCAGCGTGCTGAACAGCAAACGTTTAAACGCTGTTCGGTTATAATCAGGGAAAAAGCCTGTAAATTATTGGACATGGTGCGATATGTCGATAAGCAAACCGTAATTAGGTTAATTTGGTGCGCAATGGCTCGTTTGGAAAACACTACAGGAAACGTGACACTTTTTTGGATCACTTAAACAAATGTAAATGTGTTTAAATAACAGTTAGAAAGCAGATTGTGGCCGTTAAAGGAACTTGAGTGCACCGATTCGTCAAACTGTTAGTGTGTTAGCAACAACGCGATCAATCATTTGCTCTCTTTTATTACAGTTTCCGATCACTTGTCAACCAATACGCCACTCTTGCAAGCTACCCACAACAAAATGCACAAAAAACACTTCACCAATGTATACAGACTTCACATCTACAATTGGAAGCGAACAGAATTTCCTACAGCATTATGGTTAGGTTTTGATTTTAACTTCCGATTCGTGGTTGAAAATTAAATTCTGAAATTCAAGAATTATATATAGTAACCATTTAACTGAAATAAATAATTTTGCCAAATAATTGCATTTTACTGCAATAAAATGAAAAACTGTTACGCGGTTTTCAAAACTGTTCCGCACAGCAATCTAGGGTAAATGCAATTTCCCAAACTGTGAGCGTGTTGCAAGTGATTTCGTTTCGCTGACATAACCGAATAAAATGCTCCTCTCTGTTTTTGACAACCCCGATGCGATTACGCCATAGCGAGCAATGCGGTTATTTTCAACAGTTTGTCAAGATGCAATCGATCTGGCTGGCCGGCAATTAGGCCAATTGTTTCTGGACGCGAGATTTGATACCTTATCTCCGCCATCAATCACCCACCCGGCCCCTCCCCTGGAAAAAAATCCCCGAAACTTTTCACCCGACATCTTTCGTCAGTACCGGCGCGTTCCTCAACTTAATCTTCCCGCCTTAACCCATTTCGCGCCGGCTCGCGTTCAATACTTAATGATAACATCAATCTCCCATGGCTTTATTCGCAATTTTAAAGGGCAGTTTTCCGGTGAGCTGTTGGAGCAGCATGGAGCCGGGGAGCACCCTTGGGATGTGTGCTTGTTCGGGTGTTGTATAAAGGGAGAGTCGCTCTAGCGCATCTATCTCATCATCGCTTCATCGGTCAGTTGATCCCGCTGAATGGACGCCGATATATAGGGCATGATGCAGTTTGAGACGGATATATACATATTACATATATATGCAGACATGCAATATATACGGGACACAGACGAACACATGTTAACGTTATATCCTTGGGAGAGGGACTCCCAACCGATAGATCGACTGGTGAGCTGTCAGCAAGGATATTGTTTCTCAATTGCCCAATAGAAGGGATCGGGCCAGATTAACCGGAAGTTAGCCAGTAATTCACTGGGCTATTGCTTCTAACGCCATGTTACACGCAGCACACATGGGCCATAGCTAACGGTCCCGCTCACGCCATGTAGCGCAATTTCACCGGTAATGTGCTGGCTAATGACGGCAATAAAAAACTACAATCCATTCTTAAATTTACCAATAAATCCAAGTAGCGAAGCAACATTACGCGCTCACAAAGAACCCAAAGGCTAAATCGTAACCAAAATTCATACGCAGATTTTTTAGCAAATGCGTAAATTACACTGACCCACACGGTGCGCTTTGTGAAGTGGTACAAGGTCGTTTTGATGTGGTTTGTTTTTGTGTATCAGAAAATATCTTTAATGAAGCGTATCGCCAGATAAAAAGATGGCTCAACAAGATCACAGAAAGTGAATTTTCCAATTAAGTGTATACATTGAAAAACCCTTGTTATGGATTGTACTATCTGTTTAGTTGAATCTAAATCTCATTGGCATGCTCTGATTAATCAGTATCGATTACCGCGTATAAATACCCAAATAAACCAGTTCGGCAGTGTACAGTGTCCATTTAAGAGCGGCAACCAGATCGAAACTCGTATAATTAATTGCATCGCATTTCATTAGTGTAGCAGTCAGAGCAACAATATACCCGCCGGTCAGTGTGAAGCTATGCTGGTGAGCGCAGCAGTATAATCTCATGGGGATATCGCTAATGGAAGCGATTGCGTTGATTATCACCTGAGGTCAGGTCCAGCCAACAGGGGAAGTTGTTGTGCTTGCCGGGGAATCCTTATACATTTTTAAACTTGTCTCGTGTCGGGGTCAGCCATGGATTGCCAGAGGACACTGCAGTCAGTCGCCTGGGTTGCTCTACTTTCCTGGGCTGTGATTTACTTTCCTGACGTGCTGGGCAAAGAAACATACTACGTTTCCGGTCCAGGTAAGTGTGCCATGGACTGCCGCTGGTTTTTCCGTAAATCAATCAATTCACTGCTCAATCCCAAAAAATTCTACATATTCATTACGTATATTCGAGCACTTCGAATTTGCGCCGGCATACCCCGAAACTGATAAAATTGGCCAACTGAAAAATATGGTCAATAATATATAATAACTTAACAACGTACTTATAATAATTTACAACGATGAAATAATTGCAAATCGATATGGTGTCCCACGTTATTCATGTTTGCAAAAATAACTGTAACCATGTTTGGGTTCGAGCAGTATTTCAAAAAACGAAAGACCCGGGTACATACGAATAATATTTTATAGGGTACGGTAGTGTCTACTTTATTATACTAACGTAAGCGGAAAATTATTTGATAAGCTAATTCTACGATTATCCGACTCCCGTTTTAAATAAGTCCGCGTAACTATAGCAGTACTTTGTACTAGTTACAGTTCGAGAAAGTAAAACTAACTGTAAACAATTCTAAAGACAAAATTAAAAGAGGAACCGTGGATTCTGAAGAATTTTTATTTGTCGTTTATCATTTTTTACTACTAGTGTTCTTCTTAAAAAGATCCACTTAGTTTGCACTTACGCATTACTACACATTTCGTGGTTTGACACAGCATTAATGATATGTATTGTACAATACTGCAAAAAAAATGAACGGGAAACATGCTCTAAACAGCAATTTTAAACATATATAGAGGCCGGTTAATGGTTGCGGCTAGTGTATACTTACGAAACCGTTAAATTTAAATAGCACAAAATAATAGTTCATGATCAGCTGCAATTTGTAATCAAAGATATTAATGTTATTGTAGATATGGTATCGGTAACATGTCCAACCGGCGAAGGATGGTACAGAAACCCATTTGACTGTAACAAATTTTACGCTTGTGTACCGACCAACCTGAAAGACTACTTCGTTTACGAGTACGACTGCCCAGAAGGGCTGCATTACGATCTGAATCGGACCATGTGTGACTATCCGTGGGATGTCAAGCCAAAATGTGATGTGCCGGACATTCCCACCACAACGCGTCGACCTTACAAGCTCCGCTTCAGCATGCCACCAGAGAACAAACCCACAACAGCACCGATGAACAACGGATTCAGGGATCTGCAGCAACCTTCGGATGTGGATAACCTACCACCACCGGATCGTGATTCGGCTGCGAGTGCGCCGGATGCGAACACGGACCCGAATACGAGCGATAACGCAGCAGTGGATGCAAATGGCGGGCCGGATGTTTTATAGTCCAGTTTAGAGTACCAGTAATAAATTGCAGCCATGAAATTTGTCTTTTCTTTCGTATACAACAGGTGTAATATTTTAATAAAGAAGTGGCATTTGTTTTAATTATTGAGTGGTTCATTCGTTCGTCCAGCGGTACGGTTAAGGCTTCATCGATCAGTCGAACCGTTACCGTGCGAGATGGCATTAGATCTGCATTTAGAGACCGGCGATCGGACGGGAAACACGAGAAAACGAAATTGCAAAACAGACTTGTGGGACTTGTGTTCTCCACCGTGCCCGGTATATCGATCGGCAACCTTTGCACTATGTGTATGTATTCGCAAATGCCCGGTAAGGTGCTGCTGTTTACCGTTTTCATACAACAGTTTTTTCGGATCGAATTATCGTGTAAACTAGGAACATCTGGGGCCATCATCTGGGACGAACGATGGTCATCGATAATGTTGAAAGATGTTGCTAATTATTGTACAGGAGCGGTATATATGTGTAGCTTCACATTGAACACCCGCAGAGCAGACTGGAAGAAATCGGTGACCTTCCTGGCCTGTCGGGCCGCTTGTATCTTAGCATTACGAGCGGGAGCTACATTCGTACTTATGATTCGGGTTCCGTTATATATGCATATATTATTCATTTTAATAATTATGCATCAGCCCTCGTTATAACAGAATTGTAGGCTGTTGCATTAGACCTTCGAATTCGGTCAAACCAAGGTGGATAGATACTGATGCCGAAACAAACCGGGGAAAAATTCAGTACTTTTTTTGCCGTCACACCTCGTTAACATTTCTCGAAAGACAAAAGAAACACAATGACCAAAACGGCCATCAAGTTGTAAACGTGTGGCAGTGATTTTCGGACGATCCATAAGGGCTACAAACTTTTTACAGACAGAAAGCCATAGTAAAATTTTACGCTGATTCTGAATCTGCCATTTGTTTTTTGAAATTCCAAAAAACATCGGAGTCGAGTAAAGTAGAAAAAATGTGGTTTGAATCGGGCATGTATACATAGGGGCCAGGCAGGCAGCGCGGTAGCGACAGTCTGTCTGCGCCCTACAACCGCACTCACTCCGACTGCTGCTATGACTTATATAAGGCTCACTCATATTCATAATTTGACTTATGCAAAAGTCATAATTTCTTATCAAATCGATAACGAGCAGGAGAGCATAAAAAACTAGCAAGAGAATGTGCAATCCGTTTTGAAAAATTCCAAGCGGTTGAGGCTGTAGGTCGTGCCACACGTTTGCGCTCTTAATTACAACTTGATGCCTTTGACGAAAACATGCCGAAAAGTACTGAATTTTTGTACAGCTTAACTTCAGCTTCACTCAGCACCAGGCTCTACCCTATAGTCTATGACTCTATACATCTTGGCCCAACCATGGATGCAAACTGGTACTGTATAAGGATACCGGTATCCTTAAATCTGCGCTTGTACACTAAAAAGCAAATCATAAGCTTACACTAGTACTACTCGAAACGGACTTTAAATGTGTTCTGTAAGATACAGAGCCGGGAGTTCTGTAAAAGTGAATCTACCAATGGTACAGCGCTGAATCTTATAGAGCGTTACAGAGCAACGAGACCACGGTTTCTAAAAGCGCCCAGTTACCGTAGTTGAATTGGTCAACGATTTATTCATTTTCACAACAACTTTGTGGCAGGTTCCTTTCTGTTTTTCTGGCGATCTGAAGTTTTGTTAAGTTAAGAAATCAAACGACTGGTGAAAAAGCGAAAGGCCATTGCATGTAAAGTACGCTGAGGTATTCCTCGCGCTGACGGCTATGGCGAAGCTGCTTGTTGCCACGATACAAATTCAAACATGCACAGTGGGAGGCAGCTAAAATCAGTGAACAAAGCAGAACTGGAATGTTGATTCGATAGAAACAATTAAACTCCCGTTAATTACACCCTCAAAACTTGAAAATTAAAAATAGGACTTAGACGTACAGCGGACTGTGCACCCACATCAAAAATAACTTTGACGTAGCAAGAAATGCGAGTTCTGTATCGTAACGGAGCCAGGAGAGTTCCTTTTAGATACAGAACACTTTAACTCGGCCGTCCAATAAGAGGTAGGGGGGTGTGATCGAAAAATTACAGAACTTCCGGCTCTGTATCGTACAGAACGCATTTAAAGTGCCTTTCGAGTCTAGCTACTGACTTATGTTTATTATTCGCATCTTCAAATACAATAATACTGGAAGTGATGAAGCCCGTTTGTTAATTGCTTTAGTGTTCGCCGTCAAGGCCGACCCAAGATCCGTTCGCTTTGATAAACGTATTCCTTTAATTGACAAATAAAAGGTAAACAACCTCGCGCGCGTTTCTATTGTGAATATCAGATTTCGGACTCGGCAAGCAGGCACGAAGCCGACGCACTGCAGCGCTCCGCATCGCTCAAGAACCATGGTGCTGGATCCAGTGCGTACACGTTAAGTAAATTAAAGAGGACGCGCGATGCTTTGAATTAATGTAAACTTGATATAAAGTAGAGTAGGTATATAGCGGCGATGCTGCCAGACACGACTACATAATTATTTAGTGAGTGTGCGTCTCATGCCGTGATGTCATTAAAAGCATCCAAAATGACGATGAATCAAGGTCGGTAAAACTCCAAATTTTAAAATTAAGCACAGAACATCAGGATGATAATCCATTATCAGTATTGGCCGTAATTTTTGCAGGAAAGTCGTTTATGGAAGGTACCATCAACTTTGTGATTCCCGATGCGCGGCTGCTTACAAAAGGGAAGAAAGTGTACAGCAGTCCCATTCATATCCGTAATTTGATATGGTACGTCGCCTGCTATCCAATATTATTGTACATGCAGTACGCTCACATTATTTCCTCACCATTTATGCAGTTGTGTCAATTTTGCAAATGTTACATAAGCCATTTTAATGTGTTCGGTTGGCTCTTTTGAAGAATAAAGAAACTTTCTTGGGTAGAACTATTTCATCAAGTACGTACTGTTTTTCTACGTATTCAGGCGTATCTTTGTCGTGGTGGAGGACATGGTGGTTTTTGGTAAACCGAAACCCTACGTCAATGTGTACTTGGAATGCGATTCGAGTTTTGGTACATGGGTATGCAAAACGGATATGGATTTCCGTTTTGTACCGTGGATAAAAACAACCAACCCGCTTGAAAAAGGTGTTAATTATCCGCAAGATATAGGGAACGTATTATTATTACGGACATTAAAACATCAGTATTGGAATAAAACATACTTTGCTTTTCAGAATGTTTGTATGTATTTACGGAGGTTAACAAATGCGCTGGCTTTCCGAACGTTATCTCGCTGAACGTAAGTCTATTAATTTATAGCATATAGTGTAGACCCTTCATTTTTATATTTTTGTCCTGTTTATCAGAAAATGCTGGACCCCCCAAACGGTTATATTGATCCAACGACTTTCACGGTAGCACTGGAAGTATTTTTACGCCCAGAGCTCCCGTTAGTGTAAGTAGAAGAGCTTAAAACATTGAAACATCGATGACATTTGCACTATGTTTACGTAAAGAAACACGTCTAGATTTTATTATTAGTTGTCTGCTCTTACAGAAATGCAGGAATCTACGATAAAGTGCTGGAGTTAGTCCACGGACTGGAAGATCAGCTATCGACTTCGCTGAAATACGGTACCGGCACGACGCTCCCGCCGGTGGACGTCAAACCCGGCTGGTTGCGACTGATCTTGGACACCACGCGTAACGCTTGTCAGATCCTTTCCAGTATCCCCAAATCAACGGAAACGGCTTGCCATGTCCAGCAGACATACCTTCTCAATAACCCAGAATTCGGCAATATTGCGGTAGTGGCCGGGAAGGATACCTTCCATGTCGACGAAGAGGCATTGGCCCGTGTGTCGCCGGTATTATTGAAACATCTAGAGGCCAATAAACGCAGCGATTCCAGCCGAGAAAAGCCGGTTTACAATTTCACGAACTTATCTTCATCGACGGTATTGGACTTTCTATTGTACTGTTACATTGGTATCGCACCGACTCTGGAGAAGAACGCGCGCGAGATGTTGAGCCTGGCGACCTTTTATGGGGAGAACCGATTGAAGACACTCAGCGAAATGTTTATGCTGCGCGATCTGGTGCAGACGGTATCGGATTTCAGTCCAACGGTAGCAGTGCTCTCGCCTTCCATTGACTTTGCAATGAAACATCAGTGTGACCTTATGCTGGCTGGACTGCACCTGAGTCTTCAGGAGAAGTTTGGCGGATTATCTCCCGGACAACAGGATGAGTGGAGGCTGTTCCAGCGGAATATTCCGGAATTTATATTTCGCAGAATCGATTTTGCTGTAGTAAGTTGTTACTAAATAATGAATACGAAGCTAAAATTTAGTGCGCCGAAAAATCGCGAAAAAATTTCATACAGACAAATCGCGATCATAAAAACATGATGGTTACAGATGAGGAACCAAATAAAATATATAGAATATAACTGTACACTTTAGCTTCCGGCATTTGCAGTGTTGGAAGTCTTATGTTTTATCCGTCCTGTAAGCAGATTTTTAAAATTTTCTCTGTTTAGGTCGTGCACAGCAGTCTTACAAAGCACTATGTGGAGCAAGAAAAGGAAGCAAAGAACTACTGGGAGAAGCTCCGTTCCGAGCATGCCAATGCCGGATGTTGGCGCAAGGTGTCATTCTTGACTGACCGGGATTTCAAGCGCTCTTTTCAGGGCAAAGATTTACTTTGATTTCGCTACATTCGGCTGAGCCTTACAAGCACTCTGTACATAATTCTATCTTATAATTATACATATGTGTAAGACAGTAAAACGCATATTCACATATTATATATACATAATTTTTTCATATTATTGTGTAAAAAATAAATTACTGCATCATTTAATAATATTTACTAACACCATTTGTGGTTCTCAATTCCGAGCACTGGAAAAAATTGAAGATACCATTAAACACACTACGATTTATATGCACCCTGGTTTCTTCTGATTTTAGAAACATAGATCATACGAGTACAAAACGGCATAAAGTATGCGTCATACAGACAATAGTGCTGATCAGACCTGGCTAAACATTTGGCAGATGTTTTCGCTGAAGTAGGGCACAACGCTCTCTTGCGCGCCCGTGAAAGATAACGCGAATTAGTCACCACAATATTCCCAAGCCGAAAGCTAACGACTGCGCTCATTGGTCCGCTACGTGATCCACAGATGAATACAAAACGCAGCTTCGAAGCTGCGTTTTCTATTTCACATACACATTCACCTCCGTTGTTTTGCATCGCCAACCGAACTTTACAGGGGTCACCCATACAACCCTTAACATATAGATATTTAAGCACTCTAATTGCTAATTTGCTAATAAGATGTGATCCATAATAAGTAAGTATTAATCCACAATAAGTACTAATCCACAATCCACATTAATAACTTAGCCCCATTAGATTTTAAAGTTCTTGCTCGTAATAGACTATTAGTGATTGTTAGTTAAGTAATTACGATTAGTAATTAAAGTAATAATTAATATTAGTGATTACAATTACATACGTTTGTAGCAATGCACATTTTGCAATATTGTCTAGGTTGCATTACTGTAATTAAATTCAATTACATTAATTAATAACGCGTATTAATTAGCTAAGTTACATTAAATGCGTGAGTAAATGGAATACATTCTTCATTTAAGTTATAAATTATTGCATTAATTATCGATACCTCAAGCATGCGGATTAAAATGCTCCTGCGGATTCGTGTGTACGCATCACAATTCATTTAGCAGTCAGCGCTTGCGTTTTATCTGGTGATCCACTGCTTATTACTGGTCCAACGCATTTGCTTTTGTGCTGTGTGTCATCCATCGGTGACGCATTCTGCTTTCACATTTTATTTTGCGATATTTTTCTCGAGAAGATCAGCTAGGATTGATCGGGCCTATTAATATTAATCAGGCATAAAACGGCTACTTATAAGGTCACAAATTATGATCGCCCACAAATGCTGGATCGATTAACGTGGCGTGGTTTGTTTAGCTTAATTGTTTTAATTGATTTTAAGCTGTTTAGCAAACTGGCGCCTCACAATTTTAGAATTTCGTGATTAAATCATTTCACGCTCTACAAGATCTTTCGCCAGCTAGAGGCGTATATCTGACGTATCTCCTCCTTCGTGATACGCTGTCGTACCACGCTTTCGTCAGCATTCTAGTTACATATTTAAAAAAAGCGAAAAACTGTCAGAAAACATTGAGCCGCCAAATTTATTTGCTTAATTATCGGTATATGGGAATAATCCTGCAGCTCCTAAATATTTTGTCAGTCGGTCAAAATTTTACCCGGAATACGAAAACATCTAATGTGCTCTAGCCGATCATTCCACACATAATCTAGCTGCTTCCCGCGTGGATACCCCGCTCCAGCGAATCGGCAGCGAGCATCGCAATCATGTGCAGTATTGCTGTCAGTTTCGGTAACACATTTTAAAAACACTTATACCCTTCTGCTTCCTGGCGTTCAAATTGGAGTAATAAATCTTTCTATTTATAGGAACGGTACAGAAAAATGAGTGCATGAGCTATCCACAGCCGCGAGAGCATCCGCCGCCAGGGATTTTCCAGTGTATATATGTTGAAAATAGCAAGCAGGTTTTATGTCCCGTTTGTGGCTTCAGAAAACGACAACGATGTGATCATGTGGACAGCAGTAGCACGCACAATTAGCCCGTGATTTGTTCTGGATTACTCATATACGGTATCGCGTTTTTTTATCGGTTTTGCACAATGACGAAATTTATTGAGGTACCATTAACCACGCGCACCGTGGTGGACGACCCGGGTAGTATACTGCCGCCACATCCCATTAGGTACAAAGTCCCGATGACAGTGCTCGGAAGCCTGGAGATATTATTTGGAACTGTTCTTTTTATCAATGGATGCCTCCGTAAGAATGATTTTAAAATTCATGCAGTGGCGTTACTGATGATTTCTTACATTTGGTTTACGTTAAAAAATAAGTAATTTGTATTTATCGGTAACAGGACTATCGTGTGCAAATTTAGATTTGCAATGATTTCGAAACTGCTTTGAACGATAATTTGTTACTCGCGATTGAACCACCGCTTTATTTATGGCATTTTTATTTACTTTACGTGATTTTGATCAAACGGTTACGTATCTGCATCCCTGAGGCTTGATACTGCCAACCCACATGAAGTTAGTTCTATCTGTGGTCGAAATTGTTAAAAACATATTGCTGGCGCCGGAAATGCTGACATATTGTTAGGTTATATGTACAGATACGGATAGGCGCACAATATAATTATGGAACCATGTTACTTCCACGAAGTTGATTACCATAACGTACTGGATCTACTGACATATTACGAGTATACTGCATATATATATCATAAATTTCAAAACTGTGGTGCATTACAAATATAAGATAATATTATGCATAGAGCTTAATCAGCTTACCATTAGTAGTTAGCAAGGTATTACGATCAACGTATTAATTTTATGAGTAAAACTTACAATTTATTCTGGCCATTGCTTTTATTATTAACCCCGCTGTATTTTTAGTACTCAGTCAACAGCGAAACCAGACCAGTTTCTTCTTCGGGCCCCCGTTTGCGTTAATCGCAGTAGCCGGCGGAATAACCGCCATTTTAGCCGTGAGAAAGCAAAGCAGCACAAAAGTCCGTTTCACCTTCATCGCCACTATCCTCCTGGGTTTCATCGTGTTCGTGGCGTGCCTGGTGGGAGCCATCGTCCTAATACAACTGGGCCTCCTGGTGAAGCGCGAAGAGACCGTGGATATTGTGTACACCGATGGTCACTCGTTAATGCTGACCACACATACCCCGCGTCCGCTGGCCACGACATTGTCGCCCGTGGAAGGAATGGCCTTCTTTATCAGTTCCGGTGTGCTGTACATTATGCTGGGCCTCACCGCGTGCGCTATCATCCTTCTGGCCAGTCTGAATCTGTGCTGCGTTAAATATGTCACTCTCAACATTGTGGAAGTTAAATAATTATTTACTCTACAGGAATGCTGTTGCGTAATCAAAGCTTTCACCAAGTTGGTGCACGTCAAATATTTAAATGTATGAAAGACAGCTTTCGGTCGTTAAATATAACGATGTTTCAGCGTCTTGTACATGGTGCCGAGTGAATTTAATTTTAGAAAATCTCCCAAAATTAAATTATTTTTTTCAGTTCTTCTTTCTTATCGCATGCAGTTGCGGTATTACATAAGTGAATGCACTTGACATTTGCAGTTTTACTTGTACATGTTACTGTGTATACATCTTGACGTTGCCTGTCTTTTGCTCGCTAAGAATTCGGCTACCGAATCGGGGATTAGTGATTTGCTAGCATGCAAATAAACAAGATATATTTCCGGAACGGAAGTCACGAAGAATGTGGGTTCAGATGATTTATTTATTGCGGGAAGATGTAAGGCTAGACGGTAATCGACTCTTGGCACTGTCTCACGTCTGATAGAGAGCTACAACATCTGCTACTCGAGACAACATTATTGTTGGGCAGCTTTAATCAACGAGAATGTGGTTTCTAATGCAGAGTGGCATATTTTTGTATGCCGGAAACGATGTGCCGGATCGTGTTTTCTGTTTTCACTGCTAATGTTGCAGATAATAAGGAGTAATTTAATTTGCGACTCAGTCAACTCGTAATTATTTTATATGCATTTTTCAGGCATGAATAGGGCAAGCGTCGATTAACACTGTTGTAGTTGCAAATTCATGAAAGGGCAATTTAGACAGTTTTCGTTTAAAATAAAACGAGCGAGCACCATGGGTGGCCCATAAAAACTGGCAATTTAAGTTCTTTGTAACGGAAGCCATGTGTAGAATACATGTAAGTTTCAATAAGTTCGTGCACACTGAACATAATCTGTACTCGCAATCTATACTGCATACGATTTTACACAGTAAAAATAAAATGATATGTTAACAGCCGTTCGACCGAATTTCTCCGACCGCAAACTGCAAATTTCAGCAGCTTTTCTTCTGCACCTCGTACAGTACGTTGTCTATTTGTATTTATGCACCCTTTGAAGTTACCGCATATCACATATAATAATACTTAGTATCAGCATCAGGTAAATATGCCTTACATTTTCAAGTGGATCTACAAAAGCTACCAATACAAGCAGTCTAAATCTGTTGACGTCAACAACGGAAGGAATATGAAGGAATGTCTTCCGGACAATCCAAGTACAATACACCATTTTCCAAAACAGTATATGTACGAACATCATTGAATTTACGAAACCGGCACCTGCGTTAACTTTACAGACGTTTTACTGCGTACCTGTGTTACCGAAAGCGCAGTCCATAAATTTACAGTTCTGCCAATACCCGTACCATAGTGACGCTTAGTTTGTTCCTGGTTGTTTTGTAATTCAAAATCAGTGGCACAACATTTTGCAAATGGGTCAGCGGTAATCGTACAGGAAGAAAATTAGAATCAGCAAACACAGTAAAGAACGATATCCTCGCATTAATGATAAACCTCAGACACTTGCTTACGATGTGCGTATATATAGCTGGCAATAAAATGCGCGTTGGTTTCCTTTATCATAATTCTAAAATAATTTAGTGCTGGAATACTACGGTGATAATTCGGTTATGCATGTGTACTTACACCAGCACAACTATGAAGACTTGGAATCGGAATATTTTACTTTCGCTTATCGCATTTGCGTATTTTGTACGCGGAAAAACGGTCTTATGGGAAGACCGCGAATCTTCTGAATTTTTTAACCTTACGCACAGTAAACTTGTGTCCGATAATGAAATTCCTTTTAAATGGACTCCGATAAAATTCCCTGGTGAATTATTTCCGTTTGATATGAACAATCCTTTGGATTCCGTGACCTTTCCGTCACTATTCCCGCCTGCGAAAAGCATTCCTCTGCCTCCGCAACCAGACACGAAGACCAATTCGCCGCCAAATATAAGGACGTTTCCTGTTGACCAGTTTCCACCTATTGATTTACCAAAAGGAGTTCCCCCACTAATTCCGATAGATGCATTTAACTTCACATTTCCATCGTCAATCTACAATGTGCAAATACCAAAATTTATGTCGGTACCCACTGCCAATCTGCTCACGGATTTAAGTGATAAATTTCCTCAATTATCCAAGGATTTGATCAACAACCTTTATTCCTCCGCTTCAAAAAATGTTTCTAAACAGTACACATTTTCTCGCGGCAGTCGACGTCCTAATTCTCCGCTTCCGGCCAATGCACCGCCCGTACCGGTACCGGCCAATACACCGTCGGTGACCATTGCCACTTTAACCACGGCGTCACCAACCACACTGCCCAGAATACCTTTTGTCACACCTTTAGTATCGGGCGTTGCGCCCACTTCTACTGCGTCCATTCCCAAGCCGGTTCCTGGTTTGAGCAGCACCACAAGCACATCTATATCGCCACCCTTTATTTTAACAACACCGCGCACTAACCCGACGACGTCTGCGACAGTAACTTCATTTGTTACCCCGGTGACGTCGCTTTTACCAAACACAGTACAACCTACAACGTTTAATTCATTTCCGGTGAATCCATTAACACCAGCACCGGCGCAAACGCCGATAACTCCAGCACGGACGCCTGCTACAACTGCGGTTCCACCGGTTACGCCGAATACCACTCCCGTAACAACAGTGACTCCGGTTTCAAGGGTTACTCCAGCGGAAAAAGCAACAACACCGGCAGCTGCTGGCAGTCCAACGTCCGGTCCATCCACAACTCCCAGTTCAGTCTTCGCGGTCACTTTAACATCCCTAACAACTTCAACGTCATTTTCTACACCATTAACATCTACCATTTCTGCAGCGCAGATTACAAGCACACCGGCAAATTTTACTACAGTTTCGCCACTCGACAGCCAGACCACCACACACACTCCAATGTCACTATCCGGGATATTTGGAAGCTCGAATCCGGAGAATACAAAAACAGCGGAACAGGCTGCTACTGTGGAGTTGGTATCAAAATCCGTGTCTGAGATGTAAGCACTAGCGTAGCATAATTAACCCAAATTTTTTTCGTTTAAGTACTTTATTTAACTTCAATTCAGCGAGCTTTAGCTGTGCAAGGTTTGCACCCCTTGGATGGCAGTACGATAAAGGAATTTTGCATTGCAGGCTTAACCTCAACAAGACAGAAATAACAGATGTATTAAGCGGCGTCGTCCTTCCTCAAATTAAGGACAACTGCTCGCAGAATGCAGAATTGTAAGTATGCATTGCACGTAAATCATTCAAATTCGATTTATTGTAGATATTCGAATATATACGTTCACCTGACGGGCTGAATGTATTGGTAATTGTCCACTCGTGTGAATTTCTGCTTTTGTCTGGCAAATAATTATACGTTCTTGTTAACAAATTGGTTTTTTTAGTCCGCAGGTTTCCTTGTCATCGCCTTTTACATCCAGCGAATTAGTTCGTTCAGAATGCTTCCGAAATAATGCGAATACTTCGTCAACTCCACTAAAATACCGAACCATAACTGGACGCTGCAATAACGTTGCATTTCCGGATAGAGGAAAAGAATCCACCGTATTTGTGCGATTACTCGATCCCGATTACGCCGACGGTACGTCGAATGAATTAAATCTTCTTGTGGTCTTTATACCTGCTTGATGGCTATGAACTGCAGTATACTCGTAGCTCGGCAATTTTTAAATCAGTTTTATAATGTACAGGTGTTTCGGAGCCGCGAAAAAGCCAGTCAAAAATTGCGCTGCCCAGCGCACGGCTGATCAGCTCCAGCCTGGTCGGAACGCAAGTCCGATTGGCACCCACTTGGACAACCATGGTAGGACATCATTTCATTTTTTCAAAACGGAATTCACCTTTGCTAAATCGCATCCTGTATATAAGGAGTGGTACTGTTTACTTCCTTGTGCTTTTTCTTTTACAGTTTATGCAGTTCGGTCAGTTCTTGGTAAGTTACCTTTGATGCTCTGCACAATATTGCTTTGTACAACGCATGTATATAATACGTACTAGTTTCTTATGTTTAACTTATGTGTGCTGATCTTTTTTAGGACCATGATCTCACGGTGCGTTATGCAGTGCTTTCAGAAATGGAGTCGATAAACTGTGGGCATCCCTGCTATAAAAAAATTTGCATTTAAGAAATTTTATATTAATAAGTAATGGAACTACCTATACACCAAGCCATATTTCTTCTGAAATATATTTAAAAACGATTACGCGCAACCTGTTCAAGTTAGTTAGAACTGCGTCAACCACAGACCACAGTTACGATACATCCTGCTTTTATGCAATTGATGTTTCCAGCATACCCCGCAAACGCAAGTGCAAGGAAACTGCTGTTTGCCTCCGTCTGGATCGTCGCCTGGATCGACTTCCATTGCGAACGTTACGCTAGCGCAAACTCAAGTTAATCTTCAGTGCCTCCGTAAGAGCGACAACAACCATAACTACAATAAATTAGAAAGGCAGTAGCATTCCAACAGTAAAATTCTAATTTGCGAAAAGGCGTACGAACCGTCCAATTTTGTGATTCAGTGCTTCCTCTGCGGTAAATCCTGATGCAGTCAATTTAAATGTTTTTACCAAAGCTCTAATTTCTAGCTATCGACATTCCCACCAACGATCCATTCTATTCACGGTGAGTGAAATACGTTCCATTAAAGGTCACCAAGTCATTCAGCTAAAGTGTCGTCGTTTTATCCATACAGGTTTGGGCAGCGTTGTATGGAATTTGTACGAAGTCTTCCCGGAAGTCGTGCCGGTTGTACCTTAGGTTCCAGAGACCAGCTTAACCAAGCATCGAGTTATATTGATGGCAACCAGAGTAAGTGACCTTATCTTGATTGAGTGCCCCACCATTTAACCTGTATCTCCATTCCTGTTTTTTACAGTCTACGGTAGCACACTTGAACAAGCCAACAAGTTGCGTCTCTTTCAAAATGGTGCGAAAAACCCTTGAGTTCATTAAATTTGCACTCATCATTTATAATAAATATTGTAGGATTTCTGAAATCCAGTGAGCCATTTCCAAGCAATCGGCGATACTCTTTACTACCGAGCGATGGACGCAATCAAACCTGCCAAGACGCATCGTTAAACCGTCCATGTTTCGACGCAGGGGATATTCGCGTTAATGTGCAGGTATGCAGCTGTATAGTATCCGTTAGACATTGATGAATAACCTTTTATAACGCATTTCAGTTTTTGCGAAATTAGTTAATAACTTTCTTCCTCTTACAGATTGGTCTGCAAGCCGTGCAAACCATGTTCATGCGTCACCACAATCTTTTATGTCAGCGTTTACAAACCTTAAATCCGCAGTGGAACGACGAAAAACTGTACCAAGAGGCGCGAGCCATCGTAGCTGCCCAGTTGCAACACATTACCTATAACGTAAGACGATTCAATGCGACTTTTTTTGATAAATTATTCCGATTCACGACCTTTTAAAAGCAAACATCGATCGCCACAAGGTCTTTCGTGATAATTTCAATTTTAGGAATGGCTGCCGGTTTTGGTGGGGGACAGTATTCGAGTATCAAATAGTAATACCCACACCGGCTTAGCCTTGCTGAATACCGGTCGCTTCACTGGTTACAACATTACTCTAAATCCTGCCATGTCCAATGAATTTGCAACGGCGGCATTCCGAGTTGGTCACTCAATGGTACGCAAAGTAGCACTTACAGAAAACATAACAACTTCCACTTGAGTTTCGTATTTTATTGCAGGTGACGGGAAATTTCCGACGCCTCAGAGCCAATTTCGAATCTTCCGGCAACGAGACTGTTCGCGATACTTTTTTCCAGTCAAGCCGAATGTATGGAGAGAACGTCGCTGATGAGCTGATCATCGGCATGGTCCAAGATGCCGGAAAGATTATCAACAACAATGTCGTCGCTGACCTTTCCCAGTTATTATTCCGTTCACCCAGCGCGACATTCGGAATGGATTTGGTTAGTTTAAATCTGCAACGAGGGCGTGATCACGGGCTGCCTGGATATATGCAATTTCGCCGGTTATGCGGGCTTCCGGTAGCCAACAGCTTTCAAGAACTTCGTTCTAATAATAACATTACGGGAATTCTACCTGATGACGTCGTGGTTAGATTGGCATCAGTTTACCAGTATGTGCAAAAATGAAAACATCTAATCAAAATCTCGAAAACCAAACACTGAACATTTAAGTGCACAACCAATGACACTTTCGCTTGAGCCAATCTGCCACTACTCTACGTTGTAGGTCGGTAGATGATATTGATTTATACGTTGCCGGTATTTCGGAGAATCGTATAAACGGGGGAATTATCGGTCCAACTTTTGCTTGTATCATTTCGGAGCAGTTTTCTCGCCTGCGAAGGTATGTGCATGCACCAGTTTTTTCTATAATAGGCGCTAAAGAGCTGACATTTTTAGGGCCGATCGGTTCTGGTATGAAAATGGTTTGCCCATACCGTCAACATTTTCCGATGGTAAAGCATCCAGTTTTGTTGCGCATCGTACACAAACTGCTGTTTTTTTAACTGTGCGTTTTTACTACCTAGCACAACTGGCCGAAATTCGGGGAACCACATTAGCCAAATTACTGTGTGATGTCAGTACCATAATGGTACAAAGCCAACCACGGGTGTTTGAAACGGTTTCCACAATGTAGGTAGCATTCCTGTTTGCTGTTTAAACTGCAGATGGGGAAAACACTAGCTGTGTGTTGTTACAGAAATCCGATTCAATCTTGTCAGCAGTTTCGACAATTTGATCTCTCAGCCTGGAAGGAATCACCGCTGTAAATAACCTAATTTTTATATACCGCTGAAAAATTTTATGAGCTGCACAATACATTTTTCCGAACAAAGAATTATCTGAAGTCAAAAATTTTTAATTGAAGCATACCTCGCAATACTGTACCTGTGCTGCCCTAAAAAAATGTATGAAATTGCTTTATTAATTTCGGTTAGCGCTCTTTAGTTCATAAACTGTTAAACCCCGAAAACATTATGTCGGTTACGAAACAAAAAGTGATATCAACGTAGCCAGTATTATCATTTTTTTGTACTGGCTTGAATGGCATTCCTGCAAATAATTGCATTGTAATAATTGTCGCATTGAGTATCACCAGCACCTGCTCTCACATTACGTTATACGTAATTATCCACTGGAACACATAAATTTATTCTCTTCTCACGAATTTTCTGCATTTATTTTTATGTCGCGTTTGTTATCGCTTGCGCGTAATGATTCCACTTTGAATTATGTTCTTCAAATTTTACATCTTTATGATCAGCGTGTTCGCAAAACCTGCACCCAAAGAACGTTGCACGAAATCCGGTGCGAAAATTTTTACAAAACATGAACAACAGCAGCGGATTGACGAGAGAATTCAGGTATCCCAGCAAATTTATGTAAGAGCGAAATGTGCGGTACGGCAGGTTTGAGTAACTTGTTGAAGCTAGTTGGCCAGCCTCCAGGGCCTCATCCAGGAGGCCGCTGTCCATGGTCGAATATCCAAACGCCGACATTAGCCGATTAACTGCATGTGGTCCCCATGGGATAAGGAAGGCAATCAGTATGATAAGAAATAGTCGAATACTGCGATATTCCTTGGTTCGAAAAAACTTCAGTCTAGTGACCTTTTTATGACCTGATCCAGCGGACGTTGTGTGGCTTAGCCGGTTGGATAAATCCGACTGTAGACGCTCTCGCAAATGGTTAGACTTTTTTAATCGGGAGAACGCAATGAAAATAATTCGACCGTACGCCAACACCATAATCCCCATTGGAAGGAAATACTGCAGTACAGCCTCAACGACGAACGATGCCGTCGTAAAACAACTGACACAATTGCACGGTTGCTGGCTGTACGCAGCACAAGTGTCCTTTGGATTCGCATCCAGAGTGACCTCGTCGTATGGATACAACGCTGCAAAATACGGAAGCGAAATGCGAATATAACTCGTAGTACTAGGATACACCCAGCAAATAATTATGGTCACCGGCAGCCATTTTTGCAGACACAGTCTGTAGAATCTACTAGTGTTGTGCAATAATCGGCAATATCGTTCAATAGCGATGACCATCATGTGGATGACACTAACGGCAATTAGATGTTCTTTGGAGGCATAATAGAAGAGGCAGCTTAAATGGGAAAAGGGCCAACATTCGGAGACTAACCATAAGATCATCTGAGTGGGAATGACGTACAAACCCACACCGGCATCGGCGATCGCATTGGATACCAACAACAAATTAACGTTGGACCGCAGCTTTTTGTAAGGAACAATGGAAAATGTAAGTAGCAGGTTCACTGTTACCGTTAGAAGTCCAAATAGACAAACTGCCGCCACCGCAAGAATTCGTTCTTCTGTGATCTCAGAACGAGACAGACAGTCACATCGTCCTGAAGGCAAAGTGATATTCGGGATCATTTATGGGACGGTTACAATTAGCCAGTACACGATATAACGCGTAATGATAAAATGGGTACTTCAGTAGTAATAAATGGAATAGCGACCTTGAACGTACTTTATTATTAAGCTGACTGGCTGTCACATACTATACTTCGCTAAAAGAAGGATTAAAAGGAGAACTGCGTATGGCGTGATTACGGTTATATTAAAATGAAGATACTTTTTCGCGCTTTGAAGGAAATAAGAAAACGGCCAATTTATCAACAGTAGCGGCACCTTTTATTTCCGATATGGGTTGTTTATGTCGCAATTACGAAATTTGTGAAAGAACGTAAGATCCTGTTATTGGAGAATTTGCTATCAGCGATTCAGCATAGAGTTGACTACACACTGATAGGCGGTGTTACTTTCTTACTGCCTCTGTTGCTGTAAAATAATGATATTGCAAGTTCAAACAAATAATATTGAAACTTGGCCATGGATTTACGAATTACGGTATTTACTGATTTTGCGCGCGCGTCATCGTAGCAGGCTTACACTTCCTTTTTAGCACATAATTACCATTGGTCTGGCAAGCTACTCCGCTTTTAATCAAATTTTTTATCCATGTTCAACATGTCAGACGATGCAGCTTTTCTTTGACACTGTGCTTAATTTTGTACAATGGCAAGTGCAGTTTGTGGCGATATTACAAATAATATTTCTACAAATATTACTTTTGCTCTATGCTGATAATAAATCGTATGACAATAGCAAATTAAAGTTATTAAGTGGTTTAATATGCAAATACGAGTACTTCTACAAAAGAGGAATTATTGCATGTACGTAGGTACTTGTGCATAAGCATAAATGAACATTTGTAATACTGGTATTTGTTTTTCTGGATCGTATTCACACTCGTCTCGTAGTTTAATTCAAAATAATAGAACACTATACATGCTTTCAATTGGTTTCCCAACACATCCACTGCACTGCTTCAAAAACTATTTGTGCGCCGCAACAATGGCAGCGTTTGCTTGTAGTTGATAGTTTTTGTACGCTTGGGAAAGTTGCTAACAACGGGTAGCGCATTAAACGTCCGCTGTTCCGAACGGGGCCAGCGCGCGTCAGCATGTTCATTTTCCACTATTAATCGATCTTTAACAGGCCCAGTAGTATTACCATCACGTTCCGGCTGCCAGCAGCTGTGTTGCGGCTGCTGCTGCGGTGCCGCACTGTGGATCACGACATCCGCCGCCGTACTGGCACTGCACGGCGGACTCTTGGGTAAATCCTGATCTGAGCAAACGGGATTATAAGCCAGGGAAGTCTCATGAAATCCTATCACTTTCAGCCACTCGATTCCTTCAAGTTGTTCCTGGGAATTACGCAAACTGACATGCAGACGCCGGCGTTTGCGAAAGAATCCATAACGATTATACACGGCAATACCACAAATGAACAACATCAGGCCGCCCAACGCCACCGCCACCCGTACGCCGGTTAGCGGGTCGTATGATTTCTGATAGTAATCTTCGGCATCCTTGTACTCGGGTTTGTAGAAGGGCCGGAAGAGGAGACGCCGGCCCAGTACACTATACGTCCAGTGGATGGTCGATGTGTCATCGGTGCCGGTTAACGGTAGTGTCGTGTTCGTGTCGATCAGGGAGACGGGCGTTGCCGGTACGGTGGTGGTGGCGGTGGTGTTATACGCGGCGGCGTCCACAGCATCAGGCAGCGGCGATGCCGGGACGAGCGAGAGTGATTTGTTATTGGATGTTAATCCATCTGAATTCGATGGCAAATCATCTTCCATAATCCAATTTCACCCGGAGATCTACAACGAAGTCACATTGTCGGCGGGTTAAGACTGCGGGGCAAACAGATCGCTAACTGAAGCGAAATACAATTGAATTATTCATGCTCCCAACCACGGGGATTACATAACTTATGAAGTCAGGAACATAAAAACATTGCCGGTATATATAAAGACTGTTTGATCATTCAAACGTCATCCTCGCGGTAAACGTTTGCGCGCCAGGGAACCATCGATTATATACTTATTTCTAGCGGTTTGGAAAATTAATTCTCCAAGACTTTATAAAAACGCTGCTGGTCAGAAATAACTTATGAAAAACAGCGTTCATTAATTTACAGCTACCTACACGTCAAAACAAAGAAAATAGTCGCTTTCTTTACTTGTGAAAAAAATCATGAACAAATTCGTTTACGTGTTTTAAAGAGGATACAGTTGTATGTTGAAAAATTAGTGTTATTTACAGTCTGCAGCGGATTAGATTTGTTAAAAGAGCCAGCAAGGGCAGAAACGTCGAATGAGAAAATTGGATTGGCTTAAGCCGTGCTTATTGTTCCCAAAAACGCCTATGCTTTTCCACGTAAGCACACTGGTTGAAAACAGTCACGCATGGAATTATTTCCAGCCTCATCCCGTTAAATACATCCATCAAAAAGTGCATCGACCGGTGGAATTAATCTCGTATGTACAGCACGGCCGGCGCATGCCACAGCATCCAAATTAGTAGCGCACGCAGCTTAGGTAAATCCCAGGTTCCGGGAGTTATTCTCACGTCAGTTGCGTGTGAGAAGAGCATCGCGCGGCTTAAATAATCGGGGAATGGGTTGTGATGGGCTGTCAGAGGAAATAACTTCGCAGCAGTGGGGCATTCGGGGGCGGTAGCGCTGTACTAGCTATTCAGGGTTAGATGGATTAACCACCGCTAATCGTCCCATTCATCATAGTTATTTAAAAATAATCAACACTGTCCATAAGAATAATACCCGTGGCTCGCCAACACCGATACTGTGAATCTTTCATGCATGACGTGATTTGCCTCGTCTGAGCAGTCACAATACAAACTGTGACACAATAGCTGCTTCCGGTAGTTTCTTTTTCTGCCAAAACGGATTGGTTTTACACTAGTCTCGCATAAAAGAAATAAATCTTCTGTAAAGTATTGATTACTGCGATATGACGATTAATACAAATTTCATGATAAATGTGATGCAATTTTGTAAAACAGGTTACCATTGTGCAAGCACATGATATGACGGAAGGACTGGATACAACTATACAAAAGCGCCGTTGTAAAAATGGTAAAACTTTAATAGGCTTTCGTTTTGAAAAGTTCCTTATATACATGCAGTAAGTACATCGATATTTTCTCTTCAATTTTTAGGTAGATTTAACTCTAACACGAAATTTCAAAAACGTTGATTTTGTCCACGTTGATTTTCAACAAAAACGTTGATATTTATTGTAGTTGAGATGCCAGATCGAAGATACGCCGCTCAAAGATCATGTGACAAGCGTAAGCTTGAGCCATATTTATGCATCAAATATTGACCTTTATCAAACCGACGAACCCGATACTTAGAAACTGCTGCTGTAGACTTCGTCAAATTTTTTAGTATAGTCAGTATACAAATACATGTTACTTGGAGGTGATCGATTTCGTGTCTTTGCAGTGTTTCATCCTCAGTGGTTCGAGTTACTAGAAAAGCGTATAATGTTTTGCAGACTCCATATTATGTTTACTCATGGTTTGACACTTTGGCGATACTTTGGAAAATCCACTGGCAGCTTATTTCCGCTCATTAATTATGGTCTGTAAACATAAGCTTGCGTAAATGAGTTGTGAGCAGGGGAACAATCTAAAACCAACTAATTTGACCACATGCAGCAAAGCATGATAATAATGCAAAGAGGGCGCGCTGCATGGTACCTGTAAACACAACCTGCTTTACTGCTCTGGCGTGAGAGAAAACATTCCTTATTGTAAAACTTTAATAAAATGCGCATTTAATGCGCACCTCCCAAAGGTGTTTTTTCACATATTATTCGACAATATAGGCTGGAATTGTGTCGGCATACAATTAATTTTCTCGAGCTACCCGTGTTCCTACGTTTGCGTATCATCTCAACACAGCACCTATGATACACAATGGTTATTTACGAGCCTTTGCTCTTCGTGTATTTGTATCTGCGTCGATTTTCACAGCATCACGTTAGTAAATACATATATATTGCTTTATGACTTGACACTGAATTTCCGGTTATCCTTCATCGCCCGCAATAACTGGTTTGGCGTTATTAACTTGTCAAAAACAGTAGTGAAGTGGGTCGCCGCCATCTCGACAGTGGGACAAATAAACAAATGACTACGAGAAGAGCCACATTAATTTTAGTATCCTTTTGATAGCTCAACTAACGCACGCTGCAGTTCTCTTATTTCCTGGATAATATAACAAATCAAAAGCGAAAAAAATCGATAGTTTGTTTTTAGTGCTACTTAGCACGTTGACGCGTAACACACTACACTGGCCATATTCCACAAAACCACGGCTGTTCGGCATCACCCCGGCAAACGCGATTCTTGATTACAGTATATTATTAACACGATTGCGCTAGTGGTCGCAAAATTGTGTATTTCTCACGTCTACCCATTAATGTTTAATCAATTCTACTTGCTGTCCCATACATATTTTTCATCGGAAGAGATGCAGAAATCATTTCCTTCCGGCGAAAAATGTTAGCTTTTTACCTGAGCAGGACGGGTCGGGGAAAATTCGACTAACAATGCGAAAATTACAAAGCATGTTAGCAGTGCTTTATACTGTTGTATCTTTAAGAAATATGCAAACAGATATGTGCATTGCCATCACTTCAAATGTTTTGCACAATTTCCCAGCATAAACACTGATTGGTCATTTAATAGCATTCGTTAGTCATTACTAATTGATACTAGCTAGGTTTCACAGGTATGCATTATTGTAAATATGTGCTTAAACATATTTACAACGGCATACAGATACAGTGATCATAACATACCCCTACCCAGTAGTCGAAAGATATGCGGCAGTTGAAAATACCGCTGTCGTGATATTGTTCAGCCTGATAATACCATCAAGTGGTTGGCGAATGTAATTTTTTATCTGCCACATAGCTTAATAATACGGGTTTTAATTTAACATTATGAGCGCATTCAAGCAAAATCCTTGGCAAAGGTAAATCTACTTTATACAAATTTTGTAAAACATCCGCATTAAATTAAGCAAGTAGAAAAACCGCTGTATAATAACGTCTGACCATCTATATCTGTACGGTGAATTATGCCATTTGAAACTTTACTGCCAAATTTAAAAATTCTCCCACTTACCGGTAAAATCACATTATGTTTCCAGATAAAATAACACAGTTAATTATTAAAACAATGAGAAGCAAGACTGTCCGCGCAGGACTACATCGTCTAAACTTTCGCGTACCGAGCACGCTCAACACACAATTAATCCGGAAAAATTTGTTAACTTAATCCAGATAGTTTCTCTCTGTCCAGCGCGACGATTACACAGCTGTTGTCGGGGCAGAATAATATGAGGCCGCGCAATTATGTAAGGCCGCTAATAAAAAGAATCTACAGCCTTATGCTCAGGCGCACAGTGGCAGCATGCAGACCGGCAAACAATTACAACATTTGCCTTAAGGTTGCCAGTGACTGGGTTCTGCTCCCCGGATGGCGCCGTCTCCCCATCACAGGAAACCGTACAAATTAATGGGGAGAAAACTTCCAGTAGTCCGTTAACAGACACACATGTACAGCACACATACACAGGAGATTGAAAGCCGCAAACAGGGAGGAGCCAATAAAGTACGGTGTGAGCTGCCAGTGAACCGGAATCGGATTAGACACGCACTGTTGTACTTGGCCGGTGTGTCGCTGAGCTGCAGCTAATGGATCACGAAATCATAACACTGAACTATTCAAGTTTACGATCATTAAAAAAACGCTTCCCCGATTCGTCCCTCGTACCGCGGGACACAGGGTGTCTGTACATATCCCTCGCGTTAAAAATTTAATTCTCGTGGTAAATAAACGGGGGCATGGGTTAAAGAGTGCTCTGCTTCCCTTTGCGCCATCCAGTGGAGCTTTATTCCCGTGTTATCAATATGGCAGTACCACAAGTGCTACGTAGTATGCTCAGTGTCGAGACAAAAGGCGCGAACGATCTCGATTATGGAAGTCCAATTTCAGATGCCCAGAAAACGCCGGTAGGCAGTTGCACAAGTGTGCGCTTATTCCACTGCAGTGCAGTGGATGTAGTTCGTATCCCGCCGCAAGTCATGCGGCGGGATACGAACCGCATCCGAGTTTGTTATAGAATATAAACGTGTGTTGATGGGCGTAGTAGTATGACGTTTATTGTAAGTGCCTAACTGCTTAATTTACTTTTTACCCACAATAATTATTAGCAATTTAAATTGCAGATCTCTGGTAGTTTCTTCGATATTGATAATTTGTAAACGGTTATCAACAAATACTCCCACGAATGCTGTAGTAGTCCATACAAATGCCTTGTACGTACATTAAAGCAATCAAGTGCGTAAAATCAAACCAGCACCAGTATTACCGTATTTATAGCCGTTTTAGCAGACGGTGATTTATGAGTAACATATGACATTTTTAAGCCTAATATGTCACATGTTTGCTGCATAATTTTACAATTACCTGGTCTGCTTCTTGTATTGCGACCTCTGACTGGTCAGTTTCTTTTTGTTTACTGAATTCAACAACGTTCGCCACTTTACTAATGTGATAACGAAAATAAATCTTCGGTTATAACTGTGACTTCTGCGCTTTTGACAGATTGTGTTGCAGCCGGTGCCCGAAGCACCGCGCATTTATGGCAGGGGTTAACCAAAACCGAGAAAGCAAGGAAACCATGATTTCGCAAGCTTTTAGACCAGCGAAATACGTTTTTCGAAACCATCAGCTTGCGTAAAAAATGACAGTCGTTTTACTAATCACTATTATAATTGCAGGTCAGTTTGTCGATTTTTCACAATTTTCTTAAAAATTATTTATTGCTACTTAAAAGTCACACCTGTAGGTGGTTTACTTACGGTTATGATATAAACTGCACACGTTTTTTCTAAATTGATTTTAGTGCATGCCGTGGTGACCACTGGACAATCATGTTCCCGTCGATATCCGGCTTTGATCAACCCCCCTGGAGGCGACGCCGCGGCACAGGTTGGTACATATTTGATTTTTAGTACTACGCTATATTTAAGTTTGATTTTTGTAATTATTCTGTTGCAAAGGATTTCCGTCTTCTAATATTCCTCATAGTACGAGTATTTTCGTAACAGGCTGCCGGAACCTGGTTCAGCTACCGGCAGAACGGTGATGTTACGCAGAACCAAAATATTGTCATCACTAGCTTCGGTCCAACCACCGAACCCTTCACCAACTCATCCGGCATCGGCACATACATGCAGCTGACATGGGCGACGCCAAGTACCGGCCAATGTGTAAACGAATACTGGACTGGGATTTACGCCAATAACGGCATGCAAGTTGGTTTCGACGCGGTGTCAACCGACACGATCAACCGTATGTATTGTACGACATCACAAATATATGGGGTGGCACCTACAATGAACTTTAACGTGATTTTTTTAACAGGATTAAAAGCGTATTCGGTTTTGTACCATGACTATCAGAAAATCATGATTGGCTACGGCTGTTATAAGCCGAAGCAGGATGGGACTTGTGACACTCCCATGATCTGGGCGCAGACCCGCACCCGACCGGACCAGATGTCGGCCAGTGATAAAGCCAATTTTGACAGTATCATTAATACAACATTTCAGCCATACTGCATTACCACCCAAGATCTGCCGCTGCAAACATATGACACCAGTAAACCAACATGTCCGCTTGTTAATCCACCAACATGTCTCAGCGGACTGATAAACGGAACCGCCCTAACCGTACCCAGCAACACTACAGGTACGGAAAATATTATGCGCTAATGTCATCACGCCTAATGCTACACTTTTGTCACAGCCGTTCAGACCACAACCGCCGGCACAACAACTTATGGTTCCGCGGCTTCCGCTGGTTCATCGAACTCCGGCGCAAATGCGTGTATATGGCCGCTTTATATACCACCAGCCAGTACGTTTTCGTACGATACGAACAAAGTAAGAAGCCGGTCGGTTTAGTTTACGATCACACCAGTCATCGCTTTTCATCTGGTTGTAATTAATTTTTCTAGATCGGTGGAATCGCATGGGTTTACCGGCAGTTGTTTCCTCTTCAAGCTGCATCGGTGCACCCACGATATTTCCGACATGTTTTGGGAAACTCCATATTGCCGTTAACCAACTTAACAGGAAATTTTGAATGGTTGGAATTTGTCCAGTACGACAATATCAACTCTACACAGTGCAGTCATGGCTCTTGGTCGGGTTTTGCGGCCACAAATGGACAGAGCGTCGGTCTGAGCTTTGCACCGGTTCCCGGCGGTGGAGAAATACAATGTAATGTAATAAAATATGATTTATTTAGTTTTATACGCATCCAAACTTCGCGCCTAGTCAGTTTCCGCCCGATTTATTTGCTTTCACATTCGTTTTTTAGTGCCATCCCGTGTGGTGACCCTTTACTACGACACAAAATACGAGGTGTATTATGCGTGCACAACTCCCAGTCTGAAGCCCGGATTATGTGACGACCCATTTGTAATTGTCGTGGGTCACAACGATCCCTCGCAATGGTCACAAAGCGAAAAAGACCATGTCGACAACGATATCGTTACTCCACTTTTCCGACCTTTCGGATGCTCTGCCAGCGACATTCCTGTGCAGGCTTTTCCCAGCAATAAAGCCCCGTGCGACTTTATAGGTGCTCCTTCATGCCTGAACCAGTATATCGCGGGATTCAATGACATAGCTCCTCCTACTGTAGTGGCAAATGGTTCTTATTAATAATAATTTTTTCCGTGTCTCATGGGAGTTGGGTTGTGTTTATTTACTGTGTTTTGCGACATTCACGTGGCCTCTTGAGGTTTCCATGATGACCTTCATGCAACACCCAAATGTACATTATGCAGTCCCACGGTACCACATACTCAAGAAATAATATTAATACCGTTGGTGACTTCTCACATTTTATATTTGAGAGTACTCAGTAACAATCGGCATTGCATAATTTTTGTAACAATCCTTCTTCCGATTATACATAAAGTTCATTCAAATGCATACGCTTGGGCAATATATAGATATTGTAGACATCATGGATATTTTGTCTGCTGTTTGCCACATAAACGATTCTTTGTAAACTGCGGAAAGTGTTTCGCGTCATGCATATAAACAAACGGTTTTCTTAAACTATATTAATTCTCACTTTTTATTTTCGACCTTCCGTGTAATGTATTGAATAATCTGAATCGAAGTTACGATATGTTATTGCCAAGTTTCAGTTGGATGATTCATGGTTCTACAGGTTAACACGCCCGTAAAATTGGTTTGACGTAAGATTGACTTGATTACTACAATACCGTGTCGAACGCGTATATACCTTAAAATATCGCACACGAGATCTGTAATTGCAAGTAAACATCAAGCACATGCATGTGCAGTCTTTTCGTTCCAGTTAACTGCTGCAGAGTATAGGTGTGGCATTTGAACGTGGCTGTAAACATTTTGAAGAACCGAGTCTTAATTACTGTATACTCGTATATGTACACGTGCAGTTTGGTCGTGTCGGCCGTAAGATTGCCAGCGGGAAAATATTAATTTTATGTGGCTATAAATATTCTTGCACATCCTTTACGATTGCACAATACGAACTTCTTACACTTTATGCGTAGCCGATTGCGCAATTTCCAGATTCTCTTTACAGACTGTAATCATGCTTCGCAGATTTGAATACATGTCGTAGACAGCAACGTAGAACCACTGCGAATCTGCGATCTTAAATTTATCGGAGCATCCATTCTTATCGCTTAAGTGTTCTCGTTAAAATGTCTCAAAGTTCCATGGTTTACCAATGTTTTAGCATTTCGCTAAAACATGCCTTGTACATGATTTATGCGGCATCTTTACTTGAACAAGACAGATAACACTCGATTTACCTTTCTGTACATTTTACCATATTAATTGGCCGAATTACAAAAACCAGATTTAGCTGCTCTTGTCGATTTCGTGATTGCGGCGCACAATGAATAAGCTTTCGCCTTATCGGCCTTCCGCCGTACTGTCACCGGCTGCTTTTTTATTTGGATTGCAGTTTGGAATAATTGGACCAGTGTTAACCGAGCTAATAAAACTGCGGGTAAGACTTCATTTGCAGTTATTCTTTTTTAATTGTTTCATGTTTCGTTGCCTAAATATAGGTCTGTGCCGAAGTGTACCAATTCCCGCATAATATATGCGTAAACCTGACGGATGGACTTCATCAGAAGAAGAATGATCTAGTGAGCTCCAGCACGGCTCATTACATCTTTCTGGAGAAAATCGGTGTCAGTCTACCGAGCCTGTTGTTTGCTGTGTTCACAGGTATCATTAATTAGAAAATATGTAACGAAAAAAATATTTGTATAAAACAGCACATTCTACATGTTAAACTTTAAAACTAGTATTATGTATATTTAGTATATATATGTATATACATTGTATATCATATAAGTGATCACATTACACTACTATGGTATTCATTATACATGTATAGGATACTGCATTTTCAGGATCATGGAGCGACCATTTCGGACACAAACGAGCGATACTTGTAAACATTTCCCCACGCTTCGTGGTTTTTCTTGTCGCTGTTATGGTTAGAATGTAATTATGTATATTTTTTGGTTACTAGATTCCAACGTTTGGAATGTTGCTGGGCGGTATCATTCTCACCGTATTAGCGTACGTCCCGACGCACCCTGCAGCGTTTCTGCTCTTCTCATTGGTCCAGACTTCTCTGGGCGGATTCGCCATGGCCGGTGCTGCGCTATACAGCTATTTAGGTGACCATTGTAATCCAACGGAGCTAGCTGCTAATATCGCCATCTTCGATGGGACAATGTTCCTATCGGGAAGCATTGCCGAATTATCATGTGGCGTCCTGTATCGTACATTTGGATTTCCGTTTCCCATCATTTTGTACACCATGTGTTTCGCACTGGCGATTTCATACATTGCACTGGCCGTGGGTAACCGGGCAAAGCAATCAGAAATACCAGCAAAAAATCGATTGGCACTGGTGTTTACAACACAGAATCTCAAAGCAAACAAGGATCTGCTGGTTAGAGATCGTATTGGGGGAACATCGAAGCACATTCTTCTGCTGATCATAAGCGCAGTGATCGGTCATATTTGCGTACAAGGTTAGAGGTCACGAAACGCTTAAATTATTGTCGCGATTATTTGTACAACAAAATGTTTATTGCGACAATTTAAACGAGCGCCCATTTCGTAATGGAACTGAACTGCGTTTTACCGAAGATTCAAGAAGATCACGTGTGTAAAGCCGTTAATGTTAATATTCCAGGCGCAGGTTCCATTCAGCAGCTATTTTTCGAAACAGCTCCATTGAACTGGAAAATGGAAAACTTCGCAATGTTGCTGGCTATGAGCGATATAATTGGCGGTAACAGTTTCAAATCAGTCCCAACTTTTATTTGTGTCACCTTTCTTTAACCATGCCTATTCTAGGTATTTTCATGATGATTGGTGTGCCATTTCTTATACGGATGCTGCAGTTAAATGATTTCACTGTTGGCACCACCGGAATTTTATCTACAATTCTTTCCTTCATCATCCTTTCGATGACGACAAAAACGTGGATGGCATTCATATTTGTCATTATTGGAGCACCATGCAGAATGCAGTTCACGGCCATCCGATCACTGCTGTCAAATTTGGTTGACGCTGGTGAACGCGGAAAGATGATGTCCATCATTGCGGCGTACGAGGCAGTCATGCCGCTGTTTGGTTCGTTTGTTTTTGCAACGGTATTTTCTGTAACAGTTTTTTGGTGGTCAGGATTTTCGTTTGCTTTTGGTGCGGTAGTGATGGTAGTTCCACTTGTAATATTTCGTTACATTGCTGCTGATCGGCGGGAGCCGATGTACAATAATACCGCCGAGTTTGCTCTTCTTGAAGGTGTACAAGACGAGATTTCGCCTCATGTATAAAGCGTTGTACAACTGTACTCAAATGAATATTTCGATGTTCATGAAACACACAAATGGCAATAAATTGTCGTATTCGCAGTACCTATTCACAGTACCTTCTCAGTACGTATCTATTTAGTTTGCTCAGAATGTTATCCGTCACTTATCCCTATGAATTCATTCTTGCCCTTTAACATATGTTATGCTCCTAGTTTATCTTGCTCATAGCTAGAGTGTATTGTGCTTCTCCTCGTATTGTATAAAGCGCATAAAAATTTATTAAAAAGGTCACAAATACAAACCCCGGTTCGATTTCATAAAAAGGCATTCATGGATTAGATGTGCCGAGCACCATCAAAATACGGAGCCAGGACGGATGCGTTTTAATTGTAACAATTTCGTTGTAATTTTACGTAGTCTACGTACTCCAGACGTACCAATTAACGTCAAACATTGCGCGATAACTCTACTTAAACATACTGTCGCCGTCACGTCTCGGGTCTGCACAACACACGTCAAAAAAGTGCTACCTGGCGAACCGGGAACTAGTACTACCAAATTCCATCTGAAAATGTTAAATCAGGCGGTTCATAAAAATTTCCACTCGAATTTTTAAACCTAGCTACGTGAGCGACTTAAAACGAAAACAAGCCATTCAAACTAGAGCAGTTGTTAACACGCACGGATAAAAAACATTACGGTCCGATATGGTGGCATGTTGTTGTGTGATGAGCCACCGCCGGTACGTGCCGTATTGCGGTTCGTGTCAACCTTATCTGTGCTCTCAGATAAGTATAACGAGCGTGCAGAATACCTTGCAAAACCATATTTGCCACTCATATCCATAAATTCACCGCCGTAAGCGGCAGCATGACTGTGCTGGGGCATCTCTGCAACAGTTAAAGTATGACTCTCCTCTCCACCTGTGGAATCGACTGAGTGCCGATAATTCCGTCCTAACAGGAAGCGTCCTCCAAGGTCCGGCAGGATGGTGCTGCCTAAAACATTGTACAATTTGGGATAACTATTGGTAGAAAAGTAGGCTCCGTTGCATTCCAGCCAACAGGAATTCATCCCGCCCACAGACGTAAATGCAACAATGGATCCAATCGGTACTTTGGTCGAGTCGCTTCCAGCGCTCACTGCAATCAGGTTGTCACTTCTTTCCGTGAGGCTCTGCAGTTGTGCAGTGATTGGAAGAAATCGGCCTACCATCGCAGCGAGATCTAAACTATTGGCCTCACAGGTCTGGTTGACTAACGTAATTTTATTTTCCATTAAAGCAGCACTTTTCTTTAACTCCCTTATTGCACTGGCTTGGGGAGTTGCTTTCTCGGCGAGGTCATCCAAATTCCGGGCCAGTGACGAAACATTCCTCTGTAATGATGCGTACATATTAGCAAGGTCAGTTGTATTGCTGAGTAATCCTTCGTTTCTCGTTTCCATCTGGTTTATTCTTTGAGCAATTTCGTCCAGACTGTCATTTCGGATGTAAAATAGTGGTTTGAGTTCTTCTGATGCAGACTGCAATCCGCTATCATTTTCCTTGAGATGGAATGCCTGGGTGATATTGGCTTCCAGTTGTGTCACCCGCTGCATGGTCTCTTCTAGCAAGCTCAAAACATGTGCAACTGCCTTGCTTTTGTTGACAGCTAATTGCAGTTTGGCTTCAAAATAATTTTGGAAGGCTTGTAATCGTCTTTCAAAAGTTTCGTTCAACTGACGCTCGACGGACGTGATGTCACCATGGGAGTGGTTTTGAATTTCTTTATCACTGCGGACGTTTACAGCGCTCATTGGATTGACGTGGGTCATAGAATGTGCGTAAGACGAATAATCAGCAATGCTCTTCGTTACAAGCGGACTGAAACTGCCTAAACCCGGCTGTCCACGAAGTTTAGCGAGATCAATACAATACAGTTTCATTGGTCTGATAACAATTCGCTTCCCGTCCAGTTTCACCGGTCCCACTCCTCTTTTCAGTTCGTCAAGCGCTTCGGCCACTGCCTCCGTGAGGTTGTCTCGTGATACCTCCCGTTGCAACCAGTTCATTCCGTCACTAAATAACGCCTCCAAATGACGTGTTTTGACATCCGGCCGCTTATTTTCATCATGCCAAAAGGTCACATGCCAATCAGCTTCTGTAAAATGAACCGTTGATGTCACATTATGCCGCATCTTTCCGGAAACCTGACGTATCATACTGTCCATCTGACCAGTGTCCATGAATTCATCGCTTTCCAAGGAGGATTCGATACTTTTCATTACGGTCTCTCGAACGAGATCGTCGAGATCAGCCTTCTGTAAGAAAGCGTAACTGGCATCCGGAAAACGCTCACTGATGGCCGAAAAGGTCACGGAAGCATGCACGTGGTCGGCTTCGATAGTGATAAATAATTTCGATGTGTTCGGTTTTTGATAAGAGAAGGCTAGTTGCAAGTTTGATGCAAAATGTTCACTATCGGTTTTCATTGATTCCGCCAGCTGGTTGCATTCAGTGAGCGATACACACTGAATGCGGAATAAAATTGTGTCAGGATATTTGTCAACACTTTTCCCCAAGTCTTTTATGTAGGCTGGTCGAAGGTTACTATCGAAGCCCTCAATGCGCATCCATCGAAAAGGAATCGGTAGCAAATGTGGATGCTTGGTTCCAGTTCGTTGAGCAATAAATTGACTGATATTATGAAGGTAATCCTCATCGGAAAGACCAATCCTGATAGTGATGGATGGATTCGGGGATTCTTTAACGGAAGATATGTTTGGAAAAAGCATACAAGTCGGAGTGTAATAGAATGTTGGATCGGTAGAGTTCGCTGTCACCGTTTGAAAAACTTTGATGTAATGCCCCATATAGCGCATGGTGAAAACTGGGGCGGAATTAACATCCGGTGATCCTATAGCTAGACAGACAAAAATACAACATCCCTGTACCAATATTCAGAAAAAACCAATGCTACTTGGAATTTTTGCGCACTCGAATTAAAAGTAAGCACTCATACTTAAAATAACAATAATTATTGTGGATTTACCTGCCACTCTCAGCAGTGCTCCCAGGGCGATCAGAAAAACGCACACTTTTTTCATTCTGAAAATTAAGTAGTCCAGTGAGTCCGCATAGCATTTAAACATACAGCGAGAAACGAAATGCACTTGGTAAGTTATCCATGCTAACAACGTTTTCCGCATCTGCAGGAATTCGCCATACGCATTTTCTCTGATTTGTGGCAGTTGAGATGGTTATCTGTCATAACTTAACACTAACAAGTAAGAACTCGGTCAGTCCAAAATTCGTCATTTCCTTGTTATTGGATGCTATTCTTCTTGCTACCCAGACAACGTTTACCATATCAGAGGATCAAATTCATGCGTCATGACTCACGTATTATGTATTTTTGTTGTTTAGAATGATTGGAAATATGATCAAATATGAGATATTTCAAATATCTAAACGCCAGCAGAAACCAAGATTGACCAAATCACATCTATTTTCACATCGTTTCTCACTGTAAATTGCGAATGGAGCATTTATTAATAAATAATAACCACATAAATTTTAATGCAGATTTTTGAAGTTATACCTAGATTTAAAAAGGGTGTCTAGCTTGTTAAAAGGCATGAACTTCGGATGCCAGGTTCCTTCTAATAGCGTATACAGTTCAATATATAGATATTGTTACACGGCTTTCAGCATTTCTATAAGGCTTTCGCTAATTAACGTTGATGTCATGACCTTTGCAGTTGAGAAAGTTGTTAGCTTTCCAGCTGGATATAACTCTATTTCTACTATCCACCAGATGACGGCACCTATCGTAAAACAACATTACTTAAGACGCACATGTGTATGTATAAAAAAATTTTAAAACAGAATGGGCGGGAGATGGACGCAACTTGCTAAAAACTCGAACATATTATATATCTCTCTTATAATGACGAGATAAATTTACTCCGATTAATTAAAGGCTAACTGCCAACCACAACCCGCTAACACCTATTCTAGAGTACAAAGCTAACGAACAACGCGATGGTGACACTGCATAATAATCACCCAATCTTGTAAACACCGTTTACAAGCAGGAGTTATAAGGCTAATAGCTGTCGTTTTAGAATAATTTAACGGTTCCGTTGGTGAGAATGGCTACAATGAAAGTTTTGATTGATTGCGGCAATGATTCAAGACTAAGGTGTAAAGATGGATATCCTAATTACTGATTTATTGCGATACTTCTATGATCACCAAGTTTAAAGTCCAACCTATCATAAAATCAAGAACGAACGGAGCTATTCAATAAAAAGAGAAATTTTGCTTTCCGTTTTATCCAGTCTCGGCTCTTTCGTTTTTTTTCGCTTACGACGTATCAAGATGATGTGCCAGCTTTTTCTATCCTCTTCGCTCATCGCTGTCATGACAATTAGTCTTGTGGCAGCACAGCTTACTAGCAGTAATACCTACAAAACACAATGCAAGCAGAGTAAACCTAGCGGATATGCCTGGGATAGTCCAGCGGTAAGAATTCTAATTTGACGATCTTCGACATAAACTGCAGTTCCGTCTAGTTACTTCCTACTATTTTTTTAAGAGTTTAGGTATCTGGTATCAGTACATGTACGGACCAAAAAACATTCCCTTAGTCAACCTTACCAATCCGGTAGAAGAAAATCGCGGAATTGGATGGAGACGTGATTCGGATCAGATGGTGTATGTACAGTCTTTCCACGTCACTGCTCGCCAAGACACTCCACCGTACAACTGCTGGGCGGCTTATGGAACACAAAACACCAGTTGTAACGGATTCTGTATAGCATTCGGATATTTTGGTGGTTTGGGCACCGGCGAAGAAGGTCAACAAAATCATACAATTCAGCGGCAAATCAGTTAGTACTGAATAGCGATGACATTGCAGGATCCAATCGAAATTTCTACAAGCTGTACCTGGATCCGAATTTTGTGTACATTAGATCTTACTGTTTCACGGCTAACGACACCCTAACCGCGGAGACTTGCGACTTGCCGGGAATTTCTGTGTGGACAAGAAAGATGCCGAAGGATATCACACCGCTAGAGGACAAGATCATTCGAGATATTGTCGATGATCGGCTACAGTTTTACTGTCTGGGTGCGGCTGATATGCTCTACAACCCGTGGGTCTACGATCTGCCGCCGTGCGATTTTGTTGAGCGACCCCAGGCGGCGATGAATGATTTCCGATATGCACAGGAAAATCTGGTCAGCAAATGTAAGAGTGCCTCGTCCACCACGTGTTCACCGGCATCGTTCTATTAACGGTTGGCTTTCCAGCGGTACCGTTTAATTTATTAATTTTCTCAATTACAATGTAGATACAAGTTTTTAAAACTTTTACAATCAATTTATCCTGAGACTGTTTGCAGAATGCATTAACAGTTTTATTTTCGTGTGGATTACGACTTTGTAAATATACCGACAATCTCGAAAAAAATCATTATGTATGTAGCGATCCATAAAAGATATTGTGATTGCAAGACGGAAGTGAATAAAAATGTGAATAAAAACTTTACGTTACAGACACTATCAAATGTCATAAGTTTAATAAAAAACTCTCCTCTTTACAAGCCCGCTTGATTATAATAGCAGCTTGCTTTCACAATTTTTTGCTCATAAGTCGGTTCTCTAACCCAACATAGAAGGCATATTGAAAACACATATTGAGAAACCAGAAAACTCGGCGTACTGGAATTTCATACTGAAGAGACCGATATATAAAAGGTCAACCTTAGTCGCACCCCGTCCACTGGTCCTGGCTCTGAATAACTTGCTCCATAAAGCCAGGGCCTTCAACCTGTTTGTAGCCGCATCTGCCTGCTTTCTGCTTTCTTCTGGCGCGCGGTAACATTCTCCACCCGTCTCACTGCCATTTTGCTCCAGCAGTCACACTCAGTCTTACCCCATCGTATTCCTTGCCGCCTCATGGAGCACCGACCCACAGCCATCATTATCCGGTTTGGATCGTTTTTCCCTCCAGTACCTTCCGGACAACGTCTTTTCCGAATGTTTCCAGTGCCCGACGGTGATGTTTGTTTTGTCCTATCCCGATTCCTTCGGCGTGCCAATACCGTATACATGCGGCACACTGTACGTTTCCGACTCCTTTTAACTCTTAAGGCGACAGTTTAGTCATATTTAACCGGCGGTCGCATAAATTCGCGTCACAGGATCTTCAATTTATTGAGCTAATCTCACAATCAGAAGGTTTAGTGCCGCTGTGAAATATACTGACAGTTTTGGATAATCATTTTAACTGTTTATTTGTCCGGTCTTTCAGCCCCGCGCAACCGTTGAAATGAAGGTGCTGCTTTATACATTTAGCAAGCAGAACCAGAACGCCACAATTTACAACGCTATGCACTATGCAGGCTGATGGTTTTAACGATTGCAGTTGTGAGACCAAACGAAGTTTCGTAATTTTGCTCTACATACCGGGATATACCGGTATTACGTAGGTCCCATTTCCTGTTCACCAACGTTCGGTTAGATTTAATCTCGCCACGGCAGTATAATAACAGAATAAGATGTCGGGGAGCTAGCCTGGAATTCAAATCGAATACAGAGAACAGCCGTTTCCAGGTTCCAGCTCATCCTGTATATGTATAACAGGATGCAAGAATGCTATATCATAAAGAAATAATAACGAAAAATCTAAACTTTTTCATGGTTTTCTACCCACCCATTTCTGGACGGATATGGGTGGGTAGCATCACCAGCGTTAATGACGAACGAGAAAAATCGTACCTCATGTAAAAACAAATTATGCGTGTACATTGTCTTGCCATCTTCGTATGAAAAATTCATGTTGGTAGTTTCTACTGGAACAGTTAAAATTGATTGTAGAACTCAGAATCTAATGCATGCGAAACGCATTCTTTGGTTCGTATGTTACGTCTGATATCTGCGCGCGCTGCTGCATAATATGCCAGACAGACATACTTCTATTCATATTTTTACTTATATTGTAATACAGATATCTATAAACGAATAACTATATAGCTTGAGTATTCAAGTTCGTAATGATTTTGCTTGTACGTTAATGTCAGTATGCAGTGCAAACAGAATTGTGGTTGTCCAGAATGCTTTGGGTTTTGTTCTAAATTTGTGCATGTGCCGGTCGAAGTCAAACTTTGCGTCAGTGACATTTCAAATTAGTCAGACATTGCAGACAATACTGATTAGCATGCCACACTCCGTAACTGTGCTTCCTCGGTTAAAAAGGCGCTGTCTCTGTCAGTCACACTCAGTCGTAAGCACATTTCGTTAAATTCAAAAATTGTAAATTTTTTCCATCCATGCGGAAAATGTAGTCCCTAACCGCAGAATGCTAACGCCGCGCTATTGAACATGCGGACAGTCAGATCATTATAGCGCAGTGGTGCATTGGCTAATGAGATCAGCGCTCAGAAGCCAACTGACCATTGTCGAAGAAAAATGAGCGTATTAAAATTTTATATTTGACAATTATCTTTCTTTTCACTGCACACCGCTCTGACCCAGCTTGACGGAGTGTGCAGTATATTGTTCAGGCACTGGGAAAGGAAATTTGACATAGATCCAGCATGGAAACCCTTCGTTATACGGTGCTGTCGCAGCGAATTAAAAGCATTTTAAATGCTAACCCCCTCCGTGTGCCGCAGCCGAGATTGTGAATCTGTGGTATTAAACTTTGTGCAGGAAATAATGGAAATAATTGACCATTGGTTGACCTTATTTAAAGAACAGTTATTTTATATACGATACCGCATTAACTTGCCGGTATTTTCAAGCCTGCACATGGGATCCCATGAGTTACTATAGAAATAGATCCTCATTTATAAGTTGCTATAACTAAAGAATATATTTAATTAGCGACCTTGTTGTGTACTCTACATAAATAATTTCCTTGAATCTGATTAGTATTGGTAATTATGTTATTTATTTGGAAGCTTGCACATAAAAGTACATGCCAAAACAAAGCAAATATTCATCGACATAAGTAACGCAACTTTAATTATTAATCGGTGTTTCAATTCCCGAACATTTTATCTTCAAACTTCTGCAGGATGTGTGCCAAAAAGCGTGAAGATTTTCAAATTTTAAGGCAGTAAAAATTCATGGAGTGTTTAGTTTAGATTGCGTTTTGTTGTTAGAACTTGTTTTTCGATTAATTACTTTATAGAGCAGTTTGCACTGATCCGACAAGTGCTCATGAACAATATGGAACTGTGAAACACATTAAAAGTTCTATTGCTACAGCGGTTACGTTTTCTCACTTTTCTAGCATCATTAAATGTTGTACTTGAAAATACTTATATTTATAAATTTGTACTTTATGCAGCATCGCTAAACTAAAAAACTAGAACTGAAAGTACAAGTGAAAGGTTGAATTATTATATTTTAGTATGTTGTTCATACACTTTACCCAGTCATGTAAATAGGCAGCCACTATTTAGCAATATCTCAACGTTAACAATGCGGCGTTGGTTCCGCCCGGTACTACCGGGCATTTTACGATCTGTTTACAATGTCCATGTTATGGAAACTCGAATGGTATCCGTACTACGAGTAGAACAGCAGCGCGTAAAACCAGCGGAAACTCCTCCTCCACATCCCGCTTTAAATGCTGCACAGTATGTAGCGCTAGCCCCGCCCCTGGCCAGACATTGACCACGGCTGCCGGGGTGCGCATTCGACACGATCTTGCTGCGAAACGATCCGCCAAACAGCTTTTACAACAAGCAGATGCCGCTTGGGATCCATTTGGCCATCACGTAATTGCCTCTGTTCCTGCTAGTCTGTTATTTTAAGATCTTATCGTCTATTTGCATTAACAAATCTGCGCCGCATTTGCTTTTTAAAGTTTACAGTTTCCCGCTTGCACGTATTTTCCCTAATGGTCAGCGTGCCCTTTATCACATTTGCCGGCAACCACAGCTTTTGACTTGAATCTCGCGTGTTTGGAAAAAAAACCCGGCCAGTTCGGCGGAACAAACTTGGTCTCGTTTGTTTTTGTTGCACTGCACGGACTGGGACAGGAAGATGTGGATTTTTGCTATTCTAATTGGAATTTACGGATCCTTCGGTAAGGGGTTAATACGTCCATTGGACAAATGTAATTACCGAGATGCACTTTGTACTGCCGTTGCATTCACTTAACAACGGGGGAATGCTACAATTTGCATTGACATGAAAATATAGGCTAATCCATTGCTCTGAGCTACAACTGTGAAAAGTGGCATGAAATTTACATTTTTGCCGGGTTGGGGCATTTTTTCCCGGTCCCTCTGTTGTCGTACCACCGACTATTACGCCTCGTTACGCAAACAGACAATCTGGGTCAGTGTTTTTTGTTGCGCACTTAAGTGTGACCATTATACAATTTCCCCGGAAACTGAATTATTTACAGCCAAAAAGAGTGCGCGCTGTGGGGGAAAAATAGTCAATTCTTTTTGCTAGCATCGAACATTTTTCTTATTTGAACATTACATCCCGTGTGCCCGTCAGTGTGGGATGTCCATGCCGGCGGAATATGGAGTCCAGTAGTATATTGCAGTTCAAAAAGTGGAGCAACAGTCAATTTAAATTATTTGTGCTACACTGCACCTAATCTGCCGGCATTGCTGGCTTCGTGTTAAGTCATGTTTCCCTTAAAAGCTTTTCTTTTGTGCCGGCAAAAAGGATTAATGATACCATCTGACTTCCACAGTCTGCCAACCACAAAATTTAAATCCAACATAATTCTCAACTTAAAATTGCATTTTTGATATTTGGACTTGCAACAAACAAAATACTGTCTGCGAAATCTTTTACACAATAATTCTGATTTATGAGAATAGTCGATATAACGATTACTGAATGGCATTTAATAAATAGCACCTCTTACGCCCGCTTAAGGAATATTTTCAATACATGTAAAATTAATTTCCAAATCCTTTTCATAACCGACATAAATTGTTCCTTTATGGAGAATTAAATGAAAAAGTAAATACACCCAGTTTGAGTACAGCGGTGCATGCGCATGTGCTACCGTTTGAAAATTGAGGCCGGGAATGTTCTGGTCAGCAGCACTTGATCACATTTAGATATTTGCCGTGTGTCTGCGATAAGAGGCTTCTTTACCGGCACACCAGTTACCGGTAGCCGCTCCGGTCTGAGCTATGAAGTGTTGATTTAAGAACAAACCACCTTACGGTGTTGTGATCCTCCAGCCTGACCAGGTATCAGATTGTCCCATCTTTTATCTACAAACTTGAGAATTCTTTCAAAGCCCCCCATCTCATCATTTAACCGTACTGTACAGCGTATTCGACAGCCAACAATCCTAATGGACGCTGCAGTCCTTAACTATGCCTACTTTAAAGCGCCCAAGCTATTCAGAATTGCAGACAGCGGACAATCGACGGTATATTGCGTAGCTATAAAACCGGCTTTGGTATGTTGGCCAGTGTGTGTACATGTGCGCTTCAAGCAGCCGGCACGATGGACAGGTCGTTTAAAGAGTGAGGATCACTTTCTCCTCTTTCCTAACATCCTCTTCTTACGCCGCATTCCAGCTATGAAGAAAATGTATTAAAAACCTATCAATAATGTGTCTGCACGGCGATATGCCTTCATTTCTCAGCCGGCTACTAGATGGTCATGGCTATGTCAAGTCCGGGCCAAAATGTCGTGTATGTACATTGTATGGCAGGACTTTCAAACAAACGCATTTAATTGCATCGCAGCCCACTGTATAACAAGATTGCAGCCAACGATCAATCACACTGTAATTCTATTGTATTAATGGGACAAATTACGACGCAATCCCCAAATGATCAGTCCCGTATACGCACGGGTCCCAGTGACCTTACAGCCGGCGTGCTCTCTTCATTAACAAAACAAACCCCCATTACACAATCTGTGCGCCTTAAAGGGATTTGGCTTTTTTTGGCCACTTGATCAACGGGCAATCGGCCACTTTTATTAAGTTTACAGTGCGCGCATGTGCAAGCAACGCGCGGAGACTAAGCTGCGAGATTTACGGATTACGGCTAAATCTGATAAAATTAGAAAATCAATGGCTCTTAAAAAACGCCTCTGACTATTAAATCGTTACAAATCCGTTCGATGAACAGCGAGCAATACAGAATACCAAAAAATTAATAAAATTGTCAGTTAACGAATACTCTCATTTTGCACGACGATTTTATTCAAGCGCCGCACGCGCGCGTTGTGTGTTATACTTTGTAGCGAAAAATGTGCACCATTGTTAATATCTAGTATGGAGTGCGCGGTTTTACAACTTTGCCGCGGACAGTGCATTGATTACTTTAATTATTAAGAACAGTTTTTATGGAGCATGATAATTTAGCGGAAACGCGGAAGTACAAGCACGCATGCGTGTATAACGGCTTTGCCACTACATATTCCCAGTCCATATATATAGCGCAAGCGGCATAAAATATCGATCATAATCGACGAGTGCATCGACCAGCTGCTGTCCACACTACTGTGTACCGTAGTAGGCTAGTAGCCGATGGTGTATTTATCGTTATGCCCGAGTTGCATTAGTTCACATTTGCCGTTATCTCACCTGGAGCTAGGGACAAGTTTACAGCGGCACAGTGGCTGTGTTTTGTTAGCCCCGATAATTGGACAGTTCACATGGGGTCAGCCGGTCACCATCAGGTGAGACCGGCAGACGGGAGAAGAGACAATGGGATTAATACAGCGCTGAATCGCTCATTGCCCAAGCGGCGCCCCAGGGGGCCCGTTAATTACATGTAGATAAATCTTAATTACGACAAAAGTAAATTAAACAACTGTGCCTGCAACGGCGTGTAATCACTCTACACTGCCGTTGTATTCAATGTTTCCATTTTGGCCCAGGAGGCTTTTCCCGAATTTACTTTGGTATAAAACTGTGCTGCGGATTATTCGGCTAGTGGTGTTTATTCACTGTGATTTTAATCGACAGCTGGGTAATCCACGCTTGATATGGATCGTGGTTTAATAACTTTAAATAACTTTAAAGTAGCTGTAGAAAACGCCGTGCTTATTAGTTATTTTTGCAGTTGGCAATGTGGGATTAAAACAGATTTTCTGTTCTTGTACATAGGATAAACTTTTATATGTCAACCGCGCTCCGGAAATTTATGTGAAATTAAAATAAAAAAATTCCCATTGTACTTGTTATCTCTAATCTCATCAGCCTACATACAATGGAGGAAGATCTTCCCAGTTCAGTCATGGGAAGCCATGCATTTGATTATCTCATCGTTCGCCATCGCCAGTATGGGCGCTGTATATACGCCTGCGAACTAATAATCCCATATGGGAATTGGGTTATTCAAATAAGCTTAATAAGACCCCGTCTATCACCTCCGCACATTGTTGTTGTCAAATGTACACTGTCCATCCTGCCCGTTAGCATTCTCTATGCTTCCCATTCTTTATCCTTCCATTTTCAACCCGAACAATTCTCTCAATTTTCACTTTTACTCTCCCTTTTACCTGCGTGTCCAGTGTAGCCGAACTGTATATCGACCCAACCAGTGAAAAATATTAATTTGCACCTGTTCCCTAGAGGCAGCCGGAAAAGCGCGCCACTTCCTCTGTATGTATTCGGCCAGTCTGCGCGCCGACATACATGGTCAATAGCGTGACAACAGGACTGATAATTTTGTTGGTCATTTTCCGTGGGGGTAGTTAATAGATTGCGCCATACAAGTTGAAACCAAATGTAGAACGAAAAGCTATCCCGTGTATCAAATGGATTAACCGAGGGCTTTTGTTAGCCTATTTACACTAAACGGTAGCCTTAACTGACCGGACGCTTTTCAGTGTGTCATTAGGGGATGTACGGCATATATATACAGTAGCAGCTCTTTGTACACACACATCCTACTGACCTGACGCCTATCGGACAATCTCCATATATATCTTTACAGCTTCCTGCAATATATATTTCTTATCTGAATTGGTGCTAAAAGAGTCTTTCGCGGATAAATGCTCATCGTTTTATTCAATCAAACAAACTTGATACACTTTTAATAGTCCATGGATTGATGAGCAAAATAGCACTTATCAGGATTTGTAAGTTTTATGGCACTTACGCTCTTCGCGCGCGCACCCCACACAACCCCGGCTAATATACGACTATTCCCACTGACCGAACCCGGACAGCATTAACTAGCTCAATATTATCGAGCACAGTCCACCCCTACTCGACCGTTATGCATATAACCGCCACCGGACCCAGTTGCTCATTGATTCCACTGCTGGAACATGATCAACTTAGAATCGCGAATTAACCGCCGGAAGTTAGTAAACCCCATCGACAAGCACTCGACTGTGATCCAGCAGTTTCCTTAAATGGACTGTAAAGTCCATAAAACTATGCTGTGCCATCCGGGTGGCATTGTCCGTTCAGCTTTGATAACAGCTTCCCAAGTTTCAAACAACCGTCTGCTCTTGACAGGAAATGTGCACAGACAAGATCTTTATTTGTTGATTTTTTAAGCATTGTACATGACACACTAGAACTTAACTAGATATTAACTTCCTCAAAAAATTTTTGATGAACTTATCGTAATACTGTTAATGTGAAATTTAAAACGGCATATGTTGAAAAAAAAGGAAAACCGAAATGCCTACGAAAATACCGAAGCTGCATTTTCAGCCAAATGTAGCGTTTTATATTGACAAGTTTCTTGCTGGCCCATCAGCGGGAATGTTTCACCCTGTGTGGCGCTTTGGTAAATGATAAGTATCCATTGGACAACGATAACGAGTTGATGAAACGCATATTAGATTTCTCTGCCTGTTTACCCTGCGCGGCACCCTGACCACTGGTTACGTCATCAACATGTGTTAAGGATGCAAGTCGGAATCGAATGAAATATTCTGACAGATGTAAAAGGGATCAAGCGTGCCCATGCATCAACACTACAGCAGCTTCCCCATTTACGCCACTATAATGTAACGCACACACACTGCCGACAAGCAACACCACAACAGCATCTACCATCCCAACGCGGCGGACATAACAGCGCCGATCAAGTTTCCCATTCTGAATATACGAATATACATGTACACAGCAGCGGCATTGTGCCGCACTTCTCAGCGCAATTTTCCACTTGACTACCGCGTACTTAGCGACTTGCGCCACCATCCATTTAGCCTGCCTCGGCGTTTGCAATGAGTTGGAAAATAAGTGAGGAGAAAAACGGTACGGAAAATGTATTATTTGGATGGGGGCCAAATTGGTGGAATATGGTTTATGGAAGGTGTCGGATGATGCCGGTCTGGCTGTATTGTGATATATTTTGGTTAAATTAAGGGGACGGGGACACCTGCAACTGACAAGCGACAGAAACCATAAATTATCATCAGACCCCGTGGCCATGTTTGTCGGATTATGACTGATCCGGATGGCGTGGTTGCCTGTGTGCGTAAGGGGAAAGCGAAGAATTTTTCGTAAACATTTCTCTCGAGAGATGGATGGTGAAACACTGTACGCTGACTGCGCCCGGTTTTCGCCACCTAATCGCCACGGCAGATTGTCAATTGCCCAATTGGAGTCGAATGTACACACCACTCGCTTTCCGGTGTAAAATCTCGGTAAAATTGCACACCGGCAAATTTGGCCCACTTTTTCAAGGGCTTTTTTCTGCCTGACCAGTTTATGGAGGTTCATCGCCTAATTGCTGATGGCCTTATGCTGCCACTTTAACAAAATCTGAGGCAAAACGTGAGAAATAAACGGTTACGGCCGGGGATTAATGTATTCCACCCACTTAAAATGCGTCTTAACACTCTTATCATTGGCGCTCCATACATCATTAATATATCCCAGTAATGACTGTGAATAATCCATTACTGCTGGTTACATCCCCTTTCCTCTTGCATTCTGAGTTTCTAAAACATGACTGTTGAATGTTGACAGTTTTAAAAACACACTATTACGGTAAAGTAGGTTGTAGATTGACCATATCGAAGGTATGTCAATTGACTCAATCCGCAATATTTTCGTAAAAAAACTCTTGCTCTGCTAAAATCAACAATTTCAGATTTGGCTAACAGCGGAGTCCTTTTCGGCAAATCCAAAGCCGGACGCGAAGGTTGAAAAGACGCGTATAAGAACATTAATAAATAAACCCGCGCAGTGGGCATATATACACACTTGCAGGCGGTCAGCAGCTTAAAAACGTTTAAGTCGCGGAAGCACTTAAAGATGAATAATGTGTTTTTCTTGTGAAGGACTCATTCTCAGAGGTCTCGGAAGCATTTTTCCCATATACGCATTAAATATGAAGGGTCCGGCAGTGGCCGGTTAAAAACTCTCGCTCGTTTGTATATCGATTACATTTTTGTCGGCAAATGTTTAATAAGCTCAGTATGGACAGAATGCATACGCCGTCGTTAAGCATATGTGCTCATTTATACAAGCGAAACTAGATCGCTTGTTTGTACGAGCATTCATTACGTTGTTTAGTTTATTAAGTGTCAAGATGTATATATACGATATATTGATTATACTTTATATAAGGACTGGGAGGAGAAATATATATATATGCCGAGAAATAAGAGCACTTTGCTGCGTCGTACGGCTGCCGGTTGTTTAAGTTAAGCCAAATTGAGTATCATTTTACAGTATTCCTTTTAATCAGCTTCTTATGTGCAAACATACAAGTCTTTTCTCATTTTATCAAACGACTACCCGACTGACCACTAAATGATCAATAGGTTGACCTTGTTTAGCCGATGAATGGGACGTTTACCCATTGATCCGGTGTGAAGCTTAGCCGGGAGATCGCTGGCAGAAAGCGCTTCTCAGGTGCTAACAATACAGCGTCTCTAATGTTGTTCTACAAATGTTTTTCCGGACGAGTGTTTTGGGAAACCATAACAAAGTCAATACGGCATACAGGAAATACGACCTCTGACTTTTTATTGGTACCGGAAAATTCTTCAAATAAAATCAATTTCGGTATACAGATGCATGACCATAATTTCCAGTTTCTAAAATTATTTGTAATCATAAAATATCGCTTTAGTGATATATGGTCATACAAAAATTCGCAGCCATCTTTAGACGACGGCACGATCGTGGAGGATTTGATGAACTGTGAGCCAATAAATTTACTAGGTTGTTTTGATAAAATCCGAATTGGAAAATCAATTGGATAGTGACCGGCAGCGCCAGTGTGCGGCCTTATGGTCTGGACATTATCCGTAGCATTTTACGGTATTAATGACTTGTCTGGCTGTGAGGAAACAAGAGACGATAGATCCTAAAAGATTTTATGCGTTCCATAATACCGTATGGACGCTCGGCGTCCATCGTAAATCGTTGCGGCATTCCTCAGTGACACTTTGATGCGCCTTCTTATGTATGAGGATATGTCCAGCACTGGACAATTGCTTGTGCGGTTAGGATAGCACAAAGCAAATAGCCGAATTAATTGTCGTATCAGTTTTCTTTGATTGTGGAATGATAAACGTTGTAAAAATGATGAATTGAATTTAGTCTTTTCGAAAACACATTTCTGAAAACATCCAGTCCGCCGGCATGAGTGCATATACAGTACAAAACATCTACGAGTAATATTCTCGTTTTCAACTGGAAATTTTTTACAAATTCCTGTTGAAGTTCTGAAAAATGTGCGTTTACTACAACTAAGCACGCTAATTTGATAATGGACATTCTCACGGCAGACTTTTACCAGACCGGTTACAAACAATACACAAAGGTCGAAAATTGCATAGTCGTGTAGTAAATGACTTAATATTGTACATATTAGCAAAATGTTTGCGGGATATGAACCAGTTTGGCCATTGGCACGTCAGATAAAGATGTGAATGCAATAAGGCAGAACGGGAAGGATGTGCGGGTGCTTCCTTCCTGTCTGGTGGACATTTTCAAAAGCCGCACACTGTACAGCACCACTGCGGACTACTGCCGTAGCGTGTGATCAAAGCAAACTGTGGCTTTGACACGCTCCCTCATTACTCCGCTTCACTACCCTGTAAAATCTGCCCCCCTCCCCCATCGGCTACTTCACCAAGCATGATATTAACAGCCAATTCCGTCATTATCACAATCAGGCTAATTATTGCATCCACAACTCATCATGTTCCATGTGTGATTATAATATTTTCGGGCATATTAATTTTCCGCTTCTTGATGATTTTCATGTCCAATGTGACTAACACAATTCATTAGCCGGTTATACAGCGTTTTGATTTATAGTGATGGATTTCATGTCGCCCGTAATGATAACATTCCCAATCGGAATTGTAATTGTTTTTCTGCTTTGTACAGTGACCGCGCAGCAAAATCCCACGATAACATTTATTACAAAAGAAATTGTGGCCGATCTTGGCGGGACCATTGATCTGAAATGTGCCGTACAATTTGCCAAAGATTTCCCCGTAAGTGTTCCACGATTATTTTTACTTTTCTAAAGTTGTGCTTTTCTCGCAAAAGCTTAATTTCTTGTAGTGCTGTTGTGTATATGTTTATGGAATGGTATGTTATAAACGATAAATATACTGTATTAATATTGATTGCTTTTCATATATTACATTTACTCGTAATAAGCTTATGGATATTTGAACGGGTTAACTATTTCGTAACAGACTGTTATTGCAGCTGTGTGTTTTCCCTTTTGTAAACGCTACAGCGTATCCCGCAATTTATGCGAAGTGTACATGTACTTCTATATTGTAAACACGCTTCGCACACTCCAAGAATAATTAATTACGTCCTCGTACTTTACACACGGATTACAATAACTAGATCATATCGCTAATTAACGTGGATCGTTGACTAATCCTGTTGTGCCGGCTGTATCCACACGGCGCGAGATCGGTGACCGTGTGCGATGAGCCGCTGGTCAAGTGGCGGCGTCATTAATATTCAACTAGCATTTTACCGAATATATACATACTACACAATATATACACATGGTCTGTACTGTACACTATGTTTGTCCATGTTTCCATGTACCTCGTTGAGAATGTAACATATTGTATGCTGCTGTGGCAGGTGATGTGGATGCGGCGGGGATACGCCGATAGCACGGACACCCCGCTTTCATTTCGAGGATCACGTATTGTTCCTGACAATCGCTACTCTGTGCGCTACGATGAGACGAGCATGACATTTGTATTACAAATCCAGGATCTCCAGGAGACCGATCAGGGAGTTTACCAGTGCCAAATACCCATTAATAATGTTAATAAAATCACGGCGGAGGTTCCAGTTCATATTCGCAGTGAGTAAAATGCCAACCAGTGCTCGATGATTAACTATTAATAATGTTATCTACTCGCTAGAATAAACGCTTTCCTACTTTCACACAAATTCCGTTCTGAATTTGCGCATACTGTTTATTGCAAGCTTGATTATGGTTTGGGTACCGGTATTTATCAGTTACCATAATCGACACAGTTACCGACGAAATTTCCAGGTTATGTGCAAATGTAATTTTCGCACACTTGCATAATCGTTTCGGTTAAATTTTAGGACCGCCTGTAATATCGGACGATTCCACACGGGATTTGATAATTGGTCGCGGTGAGGATGTCGGTTTGTTCTGCAATGCTACTGGCTTTCCCCATCCCAAAATATCATGGAGACGGCAGGGGAATGCCGCATTACCGACCGGTGGCGCTGTTTACCATGGAACCGATTTAAAAATTTTCGACATACAAAAAGAACATCGTGGAACATACATCTGCACAGCGGATAATGCGGTTGGCCAGGGTGATCGAAGGAATATTAACATACGGGTCGAATGTAAGTAAATTGCACCTAATTTCCTGTCTGTGTAATTAACTTTTGCAGCCCTTTGTGCAACCTTTTTATGCGTAGCATTACTGTTCCATTAACGTTACTTATAAATAATTTTTATTAAATCGACTTATTATAATGTATCGGAAAGGTTAATATGCACGTTCGGGAACAATTCTGTTGGGAAATATGAAGCCATTATTATTAAATTCACCGGCGTGCATGTACATGGCCACGAGTACTGTGCTATTTGTGCCTAATGAAGGAAACGGAATAATTGCGTGTGGAATGATGAATGATCGATTAATGCTGAACAGTCTCCATTTTCATACCTGTTTAGTTTCGCCGATTGTGCGTGTCCCACGGGATCGCGTTGGTCAAGCACTATTCTATGAACGGGAACTGGAGTGCATCGTGGAAGCCTTTCCGCCGCCGCAGGTGGAATGGGTGTTTGAGGGACGGAAAATAGTCAGCGATCAATATTACGATGTTTCAACATTTTCCGTTGTTAATGAGGTCACCGAGATGAAATTGCGGGTCAAGAATATCCAGAAAAAACACTATGGCATCTACCAGTGTGTAGCGCACAATAAGCTGGGCTCCGCCACCGGCAAAGTTGACCTCTATGGTAAGCGCAAACATAATAGATTTTTCCCAAGTCATGCCGTAATAAAACCGTAATAAAAATACAAAATACCATTAACGATAAACGCAGTTATTTTATAACACGTAATTCCATCGACACGACTCGACTTAGACTTGTACAGACTCCAAGACTTGTGTAGAAGTAGACTTGTATAGTATACGTGAGAGCGTGTGTTCATGCTGTGTATTTCCGTTGCCTTTTATTTTTCTATCCAGATTCAATGATTCATATAAGGTAGTTCATAAATTCATATAACTATACTAAAATTATTCATGTAAGAGCAACTGCTCAGTTTAAAGTTTCTGTGTACGTGTTATCCTTTTCTGTTTTTTGTTTTCGTGTTTATATTGTTTTCTTCAGTAACGGTGTTCCAGAAATTTGATTTATGCTATATCTACTGTCCCCTGTTTGCACATGGATGACGTCAAGAAAATAATTATGTATTTAGTTTGTTTCACTCACACTGTATCGTGCGGTGAAATTATTCTTTTGTTATTCCGTGGAATTCGGTTTTCTTTTCTGTTTGATTATAATTATATTGCAGAATCTGCGCGTGTCGTGGGTGATTACAAAGATCGTAACCTATTAGCCGGTCTGAATCCCGTTGACTCAGCATGCAGTGTCCGCGTGTCCCTTATTTTCCTTACACTGGCATTATTGTTCACTGTCATCCCGTGAAGAGAACTAACCCCGTTGTGTGTGTGCAACTTCATTTACTAACCCTGTTACGTATATATACGTCCGCCTGCAATCTTTCCGCAGTATATTCTCCAAGCCTTAGTTCCATTTAGACAGTTTATTAGCTCTCATACTGGCCGACAGCTCTGTGTAACATATCTCCCATGTCCACCCTATTGTAGCCACCCAGTTCCCCATGGATACCGGAAGGAAAGCACAGGCACTGGGTCTTAGCGGCAACAACGCCGCACCCGGCACCTTCCTGTCCACTTTCCCCATCCAGCTGACCTCCTACACCATCCTCCTTCTCACGCTGGCCATTATCTGAGCAAATATTCCCAACATGTGACGGTTCATACGAAATCCTGAGGATCTTCTCCACAGATAAATTATTCAACATGTTGGCCAGCTGTAGACGATATAGAGAAAGAGGCACATGCACGCGATATATACACTCCAAGATTTGTGCCGCCGATGGACTTAATCTTTCTTTTATTGTGGTGCAAATTAGTCCATCTAATCCTGTTAGTGTCAGTCATACCCTTTCCGCGTGGGTTTGGCCGGGGCTTCTTATGGTCATCATATTATATTATCTGTCTGTGAGCGTTGTGCCCGTGCTGGTCTTTTGCAGTGTGTATGTATTTAGCAGATACTGGATGGATTTTAGCAGTTTGCAGCGGTTGCGCCCAGATTTGTCAGTTTGCAGTCCAGATTTTCCGGTCACATCAAACCTCGTACCAAAATGTATCTTGGACCAATTTTCTAATCTCTTTTGAATTGTTTCTTAAATCGTTGTTTGTTAAGCTGTACATTTTTGAGTTGCCTTGTATTATATATCGATTTTATGTACGAGTAATTTTTGTTTCGGTTGTTGGTGAATGGTGATCATATTGTTGTAAACCTTTGAATCGTTTGTGCAATACATAACCGCCAATACAGTCTGTGCGATCAATGAAACGAATCAATAGTCTTCAGGTCGTTTTTAGTTAACAATCCTGCGAGCCAAAAAACTGGTGGCGTCGAAGATCTTGCAAACTGCCAGCTGTCCAGCTGGACATCACCAAATAAATGTGACGAATGTGAGGATGACGAGTGCGAACCACAAACCGTATTATAATGCTGTACGACTAACGAGTACACAAGAAATTCTACTTCCGGTCAAGTATTGCTGCTGGTTTTACTGTTTTATTTGGGTTGTTATGTTGTTGTGGACATTGACGTCAATGAATGCCTACTACCAGTAGGTATATCCTATCCTATCCTAGTAAAGTACGACTGTACGAGTACCAGAGTGAGGCTACACTTCATTCTTTATGATGTATCGAAAATTACAGAATCCACAAGAACCAAAAAACAAACACAAGTGCATCTTGTTATTGTGGATCTCGTAATATTTCGGATGTACCCGTATTTATAAAAAAATGCAGTATACCTCCACAGGTCGCATTACGTCGACCACTTTGGCCATACGTGCTGTCCACATAAGTTTTTGGGAGTAACACGATAGGTTTTCTTCACATCTGCATACAAAAATTTTCGAAACAACAGGTTGGTATCTTGTGAGGTATTAAGTGTTACGAGCGCATATTCTGACCGGTCAGTGTCAGCTACGTACGATATCAATACATTAATATAATTGCAATGACACAAACGTTCTTGCGAACATGGAATACTAGTTACACAAAGTTGTACCAGTAAGTCACAATGCGATCATCAAACTTTCTTTTAATCGGCAAAAGTCAGCTAGGCGCCCTAAAAATTATTTAACGCCGTGGACAGTGGACTTATTCCAACGATACAAAATATTATAAAGCTGTAGAAAATTTAAGTGATGTAATAACTTTTAATATTCCGGCATGAATATTAGAACAGACAACGTATCAAATCATGACAACGCAAGATTTTCGCAAGCATTAAAAAGCGAAGATTTTCTCACACACATGGGTAGATGACTGCACACACCGCGGCTCATTTCCAGCTTTTCTCGCCTTCCACAGCTGGACCAGCTCTTTGTGCAGCTGCGAATCGGCCAAACGAACCACTCGGTTGTCGCTGATCCAGCGCTTCCCAGCAATGCCGACATAGTGATATGTTGCATAGTCTCCCAGACTGCGCACATACGAGAACATCGTCTGGTCGCCTTTCAGGAGGTCTTTCGCGTGGATCACCTTGTCGGCTGCTTCTATGTCCGCATAGCCGATTTTGCACCACGTGAACTCCACTCTTTTGTCCTCAACCTCGATCAAGGTCGCTGGCTCCCACCATGGTCCCATGTTGTCTGAGCACTGCACAAACACTTCGTCTCCCGTGTGAATCACCTTCCGCTCCTGATGTTCGTGCGTTAATCGGCGCTCCGTGGGGAATGGCATAGGCGATTAGATGGTACGAATGCAGAATTGCCCGAATAAATCCACCAAAACCGAACACCCTTCCATGATATCAGCGGTTTGCAAGTGCAGAACCTGCAGACGGAAGAATCCGTTACTGATTTTCGCAAATCGCAGCCAGCTGTACTGGTAACTGGGTACACGCGACACCCGTATTAAAAATGGGCAATCGTCCTGCCTGTGTCAAAGTAGCCAGACAATTATCCGCGTTCCACTGGCTGACGATGAGGTTACAGCCTTATAGGCTATAGCACATCTGCACACCAGCTCCGGTACTTCTCCGGCGCAATTCATCGTCGCCAAAACGTTAATTGTCGGAATGCAGAATATGTTGTCGGAATGCACTGCATCGGTGCATGTAAAACTTTAAAACGGAAAATTAAACCAGGGATTCAACATTGAACATACATACTCTTAACTCGTATATACGCAAGGAACAGCAAATAGCAGATCATGCAAGCGCTATCTACGGACGACAATAATAGTCACGACATTAAATCGAAGGAGTCACCCCACTGTAATTTGCCCTTTATCGTACCGTGTCCAGTGCTACTGTGTTTCCTTGCACATGCACACTATTTATACATTAACAAAAATGCTTATCCACCCACCGGATCATATTGGCAAAAGCATCGGGATAGACATCGGGAACGTCGATGGCATTGCTTCTCATGCAGGCTCCCGTAGAACATTGCAGAGAACACTTGAATCAAAAGTTCGCGTCACCAGAACCACGCCGCTGGTGGTAACCAATGACCGAATACGAATTCTTTTACAATAAATTAATTCATTTTATTTGTATTAATAATTAACCAATCGCAAAACGTCGTAGTTGCTCATTATTAACTTTTTCACCAGTTCTCTGAATCCCTAGTATCGCCGCTGACAGAAAGGCATAGAATGGATTCAATGGAAAACATACAATAATGCACAATGCACAGAACTTAAGTACAAGCAGAAACAACAGCAACTTTCACAATTTAACCAGTATGGCAGCCTTTTTAGCAGTATCGCCTGCAGTATGCACTGGACAGCACAGTGCACACCCAACAGCAGGGCGACACGATGAAACCATGAAATCATTTAACAAATCGCTTCCTCAAAACAACAGGTGAAAGTTTGGCACATTTTAACTATGTCTCGCATAAATAAACAACAAGAGCATATTCGGACAACAACAAAATTCGATGTCGTAAATCTGAGGTTGCATAGTTTGTATTAACGAAACAGAATAATAAGTACCTGACAAAATAACATTGGCTTACAATACATTCCCGTCACCCACCACATAATAATTACCTATACGGGCCAACAGCATGCACAGGGCCGATTAAAAATACGTAAAACACGGGATAAAACATAAGAGGCATCAGAGTTTGGTCACTTGGGAGCGCCGACTGGTGACACACTCCGTGAACAATGCAGAGGAGGAGATCCACACGCACAGAATACTGCACCATAAATATACTCCATGCTTAGTAGGAAAACAGGATCCGCAAGGCCCAAGACAGGAATAATACAGGAACACTTCAACGCACCAACGGATCTATTAATATTTCGTCTTACTCGGTGACGATCGTTTGCTCCGGCCGCTGCCCGATCGACCGTGCGTCTCCGTGGGGGTGTGGTGGGATGGATCGCGACTGCGGAGGCGGCGTGGCGAAGTTGTCTCTCCGGACTTCCTCTTCCGTCCGCGCTGCTGTTGCTGCCCGGTCTTCTTCGTACTGACGGTCTTGGCTTTCTTGGACGCCGGTTCCTTAGAGGAGGACGCAGCGCGTCCCTTCGCGGACGAAGCCGCCCGTTCCTTGGCGGCGGAAGCGGCACGCGTACGGGACTGGGAGCGGGGTCGACCGCGCTTCTTCGACTCGGCCTTCGTGTCCGACGGCGTGGCGGCTTTGGTGCGGGGTGAGACTTTCCCGACAGCCTTGCTGGGTGAAGAGGAGGGTGTAGAGGCTTTGGTGCTGGACGACGCTTTCGTCGCTGACGCTTCGGATGTCTTGGAAACGGACGACAATGGTCGGCGTTTAATGACAGGAACGGGAGTTTCTTTGTGGAAAAGATGACTGACAGAATCGCTGAGGTAACTGCCTACGGATTGGGTTCCTTTTCCGGTGCGGCTGGTGTGATTATGATGCACCGTCTCCGGCATTTCCAAGGCATGCATGTCTTTGCCCGACAGATCCAGAGCGCTTCGGGTATGGAACGCCGGCGCCAAATCATCGCCTAAGCGTGGAAGCATAATTCAGTCTACGTTCTGAAAATTATTAACGCATAAAGAATTTAACAAAGCTCCAAAACATTTAAGCAAGTGAAAATCACACCTCTGGAACTTAATTTCAAAAATTAGAACACAATGATTGGCGCAAAAAATGACTTACATTGGCAATAAAAGTTTCTAGTCGCAATTATGCAATGCGTTGATGTGTATTTTCTTCAACAAGCCGTGGTAGAAAAACTAAACGAAATGCATGAGTGGTGCGGACAACGCAGGCAACAGCTGGCTAAAAAGTCTATGAAAATCGTCCATATAAATCCGATAAAAATCGCTCGCCAACATGGATGAAAAGATGATTTCCAATTTATTCATTCTAATGATTCAAATTCGTAATTTCCTGATTTGCACATACCTAATCTGGGAATAGGCTTCCGAACCGTTGAATTAAAGGGGTTGAGCACGTCGGCGACATAGACCGCTTTGTTCCATAAGCCTCTTACCTGGGGAAGACGTAAGTGAGTGCTTAATTTAAATCATACAAGCAGCGAAGTTTAAATCAATAAAACACCCCGTATTTCGCCGCAGTTTAAACTAGTTTGCCAGTGGTTAATAATACTACAAACCCTGAAACCAGTGACCACAAACAGTCCTAACCTCAAAAAGTCTCATAAAAACGTGCACTATGCGCTTAAATCACCGATCCCGTTACATATTAACTGCGCAACATTATGTCCATACCAGATTCCGGGCTTAAAAAAGAAACCTAACTGATAACGGCATAAAGCTTAACGGTAACTCTAAAAGCCGATTTCAATTCAGAGCGCATAATTTCATAAACGCACAGTCCTACGGAGTTGCGAAATCTTACAACTGATGACTATCAAATGAGTTTTCGCTTACCAAATCCCCAAGAATCATGATGCTAAAGTTTAGGCAATAAATACCACTAACGACGCATGCGAATTAAAAACTAAAACTTCAATAAAAACACTCAAAAAACAAATTTCATAACAGATAAAAACTTGATAAAAGAAGCCAGACAGATTCCCTTTTTCATTTCAAGATTTCAAAATTAATGCATCCGAGGCAAGTGATATTTCGCTAGTGGTGTCGTGCGCCAAAAATGGCGAAAGCTGGCTTGTTCAACGGAAACGCTTTGACACCAGAGTTGTGTATGCCAACAGGGGCGTGGCTTCGCACCATATCCAAGAAGATGGGCCATTCACCATTACCAACCATTCACCATTACCAGTCAGTTTGCAGAGGTAAGAACATATTCCAGTGATTCTATTGGAATCGGCTGTGAAATGTGAATCTGGCTTTGCCACCCTGGAAATGGATTAAAGTGCTAAATAGATAGATTCCAGTACGCCCGTGCGCTTTGATTGGGTTGCTCGAACCCAATCAAAACTGTCCTTGTTTGAAATCAAGTCAGTAATTGGTTGAATTCCACCAGTTACATTTGAGACTTCAAACATAAGTTCCGTTCAATTCAGGCTCGGGTCGCATTGTCCGCCCGCCCAGTGGGTCTCATTATTAATGGAGCTTAAACGAGGAATAACTTCTTTGCGCCTTTTCGTATAGGAACCGAAAAATACTCGGTAAATAGAGTGATCTCTAACTAATCCACTTTTGGGGTGCTGCCAGCTCGTCCAGGCCAACTGGCTGCGAAAGGCTCTTAAAACCTCATCGGCGGATGTAAATACGATTTTCTCTCACCCACCTACGTCACACAGGCGGGGTATACGCAGTGGGCAGGCGTACCGGAATCTATCTATTCGCCGTCAGAGAAACAAACTCTGAAAAAAAGATGTTGTAAATTGTTGGTTTTAGCGATTTCTCCAAAGATTTTATTGCAAGGGCAGCAAGGCTCAAATTTCGATCAAATTATTTTGATTCCGTAATAGCGTAATGGCTGCTAAAGCGAGAAAGCCGTATTACGGACAGTTGGTGATCGGGCCACCAGGGAGTGGGAAAACCACATACTGTTTCCACATTGCGGAGCTGTTAAAAAGCGTTTTCAACCGCAAACTGAAAACTGGCCACTATCAATCTGGATCCCGCCAACGAGAAGTTACCTTTCGCTGCTGTTGTGGATGTGCAGGAACTGGTCTCCGTGGAAGACGTGATGGAGCTGGAGAATCTAGGCCCCAATGGAGCGCTCATGTTCGCTGTCGAGCAGATGGAAATTCAACGGGGAAATGCGGCTTCAGTGCTGGGCACGATGGAAGGGCTAGATAAACTAAATGAAATTTTTCTGTGCTTCTTTTCATGGTTGTGCATTGCGTTTTTGATTTGACCAACGATTAAAGTCCACATCATATACAGTAATTATATAATAGATTGATAGTTTAGCCGTTTAGGGCCACTTTAGGCCAGTCGCCCACCTTATCGGTGGCAGCTGGATGCGACAGTCCTGTTTCCGGTGTGTCGACTCACACTTGGAGTTGGACTCGACTTGACCGCGCCTCCCTCTACGGCCAATCAGCGTTCTTCGGTTGAATGTAGCTGCGATTTGCCCTGCTTTCTCAAATTTTCTGACACGGTTCTATTTACCGCCAGTACACATTCCTGCTCTGTATAAGGAAGATCTTCGCTTGTATTTTTTTGCCGCATAAAAGCATATGTAACTCAGTAAAGGTTGAGAACTTGGGATATATATACTGTTGTTGTTTTATCGCGATTACTGTAACACTGTCAGAGGCCCCACACTCGAGGCGGTAGACACCTCTTGTGGCTTGCTTTGTCGCCCGCACGCAGGTGGCAAACCACTCGTGCCGCTCATATACGCTGACAGCTCAGCGTATACTTTGTTCTCGCTGACCAATCAGCGTACTGCTACACTCGTGGGGGCGGTGCCGAGTCTACGAGCGATTTCTGCTGCTCAGCTGATACGCAGCTGCAGCACGCCGCTCATTCACCGAGCTCGCTGGCAGCCACTGTTTCTATCAGCATCTTTCCGCATAGACTCTGTGGTTTTTGTGGTTGCTTTATTGATTCTGCTAGATTTCTTTAACCTTTGCACTGCTATCTGATAACACCGAAAATGTCTGGAAATCGTCGTAATTTCATGATAGGCGTTATGATTGATGATCTGAACAGAGCCTATTATCAGCCAGAAACTTCAGTCGATGGCTTATTAGATGCAGTTTTGGGAAATAAGCATCTTCCTCTTCCTCAGTATCCGCGTCTCACAGCTGGTGAATTTCTGGAGGTGTTTCTGGAACCGCGTTTAGGTCCTCTAATCATGCCACACACGTTTATAGAAAGTAAAGTTGGCGAACAGGGCGGCCCGGACCAGATCTGGCTATACGGTCGGATTGGGTGCCTGGACGACTTCGATAATATAAAGCGGTAAGTGCACGAGGCCCAGATAACGAGGCGCATTCCCTACCACTTGGTTCTCTGATTAGCCAGTGCTTGGTATCGTTAGAATCCTTAGAAATTTAGCAATCTTTTCCAAAAATGAGATTATTCCAGCTAAAGTACAGGGATTTAGAGATCTCTGAGAAGCCAACGGATGCATGGTGGTATATTTTCATGAATTTAGGGCACTGAACAATGCTTGGCGTGATCGGGGTATTGGATTTGTGCGCCTACTGCTGCCAGGTGAGAGCAACGCGCTCAAAAGTGGCCAATATCCTGCCACTGGTGGTTCCCGTGAAAATTCTCGCCGAAAGGATAATGATCGCAACGTGAGTGATATTTTGCTTATTTATAACAGGAGCATAATTTACACGTTTTTCTGTTTGGTTTTTACTTCTTGATTTAAATTAATTATTCAGAATTTTTCTGTTACTGTAGGACGACGGCAACGACAAGCGAACTACCGTTCGTAATGGTGGATTCGGCGGACGTCTGGGCACTGACTATCGCGGACGATATGGTTACCAGACCAGCGGCGAGTACAATCGCGACTATGGCGGATACGGCACCAACTATGATCGTAAGTATGCTGGCTGTACTAAATCATAGAAAATTGAAACAGTTATAACTTTGCGGTTTAAGTTTCCTGGTGATGGTTATAGTACAGCTTTTTCTTAGATTCACCGTTGGCGTTTACTGCTTTTTACTTTTATTAAGCAACTTACCCGTTGATTTGCCGGCTAGTGGGTGTATTATATCAATTTATGGGTTATGATTATATTTGTGGTTAATGTGGACTGATTGGTTTATCGTTTCAAAGGTGACAATCGCGGAGGGTCCAACACTACTACCAGTTACGATCGTGATCGCTATGATGTAAACCGCCAAACAACTGGCGGAGAGGCAACTGCGCGTGGTGGCTATTACAGCAGCAGCTCTAATAACTGGGATCGCCTAACTTACGGTGCCGATAACTACACCAGCCGCAATTATGGCGGATACGGCACCAGCTATGATCGTAAGTACGCTAGGTGTACTAAATTATGGAAAATGTAAAAAGTTTGAACTTTGCGGTCTAAGTTTTTTGGTAATGGTTATATAATTTTCAGCCACATAAATTTGAATACTGGCAGCTTTTTCTTAGATTCACCGTTGGCGTTTACTGCTTTTTACTTTTATTAAGCACTTTACCCGTTAATTTGCAGGCTAGTGGCTGTATTATATTAATTTTTGGGTTATGATTATATTTATGGTTAATGTGACTGATTGGTTTATCGTTTCAAAGGTGACAATCGCGGAGGGTCCAACACTACTACCAGTTACGATCGTGATCGCTATGATGTAAACCGCCAAACAACTGGCGGAGAGGCAACTGCGCGTGGTGGCTATTACAGCAGCAGCTCTAATAACTGGGATCGCCTAACTTACGGTGCCGATAACTACACCAGCCGCAATTATGGCGGATACGGCACCAGCTATGATCGTAAGTACGCTAGGTGTACTAAATTATGGAAAATGTAAAAAGTTTGAACTTTGCGGTCTAAGTTTTTTGGTAATGGTTATATAATTTTCAGCCACATAAATTTGAATACTGGCAGCTTCTTCTCAGGTTCACCGTTGGCGTTTACTGATTTTTACTTTTATTAAGCACTTTACCCGTTAATTTGCAGGCTAGTGGCTGTATTATATTAATTTTTGGGTTATGATTATATTTATGGTTAATGTGACTGATTGGTTTATCGTTTCGAAGGTGACAATTGCGGATCGTCCAACACTACTACCAGTTATGATCGTGATCGCTATGATGGAAACAGCTACACAACTGACGGAGAGGCAACTGCGCGTGGTGGCTATTACAGCAGCAGCTCTAATAACTGGGATCGCCCAACTTACGGTGCCGATAACTACACCACCCGCAATTATGGCGGATACGGCAACAACGATCGCGACAACACTCGCGGTAAGCAGCTTTAGAATGGTACTTGTATAAAATTCTAAGTTTATTGGCAAGGTCAAGCGAATATTATTTTTTCAAATCGTAGATATTCGAGTTCCCAACTTTACTAGAAAAGGCGTCGGGACCATGATTTTTATTGCTTCCTTTATTTGCAGGTCACTCTTATGCCATTCGCTAAAACTCATAACTTTCGTTTTTCCTGCGAATCACCTGTATGTGCTGATTTTCCGCTCGTTTCTTTAATTCCATTGAACCTGTTTTTTCGTTGAATCGATGATACGCGTTCGCCCTGCGGTGTGGAGTGAAGGCAGTAAACGTGATAACTTTCTTAACCAAATCTGCCAAAATGTTTAATCTTTTGACGCTTTGGCTGTCATATCTCAGAACTGGACCAAGTGTAACAGAAGATCTTGTGCTTTGTATGGTTTTTGTCTTTCCAGAAGAATCTTACTGATTTAGTGTGAATTAAAATTAAATTCTTTAAGATCACAGCCATTCGCGTACGCTTAAAGTTAAAACCAAAAGCTGTACGACCACAGTAGAAGATTAATAATTTATGCAGTCAAAAAATGTACCGCGAATTGTTCTTGCAGGAAGTTGTAGTATTTTAAATCTCTCCAATCAAGGCTTATAATATTGTATAATATTAAGGAAGCACAACTAGTGTATTGGTACCATTATAAACAATAAACATCATTCAAACAATTCTTCTTATCGCTTTCGCACAATTTGCAGGTTTGCAGTTGTCATACCAGTGATTGTCCCATGTGAAAACTGCTCGTACAATGTATTTAGCAATGTGTCCATTTTCGGCCTTCAGGAAATCATATCGTATCCGCCGGGTAAACCGTATACTGCATAATGTACTGCATTAATACTGCAAAATGTGAAGGTTATCAAAAACGTAATTCGCACATAGCTAACAATATTATCGTGTCAAGACGGTATCGATTCAATAATGAACTGTATCAAGAATGTACAGTATCCAGCGATGTCGGCGACTTTGTAAACAACGTAATATTTATATAAACTAAAATAAGAGAGCCGGTGTTGAATTTATATTACCTATCTGTACTTATTTATAAGTCATACAGGAAATTTAGTGAGTGACTGCATTTTTCTATATGAAATTAACTTCTGTTTTGCATAAATAAATTCGATTTTCAGTTTGTAACTTATTCTTGTTCCCAAAAATGTTCATAATAAAAGAGGATCAGTTAGAAGAATTTTGCGCGTTGTTACAGCATTTATTGCCACAGTCCTTTCCAGTTAGTAGGCTGGATGTGCTTTTTTATGCGAACAGTGCTTTTTTATGCAGTACAGTGCTTTTTTATGCAGCACAGTGCTTTTTTATGCGAACAAATTTTAAAGCTGGAACAAAACCATCTAAAGAAAATTTCTTTTACATGGCCTGGACTGTAATTTGTGGTTGGTAATGCTTTTACTCTTGGCTGTTAATCTTATCTTTAATTTACTAACGTAAAATGACGAAAAAGTGGAAGCAGCTGTCTTTTTTGGTTTAAAAACTCAGTACGCGGTGCTCTAATGATTCACCCACATATGGTTTTGTTTTGATATTAATTATGTATATAGTGCATACTTATTTCTAACGACACTTACGACAGTGGTATATGTGCAGTACGTACTACTGCGGCGTTCTCCTCGTGGGTCTCAAATTGTAAAAATGTGTTGCAGTCTGAACAGCCATATTTATTTTTCACACTAGTGGTACTAAACGGAAATATTGGAAACCTGGCTCTGTCTGGGTTTCCACACTTTACCATACTAATTAAAATATTATATATGTGCGAAACCTTTTAATTACCAGTGAATGCAGATCGCTTCCCCAGTTTTACAGCTTGTTTAGTCCGGCCAAGCCCAGGAGATCCCGTACGTCTCATAATACTTTTATCGCTTGTAATAGCGTAAAGTAAATTAATCATTGATATACGCGAAATCTTTGTTTTCGAATGATTTTAATTGCCATAATCATATGGGTCTAAAGAAGGCGCAGTATCTACTAAAAAATTATATTTACAGAGTTATTTACTCTGTACAGAGTTATATTTACTCTGTTATATTTACTCTAAAAAATTATATTTACTCTGTACGCAAGTATGCAGTAACGCGGAGTCGCATACTTTACTAACTGAATCCAATGAGACAAATTTCAGTATATGCCGCATATCATAAATTGTAGCTAGCGTCGAAATAATGCTTAGTGCTTATTTACCATGTTAATATTACTGAAGATATTTCTTAATTCCAACCGTAAAAAGTGTTCGTTTTTCTAGCTAACAACAGTGACTAACAAGAATTAGTACATAATATTGTATTTATTTTCATAATGACGAAATGCGTGCACAGTAAAACACTTCCAATGCACTCATCTACGCTGATCTGCGCGCAGTTTTGCATTATCTTGTTCGCATTTTGACAGTTTTTGTTTCCCTGGTAGCTTTAAGATACCTCGTATATCCATACATGAACATATTACAATTTTGTACCGCATATCGTAATTCTTCAGCCACTTCAGGCTTTGCATTCGTAAGGTAGCTCGATTCACATGCAATTTGCTCACTAGGGTAGGCCATAAAGGAAGTATAAGTATGAGGTACCGTACGAAGTACGGATTTTTTCTGTCAACAGTGAAATTACTGCGAATTAATTGTTACAAATTATTATTATATGTATGTAAATATTATGAAATCAATATGTATACATAAAATCAATACTCTATAGAAAATCTCTCGAAGAAACAAAACTCCGCGCAAAAAGCAAAAAACAGAGTGTGAAGGCGCATTAACATAATCTAACTGAATACCAAGAATTAAGAAGTGGCTCATTTTAATGTATGTGGTTTACTGACTACTTTACACACGTATGTGATTTAAATCTCCAAACTGTCTGATTGTATTATAACCAACGTAACACAGAGATTATTAAAAACAATGTACACGAAAAAACAATGCACCTTTAACTACTATCTCTACAATTATTAACCAAGCGCGACCCGTTCTCCGTTGATCTGTGACTTTCGTCGACATCGAATGGGCTGGTGAAGCTGAGCACATGGTATAACTTTCCGTTTCAACTGAGAAATATCGCCTTTTTATCCAGCTGTGATGGTAATTTCAAAGTCTCCATACGAATGGAACTGTGTGGATGTCTTGGGAAATGATGGAAAGTATCGTTTTGGCCGCGTCGTGGATGTGGCTGACAATGAGAAAGCCAGAAAGGTCTTATCGTTGACCTTTGCTCCGCAGCCCAAAGACGGGAGATGATTCCTTTTTCCAAGGCTTTCCACGCTTTGTACGGACGAAAGATGTGCAGCATAACAGCCTATTATTCACAACGCCAGCGATGAAGAAGATACTGCTCAGAAGCCGGATACAGAAACTGACGACCTCGGGCCCGAGGTGGAAGTACTGGTGCGTGAGCACCTTTCCGGACCTTGGATCTGGTGGCCTGGTCGACTACTCACATCGTTCACACGAGCGCGGAACATTAACATCAACAAGTTAGCGCAGGTCGAATGGCACAGCGCGGATGGCAAGAAGAATGTGGATATCTTCCCCTTCCTATGCGTCCGCAAACCACTGAAGGGCTGGAAAAAGAACTTGTCACGATTCAAAACGCAGCCTTTAGGGGCGCCCCAATGTGTTGCCAAAAATGCCTTTACGAAACACAGTGTGCGCTTGGAAGAGACCACGGCATTTCTGGCGGATTCCGTGTCGAAAAAAGAATTCCTTCGCCTGCTAACTGAATTCGTTCACTCTGATGACGATGACGACAAGTGGCCATGGACCACTGATTTTAACATGGATGTTGTTTTTGTTGACGTGGTTGACGGGCATTTGCAATATATGACGCGCCCTAAGGCAAAGGCGGAACCACCGCGAATGCGATCTCGCCTTCTAGCGCTTCCGGAAGGCAGCTCCAGACCGGAAAAAGAGGTACAGCAATTGTGACCTTTCATAGGCCAGCGGTTTCTGATTAAACTAAGTCATAAACAATACATAATTTTGTTTGCAGTTTTCCTTAAATTATTGCCCATTCTTGTACAATATTTTTATAGTTGATGTGCCGCATTATATGCACATACACACACTCTGTAGGTAGCTAGTAGGCTTTTATTATTTACCTTAGAGGAAATTCGAATTCTCTAATAATTACCAATTTGAAAAACTCTTTTTCTTTCTATTATTATTGTTTAGCCCAAAATCATTGAAATAGTAGACGAGGTTCTACGGTTTATGAAACGAGATGCAGAAGAAAAAGCCAGAGCTCACTGCACATGAATACAATTCGCGTGCTCAACCGGGAAATTCATCCTAGAAAGATTGCCAGAATTCAAACGTTGCCTCCTGAGATAACAGGTAAAATTTTGTCGTATCCGGACACTATAACACAAACTCGACTGCAGCGCGTCTGCCGAGTTTGGACTACTCTTCTATGTAAGCAAGAATGCCAAATTAAACGACACCATCTGGATCGCCGATAGCCCGTTCTGGGAACGCGATTGGATAAGACCGGATTACGTAATCGTATCAACCATTGTCAAAAATCTGTCGCCAGCCTTCAAACGAATTGCGCTGACATATGGCAGTCCCCGTTGGGTGGAGGGTACTCTAAGAGTCCTCCTCTCTGCGTGGGAGACTCTCTAGTGCCGATCTACCGGAAACGGGAGCGAGACAAGGATAAAAAGGGACTTTTTATCATAAAACCGAAAGCATAACATCTCTCTAAAAATCATCATCACCAACTGACAATCTATAGCTCACAATATACCTGCGCTAACGCTGCTCTACCATACGCCGCTACGTAAGCCTCACGCAATCGCCGAAAAGGTACGGCGCGATGCCGTTGGCGGAAGATAGCGGAAGGGCGGATCGTAATACCTGCGATCAGGTATATACGATCCAAGCGTGAAAGCCACTGCACTGCGTCTGAGCTGCTGGGACGAGGGCGTAAGTCCCTCTCATGCCACTGGTGGGGACTCGAGGTCCTCCGAGAGCCTGGCACCCCCGGTGCCGATACCAGCGATATGCATGAGTGTGCAAGTGGGAGAATCTGCATCACGCCGCAGCCTCGCGATACAGCCGCAAGACCGAAGCGCGGAAATGGATTCCCGTGACTGCATGGTCTCTTCACTGCGTATAAGCCTGCAGCTGACCGAAGTCACTATAAGCGTTTACCTAAATTCGCAAAAATAAAGACAATAAGCGCGTTACGCGAAGCTGTATAAGTTTACGAATGCTGCAATTAAGCGGACAATTTTATCGCAAAGTTAGCGCAAGTATACCATTTGCCTTACAATGAAAGGAAATTCTAAACAAATGCTAAGAAAAATAAGATCCATCGAAATGAGTTAGTTAAACAAAAACATCACATGTTACTTTGGTCATTCCGGGTGAGCAAAACAGGAAAATGAAGGTTAATCCATTCCAAGGATGATCCACATGAATTCGTCCTTAATCCCATGAATTTTCGCCTTTAATCCGATTTATCCTTCTCGCTCGTCTCATCATCAGTGATATCAGCGTTTAAAGCGTTCGGAGTTTTATCGCCTTCCGTTTTGATATCTGTAGCCAGTTTTTCGCCTTCAGCTTTCTGATCAGTTTCGCCTCCATTTTCGATATCACGCATATGGGAAGCGGTAAAATTCAAATTACCCAGCTTATCCACCAGTGTCGCTTCATTAGCTGCTTCATCCGTAGACACGTACATACGCTTAACCAGCGGTTCGCCTGGTGGCAAATGTGGGGATCCGGATGAGCCTTCCGGAGACGTCAGGGAGCGTTTGCCAAGAGTGATCTTGGAAGCCTTAGTCTCCATACGCTGTCGCAGGATTGAAGTCCAGTACTGATAAGCGTCCTGGGGCTTCTCAACCAAGGTCGCTAAGCCTTTGTAGCCTTATTTGCCATCCGCGTGCGCGTGCACTTTCCAACATTTCAAGCTGCAGTTGCTCATTGGTGAGCGGTCCAAGCGCGGTAATTACTGTCTTCAGCGGATGGTCAGCATTTTCTTTCATTTTCATTCGCTTATCCAACTGGGAATGGCTGTAAGCATGTCCACACATGGCGGCAAACATCAAGCGAAACAATTCATCGTACTGAGCCTTAATCGCTGGGTCATTAAAATTAGCCTTTCGGCGAGCCTTCAAATCGCGGTAGATGTCCATCAGATGCACGGTACATTTCGCGGCATACAACATCAGAGCTGGATTAGCTTTCGCGGAGATAAACTGGAAAAGGTGCGCCAAATGGGAAGTTTTGCCGAAATACTTAAACTGGCTCAGCCGTTCATAGTCGATGGTGTTAATTTTGTTGGAGAATGTATCCAAGCTGAGAGCTGATTCCATACCATTCGCGCGAAAAGCGTTATACATCAGCTGTGTGTCTTCAGGTTTAGGCTTATCCGTGTAATAATTCACATCCTGCATCGCTTTCTCCATATTAACTTCATCCATAAACGCGTATAAGCGGTTAACGAACATTTCACAGGTGATCGCTAGACTTCCATGCGTCTTAGCTGCATTGGATAAGCCGAGATGCTTAAAAATCCTTTCAGCCTGGTCCATAGCGTTCATACGCTGAGGAATGGCTCCCATCTGGTAGCGGAAGACTGTCCAGTGCGCGTATTCTGCTGAGTAGTTCGCTGTTCTGAACGCCGATCTGCACGCTGATCTGTAGGCTGGCGATATTCGGTGAACTGACGCTGATCGCCTCGCTGACGCTGGTCATCGCTTTGACTGTGGTTAGCCGTGTTCTGCAAATTTAAGCGTTCAGAGTTATAATTAGCCGGTTGTGTTTTTAAAAGAACAAGCGTTTGATCAATACGCGGTTTATTTTCAATACGTACTGTTCCCAATGGGCGATCTGCATTTCGCGTCCAGTCGTCAGAAGAAGCTTTCTGGAACGACGGCTTAAGCGGGACAGATTTCCAGTCGCTGATGTTCTCTTCGGTTTCGTCAGCGTACTTCAACTGTGCGCGGCGTAATTCATTAGGCGGATGAGGAAGAAGCGCTTTATTCGCGGTAGATGGAGTTGACTGGATAGACGGAATCGCGATCGCTTCAACCATTTGCCAGCCGGGTTCGTTTTTCGCCTTGAAATGCTGAATAGCCTGAGCGATCCCGCGGTGGTATTGCTGGTTATTCATCGCATAATTCCACAGACCCATATGCTTCAAGCCGAGTAAAGCCTCTGAGTTTCCGCATACTGCCTCCGAGTACAACGCGTAGACGCGATCTTCGATTTCCGCTCGTCCTTTCATAAGGCAGCCGACACATACGCGGTTGTTTAAGTTGATCTTGCAAGGAAAACAGCTGTCGGGATTGTATAAGCCGGAGAACGCCATGTTCTTACGCGATATTCTGCAGAACAAGATAAAAGCGGAATTATTAGCATGATAATTTTAAGCATAATTCAACCAACATTATGCGGTTTAAAAGCTGTATTACAGTTCATTTTAGCTACCATCTGAGACGGTAATGCGAAATAAACATTTTAAGCCGTAACTACTGCATAATTACCTGTATTAATTTAGCCTTATTTAGCATTCAATTATAAGCTTGTAGCTACCATCTAAGATATCGTTTGTTAACTGTAATTAAGCGACTATTTGCGTAAATCACAGTGTAAAACGACGTTTGCGTGTTCGCTTAGGATAGCGTGATTTATTAAGCGTCTCCTGTAACTTTGGATCTTCGCCATCAAAGAATTCATCAAGCTGTTTAGATAACAAGTCATTAGGCGGATGTTTACGCGTTCTTCGCTTTTTGCATTCTGTTCAGCGTTAATTTCGCCGGAATTATTATTATCAGAGTTAAGCGGTAAATCTACAGTACTATTTTGCAGATTATTAGCCTGTAGCTGAGCGTGGTCTTGCTGAGTGTTATTGACGCTGTTATTAGCAGATGTACTCGTACTATTATCAACAGATGTAAGCGGGGTTATTTCACTTTCATTATCAAGCTGCTTATTTTAGGTGGAAATTTAAATATTAATCGCGGTTTAAGCTGGTCATCTTCTGGATGATAATGTTTAAGCCGTTCTACGTTAACAATTTGCTCCTCTTTGCGATCGCGTAAGCGCCTAATAATAACTGTATTAGGATACGAAAATTCCATTATTTCGAATGGGCCTTCGTATTTATCTTTAAGCGTTTCGCTGCCTGTTTTAGGAATAGGTAAGCGTAACATTACATAATCGCCAGTGCAAAAATCAGGTTCAACGCGGCGCTTATTAAAGCGTTCAGCTTTTTTAAGGAAGTCGTCGCTAGCAAGAGAACGAGCGATTTCATGCGCCTCTTTTAATCGCCATTGAAGACTATCTAAATAATCTTCGATATCAGCGTAATTTTCTGGCAGATTTGTTTTTGTGATCGTATCGCCTGGAAGCGTTTGTTCGCGGCCGAAGAGCATATAATACGGTGATTGTCTCGTGGTTTTATGCTTTGTACGATTATAAGCGGCAACAACATACGGCAAAAATTCATCCCATTTTTCAGCGGTATGTTTTTGAGCAAAAATTGATAAACAGTCACCTATCCACTGCATTTGCCTTTCTATTAAGCCTCTTCCTACAGGATGATAAGCGGTTCCAAAATGGTGATCGAATTTAGTAAGCTTAGATACAGTCTCTATTGTACTACACATAAAGTGTGTACCGCGGTCTGTATTTATTTCGTGCGGTGCACCGTATGGAAGTATAACTTCGTTAAGCAGAAAATCGGCGGCAACTCTAGCAGAGTCGTCAGGTACAGCCTTAGCAATTACAAATTTAGTAAGCTGATCAATTGCCACAATTATGTATTTATTTTTATTATTGCTAAGCTTTAACGGGCCTTTAAAGTCAAGTTGTAGCCTAAACCATGGCTCGCCTATTTCAATTTGTTGAAGTTTTCCTGGAAGCGGTTTACGCGGTACTTTACGAAGCTGGCATTTTAGACAACGACGACAATAGCGTTTAATTTCGCGGAACATATCTTCCCAAAAATAACGAACACAAATGTGGGAAAGCGTCTTTTCGCGGCCGAGGTGGCCGCCGGCTGGTGAATCGTGCATCGCTTTTAAAATATCATAACGCCAATGTTTAGGTACCACAAAGCGCCTTGTATGCCGGTCATTAATTTCGCCTGTACGATAAAGTACATTATTCCATAATTCATAATTAGCGGGACGTGAAAGCGGATATTGTGACTTATCAGCGTCTTCTATGGCTAGAATGATTTTCTCTAACGCTGGATCACTAAGCTGTTCATTACGCAGAAAAACATAATTTTGTTCTTCTGCATCGCGTACAGAGCTATTTGGCGCTTCTGGTATGCTGATTACGCGTACTGTAGGTGTACTGAAATGGATATCGAAGTCCTCTTCCGGTACAGCGGGATCAACAGGTGCGCGGCTTAATGCGTCTGCATTATGAGCGTACTTTCCTGGCCTGTAGACAATTGTCATATCGTAAGCGCCTAACTGTAGAGCCCATCGTACAAGCCTGGGATTCATCCCTTCGCGGCTTGACGTTGAGCGTAATAAATTAACTAAAGCCTGATGATCAGTTTTAACGGTGAACGGCATGTAGTCTACATAATAGCGAAATTTACGAACAGCGTAAACAACTGCTAAGCATTCAAGTTCTGTGGGCGCGTATTTACGTTCAGCTGTAGTTAATAAGCGGCTCGCGTAAGCGACAGGATGACCATCTTGGCTTAATATGGCGCCGATCCCTATTGTACTAGCGTCACATTCTATTAGCGTAGGTTTTCTGGATCGAATTTCGCCAAGACTGGAGCGTTCATTAGCGCTGTTTTAATAGCCTCAAATTCCTTATCGCAAGCTTCATTCCAATCGGTAATATCATTAACATTTTTAAGAAGCGCATAAAGATTTTCGGTTATGGGCGCGTAATTTTGTACGAATTTGCGATAATAATTCGCTAAACCTAAAACGAGCGTAATTGCTTTTCTGTTTTAGGCTGCGGGAAATTTTTAATAGCTGTAATTTTTCGGGATCGGTATGGATGCCAGATTCTGAAATAACATGTCCCAAAAAATGAAGGACCGGCTTAGCAATATGGCATTTAGCCGGTTTCAGCGTAAAGCCTGATGCGCGTAAAGCTTCAAATAAAAGCCGTAATTTAAACAACAATTCTTCCATATTTTTAGCTGCGACGATTAGATCGTCTAAATAAGCGAATATTCCCAATTTTCGTAGCTTTGAAAGCGTACGGTCCATTGCGGCTTGAAAAGTCGCGGGGCCGTTGCACACGCCGAACGGCATTCGAAGGAATTCGAAAAGGCCATCCGGTGTGACGAAAGCTGTTTTTTCGATGCTGGCCGGATCCATAGGGATCTGCCAAAAGCCTTTTTCGCAATCAAAACTGCAGTAAAGCTTATTTCCAGATGCCGTATCCAGAAGCTCATCTGGTTTAGGAAGCGGATAGTTATTTTTCTTTGTAATATTATTTAAGCGTATATAATTCACACAAAAGCGTGTACCGATTGAGCCGTCTGCATTTTTCTTTGAAGCCAAGACAACTGGAAAACTCCAGTTAGAGGTTGATGGCCTAATGATGCCAAGCTTTAGCATTTCCTCAACGTGATCTTGGATAAGCTGTCTACCGCGCCAACTTGTGCGGTGCGGCAGAGATTTTATCGCCGGTGCATCGCCTGTGTCTATTGTATGCTTTATCGAGGCATCTACATTGCCAAACGGTCGCGATTTTGTTGGCAACAGGTCAGCGAATTCAAACAATAGGTTATCGATGCGCTTACGATCAGCTTCTGATAAGTCAGCCGATATTTTAAATTCGCGTATTGCTTCCCAAATTTCAGCTTCTTCTTCTGGCGTATAATTAGCTGCAGTAGCGGTTAAAGCGGTTTTATCTGGCTCAACTTCTTCATACGTTTCGATAACGCCTAACCATGTACCTTTCTTTATTGTACGCTTATGAGCGGAATAATTAGACACGCAAATATCAAACTGAAAATTTTTTGGTTCGACTAAGCCCTGAAGTGGTAGTAATCTACCTTCGCTGTATAAAGCTGGATTAGGTGAAAATATAAATTGCGGTGTACGCAAATTAGCTTTTTGTGTGCATAAGCCGACACCCAAGATGTACCAGGTACAATTGTGTAGTTATCAGCTGCATACACTTTCACCATTTTGAGCCTGAATCTTTCTTTATCTTTTTCGCTAATTTCTTCGCATTCTGGCTTATTTGCAAATGGTTGCTCTTCAGCTGATAATTCTTCATTTTTAAGCGGGTTATTAGCGAATAATTCGTTTTCATTAAGCTTGTCGCCTATTGACTGAAATAATTCAGTTATATCACCTTGATCTTCGAAATAGTTCTCGCTGTTAGTTACAAGCGGGATATCGCCTTCTGGTGTTTCTACAATGAGATAATTAGCGCCTTCTGTTTGCGTAGCTTTTGTTTCTTGATCTGCAATACATACACGCACTTTAGCTGATTTTTGCAATTGCTTTTGAATTTTATCTGCATTTTCTGTAAAGCTTTTATTAACGCGGTCAAAATCTGCCCATACTTGTTCTTCTTTAGCCGAATTGTTTTCCCAAAGCGGTAAATTATACGGCTTTTTGTATTTAGCGGTAAACAAGAGCGTTTAGGAGCTGAATGTGGATTATGCCGCAGCGGCGGCAGCTCATCCTCTTTTCTAAAATAGCGCACCGATACAGTAGGAAAATCAAGCGTATCATGAAATCGCACTACTTTCACAATATTCATAGGCGGTCTGCGAGCTGTGACTTGTAGCTTTTCTTTAGGTTTAATTTTCGCGTAAACTTCTCTCAAATATTTTCTTGCTTCGCTTATTGAATCTGCACACCTGCATATTGGCTTATTTATTCCGCGTGCAGATTTGCCGAAAAATTGCTTAATCGCTTTATTAATAGCCTGACGCCATTCTTCATAAATTTCTAATCGCCTCACCAAATCAAGTTCAGCATCAGCGCGTGCTTGGCTTGCCTTTTTAATAGCTTCAATATTATCAATTTTAACAGCATCATTATAAGCCTGATTGAGTTCAGCCATTAATTCTTGGAACTTTTTTAAAGTATTCATTAAGGTAGAAACATAATTTTTATATTCCATTATCGCTGCTGTCTCACGATGCATTTGTTTTCGCGACTTTTTAGCGGTAGGCGTACCAGTGGCATCGTCAGGTGCCACTGGTACGGGGAAAAGCTTAGAATTAGAAGCGGATGAATTAGTTTTGCCTTTACCAGTGGCTACCGTAGGTGCCACTGGTATGGGGAAAGGCGTCATTACAGCTTGTGTTTTTACATTTTTAGCTTTTGCCGTACGAGTATGGTCCCTGTAAATAACATTTTTGGCATGAGCCTCTGCAGAAGGCATTTTACGTGATACGCGCGTATTTGATACAGGTACACCTGTAAAATTTGTAGCGGAAAAAGCCTGTTGTGGCGGAACTGCAGCGGCCGACTGCACTTCGCCCAGACTAGTTACATTACAATTTACAAGCTTTTCCTGCAATACATGAAAATTAATTATTTTATTCGCCTTAACTTCATAATTAGCCTGGCTTAAAAAGTCCTGGCCTAATAAAACATGAATACCATCTCGTGCGGGCTTTACAAACATGGAATGATTAAGCGTACAATTATTAATTGTTATTGAAGCGTTGCAGTAGTGTGTAACACAAAATGCGCACACACCGCCGATACCGCGTATATGAAAAGGCTTTTTAATGGGAAGCGTGCTTAAATTATTTTTCTTACAAAACTGTTCAGATATAAAGCTTGTTTCGGCGCCTGTATCGATTACAATTTTTACTAGAATATTATTTACATAAGCGTCGTGATTAAGCATTTTTGCCTTAAAAGGTTCATTATAATTTACGCGGAAATTTTGTGTATCTGTATGAGCTTGTGAGAGATTACATGAACAATTGCGTATTATGTAGCCATATATTCCCGCGCTTTGAATTATGCATTCCTTCTCAACCTTATCCGGCGGAGACGGTGGGAAGGGGGTTGCATAGCCGGAGTATGCGCCCCTTACGCGTTTAAAGACTCATCAGATGAGCTGTTTAACGCCGAAGTTTCGCCTTCACTGTATTCTGAAGCCGTATCAAACTGTGAATTAACGCTGGCACCGGACGGAGCACGCTGCCGGGCCGGCGAAGGACCGCCTAAGCTAGGACCACCAGAAGGGGTCGATGCGCCTGTAGTCCTACCTGTAGGACTATTGGCATTACTGCGATTAGCTTTCCATTCTGTGAATTCTTTTAAAGTACGCCTCTCACCAGTTGTGGGCCAGTGAAACTTGCACCACACTGGGTTTTACTTTGCGGAACGCCTTCATATCTGCACGCTTGACGTGAATGACCTTCGACATCACAGTTTGCACAATAAGCAATGCCTGGACGGCGTACATTTTGATTAGCGGTATTATTAGCTGCATTATTTTGCGCGTGATTATTATAATTTACCGGTACATTATTAGGTACTTGAGCGTGTGGGGGATTATTCGCGTTAGTATTTTGTTGAGTATTGCCTTTATTAAATTGCGGTTTGAATGGCTTATTACGCTTGAAATTATTAGCTTTATTTCCACTATTAACGGCTGCTTGTGCATATGAAAGCGGTTTAGCCTGTGATGCCTGTGCTTGATTGCCATAAGCGAAATTATCATCATCTTTATAAGTAGCTTCAAGGTATCGCGCATTTTTCAGAAATTCTGCCGGTGTAGCTGGCTTCATAATAATCATATTTTGGCGTAAAGTGTGATGCGAATCTAAGCCTTTCATCAGATACGTCAGAAAATGAGCGTCATCTGTTACGCCTGCACGAGCGCGTAAAGCGATCATCGCCTGATAATACTCGTCAAGCGTTTCTTTACCAACCTTAATTTTGCGGCTTGATAACTCATTGAGCGCATTGTAGCCTTTTCTGGATCGGAATACCGATCCAGAAAAGCCAATCTCCACTGGGGAAAGTTTGCGGTTTATTTGGGCCGACAATCGCGACCTTGAACCATGAAGCTGCATCGCCTTCTAAAGCGTTGAAAAAGCGGCTGACTTTTCATCTTCATCCCAATGACCATATTTCGCGTTTAAATCGAACAATTCTAAAAATCCTTCAACTTCATTCTTATCGCCTTTGAATTTTGCCTTAAAATCTGGTGACTTCTTATTCGCTTTTAAAGCTTGCGTAAGATCTGATACTGTGATAGCCGGTGCAGGTGCATTGCCAGACAAACCCGGAAGTACACTGCACTGAGCCGATGGCATGCTGCCAGTATCACGTGCGGTCGGAAAAAAGCGTGAAGGTGGTGCAGATGAAATTGGAGCCTGGATAGCTGGGATAGTATTATCAGTTTGCGTACTGATAGCCTTTGTAACAGAGAAATAGTTTCGCTTAGATTTATAAGCCTGTAATTCTTGAAACATTTCTTCGCTCGCCTTTTCAGACAGTTCAAGTCTAGCTTCTAAATTTACACAAGCGCCTTCTAAACGGGTTGATTGTTCTTTGTAATAATCAGCGGTTTCATTAGCCTTACGTACAGTAGTCACATTTAAGCTTTGTTCTTCCAACAATTTGCGCTGACGTTCGAGTGCTTTATTTAATTCGCCTTCGCATGTAATTAATTTAGCCTTATGTTCCTGTGCCATATGCTCTGTAATTTGCAGCTTTTCATACAGCTCTTGCTTAACCTCCTTATATTGCTTAACCACATCATCGTGATCAGAAATTCGCCTTTTTAAATCGCGTATATAATTATGCGCCTTTTTCTCAAACTCTTCTTTTGTCGCGATTACGGTGAAAGCCTCATTACGCTGTTGCAATAAATCAGCAGCCTGACTTTGAGCCGTATCGCGGGCATCAACTGCTTCGGTTATAAACTGTCGCAGTTGTGCAATTTCATTTTTCGCTTCATGTACAGTATGAATAAGCTTTTTCTCCAGCGAAGAATTAACGCGGCGTAAATTGATGATTTCATTCTGAGCGTCATTTAATTCGCCTGGAGTATGAAAATTAGCTATATTAGGCTGGCTGTTATCAGCAGGCGGTGTCTGCTGATTAATAGCGTTATTACCGCTGAGCGTTTCATCAACATCAAAATTAAGCAATTCTTGATCAGCCAATAAGCCTTGATCTTTTTCAATAAAAGTAAGCGCATTTTCGGATAACGACATATCAGAGCCTGAATGAGAATGACGGCTGTCGCTTGCAAGCGGGATACTGTCAAACTGAGATACACCGCTAAGCTGCGAATTTGGCCTGCTTTCCTCCTGTTCTGGAGCATTATCGACCTGTGAAGCGGTATTAATAAGCGATGGTGAACGCTGCATTTTGCTACTGCGCGCGAAAGCCTTTTCCGCCGGAAGACTAGCAACCGGCTGCGGTTCTTTCGCTGACGATTGCGGTATTTGCGGTAGCTGCGGGTTATGAGCACGAGTGCGCTGATTAAGCCGTGTGTTTACATTATGAGTCGGTGCAGCTGTTGATTTAGCGGCAACAGGTGCACCTTTAGTTTTCGCGGACTGTTTAGGTTTTTGAGCATTACTAGCTTGCAAATTTTCAGCTTGCTGTTCTGGCTTTTTTACAATACTGCGCGGAGAAAGAAAAGCTTTTATAGTTTCCATCGTATTATCATAAGCGTAGTCAATTTCAAGGAAAGAAATTTCGTAATACTTGGCATTAAACGATAAACGTTTACTATAGGTAAACAGTTTAAAGCGGAGATATTAATTCTGCATTTAAAACTCACAAAAGCCTAATCTGCGAGAGAAATCTAAGGAATTCTATTCAGCTTGCAATTACCCAGGTAGGTAACCGAACTGCGCCTATTGTCTGTAGCGTCTGCTATCTGTAAGATCACGGAAAAACAAGCCTGGACAGAGGTTGATGCGCCTAGGAGTGATGCAAAAATATGCGGAAAAAAGCCTAGTTTCCGTAAGTTATGATTTTCCAAACAAACTAAGCCTAATTTCACAAAGAAATCAGCCTAATTTCGATACAAAATTAACGTGAAAATATCAGTAAGCCTAATATCACATACAGCGTTAAGTTAAACTACTGTTAACATAAGCCTTAGAAAGCAGATAAGCTCGATTACTTACCCTTTCCGAACGCGAATGAGCCTGACGATCCTTAGGATCCGAAACTGCTACGCAGGGAACGCTTGGGAAGGTGCACAGTCGATGAGATCCAGACGCAGGTCCGAATCTCCACCGATGAGTTGCTGAGCACGCTGATACGCTGAGATCCCTGTAGTCCAATGCTGGCACTACGGGGTACTGGGTGTAGGGTTTGCGCCGAGTTTCCGCGTCCTCCTGATGGCAAACGGGAAAGCGGTGCAATCCGATAGATCTGAAAAGTAACTCAGAAAACAGGTAACCACGGATCTTAGACTGCTACCATCTAAGAGTCCTCCTCTCTGCGTGGGAGACTCTCTAGTGCCGATCTACCGGAAACGGGAGCGAGACAAGGATAAAAAGGGACTTTTTATCATAAAACCGAAAGCATAACATCTCTCTAAAAATCATCATCACCAACTGACAATCTATAGCTCACAATATACCTGCGCTAACGCTGCTCTACCATACGCCGCTACGTAAGCCTCACGCAATCGCCGAAAAGGTACGGCGCGATGCCGTTGGCGGAAGATAGCGGAAGGGCGGATCGTAATACCTGCGATCAGGTATATACGATCCAAGCGTGAAAGCCACTGCACTGCGTCTGAGCTGCTGGGACGAGGGCGTAAGTCCCTCTCAGTACCGAATATGTACGATGATTTGACGGGGAATTATTTACGGGAGCCGGCAGTATTCATTATGCCTCCCTAACGGGTGTCCCAGTCAATCTTAAGGAACTGCTGCTGCACCGATGGAATCTGACCTTTCAGACCGGCTTGCACCAAGATCCTCAGTTGGACTGCGAAGCACGCGGCGAACCGCCGGACGATCTCGAGTGCGAACGTTACGCTCCGTACAATCTTATTTTTTCTTGCAGTGCGCCGCTTTGGAGCACAAATATCTGCATTGCCAAGAGCTCGGTTTGGTTGATTGTCGCGTCACACTGTTTCACTTAACCTTGGATGAGGATACAGTACTGAGCAACAATCCCGAACGGTCGCACTTAACGTTCGACGAGGATAAAGAAGTGAGCAATGCCGAGCTCGGACACTGCAAGGTGGAAATTGTGATCAATATGGTATGCGGTCGTATTAATTTGGCGGGAGGTCATTTCGACTGTGCATTATGGGAGTTGATGGACAGTTCGTTACCGGCTCCCGATAGGCGACAAAAGAAACTGGTAACGCGCTGGATTAAGTGGCTTACTGAAAATCAGGATTCCGAACGAAAGAAAGCTGTTTTACAAATGACCCTCAAGGTATGCTCTGTTATATTGTTAAGTGCAGACGTGGCTTCAAAACCTTACTGCACAGAACTAGTGCTAGGCATAATATATTTTTGTCCGGGTTGTTAAAGTTGATAAATTATTGATCGGTGTAAATCTGAGTTTTAAAGTTAATTAGGTGAACTGTTAGTTACTGTCAATTATTAACTGAATTTCAAATTAATTTGGAATTTGTTCTGCAGATACTTTGCGAAGTGCACACTTGTGATCCCCGCAAGACGTTGCAGTATCGTGGGAAAATGTGGTGCAAGGAGGGTAGGTACAAAGTGCTGGCACATGCTCCGGACGCCCAGTTGTGTTTTGCACACCAGAAGAACAGTATGTACGTCGACTGGTCAGTTGACCAGATGATGGAAGCATCGTAGCCTGCACGTGAAAATGAAGATCGCTGTTGCAGTTATTTTTTGTTTCTTCATATTCCTTAAATGATGATTTCCGGAACTTGAAATGAACTATTTTCGATTGGCTATAGCCCAGTATTTTAACTGTTGACACTGCGTTGTTTCTGTCGCTATCGATACTAAATAAATTTTTAACAGTATTTTACTAATGTGATTACGTAAATATGCATACCATCTTCGCTTATAGTTCCCGTGCTGGTCAGTCCGTTGTACGGTCCAAATTGGCGTCCGTCAGTTGTGAACTCACTGATTTCCAGTGAGTAAGCACAACTACCACTTGCGTATTTGCGCTTTTCTTGATATTAATCACTTCTGATAACTGGCTTCGGGTAGGCTCGACGCTTTTGCAAGACTGGTATAGTAATTAACCACATTCACATCGAGCCGGAGTCGCTGCTAAAGGTCAGATAACCATACCATGGTCCGGTGGTCATTAGCTAAAAGCATTAAATTTATAATGCTGACAAAATCTTACAGAAAACAAACATTGTCGAATTTTATCACTGACTTTGATTATAGCGGCTTTGAATATTGATCAACAGGTGCGGGCCCTTGATTAATTACCTGGCCAGTATTATAAGTGTTTGGGGTCGCGATAGCGTTAGGAACTGCGGTGCATCCTCCATTGGTGCTCCCAGTCCCAGTTCCACTAGGACTACCAGTTCCGGATCCTGTGATTCCTGTCCCACTTCCGCTGACGTACAATACATCGGCGTAATTCTGCGTGATTTTTATCTTCTGACCGCAGCACAGGACAAAGAAATCTAGGAGCCCTGTAATTGGACAAAAGATTGATCTTAAATAAACCATGTCTCCAGACGGTATCAGAAAGTAATATTTGCACAAAACGATTTGCTTTATCTAATTTATGGCAAAGCCAACTAACCGAGGTAAAAAAGTACTAAAAATTTTTAATTTCGTGACCAGTTCCATTTTCCGCAATCCGGCGTTAACGTTGCGTCCTTAACGGGCACCGGGGGACTTAATTGTAAGGCTGATTGCGAGAATAGTGTAACTAGTACTAAACTTAACATCGACCGAGCTCAAAGCTTGCCAGTTGCCACTCATTTACGTACATAATCTGAACTTATTTCTTACACATTTTTCTGTGATTATGCAGTAATTAGAAGTACTGTGTGATAATCATTTTAAAAAATACCCTGCAACTGCTCAACACGAAAATTACAGTCTTAACAGTTACACCTACTCGCATTGCGTAATTGAAATTAGCAGTTGAGACGTAGGCAACATATATACAGACATTATGCCATTGTATTTCCACTTTTTGACTGCTTGAGCGATTTTGGTCTAAACGTTTACCAGATTTTAGTGAAGTTTACGAAGGCCTTTAATGTTCGTTGGTTTTTATTGCATACATTACTGAATGCTGGGCACTTCAACCTTGGGAGTTGAAAAAGCCAGCTCGCTGCTGTAATATCGCTGTGACAAAGCGCGGTCAAAACAGCTTCGCATAACGCACTTCTACTGTATTCGAAACTAACTACAATGATCAGTTATCAACTGAGCGGAAATTTGCGTCTGGTGCCAACAAAATTCAAAACACAGTATCTTGCAAGATTATTAAGTTTTGAGTATCTGCATAATTTAAAATAATTTTAATATAATTTTATAATTTTGCGTATATATGAAAGATGGCTATGAGTAGGGGCGTAGGGCCTAGGGAATAAATATTGCAACATTCTGACTTTTCGACCGGCAACTGAAAAGTTAAAATAAGAAAGATTGGAACGTCACTGGCTTATACATTAAACATTTTAGAAACTAATTATTACCCTAAATTGTACCGTATACTTAACTATGAATTGTGGATTAAAATTAAGAAATACTAATATAATGCACTACACAATAATGACTTGAGATAGTGCTTAAGCGCCAGTTGCCCGCTCGATTGGATTGAAAATTAAGTGCTGCAAAGTCAATCAAAAGGAATATCTGTTGGCAAAGATTGTGTGTGCGTGTGCTGTTGCTAATTTAAACCTGCAGATAGAAGATCACATGGTGACATTTTCGAGAATCGCTGGAAAATTTCAATTCTGTATAAATACTGTAGTACACGTACATCGTAACTTTGTACTAAAAGTACAGAGATGGCCCACAGGCCACGCTAAACCGGGGATTCGTTTTGGAATATAATAGTAGATTTTGCTGACTGTGGCTTTAGCAGCTACTCTTCAATTATACAATACTTATACAATTGTTTTTACGTGAGTACAAATGGCTTTCATGTTGCCTGCAAGATGTTAATCATGCAAAACCAGAAGTAAAGAGAATAAGCACTCAGAATAGGTGACTATAATATTATATCGTGGTTTGGTTTGAGGTTATGGAAGCTCAACCATTCAACATGCCAAGATTGCTACCTATACAGTAGTCGTGTAACTGTAAGTGTACTGTATACTTCTGCTGTGCACATTCTCATGTTAAACTACCGTATTTACGGAATCGTGGTTTGGTAGACAATAAAACATTTAATACCATTACTGTACTCCGTTATTTTGCCAAAACTGGATATGTGTTTGTTGTAGACGTACTGTCTTTCCCAACCCTGATCTTACAAATAATCAACATAAATGCATTCTGCATTCTTCGAAATACTGCGTCCATTCTGCTTATGCTAGCAGAATGACAATTACAAAGCAAACTCAAACCGAAAAAGAAGCGTATAGAACACGCACACGTATGCTTGCAGAGTGCACAATATAAAGGATTATTCGTCAAATAAAAAAGCAAAGACCGATTCCGATTTAATTTGTCCTTGCCTGGTTATTCAAAGTGGACTCTAATATACACGTAAAGGAATTGTCTATAAATCAAATTTAGAGGCTAAAAATTTTGATCTATCGAAAAAATGGCAGCAAAGATAATTTATGTGCTTGCGCTTTTACCGGTGTGTCTGGGTATATTCCCGGTGTTGTTGACCTTTCGCAGTCGTTCATGGATAAAGCTCGTTATCCCGAAATAAAAGGATGCTGTAGAATTGAGGCTCTTATTCTGACAATGCAAAACCCCCGCGGAACAACGCGCAACTGGATGCCATGTGATTTAGTTCCCGGAAGTCGCAATCCGAAAATTACCGGAGCTATTGACTAGTAAGTTGTTCGTGTCATCCTTTTATTTAAACAAATAACGTTATGTACCCTCTATACCGGCAATAAGCAGTTCTGCAAATTGTTTTACGTGACGTATTTTAAATTGAGTATGGTCACGTGTGACTCCAGCGAAATGCTCCATAAAAATAATTTAGAATTATATTTTAAACAGAACATTCATTATTATTATTATTACATCAAGAACAGACAACCCGCTAAACGGGACTTCAACGTCTGGTCGGCAAAAAGCTAAACAAATGAGAACTGCTAAGACAGATCAACAGTTTGGAGAGCAAATTTGAAAAATCCCACACCATCAACACTGAGTACCTGCAGGTTAACTTTTTGTATGCGTTCAAAGATATTCTTAAGTCGCATGGCCAGCGTCCCTTCTCCGATCTTCTTCTTTGCACGGGCAGCAATTCTCGTCGGGTTCCGCAGGTTGTACCGCGCTCCGAACTCAGTGAAATCGATCATTTCAACCATATACCGCGGCGGATGGTATGCTTCGTGGTTGTAGATCTTATACAACCGAACCGCTTCCGACTGCTTCCAACGGTCGTACACCGGCAGGATGCGCAGTTTCTGATACAGCTCGGGTGTAACCCGCTCCTTGTAATCAGAAATCGCCCGCAGTGCTTTCCGCTGTGCCTTGTCCATCTTGCCGCGTAAAGCCGAAGATGCCGGCGACCACGTACCTGACCCGTAGTCAAGATGTGGCTGTACACAGGCATGGTAAAGGCTCCTACGCTGAGGCAGATCCAGAACGTCTTTCGCGCGGCTGATCATTGCGATGCCGTAGTTGTCTTTCCGTAGTACGTGGTCAGAATGCACGCTCCACTTCACGTTGCGGTCAAAGTGAACTCCCAGATACTTTACTGACTGTTCCGCTTCCATTTAACTGAATCAGGTTTAACTAAGTTTGCCCTTTCCAGCCAAACCCCAAACAATGGTTTTGGTAAAGATTCCGTTCCGTACAGCCGGTTTTCCACATTATGGGACGGTGGGTCCACGAAAAATGTGGATGTCAATCAAATTATGAGCAAGGATGTTTACAACCACAGCACTTGGGTAACTGATAAACGCACAAGATGAAAATTATTTTCCTGTGTGCCTAACGTATATCCATACATAAGTCATACAGTCGTATACTAACGAAAACTGCCTACATACATACGTATAGCTAACACTGGCCTGTTTACAGAAAGTTAATGTGCGCATTCGTGCCGTCGATAAAGGTAAATAACGATAAACTGTAATAAACAATATTGTTTATTACAGTTTATCGGTATTTACCTTTATTTACCTTTATCAAGTTCTATAATAGGCGATCACTATTAATAATATTTTACATTAATGTAAAATATTATTAACACTACTCGTACGGGGGAGGTCTGCGCGGCCTTTCGACTACTTAAGAAATTTCACTTTAGAGGTACAGGGCTCTGCCACCCCTGAATTCCTCGGGGATTTTTAACTCTTCAAAACTGTTCTAACAGTTTTTTGGATTGGGCTTAAAGAAAAGAGAAAGATCGGGCCGGCCTTTAAGACCCATTTTACCGGAAGTGGTTAAAATGTTGCCTATATCTCTTCTACGAATTTTTCTTTTTGAACACTTTCACAGTACCAATTGTGGAAAAAAATATCACAGTTTTTTGGAGTGATCGCCTATTATAGAACTTGAAACCGATATGCTGCATTGTTTTCTAGGTTTCATACATATTTGTATATCTGTATTTTCGAGTTTTGTGTTAGCGCTTGGCAGTGGAAATCTGTTAAAAGTTTTTACGCCCTATTCTTGTTTTTTCACTAGATGTAATTAGCGACGACAGTATTGATTGACCATTAGAGCTGTTTCATATATACAACTGGCTTCCAGCGAGCAGAATTCCCACTGGAGCGATGAGAAAACATGCACAGGACACAACAATGCTCACAAGTAAAAAGACAAAATGCTTCTGATGCCTAAATTTGTTTGTGATTACAATGAATGCTTAATTCTCTCCTTTGTAGGATTACTTGGAAATACCGATGGTTCTATGTGCCGTGCTCATCTTGCAAGGAAGTCGCCGGAAGTAGTAGTATTGAGACGATATACGCCATTAACTGGTCGATGATTAATTGTAATTAATCTATTGTGTTGTGCGACTGTGCTGTATTTCATGATCCAGCGCGTTTATAAAGCATACCGTTGAGCACGGTTTAATAAAAAGTATATTAAACTTTAAAAAGTCTAAACAAATATTTCTGGTTTGTTTACACAAGTAATACAACCGTCTAGGTAGGAATAAATGTGTTGGCGCGCATAATTATCAGATTTTGTGAAGTTTGGTTATAGCTGGCGCTTAGACTGTAAAGGGCGCCGACAACTCAAAATTTAGCATGCTTGCGAAAACTTGCCATAAATCATCATTAGTATCATTAAAAAGAATACGGGGCTACATTAAAATACAAATTAAGGGGTTGCTGGCGTGATTTTCGATGCAGCACTACTGTAATAATCGTCACAACCACGTAGGAGAAGAATTGTTTCCGTGATAAAACGCGTATTGCCTGATGCCTGCCGCATTCTCTCATCCGCTTTATCCGTGTAAACTGCAGCAAGCAATCACGCTGCAGTTATTGTAGTATATTGTAGTATAATTACTGCAGTTACTGTAATATATTACAGTAATATTACTTTCAAATATTACTTTCAAATGAGTCAAGTGGGAAAAGTCGTCGTTTTTATCGGTCTTCTTAAAGAACCTACCATTCTCACCACAGTAAAGGAAAGAACTCGAGCTTGGACGGAAGAAGGTCCAACAAGCTATTCTTTAAGAAAATGGGCGTATGAACAAGGTTACAGCGAAAACGAACCTCTAGCAACTGCAATGATCATGAAACAAGACGAACCTACCCCAGGAACTAGCGGTTTGACGAAAACACAGAATCCGTTGAAAAATCAAATAAAAGTTCCGTTGCAACATGATAAAATCTTCGAGGTCGAAAAGCACGATAGCTCCGGCAATAACGATACGGACGAGACAATCGAACCAAAACAAAAAAGAACACGAATTGCCAAACCGACCAATCCTCGACACTCATGCACCTTCTATAATATCTATCTTTTCCAGTTGTCGATACAATTATTTCCAAATATTATCAGCTATACAGAAATCTATGCTATATACCAAGGCATACATATTCATTTTACCATATATCTATTATTTTTATTATTACTATTATTACTCCAAAACAGCATCCGAAAACCCGCAATTGTGTTTAAATCTGGTCAAACAATGCAAATCACCATTTTAATATCGCTAATAACCAATCCATTTTTCCGTAATTTTAGTCAGTAAATGTATCGCTTTGGTTACCATATACGACCGGTTGCAACTGCCACTTTGCTTTCATCAAACAATTATAGAAACAAAGCACAGAAAATCAACAGTAAAACAAAAAAGTTATACAGATCATAGCAATTTAAAAAAAATCGTAAAACTAATAATTACATTTACAATTGAAGTATTACGAATTATAAACCTCTAACAATTTTTTAATAATTTAATTTCAAATAACCAATGGAAGAAAAGCAACTAACAGGTACAATTTCAAAATATCAATTTGAATTTAACCAATAAATAACAAAATCAATAATACAATATTTCTAGAAGCACAAATCGAGTATATGCCACGATCTCTACTTAAGTGGCATAATCCATTGGAAGTAATTCGAAAAAGAGCAAGACTCAAAAAGGTGTTCCACAATCCTTATACGATCCTCCATTTTCCTCCGACAATTAACAACGACGGACACCATATATTCCGCTGCACGCTCACACCCAACTACCACATACGTTTCAAAGAAAGTGGCAAGAAAATACTACCGGCGTTGGTATGTCCGACTCCAAATCCGAGAAATCCGAGAAGGCAGCCGGAGGCTGCCGGACTCGATTTCTTAATTCAATCGTACCTCCCATATCCCGGCGTTAAAACATCTTTTCTCGACGACATTGCAAATATTCGGTACTCATGCTTACAAGAAAAATTATTTAAATTAATAATTGCACAGTTACTTTACTTTCTCCTAAAATCTTTTAGAATGGGAAGCACACATCACCTGAATAAGTCCAATTATCAGAAACCTGTACTATTGCCAGAACTCAATCACGCAGATCCAATGCATACGTAAGTAAAACGATTCCGAAACTGAATTTATATTCCCCTTAATCCATAGTTTTGCAAACTTAAACATTTTCCATTTTTCAGTATTCATACCATCTTGAAAATAACATCATACCATCTTGAGTTTGAAAGTATTCCTCGAAACCGGACACAATCAGTTACCATAATTATGGGCTCATATTCGAAATAGAAACAACACTACATTACTCTCCCGAAAAGGTGAAGGAAGATCCGAGAAGAACGCAAAACAACAAGCAGCTCGCAATCTTTATCAATCTATTCTTACAGATAATCTAATTATTTCTTATTACCGATAGTTATTCCTAATCTGTACTTTGCCTACGACGTACTGATGAATCATCCAATAATTATTTTCCACTTATCACTTATGCGTCTTTAAAAAGTACAACAGTATTCCTATTACCGACCCTCCATAATTATTTTCCACTTATGCATCTTCAGAATACTGAATTTGCATCTCAGTACCTAGAACACAAATGGTCGCGCGCTAGCGCGACCGATACTTGTATTGTAGTATAGTTACTGCAGTTACTGTAATATATTACAGTAATATTGTACAACGTTATGCCGGGAGTGGAACAGCATCCGGTCGTGTATTATACGGAATTGTCAAAGTGTCATTAATACGCCATCCTATCGCGTCAGTATCAACATATTGAAAACAAGGTGTGCTTTTTGATGTTGTGCGGTTGTGCGGAAGAACTAAGGATGTTCGTCCGAGGTGATTGTGATCTCAAGAAATATTACCATGTACCACCAGATTGGTTTCTCTGCAGTTAAAAATTTGTATTGCACGATTTGAGCGCGATGCCAAGCACACAGGTGCTGTTTATGTATTGCTTGTATTTTGGGCTTCAGAGAAATTTCTAGACGGGCAAAACATGCGAGCATGTGTATTTAGAAACAGCTTTGCACGAAAACAGTAAAGCGGGAGCAGCGGTTGAATTAGCTGCTGATTATGTAGTCAATGACAGCGTTTTGCCGGCTGGCGTTAATCTAGATCTGCATGTTTTATATCGAGCTCGGTCCAGAGTGACCAGATCAGAGTCACGCCCAGGATTATGCTTAGGATCTATGGAGTCGAGGGTTCATCTGCAATATCTATATCTGCCCAGGTAAGGTTAAGCGGCTTGTGCCGCAATTAACTTTACGTACTCGCAGTTTGAGATTATACTTTGCATCAGGCATTATGCTGCTTCTTTAGCACACATGCTGGCCACAACGTACGACTACGGCGCAGTTTTTCGAAGCTGTAAAGTGCGCTTCGAATGCCGGTTTTGCTAATATAGGCCGGACATAGAACTTTTTGCCACCGAGTTGTTGGAGTGCCAGTGTTAAATAGGTATTATTGTTTCCGGTGCGACACCACAACTGAAAGGGGGCTTATTTATTTCTCATTGAACGAACACAACGCAAGGGGAAAAACAACCTTTAGACACAGAAAAAAGAAAAATCAAAATGCGCAGAATTACTGCAGCGCCAAATACGCTGACCACTCGCCGAGTGACCGCTTATATACGAACGACCGTCCGATGGGCGTCCCAGTTACATTCTAACCGCTAGACAGCAGAGAGCGCTGATACGTACATGCATGCAACAAGACATACTACAACACACGTCAGCACCTGTGCACAATAATACTAAGATTATTGCCATAATCTATCCCATTATTGTTTCCGGTGCGACACCACAACTGAAAGGGGGCTTATTTATTTCTCATTGAACGAACACAACGCAAGGGGAAAAACAACCTCCAAACCCCCAGAAAAACAAACACAGAGAGGATGCAGCCGCTGCAGTAGGGTTTAATGAAGTGCGTCGCGCATGGCATGGCAGAATTCCAGTCGACATTCGTGGTCCCGTTGAATATACCGCTGGTAGCAGTCGCTGCGCCAGTGTCCTTGGGCCTTTAGTGATTCGGGTGGAATCCCCACGGATGCTGCATACGTTGCGGCGCCGCTTCGTAGCGAATGGGCGGATATGCGTGAGGATGGAATGCCGGCAGCGGAGGCGGCGGCTGATAATAATTTGTTGTATAGGCTAGAACACATAGGTAACAAAAGGCCGACATCAGAATATGAAAACAGCACGTCTTGCGGCTGTCTGTCGGCTGAATTTAACAGCTTTTCGAGCGCCCTTACAGGGCACAAGGCGTTTTGCTTATTAAGTTTCAAGACTGGTAAGGTTATTGTTTTCTGTTGAAAACGGTCAGGCTTTAAAACCCGAACCGACAGCAGGGCGCCATCCTGCGGGAACTGCACATCGCCTGCGAGGAGGTGACAACCAACATCGCTTACAAATAAGTTTGCGCTGCGCAGCAGGGAGAAAAATCCCACCACCGTAGCTGCCCAAAAACAGCGTCGGTACTTTTTCTCCACCGAGCCCAAGTTACCGTGGATTTTTAATAAATCCGCCGGCATAAGCGGATCCCGCTTATTTGGTAGCTCAATTCGAATACGCTGCAAGCCGGTCAAAGCCTGCTTTATTAAAAAATGGTTTAAATCCGGAGGAAAGAAATTATTTATCGTATGAAAGGAACTTAAACTGGAGACATAATTTTTAACTGTAGCAAACTCCAATTTCCTTGACAAATGTGCAACATAAAGAGCAACAGTCTCTTCCGTAGCGGGAAGAGCGCGTAACTTATACTGCTCGCAAAAGGTCACGAATGCTCGCCATTGTGAAGAACGCGTTTTGGAGGTCGTAGCCGCCATTGATTTAAGCCGAAGTTCGGACAGCTTATAACGCAGCTGGGAGACTGCAACAAGGACAGGACGGTAGATTAGGCCCGGGAAAAGTGGATTTGAAAAGTTCAAAGAAACGCGAAGCATGTTGTGGGGCCTCTGTTAATCTGCTCAAGGCATCCGCCAACACATTTTTAACGCCCGCCGAGTGCGTAGCGACCACTCGGAAGTTGTGGGCGTTGCTTGCGACAAACACGAACTTAAGCCATTTCAGCGCCTCTACATTTTTTGTTGTGCCTCTGTTCAGAAACGACACGGTTTGCGTGTTATCTGAGAAGACGACAACTTTGGCGCCGTTAAAATATGAAGCAAAAATTATGAGCGGAATGCAGGCGGCTATTAGCTTCAAAAAATTAATATTGCGTTCCAGCGATGCGTGCACGTACGGCGGCACCAGCCAGTTTTGTTCAAAGCCGTTGGGCTTATTCGAACTTGATGACCGCCAAGTGCCGGCAAGCCAGCTGCCCTCTACCACTGCACCAAATCCTGAAAAGGATGCATCGGTGCAGACAGTGATAACTGTCCGAGGTGTACCCAGCGGGCACGGGCAGAGACCGTTAAAGTCGGCTGCAAATTTGTTCCACCACGACAGCTCGAAGCGTAAGAGTCGGTTGACTTTAACTTTATGCCACGGCTTGTCAAGGGTGCACAAACAATCAATAAAAATTCTGGTAAATGTGCGGGCACCGTAAACTGCTTTGGCAGCAAACGACATGTGACCGACAAGCACCTGCAGATCCTTCTTACTTATCGACTTCGCACTTTGGTGACCTTTCACTAAATTCAACAAATTATTTAGTTTTTCCGCTGGAATTTCGAGCCGCTCTAGTTCGGAATCAATTATCAAACCCAAAAAGGTGATACGCCGACTTGGTCCGACTACTTTTTCCCATTTTGCGGAGAAACCGAGCCTTGTTAATAAATTTAAAAAATACAGAAGGGTTGAATTACAGAGCTCATAGGTTTTACCTATCAGAAGAAAATCATCAAGGTAACAAATTACGAAAAATCCGCGGTTCCGCATTATTACTGCCAGCGCTCGCGATATTTTTTGAAATATCGCTGGTGCGTTAGCCAAACCAAAGCATAAACAACGGTCGACATAATATTTTTCTGGCTCGCCATCAAATGACCATCGAAACCCTTGCAGCTGCCAATGTGCCGGGTGAACCGGCACAGAGCGATAAGTTGCTTTTATGTCGACGACTGCGAAATAACAACCAGGTGTTGCTAATTGCAAAGCATCATCGATAGACTCAAAACAAAAAGGCTCTGCGGCAATAAAGGAATTCAGCGAATTATTATGAGGGCGACTACAGTCGGTTATAGGCCGAACTGATCCTGTCTCCTGCTTGGGAACTGCGCCTATCGCATGAATGCGGAGAGGCTTTTCTCTCTGCAACTTGATGCGACCTATTTCCAACTCCTCACGAAAGAGTTGGTCTAGAACAGGCTTAGATTCCTTACTGAGAGCACTCGGATAATTTCTGCAGTCGGCTGGCCCGATTGCATTCAAATCCGAAACAATACAAAATCCTTCCCGGATACCATTAAGAATCGAATCAGCGTCTTTAACGCCTGATAGCTCAGTGACCCAATTTCTGTAATTCCGGGTAAGGGAGCAAAATTCAGTTAACTGTTCAGATGGCAAACAGGTCAGCTCTGAGTTGTCAGAGTTTCCCTGCGCCAAAGGCCCAGTTTCAAGCACGGGCACCACCACCGGCGCCGGTGTCTCGGTGTTCCCGGAATTACTGCAGCGCCAAATACGCTGACCACTCGCCGAGTGACCGCTTATATACGAACGACCGTCCGATGGGCGTCCCAGTTACATTCTAACCGCTAGACAGCAGAGAGCGCTGATACGTACAGACTCTGTACATGCATGCAACAAGACATACTACAACACACGTCAGCACCTGTGCACAATAATACTAAGATTATTGCCATAATCTATCCCGTTATTTCTGAGTTTCTTCTCGCAATTAAAAGCTGCTTGTAGTGGTAACACCAGTTAAAAAACTAATATTATTATAATTTACATTGTAACAGGCAAGCGCGAGGAGATCACGAGTGCACTTTATTGACAAATAAAGGGGGAACAATGCTGCGTAATAGCAGGAAAGCAAGAACAAAGCACTGATGGCTAAATCTAGCAAGTTGATGCCAGGAAGGTTCTTGAGCGTCTCTCCAGGCGTGATAGAAGCAACTGGCGGCAACCACGTGCTGTGTGCCATCAGCTGTGTGATGATGCGCAGACTGGACTCAATCCAACGCGAGCGTATGAACGCTGAGTCATACCGCGAGAGAGGAACGAGAGAGCAAGTGTGGCTCAGTGTATGCGCTGCGTATATCCGCTTCAGCGGATGAGTGCAGTGCTGCAGCACACGTACGTACAGCGAGAGAGGCGATAACGGCAAGCAATGGTGCAAGTACGTCCAGTGTGGACCGTACGCACCAGGCGCAGTCGTACGCCTCTGACATGGCTCTGGGCGGGAATCCGAGCTCCTGCGAAGGATGCTCCGACTCGGTACCGCACCAGTACCGCACAACTCTCCGGTCGGACCCATGTGGGGTCGCCGGTACGCGTCCTCTGGCAGTGGGAGTCCGGTGTCTGGTCGACCATCCCTTCTTCACTCCCGAACCCATGAGTGGAAGCCACTCACGGCCGAGAAATCCGGAAGCCGCTCGGGCGTTTCGTTGGACCGGTGATGCTTCTGTTTGCTGGCTTCTTGCTTCTGTTGGCATCGGAGAACAATGTGAAAAGAAAGGTGTAATGAAAGTTTATGCAGCGCGAAGGAGAGTAGATAAAGTTTAATCACAATTCCAGTGAGCAAAAAGGGGTTACAAAACAGATCTGTTAAAGAGATCGAACTAGAAAAATACAATTCCGTTTGTTAGGAGAAATGCTAAAATAATGCAAAAATCTGTCCGGGGGTCCTATTCCGACTAGGATGACGTCCACGGGGCAGGTGAGTCTCCACGGGGTCTCCTGTCAACTCTCATCCGGTAGGGCTGGGTCCGGGGCATCGGTTCCCGAGTTACCCGTCGTAACCGGTTACATTCACCGAGGTCGGATAAGCACGGTTAAACACTTACTTCCGACTCGTATCCGTCCATCAGGGATAGAGAGGCACTGTTGCGGTTGCAAATGCCGAAGCATCCTCTCTGAATGGGGAATAGGACCGAGGTCGGTTTGACCAAGGTCGGCCTACCGGTAAGTCGACCGGCGGCTGGGGAAATTCGGCTATGTTCCGAATTCTTAAAGTTCAGGTCGGAAAAAGCTGTATGTAAGTCTTGCGGCCTGTGTGGTCGTCATGTACAGCAGTTCCGTTCGAAAAGTGGTCGGTTACAACCGTTCAATCTGCTACCACGAGCCTGGTTTTGAGGTAATCCGAGTCGAACTGGCTCGAAGGTCCGATCGGAAATAATGGTTTTCTTCAACGGGAGTGTCAAGTCGACTTTCATTCGAGGTCGGCTATCCCATCCGACCTGTAGTCAAGGTCGGTCATCCTATCCGTTGGTGGTCGACTAGGGCTAACCTGCAATAACATGCCCATGTGGGGCTAAACAAGTTCCTTCAAGTCGAATTCGTCCACCGCAGACAGCTGTCGATCTTCCGTCATGTTGACTGAGTTCCGACTTCCGACTTGTAGTCGGTTCTGGTCGGCTTCGGGAGGTCGGATGAACTGTGTGCTCACCCGTCCTAAGGCTAAGTTCTTCCGTTAAGAGGTCGGTTCTTGACTTCTAAATGCCTTTGCCGACTTATTGTCGTTTCCTTCCGACTTCTGTTCGGTTACTTCCGACCTTCGTTTGAGGTCGGCTATCCATGTGGAAATTGCGAGGTCGGCTGATTTCCGACTTCCTCGAGTCGGATGAACTGTGTGTTCACCCGTCGAAAAGGCAAAATTCTTCGGCTGGGAGGTCGGTTTCCTACTTCTGATGGATTTTCCGACTTGTTGTCGTCTACTTCCGACCTCCATCTGGTGATTGCCGACTTCCTTTTAAGAGTTCTGTGCATTCGGCTACAGTTGACCGGGTCTTCGTTGTTCGGACATCCTTCGGTCAGTACTGACTGGCAGAAAGATGTTCAGCAGCACAACTCCGTTCCTTCTGTAATTCCTGACATGAACTCTGGGTCGGATCCGAGCTACTGTTGAGGTCAGTCGATCCGAGTGACTTGCTTCTGGGCCGCCGAGTCCTGTGGGGTAGGAATTTCCTTGGCATCTGTTGGCCAAGTTACTGGCGCTTCGTCATGCAATTGTGTTCGCTTACAACATTAAGGGTCTCTGTGGCCCTGGTTGCCAAGCCGAGCTCTTTGGTTTGAAACTTCATGCAAATGCAAGTTCTGAGGTCGTCAGATTCGATTCTTCCATTTTGTTTTGCCGCGAACCTGAGACGCCTAGCCGCTTCTGTTGGGGGTAGACAACTCATGTCCACGGGGAAATTTTTCTTTGCCGTTGACGAAGACCGACTGGCCGGTACTGTTGCGGGCAGGTGGGCATCGCCATCGGGGTTCGTTAGGGGGGTGCAGATCGAGTGTTCTAACTCGGTCTGCCTAGGATGTTCCATCGAAGACATGGGTAAGCATGTCGCGGCGGAGTCGTTGGTACACCAGTATCCAAATCACCGTCGCTGTTCCTCTTCACGGAATGGCAGCACGTTCGAAGACGCGCGTAGTCGTGGTCACCGGTGAATCGGCTGGTTTACCCGATATCGCCCGGGGGAGACTGTGGTTGATCTCCAGGTACAGGGCCTGTAGCTCTGGATTCAAACGGAGAATCCGGTTGGGTTACCACGTGGCTACTGCCTGCTTCCGTCCGTTCTCCATAGTCGACTTCTGTTGGCCGCTATGGTCGACCTGTGTGGTCGGCCATGATGTCGATTTCCCGTTAGTCGATCTGGCTATCGTTTCCAAAGCCGACTTGTGTGGTCGGCTTGCACAACCGACCTATGTGGTCGGCTGGTGCGGCTATGTCCGCGATGTCTCCGAGTTATGAGTAGAGTGCTAAGTCGACCTTTGTGGTCTACCCGGTTCCGAAGTTGGCCACGGGTGCTTGGTGAACATGGCGTGGAACGCGCGCAGTGCCGTGTTCCGCGCCATGTTAGCGTAATCCACTCGGTTTCTTCTCCGGAGTCGGTTAGCCGGAGTAATCTTCATAGCCGGTTGTGGTTAATGGCATCGTCTGTACCATGTAACTCGTGGTCGGCTCCATGTAACGCGGATTGGGGCTTCGGTTGGCTCCGATGGTCGCAGAACGTGGCTGACGATCTGTTCATGCCATGCTGGGGAACTGAGGTCGGTTTGCCCAGTTCGATCCAGGGGATTTCTCGGAAGACGTACCGAAACGGTGGAAAAAGCCGGCTTGTCAGGTCTAACCACTCGTGTCCGGGTCAAACCGAAGAATCCGGCTGACTTGTGTAGTCAGCTTTCTGGCAAAGTCGTCGTTGACGTCCGCCGCGTACATGGTTAATCGGTTTCTGTGAAAAGAACTAAAGAAAAGTGTCCATTCCGAAGTCGTTTCTCGACCATGCCGTTTCTCGGCGTTAAGTCCCCGTAGTTACTCCAAATGGGGGATCGAGTTCCAGTGTGGGGATTCGACCTTAACTGAGTGGGACTTCGACGGGTTTGTCGCCGCCGAAGTAATCTTCTTCGTCTTCATCGTCCGGGCCAGGTCGGTTATGTGGCCGTATATTCGGGTCCCTAGGTTTGCAAGTTGCCGGGCCACTCCGTTGAGACATCTCGTCGGTCTCATCCGTTTCTTGGCCGGGGCGATCCGTTCTGCCCTTCTTCGATTCCCTGGCCGCCTGTTTGCGGAGTCGCAGCGCATACGGTCGTGCGCCGGGTGCTATGTCGTCCGAAATCCAAGGTTCGCAGGGCGATGAATTAAATCCGCTGGGCAAAGTCTTCTTCTGTCGGTACCAACTTATAAATCTGGTCGCGTCGTCGCTGGGATCTATGTGATCCTCACGAAAGGCATACTTTGTCGCATACCTTTCATGGGTGTACAGCAAGTCGCGCATCCAGACGGCGATGATAACACTTCTCATCGGTGTATTGAGTTGGGCCACGAGGGTTTCCAAAGCCGCTGGTATCATTTCATTCTGATATAGGCCGTACAGGGTGTAATGGCAAAAGTAATTGCCGAGTCGGGCTGCGAAGATGAATCGCAGGAATGCCGTGACTCCATCTTGGGCCATGTCGACTTCTCCTTCAGGAAGATACTGGGTTAAGTCCAGTGCTGCCCGAGCCGCGGTAATTACAAAAGCTGGGTGGGCGTCCGTGATGACGAACTGGGCAATACTTTCCAACTCGTCATGGGAGTATTCCCGAGCTCCTAGTTGGCTCGCACGTGTTCCGTCCGGGCTATACAGCGGTACGTTCATTAAGACCGGATCGGTCATCGACGGTAACGCATTCGATCGGGTGTATGGATATTCAACGTTCGGCGCTGTGTGCGCGTTCATGTTAAAGTCGGGTTGCCACTGATGCTGTTCGAATAGCACCTGATATCCAGATCGGACGAGGAATTGGCGTAAGTTTTCCACCATCCGCCAGATTTGTGGTCGGTTCCGTTCCTCGTAGCTCATGACGTTCATGATGTGGTTGGTTCTTTCGGTCGGATGTGGCATGACAACTTCGATTCCTTTTCGTCGAGCGTGTTCATAACGGGGGTCTTCCCGTGCCGGCACTTCCACTTGTGGTAATTGTGCCATCTGGTCAGCCACATCGATGTCCATTTGCTCCTGTTGGGCCGCTGGTTCAGCGTGGACTTTAGCCGGTAATTCCGCCTGATGGGCTTCCGGCTGCTGTTCCAATAGGACGAAATTACGTTTCGACTTATTTGTTAAGTCGACCGTAAGTCCGATTCCCGTTTCTCCAGATCCAGTCCGTTTTCCTGGTGGAGCTCTGGTCGGTTCTTTTCCGGCTTGTCGGATCACGGCTCGTTGCTCTTCGATTCTGTCTCGAAGATCAACGGGACCGATCCTATGTCGGAGGTCATGTTCCGCGAGGTTTTGTTAGGTCGGCGCTGCTGCTGTTGGGTTGCCGGTTGAGTCCGATTTCCGTGTTGGGGAATCTGCTGAGAAACAGTTGGACGAGCCTGTGTGACTACTGGCGTTGCCCTGTGTGGGATTGCCATCACATGTTCCCGTGTCGCCGGTGTGAGGGTAACCGGCTGTTGGGTTCCGTCCGGCATGTTCATCATCATGGTTACCGATGCGCCAGTCATTGGTCGATTTGGGTCGCCGATGAAGACATCACGTACATCATGGATCAGCTGTTCACTGTCCGAGCGACCCTGTGTGGGTGCTGGTAACCGAATCTTAATTTCTGGTTCGTAGTCGGTCGGTGGTGGATGAACTTTCATCGAGGCAATTTGCTTGTCGACCTCTCTGATTCTCTTCTGGTCTTCCAGTTGACGATGTAAGTCTTGCGCCTGTCTGTAAACCCACAGTCTATCTGTTAAGACTGGTGGTACAGTACCTTCCCATCTTGGACCGTGACTTCGTTGTCGGTGGATGGTGGCCAAGTTATCCTGTTCGTGCGCTTGCAGCTGGTCCACCAGAGTTTCATTTCGGGCTATGTACCGGTATGCACTCAGGTTTCCAGCGACCACATTAATGTAAAGTGCCGCCGACTGAGCTCGCATTCGCGGTCCGGTACCGGTAACCCGTTCATTAGTAAAGGACACGATGCATTCCGCACATGGCAATCTGTTGTTGTCCCGTGTCGCATTATCCCTGCACTGTCGGCAGTCCTCCGTATAGGCTTACGTACGAGTCTGTCAAAGTAAAAGTAAGCAAACCGTTTCTCTGTTGCATTCTATAATTTACACCCTATAACTACTACGGTCGGGCCAGGTCGGTTCTCGAACTGGTCCAAGACGCCTTTGTGGTCGTCTGATGAGGTAAGTCGACTTCTGTTGGTCGATGACGCCTATGTGGTGTCAATGGAGGAAAGGTCGGCTATGCCTCTTCCCCGACGCATTCTGCGTTCCCTCATTCCCGTGTGGGTATTTCGACCGATTGCGGTCGACTTGCTTGGTGCGAGTCAGCCAGCTCGGTCGGTTGTGCCGAGGTTGGTCGTTCCTTCCGTGAGTGTCCGTATCGGTGGGTTGATGGATTTAAGGCGATAAACCGTTGACTGCCTTGGACTTTATCGGTATTCGTGGCAAATCGTTGTTGAAAGCGCCTTCGATAAGATGAATTGTAGTTCGTCTTCCAGGGAGTACTTTTTGCGTCCGGCGATTGCGTCCGGTTTGGGCTTGTATTTGGGATCGACCAACTGCGGTTCTGCTGATGTCCACTCAAACTCGAATCGTGCGGTGAGTTGGTGGAGTATTTCCCCACAGGTAAGTCCGTCGGGATGCTAGGACATTTCCATGCGCGCTTCAATGGCGTGTATCCATTCTTCATATGTTGAAGGTGCCGGGTCTTTTTTAGCCGGTGGGAACTCGTAGTGCATCCGCTTTGTGCTGGTGTACGTACGTATTATCTTCCCAGCATGGTATCCCAGGTCGCAGTAGTGTCGTACGTTATTCTGGCTGAGTTGTCGCCAATCGCCTGTCTCGTCTACCTTCCAGCTTTGGAGGAGTTTGAAGGCTATTCTCGGTGTGGCGAATTTTGGTCCACGTGTAGCCAAGGCCTTCAGAGCGGCGAATGTGTACATCCATCCCGCGTCATATTCCGAGACTCTCGGCTTCGGTTTCGAGGCCGATTTGATGCCGGTGTACTTTAGCCTAACGTTGGCCAGTGGGGGAATGTCGTCTGGTTGGACTTCCATTTGGTCCTCGGTCCACTCCGAGAGAAGTGGCCGCTCGTCAGTGTCGGGGGTCAGTGGTTCTCGTTTACCATATTGACGAGGGACGTATACTCCGCCGTCGTCTTCGTTGCTTTTGGAATTGTCGGCTTTGTCACCGTTATCCTTTTCTTCGGGTTGCTTATCCGGTATCTCCGGTTCGGCCTGCGGTTGAGGTGCCGGGTTTGACGGTGGTGGAGGTTTACCGTTCTCGTCGTCATCGTCCTTCGGCGATCCATTTCCAGGTGTTTGGAAGTCGTCGCCATCGTCGTCATCGTCATCGGTTTCTTCTTCGGATGGCGAGATCAGTTCGGATGACTTCGGTTCCTTCTTCTTAGTCGGCTTAGTCGACTTTGTCTTGGTCGACTTCGACTTTCCCTTCTGTTGGGTCGAGTCTTCCGGCTCCGGCGAAATTTCCATGGGCGAGGGCGGCGGAAGTGACTGTACGTCCTTCGGCATGAACCGTCCTTTCGCACTCCGAGTTGGTTTTGCAGTGCTTGCTCGTCCCGCCGGGGCTGACGCCGTACCGACATATGTTGTCGGTTCATGGGGTGCTCGGGGTTGGGGTGAGACTTGGACTCGTCTTTGTGACGACTGTCCAGCCGTTCGAGCTATGTGCAGCAAAGCCGCTGCACCATCCGACGGTTGTTCGTTGGAGTCGCTGTACTCTTCGGTAGGTTCCGTGCCCGCCGGAGGCTTGTCCGTGTTGACATAAGACATCCGGAGGTTGAATTCACGCCGATGTTGTTCCGGTATGAAGTTAGGCACGGTGTACCGTACAGGCACGTCGCGTTCCGCGTTAGTCGTCTGGAGAGTATGTGCCGCTACTAGGCCTTCCATTCGACCTTCTATATGGCTAATAATTTCATCGATATTGCCTTTCTTGTCCATGTACATTACGTTATATACACGGGCAATTTGGACCACAGTCGATCCGCGAGGATTTCCGATGTATCCGATGCACCGTGCAATTCTGGTCGGTGTATCGTCCGCATTCCTTGCCGCTGCACTTTAAAGTGACTTGATGAGGTCCGGTGGAAGCAGTTCGGCCATCCGTCCTCATTGTCGGTGGACGGCTACTGCTAATCCGTAATCGAGGGTCCAGGCGACGATCTGCATCATGAGTTGATGCGTTAACCACTTTCCGGTTTCGCCTTCGACCTGTATGTTGTTCGACAAGTCTTGTACCAGGGACTGATAGATGTCCTTCGCATTTTCCTTGGCACTCCGAATACTGCGAACGACTTCGACGTGTACTCGGACTGTGCGGATTAACGTCTCAACCGGATCATCTGGCTGTTCGTCCGGAAGGCGCTCACGTGCGTCGTCTGGAGCTGGCCACTGTGATTCGTCAGTGTCCGCTCCGTGGTCGAACATTTCCTTCATGTCGCCTTTAAATCCTTCGTAGGGATCCCCTTCCCCATGGTCGGAGATTGAGTCCTTCTCTACGATGTCCGAGATTTTGTCGGACTCCTCATCAGATTGTTGTTTGGATGTCGAAGGCTGGGGTTGTTCGGTCGGAGTCGGCGGTTTTGGTGGATTCCGTAGCCGGCCTCCTGAAGTCTTAGCCGGCTCTGTGCCGGTTCGCTCCATGACTTCCTTGAATTTAAGCTCCACCGCCTCCTTGTCGTGCGGTTTCTGTGCCTTCTCCTTCTGCTCGGTCCTTTGTGGGCCGGCATCCGAAATGTCCAGGTCGTCGGATGACTTATGCCGCTTGGCCGGGTTGGGCTTCGGCGTCTTGACTGTGGAGTCCGACTTCGGTTTGGTCGGCTCCTTAGCTTCCGACTTCACTGGTTTCTTCTGAGTTTCCGTCGGTTGCGGTTTGGTGGGCTGTTTTGCTGCTTCCTTCTTAGCCTTCCGTTTATCCTTATGGGACTTCGCGGAATTGGCCGAGTTGATGACCCTTGCGTCGAGATCGTCGTCGATCTGGACGGAAGGTTGTCTGGTCGGAGGGGGGACTTTTATCTTAATGACGGATTGTTGTACCGTCTTCCTGGTCGACTTGGGCTCCGGAGCGGTGATTTTATGTCGAGTCGGCGTAGCTGCTTGTAGGGCTTTAGGTCGACTTCTTTCCGTCCGGTAATGTTTTCCCATACGTTTCATGACGTCGGCCATCTTTTCAGTAAGTCGGTCGTGGTCGCGCCGAGCTTCCGTTGTATTTCCGACTATACTGGCACGTCGAATTCTCAACGAATGCCAGAGTTCCCTATCCTCCGGATATGCCATGTCGATGCAGGCATCCTGTTCCGACCTCGTTAGGTCCTTTACATATTGTAAGGCCAGGTCGTCATGGAATTCGCGCGACGAGTCCTGAGGTGGTTTCTCCTTAACCGTGCTCCGCTTGGTCGGTATGTTTACCGACTCATTTACCGACTCGATCGTTCGAGACTCGTCAATTGTTAGACGTGGACCGGAGTGTATTGAGGTCGGTTCGTCCCTTTGTGGTGACGTTTCGACCGTAATTCCGACTCGCGCTTCCGAAGGGGATGTTGTGTCCATCGCTTCCTCGGTTTTCTCCGGTTTCGTCGGGGTGTTCCGAGGTGAGAACCTGAGTGGTTTCTCAATCGTCGGTTGACTTGGAAGCTTAGTCGGCTGGGATGCTGATCGAGTCGGCGAAATCTGTTTTACCAGCGATCTGCCGCGTTTTGGCGTGGATCCCTTTGCTGGTGCCGCTGCCTTTTGGTGAATGGAGTCGTCGGAGTCGGCGTTGTCCGCGTTCTCCTCTTCCTCACTACTATCCGACATTGTTATTCGAATCTTCTCGGTGACTTCTTCGCCGGGCCGAGGTTGAATCTCCAGTGTATAGGCGCCCGGGTTGATCCTAGGATTGCGGAGTCGTTGGATCGTCTGGATCATGTTCGAGTCCAGCGGGAGTTGTCGTAACTCCTGCTTTCCGCATCTTAATGTCACCAACCGTCTCAGCACTTTGTCTCTATCCTGGATCGTAGCGTGGATCTTCTGGGCCATTTGGGTCTGTTGCTCTTCCGTCATGGTCCGATCTCGGATACCTCCTTGGAGTTGTGCTTCATAAAGTATCCGTTGAAGGTCCAATGTTTTGGCTTGGCCGACTAACTTCTTGTGAACGGCGGGTGTAAATAAGGCCTTCGCTCCCATCACTTTCCGTGACGGGCTCGGCTTCTCCTCAGCCGGTGGTAGGGAAGACGGGGTCACCTTCAGGATTTCCAAGAGTTGTTCCTTGGTCCTGACTGGTGATGGCGACTTCGACGGGAAGAGACGCCTACGTGGTCCGAGCTCTTCAATGTTATCCGTCGGTTTTGATTTCCGTGCGAATTTAGGCGAGTTCGATCCACCTGGTTGAAGGATTAGTCGACCATCAGGTGTTCGTTTACTCTGCGGTTCTCTTTGTGAGAGCCCGGGTGACGTTGTTGGTCGTTCCAGGGGCTTAGGTCGGCTGGCCTCTGTTGTTGCGACTTCCTCCGATGTGTCCATCCGTTCGTCTTCGCCTTCCAGTCCTGGTACTGGTAAGTCGTCCATCAGCTCGTCTTGGTGACTCACCGGTGGAACTACCTGTGTCGGTTTGACAGGTTGTACCTTAGGCTTCTCGGCGGAGGGCGGCCTCTTCAGCTTCCGTTGTTCTTCCGCTTCCTTCCTTTTATAGAAGCCGTCGACGAAGGACTGAATCATAGCCGTCAAGGTTTGCAGCCGTTCCTGATTCTTTGCCGACCACACTGTTGTTGGTCGGAGGATGAATCGGGCTTCCTTGGCGTTGTTCTCCAAGTGTCCGAGGTTAATGTCGATCTGACAGTATTGCGGACTCCGTTGGTCGGTTTCGTTCATCATTTGTCGTAGTTCGACGATGACGGCGTCCGCCCGCAGTAACTGTGTGTTAACTGCTTTTACCCATTCAAGGTCGGGTTTGGGTGGTGGGAGTGGAGGTGGAAGTCGGACTGAATCGAAATTAGGTTTCAGAGCCGACTGGATCTTTGTGATCCTAGACGGCCGACCTTCAGCCATGGCGTTTGTTGCCAGGTTGGTCGATTCCATTTCTTTGTCCCGTCCCTTCTCTTCCTCGTACTCGTTCACCCTTATTTCCAGCCATGAGATAGTTCGAATAAGGTGTTGTCGAGCCCTGGTCGTTTGTGGGGCGTCCGGATGACAAAGTCGTCGTATAAACTGGGCGTTGTTTCCCCAGGCCAGAATGTCTCGATCTAAGTCGTTCGCTTCTTGGCTTTTGTCGACACAAAAGTTTCTGCGGGCCATCATCTCTGTGATGAGTTCCGCTACTCTATCCAGTAGTTTAACGATGTGGGGCGCAACCGTACTTGCCAATTCGCCGGTATCCGGTATGGCTTCCATGATCCGAGCTTCCGTGGCTCGAGACACGTCGGTCGGCTATTTCCATTGGTTTCGGTTGAGCCAAACCCGCTGTTGAGGTCGGCTGGGATTGGATCCGAGCTGTTGTCGAAGTCGACTGACTCGAGGTTGTCGGCTGTTGCGGGTCGGGTGCGCATTGTTGCGTTTCTTTCCGGTATCTCTCGAGTCGTTCTTGACGTGTCTTATCCGTCATCCATTTGCGTCGAAGCATGTCGATCTCCGCTTCTATGTCTTGGACGTGCATCTGGGAGATTTTGAGTTGATCTCCAATTGCCGTCCGGATGTTGCAAATGGTCGGATCTGTTCCGTCCATATCGTCAACCTGTCGTTGTAGGTTGGCGGCAATCTTTTGTGCACGGGCCAGCTTCTGGTCGAGTACTTTCTTTTGTTCTGCCAATGTGGGCTGCGAAGTAGTCGGTTGCAGCTGAGTGGAGGTCGGCTGAACTCTTTGTGGGTTAGCCTCTAGTATCTTCCACAAATCTTCGACCCGCCTGGAGCAGATAGTGTACTGCTGATCCAAGGCATCACGCATTTGCTTTTCCATAGCGTTATTCGGGTCGAGCTCTCGGATTTGTTTTCCGAGTTTCTCCATTACTTCTACCGCTTCTCGGTACTGGTCTTCGACTTCGCCGATGTTGACTTCTTTTTGTTCAACCGTCTCTACAAATGGGAGTTCGACGTCGAGTCGAACTGATGGGACTGGGGAAGGTGTTCTCTCCCGAGCTGGTACTGGCACTCCCGCTTTGTTCGGGTTCGCCAAGTACTGCTTAACTTAGTCAATCACCGACTGAAGTGCTTCGATAAGCCGGTCTCGGTTCGGACCTGGTGGTGGAATTTCCCATGAGCCTAGAGTATCGGCCCAATCCAATTCGAGTCGTAGTGCTCGGTCAATTCGGTTGAGGTCGGTTTCTCTTGTTCCGTTAGGGTTCCACTGAGCCGGTGGAAGAAGATGTCGGCTAAGTCCTGTCCAGCTTGGGTAATTATATCCATGTTGGCGATTAGGTTTTCCATTGGGGTCGTGCCGACTAGAGTCATCACCGCTGTCGTAGTCGGTGCTGCTCGGCGAGGTGGCGACGGCGTCGGAATCCGTTTAGTGTATGCTGGTTCCGCGTCGAGGATCTCTGTGATCCGTTCCACGACCGACCGAGTTGTCGTTCGTCGGCTTCGGTTGGTTCATTTTTACCGATAAGAAGGTCCGCCTTTTTCAGGTAGGCCGTCAGGTCGTTCATCTTCTGCCGTGCCACTTTAAGGGTTTCAGCATCGGATGGTGTCTCATTGACAAAAGATCTCTGGAGGTGATCCAGTAGATTCCATCCGTCGGTAATTATTCCAGACATCTTTTCCCTGCGGCTTTTCCGCATCGCCGAATGCATCTCCGCCGCCGATGAGGTCGACGGTAATGCATCGGAGGTCTCCGTGTCGGGGTCAGCTGGTCGACGTTGACTGTGGGTGTATTCCCGCAGCTGGCTTATGCCGTTCTGTACGAGTTGAGAATGGACTCCCTGTTCGATCACGCCTGGTTGTATCAGGTTTCTCACAAGTTGTATGTGAGCGGTGAATTCGGAGATTATCTTCGCTCGAGTCCCTTCTCAGCGCGTTGCTGAATCCGTTTCAGGACGTCTTCTGCCTCCTGTATGGCGATTCTGCCCTGGGCGATAACCGTGTCGCTTGCCAAAGTTGCCAACGTTACGGCCTGTGTGGTCGTTGTCGGCGTTAAAGCTGTGGCGAGGTGGACTTGCTGTTCCACCGACTGGATAAGTCGGTGGAACAGCAAGTCCAAGTCGGTGTGCCGGTTGTACAATTGTTTGTACTGGTCGAGCAAGGCTTGGAATTCTTGGAGATGGTTATCTTCCCCTGTTGGAAGTGGCCATCCGTTGCCTAGTTTCGTTCGACTGGGCGATGACGTCCTCCCGTTCCTTTTTCAGTTCGGCCAATCTTCGGATGCGTTCCGAGTTAGGCACCTGGGGATCCAGAATGTGTCCCCCTGGCGACCTGTGTGGTCGGCGGCGGTGGTGACGATATCGGTGAAGTCCTGATGTCTCCCGGAATCGTCGTCGATCCTTCCATGTTGGAGGTCGGGAACTTCTCTGACCAACTAGCCCTGTCTATACGGCCGATGACTGTTCGAAGTCGGTTCTTATCCTCCTTTGTGGTAGGCGTACCGGACTTCATTAGATCTTCAACCGACTTTATGTCGGTTATGAGATCGTTGATTTTGTTGAACTTAAAGTCGAGGCTTCCGGACGGGACATCACCATCGAGTACAAACCAGGTACATTCTGTGACAACGCTGACGCATTGTCCAGATGGCCACTCGAACGGGACGATGATAAAGGCCCACATGAAGAGTTGGACCAAGTCCCTAACTTCGAGGATTATAAAGACGAGATCCCAGCACGCATCATAAAGGTGCGCAGGCTGCAAGTCACGGACGAGGACCCCGCAAATGAATGGGGCAAGCCTCTCCTGCCCGATTGCAACGCGATCACAGATTGGGACCAGTTCAGCACGGCGGACATAAGGGTGATTAACGTACCGGCGCCCACACCGGGAGAGCCAGAGCCCGAAGTCCCACCGTGTCCAGAAAAAGTTACGGACCGCACCGCGCAAGAACTGCGACGGATGCAACACCGCGATCCAACTCTGGCCAAGAAAATCCACGAGTTGGAACACCAAAGCGAAATGGATAAAAGGTCAAATTACCTGAACAATACCAGATGGACAAAGGTGTGCTCTACCGACTCACCGAAATCAATGCGAAACTCGAAGGGAGATTCGTTGTCCCTTTGTTCATGCGGAAGAACATTATCCAGTCCCTCCACGATGGGAAAACAGGGAACCATTTCGGATACCGCAAGACCATTGAAACAGCCAAACTCCGGTACTACTGGGACCGTATGAGCTGCGATATTCACGACTACATCGACCGATGTCAGACGTGTATTTTCGGCAAAGTACCGCGGCGAGCTACCTACGGTAAGCTGCAGCCGACTGAAGCTGTTGCGCCTTGGTACCGCGTCTTCGCCGACTTCAAAGGACCTTTACCGGTGACCCAAACAAAGAAATACCGGTACATCGCTGTGGTGGTCGACCAAATGACGAAGTTCACCATAGCCCGGCCGACCAAAACAAACTCGGCCAAAGAATTTGAGAAGTTCTTTGTCGAAGAAGTCGTACTAAAATACGGCATGCCGCATACCATGCACTCCGACCGGGGCACGCATTTTACGGCAAAATCCTTCGCCAAAGTGGCGAAAATCTTCGGCATCGAGCAGACCTTCGGATCCGCTTATCATCCAGAGGGCCAAGGCCAAGTCGAACGCCAGATGCAGACCATCTGGGACGGAATTCGAAACTTTGGCGGCGCCGGCGACGAACATCGTTGGCACCGGGCCCTACCATACGTGATTTCCGGCATGAACCGTGCCGTTCACGCAACCACTGGATTCTCGCCATACCATATGCTGTTTGGACGAGAAATGACGATACCGCAAGACGTCCTCGCTGGGACCAACGTCCCAGAGACTTTTACGACTAACGAACGTTATGTCCAGAGGATGCAGCAGCGCCTGAACAGGGCGCATGAAATAGCAAAAACGCAAATCGAAGAAGGGTTCCTGAGGGATGCGGCCATCTACAACAAAAAGAAGTCGCAGGGCGAGTTCAAGAAGCGGGACTTGGTCACCCTGAAGAATATGGTAGACGACCCGACTAATCCACACAAGTTCGAAGGCGTCTACATTGTCATCGGCATACCTAAGCCGAATACTTACTGGATCCGAGAGCGGGACACCGGGTTGAACACACTGTATGTGTCGATCGCCTTAAGCCGTACCTTAACCCGGACGGCCCGAGTCGCAGAATAACACGCTCATCCAAGATGAAGAGCGGCGACGCGAAACCTGAACCCACAGAGTCGGAAAGGTGCAACAATAACGCAGAGCCGGGACAAGATGCAGAGCTTTCACACGCCCAGAGCAAACTTGAGACGTTGCTGAAGAAGCAGAAGCCCGGAAAGGGCCCGTCCAAGAAACTTGTGGCGGAGCAGCAAAAGACTTTGCGAATCCCCGGTTATGGCCCACCTGACCCAAAGACATCAGACCTAGAGTCACCAGTGAAGCGTGGCCCAGGCCGACCTCGAAAGGCCAAACCGGATTTCGAGACACCGGCGCTGACCAAGCTTCAAAACCAGCCATTAGCCGCTATTGACCCAACTTTGGCCCCGGCGGAACCAGAAAAAGGGACATCCGCTACGGACAAGCCAGCGGCGACCGAAGAGCCAAAGGTGGCCTCGGCGCCTAAGGAGAAGCCCAAAAGACCAAAGACGCCTAAAAAGCCTAAGGCAACCCTTACGGCTCAGCAAGTCCTGGAAGAGGACGTAGTTGCTGAAGATGAGGCGGATAAAGACTTGCTCACTCGCATAACCACAGGGCGGGAAAAATCGGAAAAAGTCTCAAAGAGCAAAAAGCAGAAGTCCAATACGGTCCCACCGGACGTATCGGACAAGTCCAGTACAGTCCCACCGGACGTACTGGACAAGGCGGTTGACAAGGCTGGACAGAATGACGTTCTAAAATAATATCCGTATTTGACACGGTAGACTTAGAATTAGTCGAACTAACCGTGAGCTGCTACCGAAACTAACGAACCTTAATTTAACTAACCTAACCTTAAAAGACCAGTAGCTTAGAAGTAGCTAAACTGGTCCAATATCCGTAACCTTATCTGACAAGGTAGCTTATAAGTAGCTAGCCGTACTTCGAACTAACATAGTAGGTAGGAGCCTAACACCGCGTGATTCGTCTCGTGACAGCGCCCCATTCAACGATGGAAGGACGCCGACGCACCGATCGCTCTGATGACTCCGACCGCAGTAACCGCACACATCCATATTCACGACCGGAATCCCGGTCGGGCGGATCTTCCACTCGGTCGTCTAACCAGCCTCCGAGTGTACAGGTACCTAACATTAGGGCCAACCTAACTGCTGAGCAGCTGGCAACTATGTCAGTCGGCCCCAGTTTACAGGCCGACACACCGCTACCGCGGTCCCAGCCTCTGCCACCTCGAGCCATTCCGCCACAACTTTGGCAGCCAGGGACATTCTCTGACGACACTGGACTCGTGGTGAACGCAGCAGTAGCCGGCAGCCAGCCAAGCTCTACGTCGGGCCAAACGGTCCGACGTTATCCTCACGGCCGTACCGGCCCACCTCAACCAATTCTGTATGGTGGCCTACCGACCACTTCGGCAAACCAGCCAGTTTTCACAACTGCGGCAGTCGGTCCAACGGTCACGACTACGCCGGTCCATACTGGACCGCGGCCACAGTACACTCCGCCGCCATACTACAACCCACATTATGGATATCCCCCGTATCCTGCGCCTGGACCTTCAAACCAGCCGCAGCCGGACCTAAACCCATGGCGATACCCACCACCGTGGATGTATCCGCCAGGACCTTATGGGTATCCACCGCCTTATGGCGGATATGGAGCATATGGCCAACCGCCATATGGCTCACCTTCAGCGGCACAACCTGACCCTACGGGTCAGGCGCCGTCTGATTCATCCATTGAGCCTCCACGAGCGGGACCGGAAGCGTAGCGAACACCGGCGCCGCCGGAAACCCAGCCAAGCACATCACAGCTCAACGAGCCAAGTGATTACCCATTACGGGTATTTGTGAATGGACGGCTCACAATATATAACCGGCCAGAAGAGGTTCCACCAGAATTGGCAGCCGAACTTGGCTTAGCTGAACCGGAACCAGCGGCACGGCCAGCACTGAACCCAGTGTTGGCTGGGCGTGACCAGGCTGTCCTACCGACAGAACCTGTGTCACCGCCAGAGCCAGAAGACGAAGGGGACTTCCGATGCGATCCAACTACACCACCGATGAGGATTGAATCCCCTATCGAACCTTTAGCCGACGGCCGGACTCCACTCTACCAACTTCAGGACAATCTGAAGTAAGTAGAGAATGCCATCCAAGAATTGGAGGCCATGATTCGAGAATTGGACAGCCGCAGCCCTCACTACCGTGAGACGGCTCAGCGCATCATTCTCGATCAAGATGAATTTCGGCGACTCGCTCATGAACTTAGCGAGGAAATTGCGACCCGCCAGGCTCAAAACGAGATATTTCCTTTGCATGACCAAACCGGTCAGGCATTGCTGGCGGCATCTCGCAGGCTGAGGGACCAGCTGGAACAATATCGGACGGAAAGACAGCTGAGGACCGAAGGATCCGCAGCACCAACACGTCCAGCGCCAGCGCCATCAGCAGCACCGCCCCCAGAGAACCCAACAGTCGTAGTTACCACTACGACAGGGGAATCTTCCGCGCCACCAGTGGCTCAGCCTACGTCTACCGACGAGGCAATGTTGACAGCCACTGGTTTGGAATCGCGTGAACCAGCATCCTCTCCGTATGACCTGAGGGCCTATCCAGACATACCACCCTTGGAGCGTGAACTTCACGCCGCGGAACGCCTCGAAGAGGAAATCCGCAAGGTTATCACCGGCCTGAAGGGTGTGGACATCGCCACTATACGGAGAAAAGTTGCGTTGGACTTGGAATTTCAACGCGTCCTGGAATACATTACCAGGATTCGACGGGCCATGCTGCGGTTTATGGATAAACCATTAGATACGGCCAACGACGCACCAGCGCTGTGCTATTTCCGTAACCGGCAATACCAGCTTGGCCTGATCGATGAAGCACTTCGCCGCGTGTTGCCTAAACCCCGATCGGGGCAGCCAACACGCGTCGGACAAACTGGACTTCTCGTACCGACACGGTCCTCAACACGCCAACCGGCGAAAGATTTGAGGATGCGAGTCTCGAGGATTATGCGGATCTCGGCTGAAAGATTTGCAGCCGGACCGGCACTTAGTCGACCAGCCAGCGCGTCGGACACAGAAACCGACAGCGACATCGAATGGTTCGACATGCCAAACCCAATCCCAGTACCAGGACTGACGGCTCCGCCTGATCACTTGGTCGCGCCAGAACGACAGGTCCACCCGAGGCCAACTTCACTGGCGCCGCCACCAGCCATAGCGGAACGCCTGGAACTTATTATGCGGGGTAACGTTACGCAAGGTAGACCGGCTTATGCGGACGACTTCCCGTTATTAAATAAACCGGACGACGACAATCGACCGGCCCCGCAGACTTTACGTCAACAATGGGACGAGGAACAGGCCGCAGCGGACCAACGGTTGCGCGAGGCCGACACTGGACCCATGCAAATGACGATTGTCCAAGCATTGAGAATTCGGAACCTCATCAGCGACGCTGGAGATGTGGAGCGCCGCCTAAACGACCGGATCCGCGAACTCAGCCCATTTGACCCAGAAGCGGTCAGGCTGACACAACAGCAACAGAGCCTAGCTCAACGGGTGGCTTTGCTCAAGGGCCTTACTTCTAACCACACGATGCCTACCGGTCCATCGTTAACGGTTATGGACCATACCATAAAATGGATATGAGAATTCATCGAAGATTACTGGAAAGTCCCACGTCCGTCAACGACGGCACGCTCTAGTGACTTCGATCCAGTAAACGAATGGCGACCATCACCAGTGTCTGTGCCATCACCTTTGGCCCTGACATATGTACCGGCCGCCTTAACATCAGCTGGACAGCCAACTTCAGCTGAGTTGGCCCAGGCCCTAGCGGTGCCCGGTCCAACGTCAAGCCAACCTGTGGACACTGCTGGACCTGCCACAGCGGACAGCAGCAAAGAAGTCCCACCGCAGGACGTCGAAATGGACGTGAGCCTGCCTGACAATACCCTTGAGCATTGTTCGGAGAAACCGGCTGAAGCAGAGTCGACACCAGTCCAACCGGCTGGTGAAACGACAAGTCCAATGGCTGTTGATGCGCCACACCGAAGCCAATTGAAGGCGACACATCAAGTGGCACTCTCGTTGTCCGGCCAACGCCGAGGAAATCGACAGGAGGACGGCCAGAACCAGCCACTCCTGCTACAACAAGTGGCCCACGGTCGCCCAGATTCGAGAAGAAGAAGAGGACTCCTCCGGAAGCGGAAGAGCCTCCTTCACAGCGGTCACTCCCACCTTGGCGAGGACCAAGGGAGAACTTGGAGCTGAACAGACCAGCCAGGTCCACTCCACCAGCGTTGAGTGACCCAGCAAGGGACTTAGACACTCCTGGCCCTACCAGGCCCGGTCGCTCCATACTTAAGCCTAAGGCGACAGAACCGCCAACTTTGACACCTCGTGGCCTACCGACCAAGAAGAGGAAGTCGCCACCGAAGAACTTTCCTGGCAAGGGACACGTGCTCTCCCCACCGGAAGCACCGGCAATTCCGTCAGGGACAACAAAGCCATTGCGGGACGAACCTCCAACGAGGCATCGTATCCGACTGACCCAAGCGGATTCATGGGATGACCCGCACAACCGGGCTGGAAGCGAGATCATAGAACTCGATCTACGCTTGAATCTTACTGAGGAGGACATGCGCCAGCGACTACGCGCCGGCGACCCCACATTAACGGACCGCGAGATTGACCGCATCAACCGCGGTTGCCAACAGATGGTCCAAGGACGTACAATCCTCATCAGAAAACTGATGGCTATGCGAAGCAAGAGCCAGGCACTTCGCCAGCGCAAGTTGCCTAGCGAAATCATCGAACGCGCCATCTATATCCGTGGCCCACACATTAACCCAAGGGCATGGACAGTAGAACCGCGCCCGCGACCAGGCCAGCCGGTGGAAGACGAACTTCCACCAGAAGAGGCAGAAAGTGAGGACGAACAGCCCCAACCGCCTGCGGCCTTCTGGGGCGTCTCCTCCAGTGAGGAATCGGAGATCGAGGAAGATTTGGACGAGAATGTCCAAAGGGCGTTATATGAGACCAGCCAGGTCCGGCCACCTTCAACGAAGGGATCGCCACGCCAAAGCCGATCTCCATCCAAGAGGACTTCTCCTGGACGCGCCACATCAACTCCGGCGCGAATGCCCAGCATGCCGGCCATCGAACCGGCGCCTGCCAGGTTCACACCGAGCCGGCCAGGCAAGTCCCCGACCAAAGAAAGGATGGACACCTCACCTCCTCAGCAGCCAACTATGACCATTACGGTGGAACGAATCGCAGCACCTACGGTGTCTGCAGGTTCAACACTTGAGCCAGTAACGGTCACGGCTAGAACCCCAGCACCAGCGGTCGCAGAGTCGGCCCGAATGAAGGTGCAGATAAAACCGGCTGTCTCGGACTAACAAGTGGAAGCTGACGCGGCCTTGATGCCCATGAGTGCTCTCACTCCTATCGAGCAGAGACACTTATTGATTCACGCTGACCATAACGAACGACGGCAATATCCGTCCCTGCTCACAAAGAGACAGGAGGCCAAGGAGCAGAATCGTACGGAAGAATACGACATGATCACGGAAATGCTCCGGTCCTTGGTCCTTCGGATGATAGATGATTACCGGCGCCGTCGCAACCAAAAAGCCTTTCCCCCACCGGAGGAAGACTTCAGAATGGCTGAAACCCTGTCGTCAAACGCGCCACCAACTGTGGTACCGCCAAAGACGCAGGCACAATCACTAGCGGCCTCAGAGCCAATGGATACTTCTCCGTCTGGACCTGTGGCCACAGAGCCACAGTCAAAACCAGTTCAACCGGAGGAGCCACCGAAGGCCACTTCGTCGACACAAGAATCGGCAGACCAAAGCCAGTCCGGAACAGGGCCAACGGCCGCTGCTCCGATAACACTGACGAACATGCATGCCAACGTCGACGATATACCTTTTGGCCGTCCAGTAACCTTCCCTGCAACAGGGACAATGGAGAACTTTGCACTCGGCCTGGGTGTAATTCACTCAGCTAACTCCCAACGGAGTAAGCAGCCGAGAAAAGCCAAAAACCCAGAGAGGGCCAAACCAGCCTCTCGTCCAAATTCTCCTCAACCAAGGGCCAAACCGGCCACTCGTCCAAACTCCCCTCAACCGAGTGGGAGCTAGGCGACCACACCTCGGCCAACATCAAACCCAGAGGCCGAAAGGAACCGCCAGAAGAAACAAGCGGCCAAAGACAAGAAAAGTCATGAGGCCAAGATCGCCCAGCTAGAAAAACGGCTGTCAGGCGATGAAGATGTCCAAGTCCTATCGGACAGTATGGACAAGCCTGAAGGGCCAGCAACATATCGTCCATGGCAAGAAGAGGAATACGAGCCAGTCCCCCCAGGTGAACCACCTTCGGAGGAGACAATGCTCCCCTCGCCTGGAGACGACGAAGCTGAGCTCCCCAATCCTGGACCAGAGGCCACGCACATTGAGATCCCAACGGGTCCATATGTGCGCCAATGGGTGGCAGCGGCCAGGATCATGAGACGTACAACAGAAAGAGACATGTACCAATGTCTCGTCCGAGTTTTTCGAGCCAGAATGGCACATGGAGAGGAATTCAGAGGGCTACCGCCAGCGGACCGTGTACTAACGGCACCCTTCATGCGGCGTGTAGTAACTCTCATTTTGGACATGAGACTTCTGGTCTGCACACACCGTGACTGGACCAGCATGATGAAGCTTCACGTGCCTCATCGGCCAGCAGGGCTTTCCCGCAGCCGGGATTACCCCTTCCACCAGATATGCAGGACCATCGCTTACCTGCATAACCCGAGAGGCTCCAATTTGGTCGACATCGTCAGGACCCTTAATGCTCTCTATTATAAAGGAGAGGGGGACCTGGAAGAACTGGAGCGCATCATACTCAACGAGTTGTTAGCGCTGGTTAAGGACGGAACCTTGGAGACGACCAACGCCTACCGGGCGGAACCTATCCGCTTCACCATCCCCGGGTTCATCCCGCAGAAGACCCAACGGTCTTTGTATGTGTCACACGATGTGGGCACAAAATGGGACCCGGATAGAAAGAAAGCGGTCGGACCACCGAAAGACATTTGACCGGCAGAGCCAAGGAGGCATACTTGATCTCCCAAGTGGCCAAACTGCCTGGTCCAAAGAACTTGCCGGTAGAGAAGCCTCCTCGGCCGTCCGTTACAAGAAGAGAATTGGCTGCACGACAAGAAGCGGAGGAAGAGATGCGCGCGTCCGGAATTCGGCCCGCGCCCAGAGACACAGTGTCACTGCCTAACGCAGCTGGCCGGTCCAGACCCCTTCGCCAGCCTTATCGGCTACATCCACAAAGAAAAGAGGGAAAAAAGATCCCTCACCGCAGCCAAGCGATTCGGACTCTGAGGACTCACAACCGGAGGACTCAGAGGAAGAGGATCAAGAAGAGCCGGACCAGGACCAAACCATGGAGTCCCAAAAGTCCGACTCTGATGACGATGATGACCAAAGCCCTGGTAAACTTACCATGGACCTCCCACCGGACCACGACATGGAAACCCCACCCGGCGACGAGAATCAGCCACCTATCGGTGACCAGGACATGGAGGACCAGAGTGGCGCAGAAGGTGCCAACCAGGAACAAGGCAGCGCAGAAGGTGCTAGCCAAGCAAGTTCAGCCAGCGTGGACAACGCTGAGCCAAGTGGAAGCGCTGCATCGCCCGAACGGGAAAGGATGCGCGACTCGACCTCACCGGAATCAGATGACGGTGAGATCCCATGGACCTTACCTGACCCATGCCCGGCCATACCACGGATCGACTATGTCTCGCCACCAACACCAAAGGTGGCCAGGAAATGGCCCGGTGGAGATCCTTCCAAAAAGCCGCGGATCTCCAACTCAGACAAGCGATGGGCATATATTAAGGCGGCCTTAAAGGCGTTGTCCCAAACGGGTACAACCCTTGCTACAGGGGCTTGGCCTTCCAACTCATTAAGAAATGGAATGGCCCACCGCTGACTAAGTCCAAAGTGATGAAGTACATCCAGATGGCCTACAACGAAGGAGCTATACTACGGACCCATCTGCCCAATACGCAGATCTTCTATACTTTCCCACCGGAAAAAGTGGATAAGGCTCCTCAAGGCTACTGGGAGTGGCGTAACGCCGTCTTTACAGTGCTGACTACCACTCAGCACCCATTAGGCCTCACACGAGGCGAAATAGCCAACTAGCTCCTGGGCCGATACGTCATCTCGCACCATCCACAACTTATCGATGGGATAGCATACATGCCGAACCAGGGCCGCCCTAGCGGGTTGTACCCTATTTGCGAGGACGTCAGATACGTCGTACGGAAGATGTTAAACGAAGGATGGCTCGAGCAAACTGTTGACGAGCCCGAGGCCCAGCAGCGGTACAGACAACATAACATCCCACCGGATCGTTACGGCCCTCGTCCCACCTAATCCGATTCCTTGGCCTCAACCAAGTCCAAGAAGAAGCGGCGTACTTACCATCAGTGACCTAGGCATAGAATTTGCATAGGGTCTAGGGGGTGATCCCGAAATAATTCACCGGGCAAGAAAAGCCTAGTTAACAAATCACACGTAAAATTATAGGGACGTAAAATATAGGGCGTAATTATCATAGGGACCTGTCATAAAAAGCGGACTTAACCCAATTCTGCAAGTTTCATTTCTGTTACCACAGAGAATGGGACTTACACCGCAGCAGAAGTATGAGCCGCGATGCTCGGACTGCAGACGCAACAGCAACAGCGGAGACCAAAACCGCCGGGACAATTCCTCACGGGAGTTGTTCCCCTGCGCATACCACCTGCGACCGGGCTTTCGCGACGAGAGTGAAAGAGCCTACTGCTTCTACTTGGAAGTGGTGAGAGGCAACTTCGATGCATACTGCCATATGACCAGCCGCGACGGATGCCACCTGATTCCCCTACTGAGGGACCACGAGCAGATAGAGATCTACGATCAGGCTCTCGATCCTACGGATAGGAGTTGCCCACACCCAGGGGTTCGAAAAAACGATCCTGGAAAACATCAACAAAGCTATGGTTGACCAGGTGGCCCGGCAGCTGATGGAAGGTGGACTGCTGGATGCCTTTAAAGGCCAATATCAGCCAGCGCGTACTGAGCAGCGCGCGCCACTGGCACCGCTACCGCGGAATGCCGATGACTTACGTTATCAGATTCAGAGCCGCAACCAGGACTAAAGTGGACGCCAAAGCCGTAGACAGCCTGAGCAACGCCAACTGCGCACATCACCCGGGAAGCGAAACGAGACGGAGTCCAACCTGGTTGTCGCTCAGTCCACCAAGCGTCAGCTCGGTGGCCCACAATATCAGCATCCAAATACCGATGGAAACGGAGCCCGCACCGCCGTCATCGGACCCACCGGCCCGACACGATGTGAGCGTCAGTGCCACGAACTTCGATCCATATAAGTATGCTGAGGACCAAGGCATTAACATCCGACCACTTCCCCACCGGGAGGTGACGGATTATATTATGAGGGCCATCCCATACCCCAGGGACCGATGGGCCCAAGTCGATGCCATGGTCCAGAATTTGCAAACCTTCGTCACCCGGTCCGGACTCGAAATGGAAATGCAGAGGAAAGACTGGCCCCGTGATTTTAACATGACGGAACATACCCAGAACCGCGAGGGCTACCCAATGGTCCGCGACAATGCTCTATCGAGCATCACGGACGTGAACTTACTGGGACAGCCTATCACCCGTCCGGACTGGAACGACTTGTGCCAATTGCACATCAAGGACGACCAACTCGACGTTGTCAAATACCTGGCCCCGTTCATCCTACCGTACGCGAACGCCAGTTTCATTATTGCAGCTTGCAGAGCGGCCATAGAAATCCCATGCAAGCCGGCTGATCATAAGGATGACCCGGAGACACAAACTTACTCCTATAACGGCACGATGATACGCATCTTTGCCGCTAGACTTGGCCACTTACACTGCCATTGGGAACTTGAAGTTGCTTACCGGCAAGGGAAAATCGTCCCTCGGCTATTGACCCAAGTGGCCCTCCTAGGAAATCAGATCCACGAGATCGAAGCGGGAGTCAAAATTCAGAGCGCCCTAAACGTTTTCAGGAGCTACGTCAAAGACTACCGTTATCGACGTCCAACGGACTTTGACGATAATGCGGAAGCGTTCGTTAATCGAACAGCAATGAGGAAACTTCCAACGAAGTTTCGCACTCAGCGATCCTCAACAGGATCGTCCGCACAAGCCCAGACACAGGCCACACATTCTGGCCAAGAAGCCCAGCCGACCAGCGCCTCCAGCCAGCAGCAAGAAAACCTGACTGAACAGGAACTGGCTGCCATGGAGGAAAGCGTCGTTGACCCACTCAACCCTGGATTGGGCGACGGCGACCAAGCCGGACAAGGAGGGCAGGGATAGGCCAACGGCCATTCCTGCATGTCGGCCCTAAAACTGGACCGGCATTAGCCGAACCGGACTTGAACACCATGATGGGTGCAATCTAACGGTTGTTACCCTCGCCCAACAAACGTGGCTTACGGCCATGTACCGTCTACCTCACAGGACCTTAATCCCTGGATCTTAACCGGATTCCCCGGATAGGCTCTGGCTTAGCGGCTGGGACCATGAATTTGGCCTGGCCATCCCAGACCATCCGACGGAGTCCACCGGACCGAACTTGGCACAACGCCCAGTTCACCGGCATGGAACGGATCCAGCGCCCAGAAGGCGGCGACGGCCCGCATAGAAGTTGCGACAAGTCGTGGATCAGCCTGGCCCGCATAGAAGTTGCGACAAGCCAAGGCCAAGTCCTGGCCCATAGAAGTTGGACCAGGCCCACTATACGTCTAACCGACCATAGATGGCTCACGAGTTTAGTTGCCACACCAGGCAACTGGGACGAGTGAGTTTGGGAGCCACATAGACGTTGTGGTACACCCACTTTGCATGCCATGTCCAACATCCCCACCACGGACCGCCCAGTGGCCCATCCAAACGATGCACCGCCCCTAGGCCAAAAGAGGATGTCCTCGGACTTAGAAATTTTCCCATTATGGCCCTCCTGGACTTAGAAGATTTCTGGACCTGGGTGCATGACCAAACCGGCATGCAAGGCCAAAACCGGTCCAAGTTAGAGACCCATATGGGCCATCCAAACGGAATCGGTCCAAGCATACCATTTTGGATAGCAGGAGTACCCCTCCCGCTCAGAGGCGTCATTTAAAGCCTTTATGACCACCCTAACGGGTTCGGTCCATTTCACTACAGGAGCACCTCTCCTGTCCAGAGACATCACTCTGGCCCACCACGGACCGCCCAACCGGGCTTGGTCCACCATAATCAGGAAGGGGACAACTTGTCCTTGCGCATGCAACCGTGCCTTCCTTATACACCTCCGCTGGAATTACTTCACTGGACCCCTGTGGATATCTCTGGGAACCGTCGCCCCGGATTCACAGGACCAGACATATCCTACCGGATAAAGCGGACCGTTGACTAGGACCCGTGTGGACACTGGCCCTGTGGTAACCCTAGTCGGAATAAGCCCTTTTGTTTTGTCTAGTTTTTTAACCAAACCTGGTTTTTCTAGACTTTATTAACCAAAGATGATGTTTTTATTTAGCCATTAACCAAAGGAATTGGCTTTGGGATCTCTAACTTTGATCTTACTTTAATTCTCACTGGAATTGTGATTTTCCTATTTCGATGTTTAACCAATGAGCCTTATAAACTTTATTTTTTTACTTGTTCGACCAAAGCAAGCCTTCAACCACACTGGAACCCCCAGCAACCAGAGTGCACTCCGGATTTCGGCCGTTCGGTGCACTGCACCGCGGGTCTGGAGGCAGCAACCCTACCGGGTTTAGAGACAAAGTGGCATCCGGCCCTACCGGGTATCGGATCCTGGCACCCCACCGGGTTGGCCAGGGGCAGAGTCGGAAGGTGCTCGCAGGAGCTCCCACTCCCGCCCAGAGGCTTGTCAGAGACCGCTCACTCGAGGCGGTAGACACCTCTTGTGGCTTTCTGTGTCGCCCGCCCGCACACGGCTACGCCGTTCGTGCCGCGCTTATTACGCTGATTACTCAGCGTTTACTTTGTCTCGCTGACCAATCAGCGCATCGCTCCAGCACTCTTGGGGCGTAGCCCAGCGCCTACGAGCGATTCCATGCTTTACGGCATCAGCTGTTGCATACCTGCAGCACGCTGCATCATTATCACGATTTCTGACTTGCGCGCTTGCAGCTACTTTTTCACAGCTTACGCCGCATTGGCTTTCCTGTGTTTGTTTGTGGTTGCTTTATTGTTTCACAATAAAGGCATATTTTGCCCCCATTTTCGCTCTGCTTCCGTGTCATATCTGACAGTGATTTGTTTAAAGTGCTTTTTCGTATGAGCATGAGAAAGATTTGACCTTTTCTCGCTGTTTATCGTAAACCAGGTAGCCCGGTGCGCGAATTGATTTTGCCACTTCTTTCCGCTGGTCAAGAAGATGCCCCTGGCCTAGGAGCATTTTCCCAGAGAAGTTGTGCGTCAGCGGTTAGACCACACTTCGTTATATAAATGGGGTTATTTTACGGTTGCGAGCGTGCCCGACAGAGCCTCATGGAGGTTGCAACAGGTGCAAACTATCTTTTAGCTGCAATTCAAGCACCGTATTTCCTCCATATCACATTCATTTCAATTATAACTGGAGAATCTGATGGGGAAAAGTGATTACTTTCACGGGGAAACGCACATTCACAATATCAGCTTGTTGGTTAGCTCAACTTATTTTATTATTTCTTTATAGCGATTCATGATAGGAAGAACGAGTACTGTACGTACGCCTCAAGCTGCAGGAAGCATAATTCAATGGGGAATTCAATGAAATTTTTTGATTCAATGGTGAACAGTACGATGCAAACAAGGGAATTCATCATATCACAAACGCTATCAACTACTGAGGAAACAGGATCGTATATCTGTACTGTACCTTAAATGGTTTACATAATTTATTTTACATCGAGAGTCTGCTGAAGCTTGAGACGCATCGATCAAAAACGATATCTACGGCAGTACCAAAGGACTACCTGCAGTGAAATGCATTTCGTTTCAACATCCACAGGACGGACGTCTGCGCCCTGCGCCATGGTCAAACGGACATACTGTAAAGCGTGCACATGTTCGCGCTGATTCATCAGCGTGCATTCATGGTTAAAAACAATGTAATTACAACATTTGCCCCATCCATATTGCCAGTAAGAAAAAAAAATCCAGTTTCTGATAAAAACTTTGCTGCTGTATGGCTAATAATTTGCAAGCTAGAAGTGCCAGTTAGTATGAGTGTTGCGTTCGTAATCCTGGAAATCGGAGAAACAGCGATACTGACGTGCCCCAGATTGGTGGAACCGCGAACGCTTTTCTGATATACCGATATCGGGTGGGTGATAAAGCTAAAGTACAGAATATGAACGCGAAATTTAAACAAAAGCAGTTGTTGGACTCGTCCGCGAAACGGTGCCATTCATGTCAAAGAAGTGGCAAATGGGCGTTGTCTACACATCTGCGCTGGAAAGGTCTAAAACGTGTTTCTTAATATCGGGTAAATATATTCACTGTTCATTTCCGTTGCCTGTTGATATGACTAACTGAAAGAAATCGGCGCAAACGACACAGCGAATCGGATGTGGTGGAGATAGCAGCTTCGGCAATTCATCAGTTGCCACTCAATCTTCGTATTATAACCGGCAACCGCACAATACATCAGCAAATTGCAATCCCAATATTCTTCCGGGAATAACAAACCTCAAAGCCATTTCCTTTCATCACGAAACGCTGGAGCTGCATGGACTCGCCGGCGGTGTTCTCGGGATCGCTGAAGTCCTCATACATCCGTTGCTCCCCGGGACGGGAGAACTGGTGATACTCCAAGTCCAGCTAGGTTATCGTCACTGGCCGGCGAGTGGAGCATAACTGGCGCGCTAGCGGCTACACTGCGCATGCGGTCACAAAGGGCGCAGAAAACAATGATAACAGAGTAAAATGGTAACGCATACCGCCAGAGCAGCGCGAGCAACTAGCGGCTTTTTTATCTCGATATTGGAGGACTACCACCCAAGACGGCATCTCTACATTAAAAGCATGCTAGCGGCAAGTAAGGGCACTGCACAGCGACAATTGTAAAGAACAAACATGTAGCCTAAATCATCTACTGAGGGATCAAAGTAAGAGCACTTAGCACACACATAATTTAATACATTCGCAAAAAAATGTACGCATTACACTTAAGTGACATAACGTACTGTATGAAATTACTTCTGCGAATATATTCTGATGCAAATTTGATATTTATGGACTGCGCCATAACGACAGAGGAGAAAATTAAAATGCAGCTACAAGAAACCGCAGCCGTTTAACAGACATTTAACATTACGTTAAATGCTTAATGAAATTTTGAAAATAAACAACAAATATTTTGTTAAGTTAGAAATCCCACTCTCGTGTTACAAACGAATCTGTGTCTTAGAGAGCGAATTGCTAATTTCCTTGTTCGGCAAACATCCAATTCAAAATTCCGCTACCGAACGCTTTGGAAATTAACTAGGACCCGTTGCAACTATAGAAGTTTATTTGCCAGGTTGTTTGCCACGCCGTAGTTTATTTGCCAGGGTTTGTAACTTTGTGTGACACCAAATCTGTTAAATAATCCGTTCGGTCAGACGGACTGATTAAAAGGTCGGATGGTACATGTACATCGCTTGCTGCTTTTACAGCGTATTGCTGTATGAGGTCCCTTTGGATCTCCTTGACTGACTTGTAAATTTGTTATCTTTCACTCGACGAAGAACCTCAACCGCTTTACAGTCTCTGGGATTGATGTATGTTCATCGGATCCCATCTGTAGAGAAACACCAGTTGACGTCTTCCTGGTACACTATTCCGGCTGCGCTCTGGTTCTAACACAGCACCCAATATCCGGCATGTACATTCCGGATATTGGGTGCTGGGTTTTTTCGTACCATAATATTATAATTGTGCAATTAGAGCTAACAACGCCTGATTCTTCTGAAATCATTATTGTGTGCACCAAGAACGATCAATTTTCTAATGAAGATCACAATTCCAGACATTTGAAGATACACAGGATGAACGGAATTTAGCGCGCCTGTATTCGGGCATATTGATTAAAAGTTAATTAGGATGTATTAGGACTGTGCGTTAGAAATTGGTCTGGTCCCACTACCCGCCAAAAACAGGGTTTCGTAAACTCGTTGTTTATGCGGATTCCCTAATTTCCAGAAGTCAGACGATGCTTGCCTCCTTAATTTGCTGGCATTGATTTTTTTCCGGTAAAGTTGTTTGAATGCGGATACTGGATACTTGAATGACTACGATTGTGATGCGCATCCCACGCCATTTGTGTAGTTGCATTATGGGGTGCAGAACGCATTCGCCCACCATGAGCGTTTATACGCCGTTGAACACGCTCTTATTCCAGGAAGAGCGAGAAGCACTCTATCCAAAGTGCGTGCGACATTTCATTACACTAATTCAAAATTGCAACGCCATGACACTCATTTAAAATAAAGCATCCGGATGCCATGATCATCAGTGTAGAAAACGTATCCACCAACAAACCAGCTACGTTGTTTTGTCATTTTGTGGTAATTTTATGATCAGACATTGCCAATTGCGCCAGCCACGCAAAGATCACTCCTTCACGTCCTAACATCAACATGAAGGACTATTTCAACATGACATTGTCTCACCCTATACAGAAAAATGCCTCGGTAATATCAAGCAGTCAAAATGCGGCAGGTGTGGACGACAGAGATTTTAGATTATTTATAGACGCTGCTGTATATCTGTTCATTTTAATCTCAAATGGGACACTGCTGGTGACATTCCTAACCAATCGAAACCTGATCAACGGTTTTGTCATTTATGTCATCAATCTCATGATCAGTAACCTGTTTTGCTGGTGTGTTTGCGTTCTTCCGTTGGCAGCCACGTGGGATTTTATGCAAACGACGGCTACAGGGCGATCGTCGTGTGAGTTTTATTTGTACGGTGCTTGGCTGCTGCAGGGTGGGGCGACATACTCCCATGTTTGCATTTCTTTAAATCGATTATGGGCTATCGGTTCACCGTTGACCTATCGTAACTATCACTCTTGCAAGTTTGCCATTTACATCTGCATTGTATTATGGGTATCAATGCATGCGCTCTGCTTGCCAATTATTCTACGGAATTCCTTTGTATTTGAGAGAGCTCGCAAGATCCCTTGCATAGCGAAGATTGCGGAAGAGAGGTTTGCTATGGTGTACTACATACCACTAATTTTCTACATCCCCACTGCGATCGTACTGTTATCTTTTCCGTGTATTATCGGCCTTAATGCATGGCGGAGTCGCAAGCTACACCCTGCTATCGGAAATACCTCCAGTCGTCCGCATGCTGTAGCTGGGACTACTTGGCGAAAAAATCAGTCGCACGCCCTGTTGGCACTTACGGCGATGACCACCAGCTTCCTCGTCTTATGGACACCCAATGGTTGTACAATTGTTGGCACGTCAGACGAAAATTGTGATCCCTCCCTGGCTGATTGTCATGGCGTCGCTAGCGTATTCCTTGCAGGCAGTCATGGATCCGCTTTTGTTTGCTGTTTGTCTGCATGATGTACGGAAGACCTATCTGATAATCATACAGAAATGTCTCAAGAAACGATAGAAACTATATTGCACAGCCAGCGGCCCAGCATCTGTAGGAGTGTTATTTGCTTTTCCCTACGGTGTGTTGGCTGTGGGATTAATTAAGATAAGAATACCTTATCCTCTACATTTTACCGACGCCATCTCATGATCTGAATCATCTCGAAACCAGTCTTGGTGCTGCTTGCTCAGAATCTTGCTAATTAATTCTTTTTTCTCTGGTATGGCTCATAAGTTCTCTTCGCCCGCCATCTCGCTCCATATACTTGCTAATAAACTCTTGCGTATACCTTGCACTACGTAACCACAGTGGGATGAACGTTCATCCCAGCCTTTGTCACATGGGCATAAGGTAATTTTCGGTTGGAAACAGCAGCTACTCCGTCGCCTCCGGCATGTGTCTGTCACCAGCAGAAAGGCTGAGGGGAGCTGCATCTCCGTTTCATGTACTGAATTTGACTTACTCGAAACTCGCATTGCGCTGTGAATTGTGCCGTATGCTGGAAGCAAATTTGCCAACACACGGTACCGCTCCGGCGAGCCTGACTGCATGGATACATGAAAATGCCAATCGGAAGAAACCCGGTTCCCGTCAGGCAGTAGAAGAGGTCAGTACTTGCCCCATACCTAAAGGTTGTTCGTTATAATGCGTTACAAAGTACGGCAAGCACAGTCGGTGACGTAATGCAGTCCCTTAAAGCAGATTTTATGCGACTTCCAAAACGGTGACGAACGTGACGGTGTCCACTACCAACAGCGCAGTTGGACCGCCGATGAACTGCGCGCTCTGGATGTGTCCAAGTTGACCAAACTAACGCTGCACGCATTACATCGCTTGATGAGGGAAAGTCAAAGGGTTTCAGTGGATGAAGGTCAGCAAGACAGCCGATAGTACTATTCATCCAATGATACTAGAGTGGAATGCCTTTGCTGATGAAATTATTTAGAGGTCTCCGTAATGACTATCAGGGCCCATTTCTCGCCAGTAATTCTTCGTGGCACTATTGAAGAACGGTGAACCGAAAATTTTCGGACGCATCCAGAAATTACATTTATGCGTGTCTGTAGTGTTTTTGCTGCTGTAATCGGAAGATTTTTTTCAACTTTTTGTGAATGTATGCGCAATAAGGTTGTACTAGAATTTAACATACTTGGGAAGACTGCGTGTTTTTTGCATGAGACTGGGATGTTACGAGTATGTACGTGTGCGATTCATGGCAGACGTTAAGTTCGTATAAATCATCAAATTTCTATGCTCCTTGTTTGCGTTCCGACGTTTATCGCATGCTGGAAACGCATTTACCAGCAGTGATTAACCATCAAGTTCGCCTTACCTAGCTTGTACAGCGTAAAGCTACTCTTTATTTATGTACATTGTACACTACATAATCCCTATGCCATTATGCCTATACCGCCGCGTACCTAAGAAATGTCGACTTACGAAAGTAAAACTAGCCTTTGTGTCGGGCAAGTCCTAATCATTTTCGTCTCTTCCGCTGATATCAGCACTGTTGTCGCTGCCCCCTGCAAAGGCCATTACGCAAGTTCAACCCTTTCGCTTGCGGATTTTGTTTATCCAGTGAAAGGGATCAACAGTTACCGCACTCCAAAAAGCCTGTAAAACGTCATCACATATGCCCGATGCTTATATTTCGTTATTGTCTGTTTGGCAGACTGATAACTCATACCTGTATCTCAGTTTCTTGTAGAAAGTTTCTTAAAAATTCAGAATATCATTTCTACCTTTCAACATTATTCAGTAAGCCTACAAATTGCTCGGAAACGCGACAAAAATTTGTACAGATTCTGGAGCTTTGTTCTGTCACGAGTACGACTGGTTGAAGTATAGTTTGTATGGACAGTCATACTGTGATATGGTTTGCAACGGAAGGAAGTGGCCAGAAAGAATTAGCCAATTAGTAATGTGTTAGGTGTACTTTGATCTTTCATAAAACAATCAATAAAATGTTGACTCATGGTTTGTCTATGAGTGCTGTTGAGTTGAAGGCGTGTTCTCTCATCTTCCATATTTGTATCAGAAATCACTGTTGAAGTGCTTGAGGGAGAAGAACTCTCTCTGAATGAATTAATGTCATCTTGCATGGCTAGCAGCTCTGGAATATCTGGTCTCGGAAAGTGTTCTCTAGAATGTCTTCTCAGCCTTGATGTTGTTGCAGTGCTAGCTTCAATCAGTTTACATAAAGGTCAACGTTACCAGAACGATTGGGTTAGCGTCGTGTCTGTAGTTGATAGTCAGTAAAGGTCACTCACCACCATAAACCATCAGTAGCTTTACGCTATCTGACAGTTCATTTTCGAAAGGACTAAATATTAGTAAACACTTACATCCGTTCCAGCTTATTTGTTCAATGTTCACTTTAGAGAGTTGTTCAATTTACGCGAGGGCCCCCCTGTGTTATAGTCTACGAGACGCGCCGGTTCCGTAATGAGCGTTCAATGTGCACCAGTGTTCAATTTACGCGAATGTTCAAAGTCACAGGTTTTACTGTATGAGTAAAAGTCGTGATTGCCTTTATAAAATTTGGCATAATATATTATTCCTTTGAAACAATGTTGGGTTTGACGTTTTGGAAAGATACAGACAATTTTCATGCAGACTGGAGTTAACTGAAAAAAATCTTTGTTAAACATAACAAAGATACAAATTTTCAAAGGTAGAGCTACTTTCTCAGGTCGCGCGCGCGGGTTCCAGCGAGAAAATCCAGGTGTTAGCCCGAACCTCCCCTAACCAACCGTGGACATGGTACCCGGCTAAGTTCCTCTCGCCCGGGCTTGTTCGGCGAAACATGCGCCTTTGTCGGAGTGCTCTGTGGTTCTCATATCGTCAAGGACTGCGTTCCTATCCAAGCGGTCCGCATTGTACCACCCACAACGGTGTTAAAGGCGCGCGCCATTCGCCTTTCTCAATTTGTGCTGGCATCCTACACCTTAGCGCAGTCGCACACAGACGATGCACCGATGCCGGCGCCGCTGTGGAATATCTGGAAGGAGATGTTAGCAGGATGGAGCGTTTATCCGATCCGTCACATGGGAAATGCAGTGGTGTGCCTGACGAGGAAGCGCGACGACGGCTTAAACAGCGATCATGTGGTAAGCTACAGCGCAATCTTTCCATCCGCTATCATTACGTTGAACTCCATAAACTATTGCCAGTTGAACGATGCACGTTAACAGTTAGCACAGACTGTAAGCCGCAAATGTGAGGGTGAGATACCTTGGTTCCTACTGTCAGAAAATATCCTGAATGTATCCCAGCGTACCACGTGGGTCTATTTGTTTAACGATTACCGGTTGATCATTGATGTCAGTTTTGACGCAGTGTTGTATTTTGTCTCAGACAGTCTGGAGGGACTATTTCCCCTTACTCGGGACGTTCGCCAGTTGCCCATTACGATATGCCACTGCACTGGTTTTCGCATCTGGTGTGGCAGCCGTAGTGCGTTATAGGCTTGAAAAAGTAGGGCGCCACCTTTGCAGATTCCGTGTTTCACAAAAGCGTTCGATTTCATCCAGCCCGCTTATGTTATAATTAAAAGAATGAAGAATAAAAATCTAAGAATGAAAATAAGCTTACAGCTGAAAGGTTTTCACGGAAATAAAACACTTGCAGTTTGTACTGAGTCACGGACGATTTAAACTTTTTGCATTTAACGTAGAATCTACGGCACGGGAAAATAGCACCAGCAAATGTGTGTACTGCTCGCATTCACAAATGCACTACAGTACTCGCGGAAATTCGCTTTTGCGTATGCTGATGATGCTTTAAATTACGCAACTTTGACAGCTGTTAACCAAAAATCCACAATTTCGGAAATAATATTGACGTGAAAAATAATGTTGACGCTTTAAAAAATCAAAGGTCGTGCAAGCAAATAAACGTAGATAGGGCTTGAAGAGAAAGTGCACCGAATGAATGGTAGTGCAAAAAGGTAGTGCACGGAATGAAAGGTAGTGTATTTTGCTGCTCGAATAACATTGAAAATGTTCTTATGTCGTGTCTGCCACAACAGGAAGTTCTTTTGCGAGATGCCCGGAACGCTGTGGAAGGGCGCTTTGGCGCAGGGTGGAGCTTTTCCGGGGCTAACTGGATTCCGCCGAAGGACGAACACGATGTGGAAACTTCTGAGCAAGAGCCGGTCGACCAAGACGACTGCCGATCAGTCACAATGCTGCCGGTGGAACTACTCGGCGAAGTGCTGCAGTTTCTGGACAGTATTGATCAAGTGCTATGCAGTCGTGTTTGCACGTTGTGGAATTGTGTGCTCACTCAGGATCAGTACTCCAAAGAAATTCGCGTGTCGTACTTGGTGGATTCCACAATTTGTGACCCGCAACTAAAGCGTGGGACCGTCATGCTGGCCAAAAGCCTGCGGAAACGTGTTACTACCTCGACAGAACGCATCATCATACGACGCGCTGTTCAGAGAGGCAATAACACCGACCTGGTAGACTGCCTGCGATTCATCCACGCTTTCGGTGAAGTGAAGGCTCTGGAACGGAAGCTGACGGTGATATTCGATCGGGGTGTCTGGGAGATGGTCAATCGGTTCACTCGGGAGATACACAGCTTGGCTGACGTTTGTGCCGATGTTGCATCGACGGTGGCCGCGGTAATCTGGAAAAACTGCACGGTTTCTCCGGGCGGTGGGCTCTTGATGGAGTCGTGGGAAGTGCCAGTTTCGTATGGCATGGTGAATGTGAATTCATCCGAACTGGGATCTGATTTGTGCCGCATGCTGAAAGCAGCTTTACCGACAATAAACTTCGATCCGGCCACCCTTACAGCGTGGATTGAGAAAACTGCGAATCAGGAAAACTCGCGTGACCGACGTAATGTCAGAGAGGTGATTACTGATTTGTTATTTCTGATTTTTTAATTAGTGAGTAGGTAGTTAGTTGTTCAGGGTTAGCGCTGCCTCGTATTCGACCCCCAATCTTCTCATTGTTGTTTTCCAGGTTGGCTATGTTAATTTTACTCCCTTATGGAGATATTTCTTATGATACAAAATGTAAAGTTAAAAACGCAGTTGTGAGGTCAGGTATGGCGATTTCCCCCTAGCTCAAGAGGTCGAAAATACATTAGGCCCCACCTTTAGGTGCTCTGTACCCTTAAGTGTTTAAAATTCGATTGTTTTGGCCCGTTTTTTAAACCAAAATCGCACTTACACTTCAAGCTGCTTTAGGAGTGAGCAGCGAGAGGTACTACGACAGGAGCGCATTACGGTGTACGACATGTTATTAGATGTAAATCATTGCAGTATTACATGAAGCCCCGTTGAACAGGTTTTGTACGATTTCCAAAACGGCGATGAACGTGAAGGTATTCACTACCGGCACACACACTGGACCACCGAGGAACTGCGCTGTCTGGATGTCTCTTATGCTACACTGGCTTTAGCCCATGCTGTTTTTTTTGTGGAACGTCGGACGTTGTGGCAAAAGGTTCATGTTATGCGATTCGACGAGACCAAAATCGTAGAATGGCTGGTAAAATGGTCTGTCCGACAAATAAAAGAAGACATCCAAACATCCTTGGAAGGGTATTTTAAGCCTACCGACGGGGACGACTTTGTCATGATCCAGCAACTCCCCATAACGTTAAAGGACATTGAAGAAATAGAGGTGCAGTACAAACCGTTTACCGATATTCTGCATACATGGCGCCATACAGTTAAAGAAAGCTATAGCGTTCGTAAAGGTAGAGATTTCTTAATATATATATATATATATATAATGCTTCTTTAGTTCGCACAACTACGAGTATTTACATGCATATGGGTTTATCCGTCCGCACAAAACGGAAGAAGAACTACAGAGGATTTATAGCCTGTACAAAGAAAGTTTAAATTAGTTACCGTTTCACTTTTCTTTGTTTTCGCAAGGCTGACGAACGCCGAAACCGCCGGGAGTCAGTTAAGAGAAACACAAGTGACACAAAATCTCCCAAACCGTCTCGACTACGTACCAGTAAGGCGCAGGATACTCCATCGGAAACGCCCCAGGACAGAATGGACACAGGTTACGTGCTGTGGTTTAAATGTCTCTTCGGCAATGCTGAAAAGTCGAGACGAATTAGTTTAATGAATTATTTTATATTTTTTTCGAAACATAATACTCGAACAAATCGAAAACTGAAACTGACATTGTTTTTTCGAATGAACTAGCCGAATAAACCAATCGAAAACTACGGCTTTGTTTTTTAAGGTCACCCAGCTGCACGTTTACAAGGCTGTATTGTGTGTGTTAAGATAATTTAGTAATATAGTGTTAATTTTCATAGAACTCGACTGGACGCCAGTCGGAGATAATCTGAACGATCTGCACGATACGTGTGGAGCGTTTGCGTCAATTCCAAAAGACTTGGCTCATGGAGCGCGCCTGCGAGAAAAAACATTGGCAGAGCCAGGCAAAAGCGACATGCGATTGTTTAAGCGTAGCGAATTTTGGATACTTTGGAAGGGTCTAACTGGTGTCTTGAATCAGCCCGCGACAACGATAGTCAACAATGCACAGGCTACTTTTCCTAAATTCAATCCCGAATGGTATTACTATTATGTACGAGGTCCCCCAGGTTCAGGGAAATCCTGTGCGGCGTTCAGCTTTGCCTTAAGCACGGCAGCTGGTTTAAACACAAGAGCAGAAAACCCGAACTATAACCTTTCGAACGCGGATGCGGAATGCACGGTGCTGGATTCAGAGTGGAATGTGCTATGGATCGGATTACCCAGCCAAGACCAAACTGGTGCACGGTGTTTCGAGTTCTTTAAGGACAAGGATAAGACGTTGAAATATAACATAATAGATTTTTCCGATATCACCAAGGATTCTGCTCTACAAATAATCAAAAAGTTGCAAGACAGCAAACCGCGCGTTGTCTTCATTGATGGACACCGGGGAGCGAAAGTGGATGTCAATGAAAATTATGAACCGTTCTGCAAAGAATTCAGAACCTGGAGAAAAGATGAGCGACTGCTTAATGATGGCTCCAACGTCCGCCTTAAAAATCGTAGGCTTATATTCGTTTCATCTATGGACATCAAATGGGATGCAGAAAGAGGTCGTGTGGTTGAATTGGAGCACTGTTCATGGGAACGGAACGATTTCGTTAAAGCCCTGCAGGATAAGGAATTCTTCCATTCTGTGCGGCTGATTTTCCAATATGATTACGACAAGTACCCCGAGTTCAGTAAAATTTTGGGCCAAGACGAACTGTCAGCTGAAGATGCCGAAGCGCTCATTGATGCAAAGTGGGAAACTGCTGGATATTCTGCGCGTAACATGTTTCAGAAGAAACTGTTTCAGATTGAAGCCGATATTGAAAGCGTATATCGGGGTGGTGCTGGCATTGACAAAGACAACCATAGTCGGTTGTATGGACTGCGGCGAGAAGGCGTGAAATACTGCGCCGAGGAAGACTGCGGCAAGGAAGACTGTAGCCATGAAAAATTTACAGGCTTTAAAATCACGCCGGATTTTATGTGCGCCTTTGCAAAATCAAGAGTTATCCAGAATGAGAAAACCGAAGATATTAGGCGTCAATGGAATTCCGTAATTTATGATGTTAATAATACCGCTTTTGGACATTATTTCGAACGATTTGTCATCACTATGGCTAAAACAGGAACAGAAAAGGGTGGCATAACCGGAGCCTTTAAAATAAAAATAAAATCCCCGGATACCGAGTTCAAAGAAATGTGGAAATGTGGTTACGCTTATCTTTTTAGAACAAAGAAGGATAAATACAGGATGTCCACATCTGAGGAGATAAGAACAGACGCCGCAAAAGAATTTTGGCTAATTCCGGAATCGCGAACTCAAGCATCCTTTGATTTGGTGTATTTGGATACCAAAAAAAACGGAGTGGTAACTTTCATTCAGGTCACCACGGCAAAAAAACACTCCGCTTGTTGTATAACGCATTTGTCATCGTACCTTTATCGGATCTGTACTGAACTGAATCCATTTCGCAAAAGTAAACTGAAATTGCCAGAAAACCCGATGATAAAAAGGCCTGAGAAAGTCGAATTCTGCTATTTGGTTCCATGGGGACATCCGGAGGAATACCACTTCACAAATTTACCTACGCATCGCGATTACGTGATCGAGGACGTATGGCCATGGAAAACCCTAGACTGGTATGAGTCAGTACCAGTGTACGAACTGTATGATTGGAAGTATGGTGAGTTGAGTTGAACTTTCTTGGCTTTCTTAGCTTGGTTGAGTTGACTTTCTTAATATTAACTGGTTAACATCCTGTTTTAGATCAGAAAAGAACCGAAAACCAAATCGCGTGGAAATTCAGTACAAGGCGAAAGTAATCGATGAACTTTTACCCCTGATAATAGTTTGTGCTGCCTTCGTAATTTTGTGATTTCTGTTTCTGGATGAGGATATTTTGAAACAAAGTATTTTGTAAAACTAAATCGTTTCTAAGCTTCGACAAGAAAGGCAAAGGTTTTGACCGTAGAATTCACCACTAAATCCTGGAGTATTTCCGACTAGAAAGCTAGCTGTCAAAATTTGTTGCAAGCCGACAATAAAACTCATAAAAGTCATACTTCGAAATATACCTACAGAAACTCTATCTTCATTTTGCGCTGCAAATCAGTATTTTGCTCTTTATTTTGCATTACAGTTATCTCTGCAGCCCGTCGTACATGTGATCAAAATAAAACAAAATAAGTGCATACGTAAACACGTAAAAAAATAATTATAATGCATTATATAAAAAAATAATTATAATAAAGTGATGTTAGTATTATAATACTTGTCCAATTTACCAAAATGCGCACTTGACAGTACTTACTTGTCATTTACCAGAGCTGATCTGACCTTTATTTAACCTTTTTCATATTGTACGGTTCTCCGTGCACGCCAGGACTTGGCGGAAATGATTATCCGCGCGACATTAGTGAGAATTATTGATCTATTATTCAGCGCTCAAAATGCCCCCTGCTATTATCTGCTGATTATGCGTGTTGATTGTACGAATGCTTCTGTGCCAGTGCTCTATTGGGAGAGGCACCTGATCGCGTGTCTCACGTTGAAAATCGTTATCTCCCCGCTGAATTGCGCTCTATCGACAAAAATATCAGACAGAAGGCACCCCCTAATAAATCATTTCGGGAAAACCAACAACTGGGGTAGGCGTAGAATATCTTTGAAATGATGGCAGTGTCTAGTTGCGACTGGACTTTTATTTGCAGTCAGCTCCAAAAGTAGCACCACCGATCCCTTCCCATTAGGCCATCTCCACGAAGCCGAATAAAACCCCCCGAGAACCGATCAAAGTACAGAGTACTTCCTTGTTTTGTTTTACTAAAAAGCAAATTATTAAGGAACATACAGACAAATAATTTGAAACTCTTTCTAAGCTTCCTATTAATTTATTTTTATTTATTTATTTTTTGCCATTATTACTCTAGCACTCTATTACCATTTTGATTGGCTGTTTAGCACCAGATCAAAGCGCAGTTGAGCACTGGTTCAATCAACCAACCTCAACTAACCAATCCCGTAAAAACCACCAGCACCGCCTCCAGCTCGTTTCCCTCCCCGGGAGACCAGCGAAGTCGGTTAAGAGCGGTACGGCGCCGCGGCGACGACAGGCCCCGACCAGGACTCTTGGTCCCTTCGAGCTCCAACCACCGTTCGGCAGGTGTGCGACCGGAAGTCTCCGAAAAGCGGAAAAAACAGTGTGCACGAGCAGAAATAAGCGTGAGTCGAGCTTCCATTGATCACACTCAACTGACCTTTGTATTCAGTAAAGCACTTGCGTCTTCTCGGTGGTTATCCGAAAATATGGCAACAAAGTCATCTTTAAAAGATGACGAAAAGCGGAAGAAATCCTCAATTAAGGATGATGAAAAGAGGAAAAAATCCTTAATTAAGAATGGGGAAAAAAGTCCCGTCGCAAGACATCAACCGCGGAGCGGAAAGCTCTTACAAATCCAGGTCTGACTCGAAAAGTTCAATAAGCAGCAAGAACGGCCGTCTTCGCGAGACCAGCCTGCCTCCGTACGATCCTAAACGGCCGTCGCGTAAAACACTGTCGGGTGCCACTAGACGAGGAACAGACGATTCACTACAGGTTAGCAATAGATTTTTTGTACGTCATTTTTCGTCGTTTCAACATCTACTGACGCCATCTGGTGTATCGAACATTTCATTCTATTTAGCCGTCACCGTTTGATCCAAAAATCGAAAGACTATTATTTACTTCACTGTATACTTACACGTGTCCTTTAAAACTAACTTAGCTAAATGTGGTAGTTTCTTTAGTTAAAAACATTTTATGCATGAATGTGGTTTATTGATATCTCCGTTGTATTAGATATTAGTTGAATGTTATTTTTCCAAATTTTCTTATTTGCGCTTCTTGGTTCAGCTAGGTACAGAATAAGTTCGGCTGTGCCGTTGATGATCTTTGCTTAAATTAGTCAATTGTGCGTTTAGAAAAGGCTGAAACCAGCCTGTACGTTTCTATTTTCAGGGGAAAACCTCTTTAGCTTGTACTAGCTGTATTTCCATGCAGCTAAGTAATTTCCGTACAATTCGTCAATAACTTCTCGAATAACTGATGCAGTATCATTGTTTTAATTTATAGTATTTAATAAAAACCTTTTGCAAATTTATACGGGCAAATTCGGCGTTCTCTTTCCAGCTTAACTGGTCGACTGGTACTTACATGTTCAACTCACCTCAGCCCATGCAAGTTAATAGTTCTATGTGATGTTATTATGTAGTGGTCAGTTGGTGTGTGACGCTGGACTTGTCGCTCGATTGACGGTGTGTGATACCACTGACATGTAGGAAAATGTGTGAGAATTGTGGAATGTAGACCATTTAATTGTAGAAAATTGTTTAAAAAAACGGGAAGTTAAAGAAGCAGTGTTTGTAACTGGGCTGAGACAGAGTAGGATGTAGTACCCCTGCAAGGGGCGTCCGGCGTTTAGTGGAGGAAGTGGGTGATAACGTTGTGCACAAAGCTAAAGCCTAATTTTATTCTGGCTTAGATTTTAAGATTGTCACGTCTGATCGCGCTGTCATAATCGCAGTTCGGTCGTATGAAAAATTGTTCAAAGTTTAGATTATATTAGTTTTACATTCAAGGGTTTGCCGGAATCTGCCACATTCTGCTCATACGAGTTGAGCGGCTCGCAGGTTTTATTTTGCGCCATTTACTGGTCAAATTTTGTTGCAGACATTTTGCGTTGTTTACTCACATCAAAGTGATCAAACTATGTTTCGTTACTGTACTGTTATAATTGTTGATATTTTTATGGGGTGGGCTCGGCACACAAGTTTAACCACCAAAATTTCCGCACACCACCTTTCACCACTACCATTGACTGCGCTGTCTGCGCACACCATTTTTTATTATCATCACTATATAATAATCGCGTGAGCCTTAACGAAATTCCCACTCTGTCGAGTTCGCCAGCCAGATCCACTGAAACAAACTTCCATGTCAACGTATCATTAGATAGCCCTTACTGCGTAGATTGGCCATCGCAAGTCAGTTTTTAGACAAAAACAAACGTTTGAATTTGAGAGGCTTATATTTTTCTTTTCAGGTTCCAAACAGTGGCTCCGAACTGGCGGTTGCCCAGAACCCTCGCTTATCGATTGTCTACTCTGTACCGGTTGACCTCGGCGCCGTCGTGTCTCAACGCAAACTCCAGGAAGCCGAATGTCTCGTGCATCAGGTGAGCACACCAGTCCTTCTCCAACTAAAATGCCTCCTCGTCGGTGAAGCCGACGGGTGCAGCGTTACCTCGCGCTCCTCGAAAAAACGAGACCACAATCTGCGAACTGGACACCAAACTTCAAGATAAGACCACACTGGAAGACGATAAATGCTGGTTATCCGAGCAGCTGACCATGAAGGACTGGCAGAAGCTGATGCTGGAATATGCCGGGTTCGAGCAGCAGATCATCGCTGCGCGCAACCGCCGCGGGATCTGCAGAACCAGAATAGAAATCATGAGTTGTTGAAGTTTCAGGAAGGCCAGTTGCGCGAGTTGAAACTGCTGCGGAAGGAGCATGGAGATAAGATGTCGAATCGCGCGGCGGGGATTGCGCTGCTGAGGTAGAAGGTCAGCAGCGAGCAGCTGGGTCCGGAGTATTCGCTAGACAGAGTGGATGAATAAATTACAGGTTCGTTTCTGTCAGATTTGAATACTGAGCTCATTCACCCTCGAGACTTGTTATTGAATAAATTAAAATAAGTTATTTGTTTATTTATTGACAATAATTATAAAAACTTTCATCGTGCCAGATTTTTTGTAAAAGTCATCAGCAATTCTGTATAAAAATAATAAATTTTGTTTTACGATTACGAAAAAATTACGAAAATTTCTAGAGAGTCGTTGCTTTCTCGAGCGTAAAGTAACCAGCAACTCGAAGTCAAAACCTTTACTCAAACAATTTTTACCAAGCCTGTCCATATACAGATAGTTTATTCTAAAGGTCACCGGCAGCGCCCAAATAAAATTGAATTAAAAAATCTCTACCAAGTCTTCTATTATCATTGCGTGTTTTTCCATACAGGTAGCCAGCAATTTGAGCGCGATTTAGAGAAGACGCTAAGGGAGGTGCAGGCGCTCGTAATGCAGGTGGAATCGACCGATGAGATTCGGCAGCATGCGCTGGAGGTGGTACTGCAGAAAGCGCAGAAGCCAGGGCACCATGGTGTGGATGAGAACATCCGGGTGGAGATTAAGGAAAAAGCACTGGCACAGCTGCTGGGCGAGAAGAAGGAAGTGCGCTCGGTGGAAGACAAAACGGAGGTGAACAAGGCCGACGCGCTGCCAAAGATACCTTCCGAGTACTGGTGAGTCATAAACTAGTCCATGTGTAACTGCATGGTTCATAAATAAATGCACTGACTAAACCATATTCACGCTTTAAGAATACTAAGTATGTAAAGAAAATACTTATAATTTTCAGGAGTCCAGATGTTTAGTTGGGATTCAATGCCAAATAGAGGACATCGTTTATTGCATGGCAACGAGAAGCCTAGCATCACCAAGCCCAGTCTGATACGTACGAGTAAGTACGGTTAAAGTTCAGTGCGTGGAAGCATGCGTTGCAGTTCAGCAGCAGCGTACAGTAAGTATTTGAAGTTTGGATCAAAACTTCGGTGGTTTGTCTGTTCTTTACGCCTTTTAAGTTGTCACAGAAACACGTACACATTGCCTTTCGATATTAATAGGGGCATGACGTCACAAGTCATTTATCAAGCGCATGAAGAACCTACGCTACGATTAATGTACTGATAAAAATTTTGTAGTTAAAGTTATTAATTAAATGTTATTAAGTTTAAATATTTAGTGTAACCGTTTCAAGCCTTGTCCTAAGTTTTACTTTAATCGGTTACTGCCGAGTAAACAAAATTATTCGGGAGTACCATTCAGTATTAGTGGACTGTCAACCGGAATACCGGATTTATTGTTTTGATTTTATTTGTACTTTTGCTTCTTGGTGAATCTACAGAGTACGACAGATCGCCGTATGCTGTAATGGATAACGAAGTAGAGAAATGTAAACAAATACTGTAACAGCCGATATTATTTTAATTCAGCGTGATTGCCAGTTATCCCCACTTATACACTGTTGATTTTGCAGCATGTACAACCAGTGCTTCGGGCGTTTCTCAGTGAGCAGCACCGGCACAATCCACCGCGTTAAACCGTAAAAACGCCTGAACTCCGCCCACGATGGACCGCGACACCCTGCGCCGGATCACTCGTACTATAAACATCTCGCGGGTCGAAAACCATAGTAAGCAGTCCACCGCATCCTCTTGTTTCACGCGTTTCTAAAGATTATACACTTTTTTCATCAAACAGTTTCTCGCCTAAAATTTTTGATATGTATCTAAATGTGATGTACGCGAGATGCTTTCACTGGAATCTCATTTAGGTTAAGGTCTTTATGTACGATTTATTTGCTTGTTTTTCTTTGTTTCAAAGGTCGTCTGCAAGAGCTCTGTTCGCTGGAGATTACGCACAACGCGCTGACGACGGTGGAGGATTTCGCTCCATTGAGTTTACTTTGCTCTCGCTCTTTGTCTATTAACCGAACTATAAACAGTCTGACAGAAAAATTATGCATGCAGATGACAATCTACAGATACGGAATAATATAAGTTTTTTGGCGAGAACGGTTTGTTCACCCAGCGAAAAGTAATTTATAGCAAGGCACCACAGCCACACTCACTGGCTGTACGAGCACTACGTTGATCTTAGATAATTTCCCCTTTTGAAAGTACTAAAGCACTCCAATTACATTGTTAATTTTTTAATAATACTCTGTATTTATAATTGTTGTAGTCTCATTTTACAAGTTACAGTCACTGCATCAATTTTTAAATGTTTTTTAAATGGTTTAAACGTTTCAAAAAATTGCGAAGATATTTCTTTGTTCTAAAGTTTGAGTTTTACTGCTTTTGATATTCCTTAGACTTCCACCTTTTGTGTGGTAAATTTCTTGAAAAAACAACGAATCGAGAAAACCATTCATTTTCTGTTATTTCAGTTTTCAGTCTTCTCGGCCGAACTTGATACGGTGAATAGCGATGGTCACAAGAATATTGCAGCATGACCTTGACGATCTCTAATTATCCGTGTGCGAAAACGCCGCACCATTCCGATATTAATACGTTTTGCGAAAATGCAACATTTAGAATTGAAATCCTTTACAGCAGAAAAGTACGGAATGATTGCACAACATTCATTTAAAAGTCATTTCAACCACAAACCAGATTAATTGCTAATTAGGCACAAAAATCTGCCAAACAATTTCACCCCAGAATTATTCATAAAATGTCTGATATCTGTAGGCATGGCATCGTATGGGACTGCGTAATTTATTAATAATATAACACACAAACTGAACACACGAGCGTTCATACCCACCTTTCGTATACCGGCGACGGACCGTCATCCGCCGAACGCCGTCTCCCCGGTCCTTTTCCCCTGGGTATCCCAGTAGAAGCGATGGGGTTGCGGCATTAGCGGCGCCGGCGAATTGCACTCCAACCGGTCAAAATCCATCACTCGCTCGGGGGAAAACGCCGCCACCGCCGGATTCTAAATTTCTACCCCTTTTTTCAAAGGATATCAGCGTCCGTTCCCCACTGCGGAATCAAATTTGCGAAATTTGTTTTTAATGAGACTTAAAAGTATGTATAAATAAAGAAAGATGTAGAATTAAAGGTTCTGTATGTATCTTAAATGCAAGCTCGAGCAGATCACCTTTTGTATACGTAGTTACAGTATATACTGCCACCTAATATGTCAAAAGCTGCATGATACCTTTAGAATTGATAAAGTCAGGAGGAAACGGAATGATGGTGGAATTGTTTGCGCAAATTTTCTTCTGCAGTGGAGAACATATCGCTAAAGAACGGAAGGTTGGAGATCGGTAGTATTTTTCTGACTGATGTTTTGGACGAGTTTAGCGAAAATAAGTTTCCGTGATACAGATTGTTCCACAGGTAACCAAACGAGTAAAGCAGCTCCACCAGGTTTGCCTGCTAAATTGCCTACTGAGGTTTTGATCCGTGAGATGCGGTTGTGGTTCCTCAAACTAGCCAATCGCAACTTCCCGTGCAGGATACCAATGCGGGTCAAAAATTATGCTGCCGAAGCTTGCTGTGCTTTTCCTGAACGTGGTGGAGATTCTTACTGCGTTCCCGATCACTGGAGCCGAGGAATAGGTAGCGCAGCGCGGTATAGCCCTGTCATAAGAACACATGCAGATTACGCTTTCACGTCCTCCCGATTTTATTAATTGCTATCCTCCCGATTTGCTTCATCAAATATTAGAGCACTTTGATGATTCAGATAATTATGAACATCGTTCATATATAGTTCCGGTGCGTTATACAGTTATATATGAGGGACGATAGAACCGTTGCAGAATATCTGCATTCATCGTTGGCCGTACAGGGCCACTTCCCTTAAGGTTTCACCTCATGCTGCAAATGTGGCCACATCTGCCCATTGGGAAACGACCAATCCGTCATGGTCGTCACGAAAAAGTTCACGCTGCGTTGTTTGTTGACAGATCAGTCGGAGGCTGCTTTTCCTTTTTGAAGAAGGTGATTGAGCACCATAATATATGAATCTTTCTGAAGAACCGAGAACGATTCTGAAGTGGGTGCCATATTCGTGAAAACGATGGTGTTAGTGGCTAAAATTATCACCGCTGTAGAGCCCTGCCACTAAAAAAAGTTTCCAGATCAGGGTAGATGGGAAGTTTAAAACGAAACCGTTTTCAAACCATTTATCAAGGCGATCCTTATTATTTAGCTTTTGAAGAGAAAACTTTTTGAGCAAATTAACCTGATAATAATCTTAATAACCTGATAACCAGTAATCTATAGCACTTCACTGCTATAGATTACTGGTATTCTAGCAACAAAGATGTTACAGTACTTACTCGTACTTGAAACAGTACCTTGTACGAAGTGCTAATAACTTCTGCTGGATCGATATTAAATGCCGTAAAAATATAAATATTAAATGCCTGACAAAAACAGCACTTTTGACGGCCGAAAATGCTCTTGAACATAATAATAACTACGTTATGGCTGAGTGCATGGGTGACCTTTTTCAGTCCGCGCGCATGTTGACTGGGTGCACGGGAGTCGCCAGGAGTTCTTACATTTGAATATTTATTAAATAAGGTATCTTCGAATTCTACTTTGTAAGTGATTGTTGCCGTGCTAAATTTCCCATTCTATTCAACAACGATTGCTTTTCAACTTTTGAGGCATATTTTGTGGTATGCCACACTCGAGCAACATTATATAACCCAAGAAATATATGTCTATGGGGTCAGACTACTGTCAACACTAACGGTGGCAGGAGTGAATGGTGTGATGTTCAAGGATTCGAATGTGCCATTCCCTTCAGATGACATCGCATCATTTCCGGGTCGAACGTCGCCATTCTCGGATCAAGCCTGTAAACACAGTTGCGGCCATTGCGATAGTAAAGAGCTACCGTATTTACCCCCTTGCCCCGTTTTTGACAACGTTTACTGACCACATCCACCCCGTTAGTCTCTCTGAACAGGTTTACGTGAACTTACGCAGATGTGCGTTGTTTACATTGACTTGAGAGCTACACTACTACTGCTAACTAACAGCTGCGGAAATATCCACTTACGTTTACTAACGGTACCCTGCGCGAACTTACGTTGTCTACACACCTCTGCATGTACCCAATTTTTTTTGTAACGAAACCTTTGCCATAAGTGTAGATTGTTTCCTTTCCAAGACTTAGCTTTCAGTCCATATAAGTAACGCAAGTCTGCGCAAGTTCACGTAAGTCAGTGCAAGTTAATGCAGAGAGGTAGAGGTGTCGAAGTAGGTAATGTAAGGGACAATGATCAATGACTTTCAATGAGTAATTTCTACAGCAACTTTTAATGACAATTGCGCACTTAGTTCATAAATACTAGTCGTGACGTTTTCCTGTACATAAGAAATGCGGAATATTAATATAGTAATAGTAATCTTACAAATAATCGTTTCATAATCTGAACATTTCATTTAAATAAGTTATGTGTTTATTCGAAACTGGTACAGTACGTAGCCTTCATATAATTATCCCTAACGCACCAGAGAAGAAAAGAAGCGTTGAAATGGTCACCGGACAAACATTAACATCTTGTTTATGAATAACAGACATATTATTTATTTACAAACACTCTAAACATCAATAATTCGGCGTAGCTACAATAAACAATAACATCTGGAACACAACAATAATTACGGCTATAATTACAACAACGTTAAACCCATTACAACAACAAACTTATGTTTTTATTTAGTTAGCTATATGGTTATAATCATAATCCTAACAGTAAATTACGTTATTAACTTAAATTCTTAAACAATAATAATAACTATCGCAATAGTATTCTGTATTTAACTATGATTAATGTTACCATAAAGTAGTTTAGTTTAAGTAAATTATAATGATGTTAGTGCAGTGGTGTTGTTCACACTAAGTATCCAGACGTCGGCTGTTGGATTTCGAGTGAAGTTGTGCATGGCGCGCCGGGAGACATTCCTTGAGATGGACTGCCTATTCATATGCCGACCTAATTCAGCATGACGCTGTCCGGTGACCTACTTTTTCATGGAATGTCTCCCGACGCGCCATACACATAGTTATAACAATCAGTTAATGCTGGACGCCCGTTTTGTTACCTTACTCCGCCTTATCACACCTGTGATACACTGCGAGAGATGAAAAGGCGGTGCTGGCCACCGTATTTTCTACCCAATAGTGTCTATGTGCGGAGATGGGCACTCAGTGGCTGTAAAATCGGAATGTTTACACTCCCCTTTTGTCTCTCCACAGTGTATCACAGGTGCGATAAGGCGTGGCGATGATCAGATCGGTAAACTGACGCCCTAAGAACTGCTTGCACGAGAACCACTTTGTGCAACGATAATGACTACTGTATATAAATTTTCTACACAGTAGCTTTGTCTGTTTAATTTATGTATGTACTCGTATAGTTATACTGTGTACGTACTGTGTATGCATTTTGTATGTACAGTAATCTGTTTATTGCTGTAGTTCACCGTATGTTTACAATTTTTTGTGTAATGAGCAGGCTATCATACCCATTCTATCATACTCATACTGGCTATCATTCTAATAATTATTATAAAAGTTAAGCCCTGGGGCCTCACGAGATTGTTTGGCGGGGTCCAAATGGACGTACACCTCTTAGCAATGTACTCATACTGTATTTTGTGGGACGTCGGTTTTACATGGCTAGTGGACAGACTAATAAAGCGTATTCGATCCTGGTACGTTACATTGTGAGGGAGAACACGGTTGCTGTACCACCCTGGAAACTGATAACTGATGCTGGAAAAGCTAAGGATACGGCACCCAAGGGGTTTTTTTCTTGATCTTATTGAACTGGATTTTCGGACAACTACGTCGTTATTCTACACTATACGGTAAAAATAGGTACCTACTACTGACTATTTCGATGCGGTTTGTGTTGTATGGTAGCCAACTGTATTTCGACTTAAGTTCTCATTGATAGACTGTGCACAACTTCTCATTGATACACTCACTTAAGTTCTCATAGATTCTCATTGATGACTGTGCAGATACAGTATTGCCCGAATTTTAATGTCAGTGACTGAAAATATTACTGCTTACTGTAAAGTCGGCAGGATTTTTTTGCTGTCAAAGGCAGTTTATTGTGACAGGCTTGGTAACGCGTTCAGTTATTATGATGTGGTCCTGATGGACTATGAGACTGTCAGGTGTGGGAGACACCTGAAAATTATTTTATTCCAAAACAGAAGTACGGGATAACATTCACATTCCACTGAATATAGATTCCACTCAACTAGCTAAAGCAAGTTTAGTTTTTTAATATTGTTAACATTTCAAAATTCATGAGGAAAACAAGTTTTTATTAGCACATCAGCACACAGTACGACATCTCGAGCAAAATCTATTAGCGGCGGTTATGGCGATCGCACCATCCCAGGAGCACACCCCACAAGAGCGTTGTAAACTGCGAAGAAGAAAGTATTATTATGATTTCATATACGTAATATCAACAAATAGGTCTATACAGATATGAGCGTTATAAATATTTTAGATAGCTTTTGCGTTGTCGCATACCAGCATGACTTGCAGTACCTGTAGATAATAATAATTGCCGGATTTAATAAGGGTGTATGATAATATTTGTAATATTTAATAAGGGAGTATGATAATATTAAATATTATAATTACAAATTTTATAATATTATATTTATGATATTTAATGATAATTTTTAATAAGGGTGTAATGATAATATTTATGCGACCGTAATAAGCAAGTAGCATATGTATTTACAAAACCTACCTCCGGATCGTCACGAATGGCTTGATCAATGTGACCCGGCTTGATGTCGGTGGCACGTGCAACTTCTGCCACGTTTCCAGCAAGGAACAGGAGTTCGGCAACCAAATACTCTAGAACGCCGGCCATGAATACAGATGCGGATTCTTCAGTTTGGCTACCCTGAATCATAGCCTGGTGAATACGGCCAACCGGCAGTATTGCACCGGCTCGCCTGGAGCGGAGAGGGCTCTACCTCTAGTTTTTTTCGCTACGCGACCGTGCGGCATTCTGTTACAATTTGAAAATTATAAAATGATTAATGCGGTTGTTAGGGACAGTGAGATTTAAATAGTGGTTTGTACGGATCTTTATTCCGGATATGCACAATCTGATCTGCGTGCTAATTAAAACGTAGAATATGAGTAAAGGTAAAATAAAACAGTATTGCATCATAGTTCCTTCAAATGTTTCTCAAAAGTGTACTCTTTTGTTTGCAAACCAACCATCTGCTTCCGGAATAGTGACACACACGCGGTAAAAATAGGTCAGTGCTTTTATTCTCCAATACCTTATCTGTTGCTGTTCTTTTGTGACCTTATTGTGCAATTTTTGCGCGAGGTCGGCCTTGCGCAGCCTGAAGAGTGTACAGCTCGTAAATCTATACCGCAAAAATAAAAAATGTACAAAATAAGTATTTAGTATTGTGTACTACATACTAGAAAAGTGCACTCGCTTTTTGCGCGCACTGCAGGATCGAAGCGGAGCAGGACTATATCCTAAATGATGACACCCCGTTTTACAGTGGGCACTCTTTTTCGATTATTTAATGCTCTCATTCCAGCTGGTATAATTTTAGTACAATGACAATAGTGAAATCTCGGCCTCAGGCGCCGGTAAGCATTTACATAAAATTTCGCAATTACGTAAGTGTTTCGAATACATGTTTCGACACTGTACACAAAAATCATAATTTCTTCAACTCTAGTGGAAAAATTTATGCCGGTTCATACAGTGCTGTGGAAGGTCACCGCCACAATATGCATATAATATGCAAAGCAGTCAATGGCACAGTAAATCTGCTGAATGCGGTAGGAGGGGTTGGATTTAGTAACGCTGGTGACGTTTTATAGAAAACTAAAAACTGAACTGAAAAGCAGCGTTCCCGTATAGGTCTATCATGTCAAAAATCTGGTGATACCGACTTGGCCGGAGGGCTACCATTTACACGAAATTGCCCTTAGTAATGCTAACGGAGTGCTATTCCGATTAGGCAGTTTTCTAGAAGGTACTTGTTAATAACCGGGATATTAATTTGTTTTGATTTTTTTATCGCACAGGGTTGTTTGGTTCGCTATGTCTGTGGGGACATATTTGCCGGAAATTGCACAATTTGGGGTTTTTCTAGTTATTTCGTTACTTAGTTTTTGTTATGTTGTACAATGTCAGAAGTCCGGAGTGGGTGTCAAGAAAAGAGTTTCAGGAACAGTATTATGGTACTGGACTGTGTCTGCAACACCAAACTAGAATATTGAATCAAAAATGTTTAACGGAAACCGGTAAATTGATACTGTCGCTATCGGCTAACGATTCCAGTACTGGTGATGAAGCCCATCGCTTGTGACAGGTAATAATGCCCCCACGAACGTTCGGTAGCGCTATGTTGCCATTGTTACCAAAAAGCAAACGCAGTAATCTTTTGATCATATCGGGGAGATTACCACCGGCCAATATATACGGTTACCGTGCATAGGTGGGCATCCGGGTGCAAATATCACCGTGCATGTTAGCATTTCCTGACGGTGACCGACGTACAGACACTACGAGTTATATGTGGCGTGAGTATATACGGCAACCGTGCTGTGCATTTGGTGACAGGTACCATCGTGCATACGTGCATTTGCTGGTGGTTACCCACGCATATACACACCACATTTTGCATTATTCTTGAACATAGGCTTTCGTTACGCTTCGGTCGATAGTAAGCTCGCGCCCGCGCTCGACTTGTGTGTACTGGAAATGTTAGGTTTGAGTTCATGGAGTGTAACTAGTTACGACAGCCGTGTTAATACATATCGATGTATTGCCAACTGAAATTTGTTAAATGTTCGTATATAAAACCTTAACGAATTACGGGTACAAGGAGGTAAATACACGGGAAAGATAGAAAAACGGCAATAATAAGGGATAACCCTTCACGTGTTGTGCAACACGGCCAGCCACCAAGGGAAGGCAGTTCTAGTGACACTGTGCAGATCAGTCGTTGAGACTCCAGTCTCGAGCTGTTTCTCCGTAGACTTCTATGTTAAACACAACCACCTTCGTCTTGCATATTTCAGAACTAATCCGCACAATCGATAGCTCAAAAGAACAAGAAAAAATTTACAAGATTTTTGATACGAAATAATTCGCCACTAATTAAAACTGAAGCAAGACTGAACCATTTGAGTTTCTCGTAGACTAAGCATAGGAGTTGGATGATTTGTTTTACGGAGCTCCATTGCTTTGTCTATGGGAAACTTAATTGGCTCTAACTTGTCTTGTTTCTCATAGATCACGGCTTGCGTGGTATCGAAAATCTTGTTAATTATTTCTTGCTCTTTAAGATGTAGATTACACGGTTTGATTCTGAATTCTCGAAGACGTAGGTGTTTGAGTATAACGTAGGAGTCTACGGAGAAGGCAGCTCGGGTCTCAAAGCATGAATTTTGTGTAGTGTCGCTGGACTGCTTTCCCTTGGCGGCTGGCCATGGTGCACAACACCTGAATGGTTATCCCTTATTATTGCCGTTTTTCCTGTCTATCCCGTGTATTTACCCCCTCCTTCTATTACACTTTGGTCGCTTCAGGATATTGACATTGCATGAATGAAGAATTAAAGATATACTTTTTCGCATCTGCGCTCACTCGAGGAATACGTTTTTATTAGAAAAATCCTACTTTCAAACCTTGTAAAATTAAAATATTATTTACTTACATGGATACGGTACGCTACATGGATACAACTCGATAAGCGAATTGTACCGGTATTTGAAAGTATTTGAAGTACCCCAGACTAGCAGCTAAACATTTCTCTCAGTTAAAATATTGCGACCGTTTAGCACATTGAAGTCCGTACACATAATGTGCAGCCGAAAAGGCGGAGCATGTTGCTGCATTTTACAACCAATCACTTTCCATTTCCAACTGCACTACTACCGGCGTTAAAATACTGCGGCAAGCACCGCTCTTTTCTCCCAGACTTGTGTTCAAGTCTAAGTTGTCAGGAATCATGTGGACAGCTTTGTTTAGAGGCGGCGGTGGCGGGTAGGTTTGGGCACTCACCGGCAGGGCCGGTGAGTGACCAAACACCGATCCATTACTGAATTCGGCATCACTCATCATCAAGTTCAAGACATGTTTAGTGATCTCATTGGATTGAGTCAGGTTAGTTTTTCGGGAAACATGATTGCATATCTCAAGAACATTGAATATTAGTAGTACGGAGATCATAAGACCCCAGAAGATAAGTGTTGCTATTTTTTGGGGTCTATCCATTTTTTATTAGTTGCCTTATAAAATTATCGTCTCGTAGCGCAGTGTGCAGGTTAAAGTACTTGTTTATAAATTTTCGAATAAATTTGTCATTCACGCCTTTATGCTTGGTTAAGGCGGACATAACATCTTCATAGGAATACCCTCGACAACGTAGAAGTACGTAAAACATACAGTACTGACCACAGACTGTAGAATCTATGCTTTGTCGCATCGTATTTGACATGGTAATGTAGTCTTGACCTATCCAGTCTTTGATGTGTAGAGAATACTCTGCTGGGTTTCGTCCAAACGAGTCAAAGGCTTCCACTGTACCGGGTTTAGTGCAGTAAAATGCGACCCAGTGCTCTCCCGAGGCAGTGCTAGGTTGCGTATTCACGATGTAGGCACCCGGAAATTCTTTGTCAGGAATTTTATCACAAGGAAAGACTCCAACAAAAATATCACGAACTATTGGATCCCTTCTAAGGGCATTGTCGATTTCTATACTGTTCATGGAGCAAAATCAAACAAAACCTGTCTGTTGTTATTTATTTCGATAACGTTGTCAAAGACTAACATTGCAACACACACCACTCCTTCCTTTAAAGCTTTGGCAAATTTAAAATTAATGTTAAGATTGCCTTGCCTAATTAGGAGAGAAGAGCCCCGCGGCCAGTATGTCCGCGAGTGAAGTCAAAGCCGTAAATACAAAAGCCACCAGCATTATAATCCGAACGATCAAAGGGTAGCTCGCCCGGACCTTCTCCTAAACGCTCCAGTGTGTCTAAAAGTCCTTCGTAGGCCTCGGCTGTGGCCCCGTTTTCATAATCTAAATTGTATCCTCGAGTGGGAAACAGCTGGCCGTCGATCTCGGCATGGACATAAGACAGGTTAAAATGATCGAAATTAAAGGGAGTTGACTTGTATTCCCCAGCAAAAGAACGACTGGGTGATAGGGCTAGGAACATTACCTTTGGGAGCTGTCCAATCACGATATTCGCCCACACGTGTTGTTGCTGACCAGATATCAGAGTACACTGCCGCATCGCAACGCGTTCAACGTGATATTTTGCATTATTGCCAACCAGTTGCTTTGTCATTGCGGCAAGATAATCCGGAGCTGGTTCGTATTTGCGTATACGCAATCGGGGATTCCGAATCGCTACAACTTTAGGTGCTGCCAGGTCGCTATCGGCAATAAACGCTAGATTCTTTCGGTTACGAATCAGTTTGATGCTTAACTCTACGCCTGGTATAAGTGGGCGATCCTGCTGAAACAAGTCGCAGTGCAACTTGCCTGACAACTGGAGTGGCTTCAATGTTTGTATCCACTTTCGCCTTTTTTCAGCACCTTCACTATGGAAAGATGATTTTCCGTCTACTTTCTCTGTGAAAATCGGATCTTTGGACATTTCAGTGTCCATAGCGAACCCACCCAGACTTAGTTAGTTAGTTGCGCTTGTTTTGTATAACCCAAAAGGCTCTCCAAATAAGCGCGAATGTGATACATCGAGCTACTGTCCGATATACTGCGACCGCCTAGAGTAACACTAACTTGCTCGAAAAGACTGTGTACAATGTTGTTAATAGGGGCCAAACAGTCGCTATCCGTTGGTATGGTTCCAGCTGCATTAGTAACGTGAAGATCGCACGTAAATCGAATATCGGCTAAGCTAACCAATTCCGACTGACATGGAGCTACAGTAAATGAAAAATCATTGGATTCGTCGGTCGTGGCTTGTGAGGGCCCCAAATAATAATCTCTGGTATTCCATCGTTCCGTTAGTGTTGAAGGTAAGTAGAATAAGTGACTCTCTAACAACATTGATGGCTCTGAGCCGTTTTCTATAAGCGCCATTGCTACAGTTTGTCTTTTATCGCGTCAATTGCTCGTTGCTTCTTACTAATGCTGACTATTTTTTTCTTTCGTCCCTTAATGCCTGAGCCGCTTTGTTGACGTATTTTTTCACTGACGTGCTCGACAGCTTTATCGATGGCTGATTCTACCGCTTTCGAGGCAAATGTCTTCATGTGTGGTTGGGCGGTAGCAATCATGTTGTTGATGTGAGGTGCAGCCTTACTAAACAACCCCCGCGCAAATCCTATGATGCGACCCCAAAAGCTGCCACCCGTCATTGGTGCACCGCGGTAAACGGGCATTCCGTAACCGTGCTGACGATTGAATATTTGAATGTAGCGAGATTCATCGAATTTAAGTTCTTGGAGTACCATTTTTAGTGTTTTTTCAGTCGGAAGTGTAGTTTGATTATTGCAGTACCTGGATGGAAAAACACTTCATTACCTAAATCATCGCATACTTTAATTTCAACTGTTTGGAACGTATGACGGGCTATAGGTACGTAGTGAGGGCTTTCAAAACGGATGCACGTATCTTCAAACGAGCTCGCTTGCGTTGATATCGTGCGCAACAAAGGAACCATAGCATCCCCCACTAGACCGTATTCAATGATGTCACAGTAGACGTGTACAATGCGATTATGTTTCCCCGGGTGGAGGACATAAGTAGGGCTATCACTGCCCGTATAACTGTAGTCTTGCAGCAAACCTAAAGCACGGGTATACTCTGCACCGTGGAACGTCAGGGTGGTGTCTGGTCTGATACTTAGTTCAGAGGAGTTACCACTGACTACGATATGACCATATAAAACTGGTTCATCATCCGTCGCGCCATCACGCAAAAGCACATTAACAGCGTGTATTAACCGGTTTTCGTCCGGATATGCTTTTTCACTTAAAAAACGAGTCTCCCGAGTGGGATAATTAGTTCGCGCAATACCAACCACTAAGCCGCTATTAAATTTTAACTGCATAGGAGGAAGTATTAATTCTGATAACGCAACTTCCCAGGTACCGTCCAGATCCACTGCCCTGGCTAATAAAGTTGTGAAATGTCCGGGACAGTTTTTTGGATACAAATCACGAGACGCCGAAGATGGCAGTGTCAAGTAAAAACTCATTTTAATTCGTTTGCGTTTTCCCAAGAGTCATACGCGGGGCCGTAGCCATACCAACGTACCAGATATTGTTTTTTACCCTTGTGTGTGCGCTCCCTTAATATCCTAGAAATGCGATGGTATGGCCTCTCAGTCATTACAAATTTTGACAGTTCGGAAGCATAGAAGTGTCCGTCGATTGCTTCACCAGCTAGGTCTTCGATAGCATACAAAAAATGGCTTTTATGTTTTAAAACTCTGACTACTTTAAAAATTTCTTCCGTGTAATTTGTTTCGTAACCTTTTTCGAACGTGTTTTTTCTTTTGGCAATTCGCACATGGTCGCCAGCTGTAAATGCGGGCCCCTTTGATTTCTTTTGTTCGCTGAGCATACGTTCAAGGATAGAGTTGCTCTCGTTTACTCCAACGTTTTCTGGAGCATAACCGGTTGAAGAATGCACAGTGCTATTATACCCTTGCATTATCTGTGGCAAAACGTCTATGTATCGATATGTGTTTTTTTCAGTCATGTATACGTACATACGGTTTTTAATGGTACGGTTGAGTCGTTCTACCATTGCGCATTTTACATCATCATTTCGAGTAGTAAAAAAAGGTTACATTACATTCTTTAAAAAATGCACGCATTTCTCTTCCAACAAATTCTTTACCGTTATCACTTTGACAGCGCAGTGGCGGACTGCATTGTTTGTAAATTGTGCTGAGCGCTGCAGCAATTTCTGGCGGCTTTTTTGACTTCACTGGCTCCGCCCAACCATATCTGGAGAAACAATCAACACACGTCAGCACGTAATTAAAACCATCGTTTTCTTTACGAAACTTTTGCATATCCATCAAGTCAATTTGGTGTTGGTCTCCTACATTTACTGATATAATTTTTCTTCGTTTAAACTTTGAGCGGTATGCTTTATGTTGTGTATACGCGTCCTTAGACTGTAAGTATTGTTCAACTTGCTGACGTGTATAATTATGTTTTTGAGCTTCTTTAAACAGACGCTCAACTCCTCCAAGGCTACCGGGGTTCCCGGCATCCAGGTAAATTTCATCTAGTGTTACCATTTTAAGCAAAGTTTAACCACCCTCCAGTTTGTGTTGTACGCTGTTTTTTACGTGGTGGCCCGTAGAACTTTGTTGGGGCTCTAGCGATTCTCCGCCTATATGTGTTGGTTTCTTGTTCTTCATCCTTTTGGCTACTTAACTGAACATTATTTTTTGTTTTCGCAGGCTGTGGGTTGTATGTTATAGCTTTTCTATGCGCTGCTTCAATTGGCATGGTGCCGACGGGCCCGTTAGCCCCGGAACAGTTAAGGCATTTTCAACAGACAGTTGCGTAGACGTCGGCAACAGAGCAGTTTTATCGCGAGTCTTACGACGCACCGCGGTTTTAATTGGAGCCAACGCCTTACCTAAAACCTGTAAGCTGGTGGAAGGTCCTCGATGGCTAGTCGCGTACCAGCATACGGTAACGCTGAATTTTTACGTGTACTTCGTCGCAGTGAGACTTTATTTGGTTGATAATTAAGTGCCTTTGCATTTATATTTGACGGCAGTGCTGGATTTTCATGGGGTTCGTAATCCAGAACTCCGTCAGGAGGAAACTCAACAATTGGTGGTTCTTGCGGTGCATCTTGTATGCTTGGTGGTGTCGGTGCAAACTCTATAGTTGGCGCCTGGTTCTTCTTCGGCATGGTGTTACGGGAAGTTTTTGGAACACCACGCTTTTTAGTTATTGGTGGGACTTTTGGGGATTTGTATACGTGTTTGACTAAAGTTTTCGAAGGGGTTGGAACATAGTGGACAACAGGTTCGCTCGGCACGGTTGTAGGAACATAGTGCACGATTGGGTCCGCGGGCACTTGTACGTAATGCACCAACGGCTCGGACTGTACGTACTCAATTTGGGGTGACGAATTTGCTTGAATTTGCTGGTCATTTGTTGCTGTACTAACCTGGATACCACGGCTCTCAAGCAAAGGTCCGGTTTGAAAAAATGCATCTTGCATTAGCGGCTTTGCCTCAACGTATTTTGACACGGTTGCTGGCTTATGCAAAGTTCCGATGGCAAGGTATTGCTTTCTATGGTATAGTTTGGTGTCTCGCTAACCGGCAGGCGCGTAACCGGACGTTGGTTCTCCAAGGCGGCTCGCACCATTAGCTGCTGATTCATGTTATCGCTAATTTCTTGGGCCCTTTTCCAAGTAGATGTTGGACCTGACCTATTTTTGCCACTTACGAATTCTGATTCCGGTACTAACACGTAAGTCTTCATTTTGTTAGGAACGATGTTAAAAGAGTTCCCAAAACTGGTAGAAGAACTCCTAAAAATCCACCTTTTTGCTGTAAAAGCTTTTTTCTTTTTTCACGCGTTAAATTCCGATCAGCTAGTCGCTTTATTTTTCCAACATGAGCACGTGCTTTCGCTAAATGTGTTTTACTTAACCCCTTTGGTTGCTTAATAAGGTTCAAGCAGGCTTCTTCAATTGCAGCGACCTGTTTAGTAGTAGAAAATTGAAAAAACGCTCTCTGCTGTCTGGGTGTCATCAAACGTAGAGCGTCGATTAGCTTGAGAATTTCTTCTGGCTTCATTTTTCTACATAGATTCTTCGGTAGCCAAAAATATTCGATTGTAAGCGGGCCTTGTCGGGGGTTTCCCGGACGTAAGTTAATTAATAAGTATCCAAACGGTTCCTTTATAGCCTTTTATAAGCTTCTGGCAAGTGTGGCATGCCCAGCTGATGCGCTAGCGTTTTTATTTGCTGTGTGTCGCGAACAGATTTAAATACGACCATATATTGTGAGTTGAGAGAAATATCACGCATGTTCTTTCCTTGCTTGAAAAGGTTTTGTGAGATGAAAACAACAGAAACGTTTTTGTGGTGAACATCACGGGTAAATAACGCGGATGCCTTAGTAGCAGATGCTATTTCCTCCATTAAATCATCCAAAATTAGCAGCGTTGTATCACCTTTTCTGAAAAAGCTTTCGTCATTAATAATGGAATCAATGCCTTGTACAAGTTCAATAGATTCGTCAAAAGTTGAAAAGGTTTCTTGCCACGTACCGTACGCGTAAACAATACGAGTAGGGACGGGAGTGAAACTTTGTGAAACGTTTTTCAAGAGTTGCAACGTAAACGTTGATTTCCCAGACATTGTTGGTCCT